>NC_138307.1:30250000-30917500 GCF_965601325.2 Salmo salar | reverse complement strand
TATCTGATATTGACAATAAAACAGGACAGGTGGGGGTAGGGTGAGATTTAGTGATCACGCTCCAATGCAGGCTTTCATTAAGACCTTCACCACCAGAGCCTGAAGACCATATCACAGACTGTCTCTTTAATGTGGACGAATCACAGAGTGGCCCTTTAACTGCAGAGCTTTAGAGGTGTTTACTCAGCTTCACTATGGGGGGGTGCAGAGAGACACATGACAATGTGACATCACTCATACTATGGGGGGGTGAAGAGAGACACATGACAATGTGACATCACTCATACTATGGGGGGGGGGGGTGCAGAGAGACACATAACAATATGACATCACTAATGCTATGGGGGGGTGAAGAGAGACAGATGACAATGTGACATCACTCATACTATGGGGGGGTGCAGAGAGACACATGGCAATATGACATCACTCATACTATGGGGGGGTGCAGAGAGACACATGACAATGTGACATCACTCATGCAATGGGGGGGTGAAGAGAGACACATGACAATGTGACATGTAAAACAACACATTACACTGCACCTATCATACTACTATGGCTGATCCTGTACAACAACACATTACACTGCACCTATCATACTACTATGGCTGACCCTGTACAACAACACATTACACTGCACCTATCATACTACTATGGCTGACCCTGTAAAACAACACATTACACTGCACCTATCATACTACTATGGCTGACCCTGTAAAACAACACATTTCACTGTACCTATCATACTACTATGGCTGACCCTGTAAAACAACACATTTCACTGTACCTATCATACTACTATGGCTGACCCTGTAAAACAACACATATCATACTACTATGGCTGACCCTGTACAACAACACATTACACTACACCTATCATACTACTATGGCTGACCCTGTAAAACAACACATTTCACTGTACCTATCATACTACTATGGCTGACCCTGTAAAACAACTCCTATCATACTACTATGGCTGACCCTGTAAAACAACACATATCACTGCACCTATCATACTACTATGGCTGACCCTGTAAAACAACTCCTATCATACTACTATGGCTGACCCTGTAAATCAACACATATCATACTACTATGACGGACCCTGTAAAACAACACATTACACTGCACCTATCATACTACTATGGCTGACCCTGTAAAACAACACATTTCACTGCACCTATCATACTACTATGGCTGACCCTGTAAAACAACACCTATCATACTACTATGGCTGACCCTGTAAAACAACACCTATCATACTACTATGGCTGACCCTGTAAAACAACACATTACACTGCACCTATCATACTACTATGGCTGACCCTGTAAAACAACACCTATCATACTACAATGGCTGACCCTGTAAAACAACACCTATCATACTACTATGGCTGACCCTATAAAACAACACATATCATACTACTATGACTGACCCTGTAAAACAACACATATGTGTCAATCATAAACATACAGTGTCTATATTACATGCTACCATGACTATGTTTGGCTTTTTCCCTGCTGTCTGGTATCCCTCAGTACATCAGAGAAACTAGCTGTGGCCATGGTGACTGTGTGTTGCCTGCTCTGTTTTATGTGAATGACTCTAGCACCACCTGGTGACGTAATGTTTTATATGAATGACCCTAGCACCACCTGGTGATGTAATATTTTATATGAATGACTCTAGCACCACCTGGTGATGTAATGTTTTATATGAATGACTCTAGCGCCACCTGGTGATGTAATATTTTATATGAATGACTCTAGCGCCACCTGGTGATGTAATATTTTATATGACTCTAGCACCACCTGGTGATGTAATATTTTATATGAATGACTCTAGCACCACCTGGTGATGTAATATTTTATATGAATGACTCTAGCGCCACCTGGTGATGTAATATTTTATATGAATGACTCTAGCACCACCTGGTGATGTAATATTTTATATGAATGACTCTAGCGCCACCTGGTGATGTAATATTTTATATGAATGACTCTAGCACCACCTGGTGATGTAATGTTTTATATGAATGATTAGCGCCACCTGTTATTACATTATTACATGCATTATAGACTCAAAAGGGAAGCAAGCGATCATCTGGGTAGTGTCCCAATTGCACCCTATTCCTTATATAGTGCACTACTCTTGACCAGGGCCCATAATCTGATAGATTTCACTACCTGTCTTGACCAGGGCCCATAGTCTGATATACTTCACTACTTGTTTTAACCAGGGCCCATAGTTTGATAGACTGGAATATTTGTCTTGACCAGGGCCCATAGTCTGATAGACTTCACTAGTAGTGAAGTCTATCAGACTATGGGCCCTGGTCAAGACAAGTAGTGACAAGACTATGGGCCCTTGTCTTGACAAGTAGTGAAGTCTATCAGACTATGGGCCCTGGTCTTGACAAGTAGTGAAGTCTATCAGACTATGGGCCCTGGTATTGTTACCTTGTGCTGCTTATTTGAACTAAACACAATAAATCAAGTCTCCACTTTTTTTGTCCATCAAGCTGTAGGAATGTAATTATTTTATGTCTGGTTCAGATCATATGAAATGCTCAGCCTCCTGTAGATTACTCCTCTTCTTTACTGAGAGAGAACACCTGATTGTTCAACTACTTTAATTGGCATGGTTGTTACAAGAGGGAGAGAAAGATGGGAGAAATATGGAGATAGAGATAGAGAGAGATAGAGAGATAGAGAGGAGGCGGTGCGAGATGGGTGGAAAAATACCTATTCTCTCTTATTACTTTGGCCAGGTGGGATCTTACAAATCAATGCAGGATAAATTGGATCGAATCTGTTCTGTAGAGCCCTCCTCTTCATCCCCCTCCTCCGAGCACCCTGTTCTGTGCAGCCCTCCTCCTAGCCCCCTGTTCTGTGGAGCTCTCCTCCTCCTCCTAGCTCCCTGTTCTGTGGCGCCCTCCTCCCCCTCCTCCTAGCCCTCTGTTCTGTGCAGCCCTCCTCTTCCTAGCCCCCTGTTCTGTGGAGCCCTCCCCTCCTCCTCCTAGCCCCCTGTTCTGTGGAGCTCTCCTCCTCCTCCTAGCCCCCTGTTCTGTGCAGCCCTCCTCCTCCTCCTAGCCCCTGTTCTGTGCAGCCCTCCTCCCCCTCCTCCTAGCCCCCTGTGCTGTGGAGCCCTCCTCCTCCTCCTAGCCCCCTGTGCTGTGGAGCCCTCCTCCTCCTCCTAGCCACCTGTCTGTGGAGCCCTCCTCCTCCTCGCCCCGTTCTGTGGAGCCCTCCTCCTCCTAGTCCCCCGCTCTGTGAAGCCCACCTCCTCCTAGCCCCCTGTGCTGTGGAGCCCTCCTCCTCCTCCTCCCCCTCCTCCTAGCCCCCTATGCTGTGGAGCCCTCCTCCTCCTCCTCCCCCTCCTCCTAGCCCCCTATGCTGTGGAGCCCTCCTCCTCCTCCTCCCCCTCCTCCTAGCCCCCTATGCTGTGGAGCCCTCCTCCTCCTCCCCCTCCTCCTAGCCCCCTGTTCTGTGGAGCCCTCCTCCCCCTAGCCCCCTGTTCTGTGGAGCCCTCCTCCCCCTCCTCCTAGCCCCCTGTTCTGTGGAGCCCTCCTCCTCCTCCTCCTAGCCCCCTGTTCTGTGGAGCCCTCCTCCTCCTCCTAGCTCCCTGTTCTGTGGAGCTCTCCTCTTCCTCCTAGCACCCTGTTCTGTGGAGCCCTCCTCCCCCTCCTCCTAGCCCCGTTCTGTGGAGCCCTCCCCCTCCTCTTCCTAGCCCCTTGTTCTGTGGAGCCCTCCTCCTCCTCCTCCTCCTAGCCCCCTGTTCTGTGGAGCCCTCCTCCTCCTCCTAGCCCCCTGTTCTGTGGAGCCCTCCCCCTCCTCTTCCTAGCCCCCTGTTCTGTGGAGCCCCCCCTCCTCTTCCTAGCCCCCTGTTCTGTGGAGCCCTCCTCCTCCTCCTAGCCCCCTGTTCTGTGGAGCCCTCCTCCCCCTCCTCCTAGCCCCCTGTTCTGTGGAGCCCTCCTCCCCCTCCTCCTAGCCCCCTGTTCTGTGGAGCCCTCCTCCTCCTCCTAGCCCCCTGTTCTGTGGAGCCCTCCTCCCCCTCCTAGCCCCCTGTTCTGTGGAGCCCTCCTCCCCCTCCTAGCCCCGTTCTGTGGAGCCCCCCCTCCTCTTCCTAGCCCCCTGTTCTGTGGAGCCCTCCTCCTAGCCCCCTGTTCTGTGGAGCCCTCCTCCTAGCCCCCTGTTCTGTGGAGCCCTCCTCCTCCTCTTCCTAGCCCCCTGTTCTGTGGAGCCCTCCTCCTCCTCTTCCTAGCCCCGTTCTGTGGAGCCCTCCTCCCCCTCCTCCTAGCCCCCTGTTCTGTGGAGCCCTCCTCCTCCTCTTCCTAGCCCCCTGTTCTGTGGAGCCCTCCTCCTCCTCCTCTTCCTCACCTCTTGTTCTGTGGAGCCCTCCTCTTCCTCACCTCTTGTTCTGTGGAGCCCTCCTCCTCCTCTTCCTCACCTCTTGTTCTGTGGAGCCCTCCTCCTCCTAGCCCCTAGATGGTGCTAAACCCATATAATTCTACAGAGCTGCTGAGACAACATGAAGGCCTACCACTATATCACATTTAGTTACTCTAGTCTAGAGACGTAGTTTCACGAGCCCTACCTTGTGGCAATAACGCTAGTTAGCAACTGCACTAACACTAGTTAACAACTACCTTCAAAACTGCACGCAGACATAAAACGGTTATTCATGAGTTCATCTGAATGTGGGGAAGTAGATAACGGGCTTAAACTGTCAAAATCAAACTATCTCTGCATGGCTAGCGTTAGCTGATCAATGTAACCTGGTGGTGGCTAATTGACTGGCAAATAACGTTAGCCTGCTTTCTATGCTATCTTTAGCTAGCTATATAACATATATACCGGAATTACAATATAAAATGCAACATGCAACAATTACTAAGACTTTATTGAGTTACAGTTCATACAAGGAAATCAGTCAATTTAAGCCCCAACCTATGGATTTCACATGATTGGGCAGGGATGCATCCATGGGTGGGCATAGGCCCACCCACTGGGGAGCCAGGCCCAGCCAATCAGAATGAGTTTTTCCCCACAAAAGGGCTTTATTACAGACAGAAATACTCGTATGCCCCCCGACAATCCCGTAGGTGAAGAAGCCGGATATGGAGGTCCTGGGCTGGAGTGGTTGCACGTGGTTTGCAGTTGTGAAGCCGGTTGGACAAACTGCCAAGTTCTCTAAAAATGACATTGGAGGCAGCAGATGGTAGCTCTGGGGGACATTCTTGCAGTCAGCATGCCAACTGCACGTTCCCGCAAACCTTGAGACATCTGTGGCATTGTGTTGTGACAAAACTGCACATTTTAATAAAGTGGCCTTTTATTGTCCAAAGCACAAGGTGCATCAGTGTAATGATCAAGCTGTTTAATCAGCTTCTTGATATGCCACACCTGTGGATGGATTATCTTGGAAAAGGAGAAATGCTCATTAACAGGGACGTAAACAAATTTGCGAGAAAAAAGCTTTTTGTGTATTTAGAACATTTCTGGGATTTTTAATTTCAGCTCATGAAACATGGGACCAACACTTTACATGTTGCATTTTATAATTTTGTTCAGTGTAGTGAGACAACCTGAACCTGTCAGTCGATAATGGGTTGCTAAAAATCAACATTCACTACAACAGTTTAAAATACTATCAACTCCCGGGTGGCTCAGTGGTCTAAAACACTGCATCTCAGCGGTCTAAAACACTGCATCTCAGCGGTCTAAAACACTGCATCTCAGCGGTCTAAAACACTGCATCTCAGCGGTCTAAAACACTGCATCTTAGCGGTCTAAAACACACTGCAGTACCTGGTTCGAATCCACTCTGCATCACATCCGGCTGTGATTGGGAGTCCCGTAGGGACTAGTAAAGCTGCATGAACTGTCAAGTCTCGACATGTCCTGGGCGATGGAGAGAGGGAAATAGACAGCTATCAAAATGTTTATACAAGCACTGAAAGCTGGCCAGTCACCAGGAAAGCACCCCATCCATCCACCACCACTAAACCTTGTACCAGCTGCTTAAAAAAGCAGGAGAAAAGGAGAAAAAAATGTATTCGGACATCTAATGTACAGGATTTCCCATGTGCATTTTTTAAAATGGAACCTTTATTTAAGTGTGTCTGGATTCCCGCGCAAATGCCAGTATGCATTCTAAAAACGGTGGAAAAGGCAACATATGATAATAACACAACTGATGGCAGTTGCTAACTACTGTAGCTAACTAGCCTCTGTAGCTAGAAAGCAATGCTAAAGAGATTGCAAACGGGTTAGCAAAACTAGCCAAATAAAAACATTTTGTTCTAAATATTAGCTAATTGACTAGCATTTGAGGCCAGCAAACAAATTCCTCACATGCGAGGAACGTATTTCCTCTAACGTTATACTGAAAAGGTGCCTCTCGGTCACAAAACAAGTTTTCTGGAAACTTGTGGGAGTGCTGATGACGTCGCTCACTGTTGGCGCTTTTGGTAGCCGGATTGCATCCAGACTGACGAGAAACCCACACACAATTGTCGTGACTTTACTTTCATTAATCTGATGACTGTTATGTACCTAAATCAACAAACTTTTTAATTGTTACCCGATTAAATGAATCATGTAACAATTAACTCATTAGGAATTTGGGGCACCATGAGAGCGGTTGTTTAAAAGAGTTAACATCTCCCGAATTAAACTCTAAAAAGGTATTTACCTATCACAACCATAAAACAGTCAACATATTAATCATAACCTCGTCTCATATCATCATTCTGAACAGTGGTAACCTCCTGCATCTGCAAAAACCCCAGCCTTACTTATGATTCAGCACTATACAAATTGGTTTAAATATTTATTTACTAGCTAACTAAATGATAACACAGGATAAACAAAGACACTTAATACATAAGAAAAGGTCCCTAGCGGACTGACACAATATAGTGGAGTTTATTTTTACAAAAGGAGAGAGAGAGAGAGAAAGCGACACTTATCATTGATATATTTTAGAAACTATTCTCAAAGTAATCATATACTTTGCAGACGAATCGCCGCCCGTTTGGAGTAAGAAATCATGAATGTATTTACATGTGAATGCCTTCGTTCGCCGTTTATCTGTCGGAACCAGACCTTCTTAGGAAGGGTGTGTGGCTTTTCCCGCAGCACGTTTGTAAGGCTCTGATTGTCCAAAAGGGTTTCCCCCAAAATGTGTTCCGGCACCTATTTCAGTCCAAGTCAAGCAATGAGATTAAAATCACTCCACCACTTAATTTTTATCTTAGCTGGTCTGAGAGAACTGACGAGGCTTCTCTCCTTTATGTATACGTTGGTGTGTTTTTAAGTTGCTCTCTTGAGAGAAACTCTTCCCACACACAGAGCAGTAGTAAGGCTTCGCTCCTGTGTGTATACGTCGATGTGTGTTTAAATGGTTCTGTTGAGAGAAACTCTTCCCACAGTCAGAGCAGATGTAAGGCTTTTCTCCAGTGTGTGTTCTCAGATGAACTCTTAGATCAAATGATGTTGTGAAGCATTTTCCACAGTCACAGCAGGAGTAAGGCTTCTCTCCTGTGTGTAGACGTTGGTGTTTCTTGAAGCTGCTCTGTTGAGAGAAACTCTTCCCACAGTCAGAGCAGATGTGAGGCTTTTCTCCAGTGTGTGTTCTCTGGTGAACTTTTAGATCAGATGATGTTGTGAAGCATTTTCCACAGTCACAGCAGGAGTAAGGCTTCTCTCCTGTGTGTAGACGTTGGTGTTTCTTGAAGCTGCTCTGTTGAGAGAAAGTCTTCCCGCAGTCAGAGCAGACGTAAGGCTTTTCTCCAGTGTGTGTTCTCTGATGAACTTTTAGATCATACGATGTTGTGAAGCATTTTCTACAGTCAGAGCAGGAGTATGCCTTCTTTTCTATGTGTATACGTTCATGTGATTTTAAATGGTTCCGTTGAGAGAAACTCTTCCCACAGTCGGAGCAGTAGTAAGGCTTCTTTCCTGTATGTATACATTCATGCGATTTTAAGGTACCCAAACGGGAGAAATTCTTCCCACAGTCACAGCAGGAGTACGGCTTCTCTCCTGTATGTATACATTGGTGTGCTTTAAAGCTACCCTGGTGGGAGAAACTCTTCCTACAGTCAGAGCAGAAGTAAGGCTTAATTCCTGTATGTATACGTTTATGCAATTTTAGGGTACCCAATCGGGAGAAATTCTTTCCACAGTCAGAGCAGGAGTATGGCTTCTCTCCTGTATGTATACGTTGGTGTGCTTTTAAGCTACCCTGGTGGGAGAAACTCTTCCCACAGTTAGAGCAGATGTAAGGCTTTTCTCCAGTGTGTGTTCTCTGATGAACTGTTAGCTCAGATGATGTTGTGAAGCATTTTCCACAGTCACAGCAGGAGTACGGCTTCTCTCCTGTGTGTAGACGTTGGTGTTTTTTTAAGTTGGTCTGTTGAGAGAAACTCTTCCCACAGTACGAGCAGGAGTAAGGTTTCTCTTCTGTGTGCACTCTCTGATGAATTGTCAGAGCCTTTGATGTTGTGAATCTCTCCCCAGAGTCAGTACAGGAAAACAGATTCTCTCCTGTGTGGATTTTTAAGTGTATTTTTAGCTTTGATAGAAATGGGAAAATCTCCTCACAATGTGGGCAGTGGTGAGACCTCTTAGTTCTGTGATCTTCCTGCTGTTGCTCTCTGGATGTAGAGAATGTCTCAACATGGTCTCCTGTGTGAACAACATCAGAAGAACCAGTCAGTTGGTGTGATATACAGTACCAGTCAAAAGTTTGGACACACCTACTCATTCAAGGGTTTTTCTTTAACAATTTTCTACATTGTAATACCAAAAGCGTGCAAAGTTGTCATCAAGGCAAAGGGTGGCTACTTTGAAGAATACAAAATATAAAATATATTTTGATTTGTTTAACACTATTTTGGTTACTACATGATTCCATATGTGTTATTTCATAGTTTTGATGTCTTAACTATTATTCTACAATGTAGAAAATAGTAAAAAATAAAGGAAAACCCTTGAATGAGTAGGTGTTGTCAGGATTCACCTAGGGATCATGATTTGGGGTTGTACAAATGTTTGATGTATTAGAATAATTGATTATGCTTATGTTATATTAATAGAAGGGGAGGGGTTATAAGACCCCCTCCATCCTTACATTTATAGGGTTTTAGACTACAGATTAACAATATATATATATTAATTGTAGAAGTTTAGTATTGTTCTACAGTTGTATTTTAGTTCTCTCTCTGCCTCATTATAAAGAGGCCCCTCTTAGAAATGTGTGACTTAGACAGAACTCTGCAGGGGAGTGAAGGAGATAAGACTAGGCAAACTTTCCACAATAAATCAACTTTTTTTGGGAAGGGGACATTTACTGCTAAGTGTTTAGCTAACAATAAAGGCCCTGTTTATACAGCTTTGTAGGTATGGCTTTGGTCCCAGGAGTAGAGGATGATAACGTGGGCAGTGACATCATCAGGGCGCGACTTAGGGTTTAATAAAACAACTGGAGACCTTTTGTTTGATGCAGAACTTACTCAGAAACATGCATTCTATGTTCCTGTTTGTCAACTTCTGTCTGCAATTGCATTAATAAAGGTTTTTGAATGATTTAATTAAAGATATTGTCATAATGCTAATTTCACCAATGAACCAATGATTGACAAGGCAGGAAGTAAGGAACGAACCCTAACAGTGTGTCCAAACTTTTGACTGGTACTGTACTTATTTTATGAAGCTACACCTGCATTGGTTGCTCTTTGGGATTTTAGGCTGGGTTTCTGTTAAAGCACTTTGTGGTCAACTGCTCATGCAAAAAGGGTTTATAAAATAAATGTATAAGTGCTTTACAGAAACCCAGCCTGAAACCCCAAACAGCAAGCAATGCAGATGTAGAAGCACAGTGGCTAGAAAAAAACTCCCTAGAAGGCAGAAACCTAGAAAGGAACCAGGCTCTGAGCCGTGGCCAGTCATCTTCTGGCTGTACTGGGTGACATATGTATTCATATCAGTAGGCTGTGAAATACAGGGGAATAAAACTATTCCAAAAGTGGGTAACAGCCAGGGTTGGGTCAATTCCATTTAAATAACGGTCAATTCAGAAAGTAAACCAAATTCCAATTCCACATTTTCCTAAATGAAAAGCATTGAAGAGAATTGGAATTTCTGTGTATTTCCCAAAATATCTGGATTGACCCGAACCCTGGTAACAGTTGAAGGCAAAATGAGTGAAAATAATTATCCATAATCATCGTCCACTCACTATCACAAGGGTTAGTAAGTACAGACTCACTTCATATCATCCTCCTCTCACTATCACAAGGGTTACTAACTACACAGACTCATTTCATATCATCCTCCACTCACTATCACAAGGGTTAGTAACTACACAGACTCATTTCATATCATCCTTCTCTCACTATCACAAGGGTTAGAAACTACACAGACTCATTTCATAGCATCCTCCACTCACTATCACAAGGGTTAGTAACTACACAGACTCATTTCATATCATCCTCCACTCACTATCACAAGGGTTAGTAACTACACAGACTCATTTCATATCATCTTCCTCTCACTATCACAAGGGTTAGTAACTATACAGACTCACTTCATATCATCCTCCTCTCACTATCACAAGGGTTAGTAACTACACAGACTCAATTCATATCATCCTCCACTCACTATCACAAGGGTTAGTAACTACACACTCATTTAGTTGAACTTTAAAACACTGGCAATTTATCTACTTCACTTCTTTAGTCTACTCTCTGATCACTCCAGATAACCCAGTTGTTCAGGGATGTGTGATGTCAGAATTACAGAATTCAACCTAGCAATAGACTGGGTCATAACTTACAGACGTTTTAACTTACGAAGATAACTTACAGATAGATAGAACCAGCTCTTACCATGATTAACAGTTGTCCTAATCTTCTCCTCCTCTTCTTCATCTTTAATGTTGACATTCAGCTCCAGTGTTTGACTGCAGTCTTCCAGCTTCACTGATGCCATCTCTGGATCCTGCAGTGCAAACTGGGCTCCACTGTCACAATCAGGACCCAGTGACTGTAGGTTTGGACTCAGTGTGGAAGGAGAGAGGCAGGCTGGGTTTGTCCTCACTGTTGACGTTACCGGCCTCAGACTTAATCTGAGTCGGCCTGTAGTAATATAGAGAAACAGAAAACAATCTTGACAGTTCTGGAGCTTTCTTTATCCTCAAAATATATTCTCTTTTTTGTTGTTCAATTATCTCATTTCAATAGATCAGGTAGCTAAACATTGACAACAAAACATTCATTCAAAACTTTAGACAAAATTCCCCCTTTAAATTACATTAATAAGAGATGGATCTAAATGTACAGAATGGTTACCTGGAGAAAAATGAGGGTTATGCTTTTTCAATTTCAGTCAAGGGGAGGGTTTAGTATTGTTTTAATCTAGTCCAGAAGAGGGTCCTGTCATTTATAATTGATGAAATGTCAATATTTCTCAGTGTATAAGAATGAGTTGCTTATTAGGCTTTATAAACTGGGTGGATCGAACCCTGAACGCTGATTGGCTGACAGCCGTGGTATATCACACCATATACCACGGGTATGACAAAACATTACTTTTTACTGTTCTAATTACATTGGTAACCAGTTTATAATAGCAATAAGGCACCTCAAGGGTTTGTGGTGTATGTCCAATATATCAGGGATAAGGGCTGTATCCAGGCACTCCACAACAGCCCTTAGCCATGGTATATTGGCCATATAACAAACCCCCTCTGGCCTTAACGCTTAAATATATCAATGTGTGGCCGATACCGCCCCTCATCTCTGATGGGCTCACAATATCAAGTTATACTCTAACATAGTTGCTGGGATGGTGTAAATACAACTAGGCTGCATTACACACTACAAAAGGTTATTCCAACCCCGAGCAACGGCCTGCTCTGCTTGTTGAGCCAAAACGTTATTTTTTTAATGGTGCCTAACCAATGGCTGTGCTGTGTCGGCCTATCCTAACCAATGGCTGTGCTGTGTCGGCCTATCCTAACCAATGGCTGTGCTGTGTCGGCCTATCCTAACCAATGGCTGTGCTGTGTCGGCCTATCCTAACCAATGGCTGTGCTGTGTCAGCCTATGGTGGCAGTTGAGGAAGGGAGTGAAAGGTTTCTTCACATTTTGTTGTTGTTGATTAGACCTAGTCCCCCCCAAAAATACACTATCTTGCTTGCGGACTAGCCTATTCCTCCACCTACCATGCACTCTTTAAATAGCCTACCTCCATGTCAGTGAAGGGCTTTTGAGTTAAAACCCAGACTCCACTTGAGGGGGTATGAGGGGTTACGACATAGGCCTCTTTTATTGAAGATGTCAAAAAGCACAGGCCTACACCTTGTTAGATTAACATGAAGAAAATAAAACTGATCTGATTATATCAAGGGATCTATAACAGTGTTTTGGTCAGCACTGCTTTATGCTACAAAACAAGCTGTAAAATAACCAGGAAAGACACAACTCAGATGCATATCACAGTTTAATTTCTTTGACATTCAGTGGCTGAGATATAACCTTCTATAGCTCAGGAGACAAAACAAAAAGAAATACACAAATCTCACTAATCTAATTCTGTCACTACCAATGTATTAAGCTATCCACTTTCTGTACAATAGAAGATGTTTAAACCCAGACAGCTTTTAGGGAAATACTTGTTGGGTTAAAGACACAGAATGAGAGTAGCCAGCAGTTAGAGATTTACATTTCTCTGCTAAAAGACTCTGGATGGTCCATCCGATATCTGAAGTGGCCATACAGCATTTACTGCAGATGCATCCTCCGCAGACATCAGGGCTTTCATACTTATTGCGCTTAACGGAGCAGAGCTGTTGTCAAGGAAGTGAGTTAGAGTTTATACTGGACCTCCCGCCCACCAATCATGTCAATGCGGAGCTATACAGAGCCCTTCACATTGTTACAAAACTTGAAGAGGCACAAGGCGATGCGTTAGGAGCTTGATTTGACCTCTACCTGCGTGGGTTCAGAAATTGTGTCACACCCTCCCTAAGAAGCTTCCCAACACATTTTGGGATCAAACATGAATCGGCTTTTACTCTGTCTGGAGTGGAGAGGTAGGCCTAACTATTTAAAGTACCAGGATCAGATGGTCTCACATGTAATTATTAGTAAACCGGGACAGTTTCGTTGTAAACGAGACACATTGATTTGGCATTGGAGAAATATAAGATGAACACACAGGCCTCTCTCTCTGTCCATTCTTAGCCTGTGTGGTATTAAAACATTCTGCTAATATGTAAAATGACATAGACTTGCATGAAATGTTTATAAAAGGCTATTTTTTTCTCAGACCTGCAAATACGATGATAGATTCATGGAATGATTTTACCATGAAATAGATCTATCCACCCCTACTCTTGTTCACAGTGGTCTGTGAACCCACAACCTCCTGGCCCGCAGCCCTGTATGCTATCAAAATTCCTGCGTTGCCATGCAATGCTTACAGGATGAAGAACAGTTTCTAAAATGGCATATCTAAAGGCTCTGGTCTGTCCAAGAAGTGAGGGTAAACATGTTCTCTACTATCCACTGTTTTCATAATTATTTTGGCTACAGGGGATACTTTTTACATTTTCAGCGTTCAGGGAGGGTTTATGTCCATTTTCCTTTCAGATGTCCTTATTAAAAATAATGTTCACTACCTAAGTGCAGTTAATTTATAGTAGACTTCCTAAATTCACAAATTACTAAATAAACAGGTACTTACTTCACTCACAAAAACCAATTGTATTTCCCATTCATATTATAGTAACAATTATAGATAAATATAGAAACTGAATGTGTCTGAATCAGGGGCGGAAATCCCAGGGGGGGGGGTCGCGGGGGACACGACCCCCCCATCCTGGGAAAAATATGATTTGTCCCCCCCAATATATCACTGAAACATAACTATGTAATTTAAATAATATTAATAATATGCAATGAAAGCAATTGTGCTGATTATAGACACTTAATAGCGCATTTTTAAGTTTCAAAAGATTGCGACATTTTACATTTACATTTTAGTCATTTAGCAGACGCTCTTATCCAGAGCGACTTACAGTAGTGAATGCATACATTTCATACAATTTCATACATTTTTTTTCTGTGCTGGCCCCCCGTGGGAATCGAACCCACAACCCTGGTGTTGCAAACACCATGCTCTACCAACTGAGCTACAGGGAGGCTACAGGGAGGCGACCCCCCCACCCTTTGCCTCACAATGGTTTGATCCACTGCCAGTTCCTTAGCTTGCTAGGTAACGTAGAGGTCGTATCTACTGTCTGAAAGGCACTCAATGCACGTAACTGACGAGAGGTTAATCCAGTCAATCGCGCACACACACACTAGCTGAATATGCAGAGCTAGCGCGCAAATATTAACTATTAAGCTAGCTAGTACCTATTCCATTTATGTGGCGTCGTCAAACATGGAATCTTTGCTATCGTCAATTTATTCCAAGATCAGCATGCATGTAAGTTAGTGCTTCAAAGTCCTTGTGATAAGGTTAGCGATAAACTGAACAGAACTACACTCTCATCTACCATTGTTTTAAATATATTTAATGGTCTCGTTGCAAAAGCTAAATTGTCGCAAGGGAACTTTGATTTATATATTTTATTTCACCTTTATTTAACCCGGGTAGCAAAGATTATAGCAAACACCACTGAATTGGTGCTCGCTAGCTTTGCACATTCAGCTATTGTTAGAAGCCAGCCAATATGAAACAAACGATTCAAATTACAAAAGGTTGCAGCATATGTTGTGTAAATGGTGAACTCATACAGCTGTCAACTCTTGTCACTGCAATCCGTTTCACATTTGCTAGCTACCTTTTAGATCGAAGCCCATATAGAATGATAGAAGATAAGATGATAGAAGCCCATCTCCTACTGTAAATAACCTACATACTGTGTGTGTGTGTAGCCAGCCAGGTAGAAAAATGGCAGAAAAAAGACGGATATCAGAGTATTTTTAGGTACACCAAAACGCAAAGTAAGAACCCTAGTAGCCTAATATCTCAGACTAGTTGATAAAATGTTCATAAGAAAGAAGTGAAATGCTAATGTAATGTTTCACAATGATGTCATTAGGCAGAGCAGGCAACAGATGGCACACAGACAGCAGAGTTGGGGACAGATATGCAGGGACAGACTGGCAGAGACAGGGAGTCTCAGGTAAGTTTGTTGAGTCTTTGTTTGGCAACATTATGAAAGGTTCTCAATTTTTTTGACTTGTAAAATAGGAACATAATTGGAAAATGCCATGGATACCCCCACTCTCAACTTAAACTGGTGACTGAACTAAGATTTGTTAAAGGCAATGGTATTGCTGTTGTGATTAGTTGTGTAGTTTTGGGTACCGGTAGTTAGGAGTACGGCAAACACCTTATTTCTTTGGTTCCTCAATATACATTTACCATATTACAATGTAGGCTATGTGTTACAGCACTACTTTTGGTGTCCCCCTCAGGAATTGCTCTTGAGAAAATGTAATGTAATTGTCCCCTCCAAAGTTGATATCAGATTTTCGCCCCTGGTCTGAATATTGTTACAGTGACATGTAGAAATCAGATGAACATGACATTCTGCTTCTAAACAGTAGAACAACCCTGAAAGTGTCTCTCTGGTGCATCCGCACTGCCTGCAAGTCTATTGACTCAGACCGAGGCGCCGCCATTTTACCAGCTCGTGAACATATGGAAATAATCATAATAAACATGTCAAACGAACTCAGAAATCTAAAATAAATTGATTCTTTATGAAATTAGATTATTTCGTCAATGTAGATTCATTCACTGATAAAGCCAAAGTCTAAACTTAGCTAGTTAGCTAAATGTGACTTCTAAAAGTATATTTAATCACGTTCTTCATTCACTCGGTTTAGCACAAAAATAACACGTCATAAAACCTTTAACAAACGCGATAATACCTTGACGGATTTGTTACCTAACATGTTACGACATGTTCTTTCGATATTAGAAAGTTTAAACGTGCTAATGCATACCTTTAGTAATACTTTTGAAACGGACACACAAGCTATCGTCTTCAGAGAACAATTGTGTCTGGAGCCTGCCCGGAACTTCCTGTTTCCCGACTATCAAAGCGCAACAGGACTTCTTCTTCTCCGGTGGGTTTAATGGTGGTTGGCATTCAATATCTTGCATTAGTTTATTGAGTCAATATTTTCTTAACAGCACCATCAACAAGGCAGGTCCTACAGGCCCTAGTTTTGTCGCACCTGGACTACAGTTCAGTCATGTGGTCAGGTGCCACAAAAAAGGACTTAGGAAAATTGCAATTGGCTCAGAACAGGGCAGCATGGCTGGCCCTTGGATGTACACAGAGAGCTAATATTAATAATATGCATGTCAATCTCTCCTGGATCAAAGTGAGAGGTATTGACATGTTGAATGCACCGAGCTGTCTGTTTGAACTACTGGCACACAGCTCGGACAACCATGCATACCCCACAAGACATGCCACAAGAGGTCTCTTCACAGTACCCAAGTCCAGAACAGACTATGGGAGGTGCACAGTACCACATAGAGCCATGACTACATGGAACTAACTCTATTCCATATCAAGTAACTGATGCAAGCAGTAAAATTAGATTTTAAAAAACGGATTAAAAAAAAACACCTTATGGAACCGCGGGGACTGTGAAGCAACACAAACATAGGCGCAGACACATGCATGCATACGTACATGATAACATACGCACTATACACACGTACAGTCCCTTTTAACAGTATTCATCCCCATTGGCGGTTTTCTTATTTTGTTGCATTACAACCTGTAATTTAAATAGATTTTTATTGGATTTAATGTAATGGATATACACAAAATAGTTTAAATTGGTGAAGTGAAATGAAAAAAATTACTTGTTTCAAAAAATTACAAACGGAAAAGTGGTGCATGCATATGTATTCACCCCCTTTGCTATGAAGCCCCAAAACGAGATCTGGTGCAACCAATTACCTTCAGAAGTCACAATAATTAGTTAAATAAAGTCCACCTGTGTGCAATCTATGTGTCACATGATCTCAGTATATTTACACCTGTTCTGAAAGGCCCCAGAGTCTGCAACAGCACTAAGCAAGAGGCACCACCAAGCAAGCGGCACCATGAAGACCAAGCAGCTCTCCAAACAGGTCAGGGACAAAGTTGTGGAGAAGTACAGATCAGGGTTGGTTATAAAAAAATATCAGAAACTTTGAACATCCCACAGAGCACCATTAAATCCATTATTAAAAAATGGAAAGAATATGGAACCACAACAAACCTGCCAAGAGAGGGCCGCCTACCAAAACTCAGACCAGGCAAGGAGGGTATTAATCAGAGGCAACAAAAAGACCAAAAATAACCCTGAAGGAGCTGCAAAGCTACACAGCGGAGATTGGAGTATCTGTCCATAGGACCACTTCAAGCCGTACACTCCACAGAGTTGGGCTTTATGGAAGAGTGGCCAGAAAAAAGCCATTGCTTAAAGAAAAAAATAAGCAAACACATTTGGTGTTTGCCAAAAGGCATGTGGGACACTCCCCAAACATATGGAAGGTACTCTGGTCAGATGAGACTAAAATTGAGCTTTCTGGTCATCAAGGAAAATGCTATTTCAGGCGCAAACACAACACCTCTCATCACCCCCACAGTGCAGCATGGTGGTGGCAGCATCATGCTGTGGGGATGTTTTTCCATCGGCAGGGACTGGGAAACTGGTCAGAATTGAAGGAATGATGGATGGCACTAAATACAGGGAAATTCTTGAGGGGAAACCTGTTTCAGTCTTCCAGAGATTTGAGACTGGGCCCGGAGGTTCACCTTCCAGCAGGACAATGACCCTAAGCATTCTGCTAAAGCAACACTCGAATGGTTTAAGGGGAAACATTTAAATGTCTTGGAATGGCCTAGTCAAAGCCCAGACCTCAATCCAATTGTGAATCTGTGGTATGACTTAAAGATTGCTGTACATCAGCGGAACCCATCCAACTTGAAGGAGCTGGAGGAGCGGTTTTCCATTGAAGAATGGGCAAAAATCCCAGTGGCTAGATGTGCCAAGCTTATAGAGACATACCCCAAGAGCTGTAATTGCTGCAAAAGGTGACTCTACAAAGTATTGACTTTGGGGTATGGTTCAAAATAACAAAATTTAGCATCTTCAAAGTGGTAGGCATGTTGTATAAATCCAATGATACAAACCCCCAAAAAATATATTTTAATTCCAGGTTGTAAGGCAACAAAATAGAAAAAATGCCAAGGGGGGGTGAATACTTCCGCAAGCCACTGTACACATGGATTTTGTACTGTAGATATGTGGTGGTGTAGGGGCCTGAGGGTACAGAGTGTGTTGTTTTTGGGGGGGGGGGTTGGACCCCAGGAAGAGTAGCTGCAGCCTTGGCAGCAGCTAATGGGGATCCATAATAAAAACAAAAATACAGATACAACATACTATAGCGATACACATCACGCGTAACCAATCCTGCCCAGGACCTCCACATCCTGCTTCTTTACCTGGGGGGTGCTGAGGAGTATTTCTGACTGTAATAAAAATAAAACATATTTTGCATCTTCAAAGTGGTAGGCATGTTGTATAAATCAACTGATACAACCCCCCCAAAAATCTATTTTAATTCCAGGTTGTAAGGCCACAAAATAGGAAAAATGCCAAGGGGGATTGAATACTTTCGCAAGCCACTATACACATGGATCTGGTTTGCACTTAGTGGGACTATCATTTGTTTTTCAACAGGACAATGACCCAAAACCCCTCCAGGCTGTGTAAGGGCTATTTGGCCAAGAATGAGAGTGATGGAGTGCTGCATCAGATGACCTGGCCCTCCACAGTCACCCGACCTAAACCTAATTGAGATGGTTTGGGATGAGTTAGACCGCAGAGTGAAGGAAAAGCAGCCAACAAGTGCTCATCATATGTGGGAACTCCTTCAAGACTGTTGGAAAAGCATTCCAGGTGAAGCTGGTTGAGAGAATGCCAAGAGTGTGCAAAGTTGTCATCAAGGCAAAGGGTGGCTACTTTGAATAATATATTTTGATTTGTTTAACTCTTTTTTTTTTTTGGTTACTACATGATTCCATGTGTTATTTCATAGTTTGTCTTCATTGTTATTCTACAATGTAGAAAATAGTAAAAAATTAAGAAAAACCCTTGAATGAGTTGGTGTGCTAGAAAACAAATCCCTAGAATGCAGGAACATAGGAAGAAACCTAGAAAGGAACCAGACTCCGAGGGGTGGCCAGTCATCTTCTGGCTGTACCAGGTGACATATGTATTCATATCAGTAGGCTGTACAATACAGGAGAATAAAACTATTCTAAAAGAGGGTAACAGCCAGGGTTGGTGTCAATTCCATTTCAATTCCAATCAATTCAGAAAGTAAACCAAATTCCATTTCCACATGCTGCTAATTGAGAAGCATTGAAGAGAATTGGAATTTCAGTGTATTTCCTGAATTATCTGGAATTGACACCAACCCTGACAACAGTCTAAGGCAAAAGGGGTGAAAATAATTATCCATAATCATCGTCCACTCACTATCACAAGGGTTAGTAACTACACAGACTAATTTCATAGAATTTTAAAACACTGGCAGATTGTCTAGTTCTCCTCTTTAGTCTCTCCTAGCGTTAGACCTCCATAACTTACGACCCAGTCTAACTTATGAGGAACCTGCTCTTACCATGAGTAAGATATTTCCCAATCTTCTCCTCCTCTTCTTCATCTTTAATGTTGACATTCAGCTCCAGTGTTTGACTACAGTCTTCCAGCTTCACTGATGTTACTGGCCTCAGAATTAATCTGAGTCGGCCTGTAGTAATAAAGAGAAACAGACACAAAATCTTGACAGTTCTGGCACATTGTTTATCCTCAAAATATATTCTCTTTTTTGTTGTTCAATTATCTCATTTCAATAGATCAGGTAGCTAAACATTGACAACAAAACATTCATTCAAATCAGACAAAATTCCCCCTTTAAATTACATTAATAAGAGATGGATCTAAATGTACAGAATGGTTACCTGGAGAAAAATGAGGGTTATGCTTTTTCAATTTCAGTCAAGGGGAGGGTTGAGTTTAAAAAAAAAAAAACTAGTCCAGAAGAGGGTCATGTCATTTGTACTTGCTGAAATTTCTATATTTCTCAGTGTTTAAGAATTAGTTGCTTATTAGGCTTTATAAACTGGGTGGTTCGAACCCTGATTGGCTATATAGCAATGTGTGCCCGATGCCGCCCCTCATCTCTGATTCGCTGCTGGGCGCGCAATATCAAGTGTGCCTATAGGCTATTTAGTGTGGTGTCAATCAAATGATCCACAGCCTATAGGCTAAAGCAGGGCTCTCCAACCCTGTTCCTGGAGAGCTGTATGTTTACACTCCAACCATGTTCCTGGAGAGCTGTATGTTTACACTCCAACCATGTTCCTGGAGAGCTGCCCTCCTGTATGTTTACACTCCAACCATGTTCCTGGAGAGCTGCACTCCTGTATGTTTACACTCCAACCATGTTCCTGGAGAGCTGCCCTCCTGTAGGTTTACACTCCAACCATGTTCCTGGAGAGCTGCCCTCCTGTAGGTTTTAACTCCAGCCCTGTTCCTGGAGAGCTACCCTCCTGTAGGTTTTTACTCCAGCCCTGTTCCTGGAGAGCTACCCTCCTGTAGGTTTTAACTCCAGCCCTGTTCCTGGAGAGCAACCCTCCTGTAGGTTTTAACTCCAGCCCTGTTCCTGGAGAGCAACCCTCCTGTAGGTTTTAACTCCAGCCCTGTTCCTGGAGAGCTACCCTCCTGTAGGTTTTAACTCCAGCCCTGTTCCTGGAGAGCAACCCTCCTGTAGGTTTTAACTCCAGCCCTGTTCCTGGAGAGCAACCCTCCTGTAGGTTTTAACTCCAGCCCTGTTCCTGGAGAGCTACCCTCCTGTAGGTTTTAACTCCAGCCCTGTTCTTGGAGAGATAGCCTCCTGTAGGTTTTAACTCCAGCCCTGTTCTTGGAGAGATTGCCTCCTGTAGGTTTTCACTCCAAGTTTTCACTGGAGCGAAAGCCTACAGGACTGTAGCTCTCCAGGAACAGGGTTGGAGAGCCCTGGCCTATAGGATACGAAGTGCATGCTAGGAGAACCACAGAGCAAAGTTATACTGTATTTCTAACATAGTTGCTGGGATGGTGTAAATACAACTAGGCTGCATTACACACTGCAAAGGTTATTCCAACCCTGAGCCCCGGCCTGCTCTGTGCTTGTTGAGCCAAAACTTGTTTAATGCTGCCTAACCAATGGCTGTGCTGTCGGCCTATCCTAACCAATGGCTGTGCTGTGTCGGCCTATCCTAACCAATGGCTGTGCTGTGTCGGCCTATCCTAACCAATGGCTGTGCTGTGTCGGCCTATCCTAACCAATGGCTGTGCTGTGTCGGCCTATCCTAACCAATGGCTGTGCTGTGTCAGCCTATGGTGGCAGTTGAGGAAGGGAGTGAAAGGTTTCTTCACATTTTGTTGTTGTTGATTAGACCTAGTCCCCCCCAAAAATACACTATCTTGCTTGCGGACTAGCCTATTCCTCCACCTACCATGCACTCTTTAAATAGTCTACCTCCATGTCAGTGAAGGGCTGTTGAGTTAAAACCCAGACTCCACTTGAGGGGGTATGAGAGGGTATGAGGAGTTATGCCATAGGCCTCTTTTATTGAAGATGTCAAAAAGCACAGGCCTACATCTTGTTAGATTAAGATTTTGAAGAAAATAAAACTGATCTGATTATATAAAGTGATATATAACAGTGTTTTGGTCCGCACTGCTTTATGCTACAAAACAAGCTGTAAAATAACCAGGAAAGACGTGACTTTGTTTCTTTGACATTCAGTGGCTGAGATATAACCTTCTATAGCTCAGGAGACAAAACAAAAAGAAATACACAAATCTCACTAATCTAATTCTGTCACTACCAATGTATTAAGCTATCCACTTTCTGTACAATAGAAGATGTTTAAACCCAGACAGCTTTTAGGGAAATACTTGTTGGGTTAAAGACACAGAATGAGAGTAGCCAGCAGTTAGAGATTTACATTTCTCTGCTAAAAGACTCTGGATGGTCCATCCGATATCTGAAGTGGCCATACAGCATTTACTGCAGATGCATCCTCCGCAGACATCAGGGCTTTCATACTTATTGCGCTTAACGGAGCAGAGCTGTTGTCAAGGAAGTGAGTTAGAGTTTATACTGGACCTCCCGCCCACCAATCATGTCAATGCGGAGCTATACAGAGCCCTTCACATTGTTACAAAACTTGAAGAGGCACAAGGCGATGCGTTAGGAGCTTGATTTGACCTCTACCTGCGTGGGTTCAGAAATTGTGTCACACCCTCCCTAAGAAGCTTCCCAACACATTTTGGGATCAAACATGAATTGGCTTTTACTCTGTCTGGAGTGGAGAGGTAGGCCTAACTATTTAAAGTACCAGGATCAGATGGTCTCACATGTAATTATTAGTAAACCGGGACAGTTTCGTTGTAAACGAGACACATTGATTTGGCATTGGAGAAATATAAGATGAACACACAGGCCTCTCTCTCTGTCCATTCTTAGCCTGTGTGGTATTAAAACATTCTGCTAATATGTAAAATGACATAGACTTGCATGAAATGTTTATAAAAGGCTATTTTTTTCTCAGACCTGCAAATACGATGATAGATTCATGGAATGATTTTACCATGAAATAGATCTATCCACCCCTACTCTTGTTCACAGTGGTCTGTGAACCCACAACCTCCTGGCCCGCAGCCCTGTATGCTATCAAAATTCCTGCGTTGCCATGCAATGCTTACAGGATGAAGAACAGTTTCTAAAATGGCATATCTAAAGGCTCTGGTCTGTCCAAGAAGTGAGGGTAAACATGTTCTCTACTATCCACTGTTTTCATAATTATTTTGGCTACAGGGGATACTTTTTACATTTTCAGCGTTCAGGGAGGGTTTATGTCCATTTTCCTTTCAGATGTCCTTATTAAAAATAATGTTCACTACCTAAGTGCAGTTAATTTATAGTAGACTTCCTAAATTCACAAATTACTAAATAAACAGGTACTTACTTCACTCACAAAAACCAATTGTATTTCCCATTCATATTATAGTAACAATTATAGATAAATATAGAAACTGAATGTGTCTGAATCAGGGGCGGAAATCCCAGGGGGGGGGGGTCGCGGGGGACACGACCCCCCCATCCTGGGAAAAATATGATTTGTCCCCCCCAATATATCACTGAAACATAACTATGTAATTTAAATAATATTAATAATATGCAATGAAAGCAATTGTGCTGATTATAGACACTTAATAGCGCATTTTTAAGTTTCAAAAGATTGCGACCCCCCCACCCTTTGCCTCACAATGGTTTGATCCACTGCCAGTTCCTTAGCTTGCTAGGTAACGTAGAGGTCGTATCTACTGTCTGAAAGGCACTCAATGCACGTAACTGACGAGAGGTTAATCCAGTCAATCGCGCACACACACACTAGCTGAATATGCAGAGCTAGCGCGCAAATATTAACTATTAAGCTAGCTAGTACCTATTCCATTTATGTGGCGTCGTCAAACATGGAATCTTTGCTATCGTCAATTTATTCCAAGATCAGCATGCATGTAAGTTAGTGCTTCAAAGTCCTTGTGATAAGGTTAGCGATAAACTGAACAGAACTACACTCTCATCTACCATTGTTTTAAATATATTTAATGGTCTCGTTGCAAAAGCTAAATTGTCGCAAGGGAACTTTGATTTATATATTTTATTTCACCTTTATTTAACCCGGGTAGCAAAGATTATAGCAAACACCACTGAATTGGTGCTCGCTAGCTTTGCACATTCAGCTATTGTTAGAAGCCAGCCAATATGAAACAAACGATTCAAATTACAAAAGGTTGCAGCATATGTTGTGTAAATGGTGAACTCATACAGCTGTCAACTCTTGTCACTGCAATCCGTTTCACATTTGCTAGCTACCTTTTAGATCGAAGCCCATATAGAATGATAGAAGATAAGATGATAGAAGCCCATCTCCTACTGTAAATAACCTACATACTGTGTGTGTGTGTAGCCAGCCAGGTAGAAAAATGGCAGAAAAAAGACGGATATCAGAGTATTTTTAGGTACACCAAAACGCAAAGTAAGAACCCTAGTAGCCTAATATCTCAGACTAGTTGATAAAATGTTCATAAGAAAGAAGTGAAATGCTAATGTAATGTTTCACAATGATGTCATTAGGCAGAGCAGGCAACAGATGGCACACAGACAGCAGAGTTGGGGACAGATATGCAGGGACAGACTGGCAGAGACAGGGAGTCTCAGGTAAGTTTGTTGAGTCTTTGTTTGGCAACATTATGAAAGGTTCTCAATTTTTTTGACTTGTAAAATAGGAACATAATTGGAAAATGCCATGGATACCCCCACTCTCAACTTAAACTGGTGACTGAACTAAGATTTGTTAAAGGCAATGGTATTGCTGTTGTGATTAGTTGTGTAGTTTTGGGTACCGGTAGTTAGGAGTACGGCAAACACCTTATTTCTTTGGTTCCTCAATATACATTTACCATATTACAATGTAGGCTATGTGTTACAGCACTACTTTTGGTGTCCCCCTCAGGAATTGCTCTTGAGAAAATGTAATGTAATTGTCCCCTCCAAAGTTGATATCAGATTTTCGCCCCTGGTCTGAATATTGTTACAGTGACATGTAGAAATCAGATGAACATGACATTCTGCTTCTAAACAGTAGAACAACCCTGAAAGTGTCTCTCTGGTGCATCCGCACTGCCTGCAAGTCTATTGACTCAGACCGAGGCGCCGCCATTTTACCAGCTCGTGAACATATGGAAATAATCATAATAAACATGTCAAACGAACTCAGAAATCTAAAATAAATTGATTCTTTATGAAATTAGATTATTTCGTCAATGTAGATTCATTCACTGATAAAGCCAAAGTCTAAACTTAGCTAGTTAGCTAAATGTGACTTCTAAAAGTATATTTAATCACGTTCTTCATTCACTCGGTTTAGCACAAAAATAACACGTCATAAAACCTTTAACAAACGCGATAATACCTTGACGGATTTGTTACCTAACATGTTACGACATGTTCTTTCGATATTAGAAAGTTTAAACGTGCTAATGCATACCTTTAGTAATACTTTTGAAACGGACACACAAGCTATCGTCTTCAGAGAACAATTGTGTCTGGAGCCTGCCCGGAACTTCCTGTTTCCCGACTATCAAAGCGCAACAGGACTTCTTCTTCTCCGGTGGGTTTAATGGTGGTTGGCATTCAATATCTTGCATTAGTTTATTGAGTCAATATTTTCTTAACAGCACCATCAACAAGGCAGGTCCTACAGGCCCTAGTTTTGTCGCACCTGGACTACAGTTCAGTCATGTGGTCAGGTGCCACAAAAAAGGACTTAGGAAAATTGCAATTGGCTCAGAACAGGGCAGCATGGCTGGCCCTTGGATGTACACAGAGAGCTATTATTAATAATATGCATGTCAATCTCTCCTGGATCAAAGTGAGAGGTATTGACATGTTGAATGCACCGAGCTGTCTGTTTGAACTACTGGCACACAGCTCGGACAACCATGCATACCCCACAAGACATGCCACAAGAGGTCTCTTCACAGTACCCAAGTCCAGAACAGACTATGGGAGGTGCACAGTACCACATAGAGCCATGACTACATGGAACTAACTCTATTCCATATCAAGTAACTGATGCAAGCAGTAAAATTAGATTTTAAAAAACGGATTAAAAAAAAACACCTTATGGAACCGCGGGGACTGTGAAGCAACACAAACATAGGCGCAGACACATGCATGCATACGTACATGATAACATACGCACTATACACACGTACAGTCCCTTTTAACAGTATTCATCCCCATTGGCGGTTTTCTTATTTTGTTGCATTACAACCTGTAATTTAAATAGATTTTTATTGGATTTAATGTAATGGATATACACAAAATAGTTTAAATTGGTGAAGTGAAATGAAAAAAATTACTTGTTTCAAAAAATTACAAACGGAAAAGTGGTGCATGCATATGTATTCACCCCCTTTGCTATGAAGCCCCAAAACGAGATCTGGTGCAACCAATTACCTTCAGAAGTCACAATAATTAGTTAAATAAAGTCCACCTGTGTGCAATCTATGTGTCACATGATCTCAGTATATTTACACCTGTTCTGAAAGGCCCCAGAGTCTGCAACAGCACTAAGCAAGAGGCACCACCAAGCAAGCGGCACCATGAAGACCAAGCAGCTCTCCAAACAGGTCAGGGACAAAGTTGTGGAGAAGTACAGATCAGGGTTGGTTATAAAAAAATATCAGAAACTTTGAACATCCCACAGAGCACCATTAAATCCATTATTAAAAAATGGAAAGAATATGGAACCACAACAAACCTGCCAAGAGAGGGCCGCCTACCAAAACTCAGACCAGGCAAGGAGGGTATTAATCAGAGGCAACAAAAAGACCAAAAATAACCCTGAAGGAGCTGCAAAGCTACACAGCGGAGATTGGAGTATCTGTCCATAGGACCACTTCAAGCCGTACACTCCACAGAGTTGGGCTTTATGGAAGAGTGGCCAGAAAAAAGCCATTGCTTAAAGAAAAAAATAAGCAAACACATTTGGTGTTTGCCAAAAGGCATGTGGGACACTCCCCAAACATATGGAAGGTACTCTGGTCAGATGAGACTAAAATTGAGCTTTCTGGTCATCAAGGAAAATGCTATTTCAGGCGCAAACACAACACCTCTCATCACCCCCACAGTGCAGCATGGTGGTGGCAGCATCATGCTGTGGGGATGTTTTTCCATCGGCAGGGACTGGGAAACTGGTCAGAATTGAAGGAATGATGGATGGCACTAAATACAGGGAAATTCTTGAGGGGAAACCTGTTTCAGTCTTCCAGAGATTTGAGACTGGGCCCGGAGGTTCACCTTCCAGCAGGACAATGACCCTAAGCATTCTGCTAAAGCAACACTCGAATGGTTTAAGGGGAAACATTTAAATGTCTTGGAATGGCCTAGTCAAAGCCCAGACCTCAATCCAATTGTGAATCTGTGGTATGACTTAAAGATTGCTGTACATCAGCGGAACCCATCCAACTTGAAGGAGCTGGAGGAGCGGTTTTCCATTGAAGAATGGGCAAAAATCCCAGTGGCTAGATGTGCCAAGCTTATAGAGACATACCCCAAGAGCTGTAATTGCTGCAAAAGGTGACTCTACAAAGTATTGACTTTGGGGTATGGTTCAAAATAACAAAATTTAGCATCTTCAAAGTGGTAGGCATGTTGTATAAATCCAATGATACAAACCCCCAAAAAATATATTTTAATTCCAGGTTGTAAGGCAACAAAATAGAAAAAATGCCAAGGGGGGGTGAATACTTCCGCAAGCCACTGTACACATGGATTTTGTACTGTAGATATGTGGTGGTGTAGGGGCCTGAGGGTACAGAGTGTGTTGTTTTTGGGGGGGGGGGTTGGACCCCAGGAAGAGTAGCTGCAGCCTTGGCAGCAGCTAATGGGGATCCATAATAAAAACAAAAATACAGATACAACATACTATAGCGATACACATCACGCGTAACCAATCCTGCCCAGGACCTCCACATCCTGCTTCTTTACCTGGGGGGTGCTGAGGAGTATTTCTGACTGTAATAAAAATAAAACATATTTTGCATCTTCAAAGTGGTAGGCATGTTGTATAAATCAACTGATACAACCCCCCCAAAAATCTATTTTAATTCCAGGTTGTAAGGCCACAAAATAGGAAAAATGCCAAGGGGGATTGAATACTTTCGCAAGCCACTATACACATGGATCTGGTTTGCACTTAGTGGGACTATCATTTGTTTTTCAACAGGACAATGACCCAAAACCCCTCCAGGCTGTGTAAGGGCTATTTGGCCAAGAATGAGAGTGATGGAGTGCTGCATCAGATGACCTGGCCCTCCACAGTCACCCGACCTAAACCTAATTGAGATGGTTTGGGATGAGTTAGACCGCAGAGTGAAGGAAAAGCAGCCAACAAGTGCTCATCATATGTGGGAACTCCTTCAAGACTGTTGGAAAAGCATTCCAGGTGAAGCTGGTTGAGAGAATGCCAAGAGTGTGCAAAGTTGTCATCAAGGCAAAGGGTGGCTACTTTGAATAATATATTTTGATTTGTTTAACTCTTTTTTTTTTTTGGTTACTACATGATTCCATGTGTTATTTCATAGTTTGTCTTCATTGTTATTCTACAATGTAGAAAATAGTAAAAAATTAAGAAAAACCCTTGAATGAGTTGGTGTGCTAGAAAACAAATCCCTAGAATGCAGGAACATAGGAAGAAACCTAGAAAGGAACCAGACTCCGAGGGGTGGCCAGTCATCTTCTGGCTGTACCAGGTGACATATGTATTCATATCAGTAGGCTGTACAATACAGGAGAATAAAACTATTCTAAAAGAGGGTAACAGCCAGGGTTGGTGTCAATTCCATTTCAATTCCAATCAATTCAGAAAGTAAACCAAATTCCATTTCCACATGCTGCTAATTGAGAAGCATTGAAGAGAATTGGAATTTCAGTGTATTTCCTGAATTATCTGGAATTGACACCAACCCTGACAACAGTCTAAGGCAAAAGGGGTGAAAATAATTATCCATAATCATCGTCCACTCACTATCACAAGGGTTAGTAACTACACAGACTAATTTCATAGAATTTTAAAACACTGGCAGATTGTCTAGTTCTCCTCTTTAGTCTCTCCTAGCGTTAGACCTCCATAACTTACGACCCAGTCTAACTTATGAGGAACCTGCTCTTACCATGAGTAAGATATTTCCCAATCTTCTCCTCCTCTTCTTCATCTTTAATGTTGACATTCAGCTCCAGTGTTTGACTACAGTCTTCCAGCTTCACTGATGTTACTGGCCTCAGAATTAATCTGAGTCGGCCTGTAGTAATAAAGAGAAACAGACACAAAATCTTGACAGTTCTGGCACATTGTTTATCCTCAAAATATATTCTCTTTTTTGTTGTTCAATTATCTCATTTCAATAGATCAGGTAGCTAAACATTGACAACAAAACATTCATTCAAATCAGACAAAATTCCCCCTTTAAATTACATTAATAAGAGATGGATCTAAATGTACAGAATGGTTACCTGGAGAAAAATGAGGGTTATGCTTTTTCAATTTCAGTCAAGGGGAGGGTTGAGTTTAAAAAAAAAAAAACTAGTCCAGAAGAGGGTCATGTCATTTGTACTTGCTGAAATTTCTATATTTCTCAGTGTTTAAGAATTAGTTGCTTATTAGGCTTTATAAACTGGGTGGTTCGAACCCTGATTGGCTATATAGCAATGTGTGCCCGATGCCGCCCCTCATCTCTGATTCGCTGCTGGGCGCGCAATATCAAGTGTGCCTATAGGCTATTTAGTGTGGTGTCAATCAAATGATCCACAGCCTATAGGCTAAAGCAGGGCTCTCCAACCCTGTTCCTGGAGAGCTGTATGTTTACACTCCAACCATGTTCCTGGAGAGCTGTATGTTTACACTCCAACCATGTTCCTGGAGAGCTGCCCTCCTGTATGTTTACACTCCAACCATGTTCCTGGAGAGCTGCACTCCTGTATGTTTACACTCCAACCATGTTCCTGGAGAGCTGCCCTCCTGTAGGTTTACACTCCAACCATGTTCCTGGAGAGCTGCCCTCCTGTAGGTTTTAACTCCAGCCCTGTTCCTGGAGAGCTACCCTCCTGT
The DNA here is from genome assembly GCF_965601325.2 of Salmo salar. Lineage (NCBI taxonomy): Eukaryota > Metazoa > Chordata > Actinopteri > Salmoniformes > Salmonidae > Salmo > Salmo salar. The sequence goes on along the minus strand of NC_138307.1, from coordinate 30,887,667 downwards.
AGGTTTTTACTCCAGCCCTGTTCCTGGAGAGCTACCCTCCTGTAGGTTTTAACTCCAGCCCTGTTCCTGGAGAGCAACCCTCCTGTAGGTTTTAACTCCAGCCCTGTTCCTGGAGAGCTACCCTCCTGTAGGTTTTAACTCCAGCCCTGTTCTTGGAGAGATAGCCTCCTGTAGGTTTTAACTCCAGCCCTGTTCTTGGAGAGATTGCCTCCTGTAGGTTTTCACTCCAAGTTTTCACTGGAGCGAAAGCCTACAGGACTGTAGCTCTCCAGGAACAGGGTTGGAGAGCCCTGGCCTATAGGATACGAAGTGCATGCTAGGAGAACCACAGAGCAAAGTTATACTGTATTTCTAACATAGTTGCTGGGATGGTGTAAATACAACTAGGCTGCATTACACACTGCAAAGGTTATTCCAACCCTGAGCCCCGGCCTGCTCTGTGCTTGTTGAGCCAAAACTTGTTTAATGCTGCCTAACCAATGGCTGTGCTGTCGGCCTATCCTAACCAATGGCTGTGCTGTGTCGGCCTATCCTAACCAATGGCTGTGCTGTGTCGGCCTATCCTAACCAATGGCTGTGCTGTGTCAGCCTATGGTGGCAGTTGAGGAAGGGAGTGAAAGGTTTCTTCACATTTTGTTGTTGTTGATTAGACCTAGTCCCCCCCAAAAATACACTATCTTGCTTGCGGACTAGCCTATTCCTCCACCTACCATGCACTCTTTAAATAGTCTACCTCCATGTCAGTGAAGGGCTGTTGAGTTAAAACCCAGACTCCACTTGAGGGGGTATGAGAGGGTATGAGGAGTTATGCCATAGGCCTCTTTTATTGAAGATGTCAAAAAGCACAGGCCTACATCTTGTTAGATTAAGATTTTGAAGAAAATAAAACTGATCTGATTATATAAAGTGATATATAACAGTGTTTTGGTCCGCACTGCTTTATGCTACAAAACAAGCTGTAAAATAACCAGGAAAGACGTGACTTTGTTTCTTTGACATTCAGTGGCTGAGATATAACCTTCTATAGCTCAGGAGACAAAACAAAAAGAAATACACAAATCTCACTAATCTAATTCTGTCACTACCAATGTATTAAGCTATCCACTTTCTGTACAATAGAAGATGTTTAAACCCAGACAGCTTTTAGGGAAATACTTGTTGGGTTAAAGACACAGAATGAGAGTAGCCAGCAGTTAGAGATTTACATTTCTCTGCTAAAAGACTCTGGATGGTCCATCCGATATCTGAAGTGGCCATACAGCATTTACTGCAGATGCATCCTCCGCAGACATCAGGGCTTTCATACTTATTGCGCTTAACGGAGCAGAGCTGTTGTCAAGGAAGTGAGTTAGAGTTTATACTGGACCTCCCGCCCACCAATCATGTCAATGCGGAGCTATACAGAGCCCTTCACATTGTTACAAAACTTGAAGAGGCACAAGGCGATGCGTTAGGAGCTTGATTTGACCTCTACCTGCGTGGGTTCAGAAATTGTGTCACACCCTCCCTAAGAAGCTTCCCAACACATTTTGGGATCAAACATGAATTGGCTTTTACTCTGTCTGGAGTGGAGAGGTAGGCCTAACTATTTAAAGTACCAGGATCAGATGGTCTCACATGTAATTATTAGTAAACCGGGACAGTTTCGTTGTAAACGAGACACATTGATTTGGCATTGGAGAAATATAAGATGAACACACAGGCCTCTCTCTCTGTCCATTCTTAGCCTGTGTGGTATTAAAACATTCTGCTAATATGTAAAATGACATAGACTTGCATGAAATGTTTATAAAAGGCAATTTTTTTCTCAGACCTGCAAATACGATGATAGATTCATGGAATGATTTTACCATGAAATAGATCTATCCACCCCTACTCTTGTTCACAGTGGTCTGTGAACCCACAACCTCCTGGCCCGCAGCCCTGTATGCTATCAAAATTCCTGCGTTGCCATGCAATGCTTACAGGATGAAGAACAGTTTCTAAAATGGCATATCTAAAGGCTCTGGTCTGTCCAAGAAGTGAGGGTAAACATGTTCTCTACTATCCACTGTTTTCATAATTATTTTGGCTACAGGGGATACTTTTTACATTTTCAGCGTTCAGGGAGGGTTTATGTCCATTTTCCTTTCAGATGTCCTTTTAAAAATAATGTTCACTACCTAAGTGCAGTTAATCTATAGTAGACTTCCTAAATTCACAAATTACTAAATAAACAGGTACTTACTTCACTCACAAAAAACGATTGTATTTCCCATTCACACCATACTAACAATTATAGATAAATATAGAAACTGAATGTGTCTGAATATTGTTACAGTGACATGTAGAAATCAGATGAACATGACATTCTGCTTCTAAACAGTAGAACAACCCTGAAAGTGTCTCTCTGGTGCATCCGCACTGCCTGCAAGTCTATTGACTCAGACCGAGAGGCGCCGCCATTTTACCAGCTCGTGAACATATATCAAATAAAATACATGTCAAATCAATTGATTCTTTATGAAATTACATTGACGATATAATGTACATTCATTCACTCTGACAAACCCAAAGTCTAAACTTAGCTAGCTAGATAAAATCGATTTTAATCACGTTCTTCACTCACTCGGTTTAGCACACAAATAACACGTCATAAACCTTTAACAAACGTGAAAATACCTTGACGGATTTGTTACTTAACATGTTACGACATGTTCTTTCGATATTAGAAAGTTTAAACGTGCTAATGCATACCTTTAGTAATACTTTTGAAACGAACACACAAGCTATCGTCTTCAGAGCACAGTTTCGCAGACTTCATTGTGTCTGGAGCCTGCCCGGAACTTCCTGTTTCCCGACTATATATACACAGTTGAAGTCGGAAGTTTACATACACCTTAGCCAAATACATTTGAACTCAGTTTTTCACAATTCCTGACATTTAATCCTGGTAAAAAATTCCCTGTCTTAGGTCAGTTAGGATCACCACTTTATTTTAAGAATGTGAAATGTCAGAATAATAGCAGAGATAATGATTTATTTCAGCTTTTATTTCTTTCATCACATTCCCAGTGGGTCAGAAGTTTACATACACTCAATTAGTATTTGGTAGCATTGCCTTTAAATTGTTTAATTTGGGTCAAACGTTTTGGGTAGCCTTCCACAAGCTTGCCACAATACGTTTTGTGGGAAGCTTTTGGCCCATTCCTCCTGACAGAGCTGGTGTAACTGAGTCAGGTTTGTAGGCCTCCTTGCTCGCACACGCTTTTTCAGTTCTGCCCACAAATGTTCCATAGGATAGAGGTCAGGGCTTTGTGATGGCCACTCCAATACCTTACCTTTGTTGTACTTAAGCCATTTTGCCACAACTTTGGAAGTATGCTTGGGGTCATTGTCCATTTGGAAGACCCATTTGCGACCAAGCTTTAACTTCCTGACTGATTTCTTGAGATGTTGCTTAAATATATCCACATAATTTTCCTTCCTCATGATGCCATCTATTTTGTGAAGTGCACCAGTCCCTCCTGCAGCAAAGCACCCCCACATCATGATGCTGCCACCCCCGTGCTTCACGTTTGGGATGGTGTTTTTCGGCTTGCAACCACCCCCCATTTTTCCTCCAAACATAACGACGGTAATTATGGCAAACAGTTCTATTTTTGTTTCATCAGACCAGAGGACATTTCTCCAAAAAGTACAATCTTTGTCCCCATTTGCAGTTGCAAATCGTAGTCTGGCTTTTATATGGTGGTTTTGGAGCAGTGGCTTCTTCCTTGCTGAGCGGCCTTTCAGGTTATGTTGATATAGGTCTCGTTTTACTGTGGAAATACTTTTGTACCTGTTTCCTCCAGGATCTTCACAAGGTCCTTTGCTGTTGTTCTGGGATTGATTTGCACTTTTCGCACCAAAGTACGTTTATCTCTAGGAAACAGAACGCATCTCCTTCCTGAGCGGTATGACAGCTGCGTAGTCCCATGGTGTTTAAACTTGCATACTATTGTTTGTACACATGAACGTGGTACATTCAGGCGTTTGGAAATTGCTCCCAAGGATGAACCAGACTTGTGGAGATCTACAATTTTTTTATGAAGTCCTGGCTGATTTCTTTTGATTTTCCTGTAATGTTAAGCAAAGAGGCACTGAGTTTGAAGGTAGGCCTTGAAATACATCCACAGGTACACCTCCAATTGACTCAAATGATGTCAAACCAGCCTATCAGAAGCTTCTAAAGCCATGACATAATTTTCTGGAATTTTCCAAGCTGTTTAAAGGCACAGTCAACTTAGGGTATGTAAACTTCTGACCCACTGGAATTATGAGACAGTGAATTTTAAGTGAAATAATCTGTCTGTAAACAATTGTTGGAAAAATGACTTGTGTCATGCACAAAGTAGATGTCCTAACCGACTTGCCAAAACTATAGATTGTTAACAAGACATTTGTAGATAGGTTGAAAAACGAGTTTTATTGACTCCAACCAAAGTGTATGTAAACTTCCAACTGTATATATATATATACATGAACTCTGCAAAAAAAGAAACGTCCTCACTGTCAACTGTGTTTATTTTCAGCAAAATTAACATGTGTAAATATTTGTATGAACATAAGTTTCAACTGAGACATAAACTGAACAAGTTCCACAGACATGTGACTAACATGAATGGAATAATGTGTCCCTGAACAAAGGGGGGTGTCAAAATCAAAAGTAAGTCAGTATCTGGTGTGGCCACCAGCTGCATTAAGTACTGCAGTGCATCTCCTCCTCATGGACTGCACCAGATTTGCCAGTTCTTGCTGTGAGATGTTACCTCACTCTTCCACCAAGGCACCTGCAAGTTCCCAGACATTTCTGGGGGAATGGCCCTAGCCCTCACCCTCCAATCCAACAGGTCCCAGACGTGCTCAATGGGATTGAGATCCGGGCTCTTCGCTGGCCATGGCAGAACACTGACATTCCTGTACTTGCAGGAAATCACAAACAGAACAAGCAGTATGGCTGGTGGCATTGTCATGCTGGAGGGTCATGTCAGGGTGAGCCTGCAGGAAGGATACCACATGAGGGAGAAGGATGTCTTCCCTGTAACGCACAGCATTGAGACTGCCTGCAATGACAACAAGCTCAGTCCGATGATGCTGTGACACAGCGCCCCAGACCATGACGGACCTTCCACCTCCAAATGGATCCCGCTCCAGAGTACAGGCCTCAGTGTAACGCTAATTCCTTTGACGATAAACGCGAATCCGACCATCACCCCTGGTGAGACAAAACTGCGACTTGTCAGTGAAGAGCACTTTTTGCCAGTCCTGTCTGGTCCAGCAACGGTGGGTTTGTGCACATAGGCAACGTTGTTGCCAGTGATGTCTGGTGAGGACCTGCCTTACAACAGGCCTACAAGCCCTCAGTCCAGCCTCTCTCAGCATTTTGCGGACAGTCTGAGCACTGATGGAGGGATTTTGCGTTCCTGGTGTAACTCGGGCAGTTGTTGTTGCCATCCTGTACCTGTCCCGTAGGTGTGATGTTCGGATGTACCGATCCTGTACAGGTGTTGTTACACGTGGTCTGCCACTGCGAGGACGATCAGCTGCCCGTCCTGTCTCCCTGTAGCGCTGTCTTAGGCGTCTCACAGTACGGACATTGCGATTTATTGCCGTGGCCACATCTGTAGTCCTCATGCCTCCTTTCACCATGCCTAAGGCACGTTCATGCAGATGAGCAGGGACCCTGGGCATCTTTCTTTTGGTGTTTTTCAGAGTCAGTAGAAAGGCCTCAGTGTACTAAGCTTTCATAAATGTGACCTTAATTGCCTACCGTCTGTAAGCTGTTAGTGTCTTAACGACCGTTCCACAGGTGCATGTTCATTAATTGTTTATGGTTCATTGAACAAGCATTGGAAACAGTGTTTAAACCCTTTACAATGAAGATCTGTGATGTTATTTGGATTTGTACAAATTACCTTTGAAAGACAGGGTCCTGAAAAAGGAACGTTTCTTTTTTTCCCGAGTTAATATATATGGAAATCAGTCCATTTAAATGTAATTAATTAGGCCCTAATCTATCGATTTCACATGATTGGGCAGGGATGCAGCCATGGGAGCCTTGGAGGGCAAAGGCCCACCCACTTGGGAGCCAGGCCCAGTCAATCAGAATAAGATTTTCCCCACAAAATTGCTTTATTACAGACAGAAATACTCCTCAGCAACCCCCTCAAACAATCCCGTAGGTGAAGAAGCCGGATGTGGAGGTTGTGGGCTGGCATGGTTACATGTGGTCTGCGCTTGTGAGGCCGGTTGGACAAACTGCCAAATCCTCTGAAAATGACGTTGGAGGCAGCTTATGGTAGAGAAATTAACATTAAAATATCTGGAAATAGCTCTGGTGGACATTCTTGCAGTCAGCAAGCCAACCACAAACCTTGAGACATCTGTGGCATTGTGACAAAACTTCACATTTTAATAAAGTGGCCTTTTATTGTCCAAAGCACAAGGTGCACCAGTGTAATGATCATGCTGTTTAATCAGCTTCTTGATATGCCACACCTGTGGATGGATTATCATGGCAAAGACGTAAACAAATTTGTGCACAACATTTGAGAGAAATAAGTTTTTTTTTTTTTCAGCTCATGAAACATGGGACCAACACTTTACATGTTGCATTTTATATTTTTGTTCAGTGTAGTGAGACAACCTGAACCTGTCAGTCGATAATGGGTTGCTAAAAATCAACATTCACTACAACAGTTTAAACTATTCAACAACTTACGTGCAAATGGGACATCCTGTACATTAGTCCTCCCTCTGTATCATGTGAAAGAAAACTCCTATTTCCAGGTCTGAATACATTGTATTATCCTTTTCTCCTGATTCACTACCTTTTTTAACAGCTGGTTCAAGGTTTGGTAGTGGTGGTGGATGGATGAGGCGCTTTCCTGGTGACTGGCCAGTTTTTTCCCCCTCATCAATCAACACACAATGCCCCATAATGACAAAGCAAAAACAGGTTTTTAGATATATTTTTGTTTAAAAACTCTAATATTACATTTACATAAGTATTCAGACCCTTAGTACTTTGTTGAAGCACGTTTGGCAGTGATTACAGTCTTCTTGGGTATGATGCTACAAGCTTGGCAAACCTGTATTTGAGGAGTTTCTCCCATTCTTCTCTGCAGATCCTCTCAAACTCTGTCAGGTTGGATGGGGAGCGTCACTACACAGCTATTTTCAGGTCTCTCCAGAGATGTTCAATCGGGTTCAAGTCCAGGCTCTGGCTGGGCCACACAAGGACATTCAGAGACTTGTCCTGAAGTCACTCCTGCATTGTCTTGGCTGTGTGCTTAGGGTCGTTGTGGTCCTCAGTGCTCTGGAGCAGGTTTTCATCAAGGATCTCTCTGCAATTTGCTCCGTTCACCTTTCCCTCAATCTTGACTAGTCTCCCAGTCCCTGCCGCTGAAAAACATCCCCACAGCATGATACGATCACCACCATGCTTCACCATAGGGGTGGTGACAGGTTTCCTCCAGACGTGACACTTGGCATTCAGGCCAAAGAGTACAATCTTGGTTTCATCAGACCAGAGAATCTTGTTTCTCATGGTCTGAGAGTCCTTTAGGTGCCTTTTGGCAAACTCCAAGCAGGCTGTCATGTGCCTTTTACTGAAGAGTGGCTTCCGTCTGGCCACTCTACCATAAAGGCCTGAATGGTGGAGTGCTGCAGAGATGGTTGTCCTTCTGGAAGATTCTCCCATCTCCACAGAGGAACTCTGGAGCTCTGTCAGAGTACCCACCGGTTCTTGCTCACCTTCCTGACCAAGGCCCTTCTCCCCGATTGTTCAATTTGGACGGGTGGCCAACTCTAGGAAGAGTCTTGGTGGTTCCAAACTTCTTCCATTGAAGAATGATGAAGGCCACTGTGTTCTTGGTTACCTTCTAACCTGCAGAGAGGTTTTGGTACCCTTCCCCAGATCTATGCCTCAACGCAATCCTGTTTCAGGATCTACTGACAATTCATTTGACCTCATGGCTTGATTTTTGCTCTGACATGCACTGTCAACTGTGGGACCAATATAGACAGGTGTGTGCATTTCCAAATCATGTCTGATCAATTGATTTTACCACAGGTGGCCTCCAATCATCTCAAAGATGACCAACGGAAAAGGGATGCACCTGAGCTCAATTTCAAGTCTCATAGAAAAGGGTCTGAATACTTATGTAAATAAGGTTTCTGTTTTGTATTTTTAATAAATTTGCAAAAATGTCACTATACATTTTTGAATAAGGATGTTAAAAAAAAATTGAAAAAGGGAAGGGGTCTGAATACTTTACGGATGCACCTTTTTTACCATCCAAAGTTTGGGACTGGACCTAAAACATCCGGGGCTGAAGCCCCGAAAGCCCAGGACTAGTAACGCCACTGGATGCAATTATCCAAACCCATTGATGATGAATAACTTCAATATCTAATCTAGTTTTGAAAGACAACTTAATAAACACATGTAGTTGTTTCAGAGACTGTGTATCATTAAACAAATAACTATGTAGTAAAAACCAATCCCCCCCCAAACTAATAGTGAAAACTGATCATCACACCATCTCTATCTGATGCATGTTGTGTCTACTAACTCATTCCCACAGAGAACTGATCATCACATCATCTCTATCTGATACATGTTGTGTCTACTAACTCATTCCCACAGAAAACTGATCATCACACCATCTCTATCTGATGCATGTTGTGTCTACTAACTCATTCCCACAGAGAACTGATCATCACACCATCTCTATCTGATACATGTTGTGAGTACCGGCGCTTGACTTGGGCAGGAACTTACCGGAGCGGAGTACCAGGACCTCAAGTGTTCTACTGCTTGAGCTCCTGTTCCTGTTATAGATTAGCTCAAAAATATGGTGGAGGTCCTGAAGCTAAATATAAACAGTACCGGCACCCAAAATAAGTACCGGCACATATTTCAGTTCAAGTCAAGCAATGAGATTAAAATCACTCCATCACTTAATTTTAATCTCAGCTGGTCTGAGAGAACTGACGAGGCTTCTCTCCTTTATGTATACCTTGGTGTGTTTTTAATCGGTTCTGTAGAGAAATTCTTCCCACCGACAGAGCAGTAGTAAGGCTTCTCTCCTTTATGTTTACGTTGGTGTGTTTTTAAGTTGCTCTCTTGAGAGAAACTCTTCCCACAGTCAGAGCAGTAGTAAGGCTTCTCTCCTGTGTGTATACGTCGGTGTGTTTTTAAGTTGCTCTGTTGAGAGAAACTCTTCCCACAGTCAGAGCAAGAGTATGGCTTCTCTCCTGTGTGTATACGTTGGTGTGCTTTAAAGCTACCCTGGTGAGAAAAACTCTTCCTACAGTCAGAACAGGAGTAAGGCTTCTTTCCTGTATGGGTACGTTCATGTGATTTTAAGGTATACAATCGGGAGAAATTCTTCCCACAGTCAGAGCAGGAGTATGGCTTCTCTCCTGAATGTATACGGTGGTGTGCTTTAAAGTTACACAGGTGGGAGAAACTCTTCCCACAGTCAGAGCAGATGTAAGGCTTTTCTCCAGTGTGTGTTCTCTGATGAACTGTTAGCTCAGATGATGTTGTAAAGCATTTTCCACAGTCACAGCAGGAGTAAGGCTTCTCTCCTGTGTGTAGACGTTGGTGTTTTTTGAAGTTGCTCTGTTGAGAGTAACTCTCCCCACAGTACGAGCAGTAGTAAGGTTTCTCTCCAGTGTGCACTCTCTGATGAAGTTTCAGAGCCCTTGATGTTGTGAATCTCTTCCCACAGTCAGTACAGGAATACAGATTCTCTCCTGTGTGTATTTTTAGGTGTAATTTTAGCTTTGATATAATTGGGAAAATCGCCTCACAATGTGGGCAGTGGTGAGACCTCTTAGCTCTGTGATCTTCCTGCTGTTGCTCTCTGGATGTAGAGAATGTCTCAACATGGTGTCCTGTGTGAACATCAGAAGAACCAGACAGTCGATGTGATATTCATGTCAAATGTATTTTATGAAGCTACATCTGCATTGCTTGCTCTTTGGGGATTTTAGGCTGGGTTTCTGTTAAAGCACTTTGTGACAACTGCTGATGCAAAAAGGGTTTCATAAAATAAATGTATAAGTGCTTTACAGAAACCCAGCCTAAAACCCCAAACAGCAAGCAATGCAGATGTAGAAGCACAGTGGCTAGAAAAAAACTCCCTAGAAGGCAGAAACCTAGAAAGGAACCAGGCTCTGAGCCGTGGCCAGTCATCTTCTGGGTGTACTGGGTGACATATATACTCATATCAGTAGGCTGTAAAATACAGGGGAATAAAACTATTCCAAAAGTGGGTAACAGCCAGGGTTGGGGTAAATTCCATTTAAACAAAAGTCAATTCAGAAAGTAAACCAAATTCCAATTCCACATTTTCCTAAATGAAAAGCATTGAAGAGAATTGGAATTTCTGTGTATTTCCCAAAATATCTGGAATTGCCCCGAACCCTGGTAACAGTTGAAGGCAAAAGGGTCCAAAAGGATTAAAATAATTATCCATAATCATCGTCCACTCACTATCACAAGGGTTAGTAACTACACAGACTCATTTCATAGAACTTTAAAACACTGGCAGTTTGTCTACTCACTCCACTTCTTTAGTCTACTCTCTGATCACTCCAGATAACCCAGTTGTTCAGGGATGTGTGATGTCAGAATTACAGAATTCAACCTAGCAATAGACTGGGTCATAACTTACAGACGTTTTAACTTACGAAGATAACTTACAGATAGATAGAACCAGCTCTTACCATGATTAACAGTTGTCCTAATCTTCTCCTCCTCTTCTTCATCTTTAATGTTGACATTCAGCTCCAGTGTTTGACTGCAGTCTTCCAGCTTCACTGATGCCATCTCTGGATCCTGCAGTGCAAACCTGGCTCCACTGTCACAATCAGGACCCAGTAACTGTAGGTTTGGACTCAGTGTGGAAGGAGAGAGGCAGGCTGGGTTTGTCCTCACTGTTGATGTTACCGGCCTCAGACTTAATCTGAGTCGGCCAGTCGTAATAAAGAGACACGGACACAAAAAATTATTCTCTTGACAGTTCTGGCACTTTCTTTATTCTCTAAAAATAGATGTTTTTCTTGTTCAATTATCTCATTTCAACAGATCAGGTAGCTAAACATTGACAACAAAATATTAATTCACATTAGACAAAGTTCACACTTTAAATGACCCAACGTAAGAGATGGATCTAAATGTACAGAATGGTTACCTGGAGAAAAATGAGGGTTATGCTTTTTCAATTTCAGTCAAGGGGAGGGTTTAGTATTGTTTTAATCTAGTCCAGAAGAGGGTCATGTCATTTATAATTGATGAAATGTCAATATTTCTCAGTGTTTTAGAATTAGTTGCTTATTAGGCTTTATAAACTGGGTGGATCGAACCCTGAACGCTGATTGGCTGACAGCCGTGGTATATCACACCATATACCACGGGTATGACAAAACATTACTTTTTACTGTTCTAATTACATTGGTAACCAGTTTATAATAGCAATAAGGCACCTCAAGGGTTTGTGGTGTATGTCCAATATATCAGGGATAAGGGCTGTATCCAGGCACTCCACAACAGCCCTTAGCCATGGTATATTGGACATATAACAAACCCCCTCTGGCCTTAACGCTTAAATATATCAATGTGTGGCCGATACCGCCCCTCATCTCTGATTCTCTGCTGGGCTCACAATATCAGGTGTGACTATAGGCTATTTAGTGTGATGTCAATCAAGTGATCCGTAGCCTATAGGATACGAAGTGCATGCTGGGAGAAGCACAGAGCAAAGTTATACTGTATTTCTTAGATAGTTGCTGGGATGGTGTAAATACAACTAGGCTGCATTACACACAGCAAAGGTTATTCCAACCCTGAGCCCCGGCCTGCTCTGTGTGTGTTAATCCCAAACGTGTTTAATGCTGCATAACCAATGGCTGTGCTGTGATTTTGTTGTTGATTAGGCCTAGTCCAAAAAAAATACTATTCCTCCACCCACCAGGCCTCTTTTACTGAAGAAAATGTCCAAAAGCAAGCATTCAGGGAGGGTTTAGGTCAAATATATTTTGTTGATGGGACGGCCATCCATTTTCCTTTCAGAGGTCCTTAATTGTAAATAGTGTTCACCCCCTAAGTGCACTCAATATAAAGTAGACTACCTAAATTTACGTAAATGCATAAATTACTAAATAAACAATTAATACAAGTTTGCAGTTTGTTTGAAGCAGAACTATGTACTATTTTCTACTTATTTCACTCACAAAAACCGATTGTATTTCTCATTCACACCATAGTAACAATTATAGATAAATATAGAAACTGAACGTGTCTGAATATTGTTACAGTGACATGTAGAAATCAGATGAACATGACATTCTGCTTCTAAACAGTAGAACAACCCTGAAATTGTCTCTCTGGTGCATCCGCACTGCCTGCAAGTCTATTGACTCAGACCGAGAGGCTCCGCCATTTTACCAGCTCGTGAACATATGGAAATAATAATGTAATGAAACAGCAGGGAGCAGGTCTCGAACCCTCGACCTTCTAGCCCGAAGTCCCGCGCGCTATCGACTGTTCCGCAAAAGCACGCTCGTACTGGAGAGTCGATTTCCGCGCTAATAAACCCAGGGTCGTTACAATAATAATAAACATGTCAAACGAACTCATAAATCTCAAATCAATTGATTCTTTATAAAATTACATTGACGAAATAATGTAAATTAATTCACTCTGGAAAACCCCCAAAGTCTAACGTCAGCTAGCTAACTATATGACTAACAATATTTTTTTACACGTTCTTCACTCGGTTTAACACAGAAATAACACGTCATAAAACCTTTATTAACAAACGCGATAATACCTTGACGGATTTGTGACCCGACATGTTCTATCGATATTATAAAGTTTAAACGTGCAATGACATACCTTTTAGTAATATATTTGAAACGGATATTAAAGCTATCGTCTTCAGAGAACAGTTCTGGCGCTTTCATTACGGCTTACGCCTGCCCGGAACTTCCTGTTCAGCGACGACCACAGCGCAACAGGACTTGTCCTTGTTCTTGTTCGGTGGGGTTTAATGGCGGTTGGTCGATATGCTGCAATACCACCCCCAACTGGACTTTAGTATAAACCAGGTTCCCCCCGAGCGGCACACGGGTGGTTTTATTTGGCCCCCCAAGTTTTAATGAGAAAAACAAATAAACATAATAGACTGTAAAAACACCAGGAAATCAGCTCCAAGTGATTTTAAATAGCAGTATAATAATTTGTATTTATTTACTTTTATTTAACCTTTATTTCACTAGGCAAGTCAGTTAAGAACGAATTCTTATTTACAATGAAGGCCTATGGGGGAACAGTGGGTTAACTGCCTTGTTCAGGGGCAGAATTTTTACCTTTTCAGCTCCAGTAACCTTTCGGTTACTGGCCCAAGTGGTGGAAAAAGTACCTAATTGTCATACTTGAGTAAATGTAAAGATACCTTAATAGAACATTTCTCAAGTGGAAGTCACCCAGTAAAATACTACTTGAGTAAAAGTCTAAAAGTGTTTGGTTTGAAATATACTTAAGTATCAAAAGTAAATGTAATTGATAAAATATACTTAAGTATAGAAAGTAAAAGTATAAATCATTTCAAATTCCACATATTAAACAAACCAGGCGGCACCATTTTCTTGTTTTTTAAATTTACAGATAGCCAGGGACATGCTCCAACACTCAGACATGATTTACAAACGAAACATTTGTGTTTATTGAGTCCGCCAGATCAGAGGCAATAGGGATGACCAGGAATTTTCTCATGATAAGTATGTGAATTGGACCATTTTTCTGTCCTGCTAAGCATTCAAAATGTACAAAGTACTTTTGGGTGTCAGGGAAAATGTATGGAGTAAAAAGTACATTACTTTCTTTAGGAATGTAGTGAAATAAAAGTAAAAGTTGTCAAAAATAGAAATAGTCAAGTAAAGTACAGATACCCCAAAACACTACTTAAGTAGTATTTAAAAGTATTTTTACTCAAGTACTTTACTTAAGTACTTTACCCTACACTCATTAAAACCCACTACCCTATTCCAGGTCGCAATTGTAAATGAGAACTTGTTCTCAACTTGCCTACCTGGTTAAATAAAGGTGAAATAAATAAATAAATAAATAAAAATTCCACCATTAGACCTCTATCTGGTTCTACACCAGGCCAATGGCCTGGGAGGACAGGACACGGCCACTCAACACACCTTGTAACTCTTCTGAAGTTAAATCTCATACACCCAAGTATTTCTCTGAAACTGCCACCACGACATCTATGTTCTGTGATTTACATTCCATTTCTGCTGTACATTTGATAACCATTGCTATGAACGCTAGAAGACCATCTTACTGAAGCATATTACCTATTGGCCTACAGTATCCCTCTGTATTGGTAGAGATCTACTACTCACAGGGATCCTCTCAGAATCCCTCACCCTTGATACATCCTCCTCTACTTTATTCACTGTCTCAGCATATGGCACCTTCTGCACTACTCTGACCCTGGACTGATGCACTAACTTCTTCTTCTCTGGTAAAATGACGTTCACACAAAATGTAATGTGTATGCTGCCACCTACTGTACAGTTAGTGAACTGGATAAAAAATAAACATCCATTGTCGAAAGGGGGGGGGGGGGGGGGGGATGACTTCAGACAAAATACAACAACGTGTAAATCCAACAACCATCCCACAGTGACAGTCCAATCGAGATCACATCCCTACACAGGCTCAGGGGCCTGGGAGTGGGGAACGTCTTCGGTCAGTATTCCCTGCAATGCTTCGGCTGTAAATTCCTGGTTTGTGGAAGAACTTGACAGGCCTGCACAGAGCCCTGACCTCAACCTTATCAAACACAATTGGGATGAATTGGAACGCCGACTGCAAGCCAGGCCTAAACACCCAACATCAGTTCCCGACTTTACTAATGCTCTTGTGGCTGAATGGACACAAGTCCCCGCAACAATGATCCAACATCTAGTGGAAAGCCTTCCCAGAAGAGTGGAGGCTGTTATAGCAGCAGAACCAACTTTGACTGGTTCTGCTGCTATAAATGTAGTGTATAATATATATATATATATATATATGTGTGTATACATAAATACATATATACAGTACCAGTCAAAAGTTTTTTACTATTTTGTACTTTGTAGAATAATAGTGAAGACATCATAACTAGGAAATAACACATGCAGTAACAAAAAAAGTGTTAAACAAATCAAAATATATTTTAGATTTTAGATTCTTCTGCCTTGAGGACTGCTTTGCTCACTCTTGACATTCTCTCAACCAGCTTCATGAGGAATGCTTTTCCAACAGTCTTGAATGAGTTCCCACATATGCTGAGCACTTGTTGGCTGCTTTTCCTTCACTCTGCGGTCCAACTCATCCCAAACCATCTCAATTGGGTTGAGGTCGGGTGATTGTGGAGGCCAGGTCATCTGATGCAGCACTCCATCACTCTCCTTCTTGGTCAAATCGCCCTTACACAGCCTGGAGGTGTGTTTTGGGTCATTGTCCTGTTGAAAAATAAATGATAGTCCCACTAAGCGCAAATCAAATAGATTGGTGTATCACTGCAGAATGCTGTGGTAGCCATGCTGGTTAAGTGTGCCTTGAATTCTAAATAAATCAGTGTCACCTGCAAAGCACTCCCACACCATCACACCTCCTCCTCCATGCTTCACGGTGGGAACCACGGAGATCATCCATTCACCTACTCTTCGTCTCACAAAGACGCAGTGGTTGGAAGCAAAAATCAGAAATTTGGACTCATCAGACCAAAGGACGTTATTTCCACCAGTCTAATGTCCATTGCTCGTGTCACTTGGCCCAATCAAGTCTCTTCTTATTATTGGTGTCCTTTAGTAGTGGTTTCTTTGCAGCAATTCTACCATGAAAGCCTGATTCACGCAGTCTCCTCTGAACATTTGATGTTGAGATGTGTCTGTTACTTGAACTCGGTGAAACATTTATTTGGACTGCAATCTGAGGTGCAGTTATTCTAATGAACTTATCCTATGCAGCAGAGGTAACTCTGGGTCTTCCTTTCCTGTGGCGGTCATCATGAGAAACAGTTTCATCATAGCACTTGATGGATTTTGCCACTGCACTTGAAGAAACTAACATTTCTTGAAAGGTTCTGGATTGACTGACCTTCATGTCTAAAAGCAATGATGGACTGTCATTTCGCTTTACTTATTT
Source organism: Salmo salar (assembly GCF_965601325.2). Lineage (NCBI taxonomy): Eukaryota > Metazoa > Chordata > Actinopteri > Salmoniformes > Salmonidae > Salmo > Salmo salar. The sequence continues at coordinate 30,871,427 of NC_138307.1, read as the reverse complement.
GAGCTGTTCTCGTCATAGTATGGACTTGGTCTTTTACCAAATAGGGATATCTTCTGTATACACCCCTACTTTGTCACAACACAACTGATTGACTCAAATGCATTAAGAAGGAAAGAAATTCCACAAGTTAACTTTTAACAAGGCACACCTGTTACCGTAATTTCCGGACTATTAAGCGCAACTGAATATAAGCCGCACCCACTGAATTTTTTATTTTTTATTATTTTGAACATAAATAAGCCGCACATGTCTATAAGCCGCAGGTGCGTACCGGTACATTGAAACAAATGAACTTTACACAGGCTTTAACGAAACACGGCTTGTAACAAAAATAAATAGTAGGGTGACCATATTTTAGTTTTCAAAAAAGAGGACATGTCCGGGAAAAAGAGGACGTATGGTCACCCTAGTATCAGCTGTCTCATTTGGAGTGTTTTTAACTTCGACTAATTTACTTTGCACACCACCATTCTTCCAATCAAAATACTGAATAAGCAGAGGGAATATTTTCACAGCACCGTGTTTGCTCCCATCAGTAGAAACACCACAGTAACGTATGTCTTCTAGTGCTTTCTGAGCTATGTCGACAGAATGTGGTGCTATCACAGCGTTAACAATTGCTTCGGTCTTAGTACGAGCGCTTGAAAATGTTCGCGCAGTCTCGGAATCAGGGAATACCTTTTTAACAAGGCAGACATGCAGTCCATTGATCTGTAGCTATTGCAGGGGCGGAAATCCCGGGGGGGACGGGGGGGACACGACCCCCCCATCCTGGGAAAAATATGATTTGTCCCCCCCAATATATCACTGAAACATAACTATGTAATTTAAATAATATTAATAATACGCAATGAAAGCAATTGTGCTGATTATAGACACTTAATAGCGTGTTTTTAAGTTTCAGAAGATTGCGACACCCCCACCCTTTGCCTCACAATGGTTTGATCCACTGCCAGTTCCTTAGCTTGCTCCGTAACAGAGAGGTCGTATCTACTGTCTGAAAGGCACTCAATGAACGTAACTGACGTGAGGTTAGCCAGTCAATCGCGCACACACACTAGCTGAATATGCAGAGGTAGCGCGCAAATATTAACTATTAAGCTAGCTAGTACCTATTCCATTTATGTGGCCTCGTCAAAGATGGAATCTTTGCTATCGTCAATTTATTCCGAAATCAGCATGCAGATGATGTAAGTTAGTGCTTCAAAGTCCCTGTGATAAGGTTAGCGATAAACTGAAATCCAAACTGAACAGGTTCTAATTTTAAGACAATGGTCTTAAATATATTTAATGGTCTCGTTGCAAAAGCTAAATTGTCGCAAGGGAACTTTTATTTATTTTATTTCAACTTTATTTAACTCGGGTAACAAAGATTATAGCAAACACCACTGAAACGGAATTGGCGCTCACTAGCTTTGCACATTCAGCTATTGTTGGAAGCCAGCCAATATGAAACAAACTATTAAAATTACAAAAGGTTGCAGCATATGTTGTGTAAATGGTGAACTCATACAGCTGTCAACTCTTGTCATTTTAATCCGTTTCACATTTGCTAGCTACCTTTTAGATCGAAGTCCATATAGAATGATAGAAGATAAGATGATAGAAGCCCATCTCCTACTGTAAATAACCTACACACTGTGTGTGTGTGTAGCCAGCCAGGTAGAAAAATGGCAGAAAAAAGAAAAAAGACGGACATCAGAGTATTTTTCAGTACACCAAAACGCAAAGTAAGAACCCTAGTAGCCTAATATCTCAAAGACTAGTTGATAAAATGTTCATAAGAAAGAAGTGAAATGCTAATAGAAATGTTTCACATTGATGTCATTAGGCAGAGCAGGCAACAGATGGCACACAGACAGCAGAGTTGGGGACAGATATGCAGGGACAGACTGGCAGAGACAGGGAGTCTCAGGTAAGTTTGTTGAGTCTTTGTTTGGCAACATTATGAAAGGTTCTAATTTTTTTGTTATCTTGTAAAATAGGGACATAATTGGAAAATGCCATAGATACCCCCACTCTCAACTTAAACTGGTGACTGAACTAAGATTTGTTAAAGGCAATGGTATTGCTGTTTTAATTAATTGTGTAGTTTTGGGTACCGGTAGTTAGGAGTACAGAATGAAATTCTGAACATCATGGCCAATACAGTCATTCAAGGCATTGCAGCTGAGATTAGGTCTCTTCCGATTGTACAATTTTCAGTAATTGTTGATGGTACTCAAGATGTCTCTGGTGCTGAACAGGAGAGTGTCTCCGTTATGTTGACCATGACCTTGTCCCTCACAAGAAGTTTATTGGGCTATACAGGGTGTCGGAGACAACAGGCGAGGGCATTGCGAAAGTGGCAACTGATGTGTTGTTGAGGCTCAATTTGCCCATGTCTGGCTTACGTGGGCAGAGCTACGATGGTGACTCTAAACATGGCAGGAAAATACACAGGTGCACAGGCAATTGTGAGGAGGCAGCAGCCATTAGCCCTCTATGTGCATTGTGGAGCACACTGTGTAATCTGATTACACAGGCTGGCTGCACAGCCTCCCCACTGATCCGGGATTCCCTTTCTTGGGTCCATCAGTTAGGTGTCCTCTATGGCCAGTCAGGAAAGTTTAAGAGCATGTTTGAATCAATTGCCACGTCCAAAGATACAAATCTGACCACCCTGAAACCCCTATGTCCAACGAGGTGGACTGTGCGGAATACTGCTATTAGAGCTGTGCTAGGGCAGTATGAGCGGGAACTAAGCAGCCTAGAGGAGATGGCAACAACTGCATCCAAGACAGCTTCAACCGCCAGTGGCTTATTCGAGCACTTCAGCAAAGGCAAGACTGTGTTGGGCCTCACACTTGCCTCTGCTGTTCTTGGAGAGCTTGAATGTCTAAACATTTCACTGCAGAAGAAAACTCAGACTGTCTCTGGTATGCAGGCTGCAGTCGAGTGTGTGCGGTCATCTCTTAGGGGCAAGAGAAATGACGAAAGCTACCTTGCACTGTATGAGAAAGCAACAACATTGATTGACTCTATTGAATCCATTGAGACACACTCAAGACGATTTGCTGGCAAAGCAGTGGATCACTATAGGGCAGAATTTTTTTGTGTTGGATGGTGTGGAGGTTCAGTTTGGCGACCGTTCTGACCAGGACAGTCTAAACGTCCTGCAAAAGTTGGAAAGAGCGCTTCTCACGGGGGAGTTGGATGAGTCTCTAGATCAGTACCCAGAGCTAAACATAGATTATCTTTCAGTGCAGATCCCTCTCTTTCACAACAAATACCCCTGTAGCAGCAGTGGAGAGGCAGCAGAGGTCCTCAGGAGGCTTTAGTACATGACAGTACACTTACTAATTATTTATTTCATGTTATTTTATTTAAAATGTCATACTTTGTGTGACATACTTGTCCATAGCTGCTGTTTGAAGAGTTGAGACACAGACTGAAGGATATTTTGGTTGATTTATTTGGGTTATTCATTGAAGTAGTTATTTTGCTTTTAGAACTGTACTTATTTTTAGCTTTTTGTTCTTGTAAAGCTATTGTAGTAGACTCAGGCCAGTGGCACATATTTAATGACTTTATAAATGTATCAGAAAAAGTAAAATTAAAAGGTCAATTCAATACGGAGAACAACTTTGTGATGTTACTCAATGGAGATTATTTTAGACGAGATCACACCATGTTCATTGTATTTACGAAAACTGCACCCATACAGTGTACAGTACCATTGCCACCTACTGGCTTTTCTTGGTATTGCTGGTTGTAAATACAAATACCTGCGGACATACTGGACTGATAAGGAACACTGCTATAACTATTATTAGTAGTAGTATTATGATGATTTAAACATTTGAACAAGTTGGGACAACCCTTCTGTTAACTACTGTACCTATCAATTATCCAGTAGTAGTAAGTATGGTTCCTCAATATACATTTAACATATTACAACGTAGGCTATGTGTTACAGCACTACTTTTGGTGTCCCCCTCAAGAATTGCTCTTGAGAAAATTTAATGTAATTGTCCCCTCCAAAGTTGATGTCAGATTTTCGCCCCTGAGCTATTGTGGTGCTTCGTGTTGTGGAATGCAAAAACTCCCTCCGCAGCAGTAACAGCATCTTCTGTTTTACCTGCTCTCACAAAATAGTCAATGAATTTACCTGACGAACTCTCTCCTTTAGCTGCAATTTAGTGTTTTGCGGAGCTTATGTGGGTTTCTAGGTCGCTAGCACCTTTATTTGACACTGACACGTACGTGCCAGCTTTGCAGGTCAAGCATTCTGCTTCACACGGATCCCGACCAAGACGAAAACACAGGAATTTTCTCTGTAAATCGTCTGTGAATTTACATATCCGTTTGGGCATTTTTGCGCTGTTCTGGAGCCATGTGTCACTGTTGACAAGCAAGCTGTTGCTCTATCTCTTGGCTGTTGCCATGGTGAGGGTAATGATTGAGATGCAGTTTGACCAATGTTTGCGTAGGCCTACATGACCCACCAATGGTGGCGTGTGAGAAGGCGGGACCTAAAGAGAAAGGTCAAAGCAATACAAAACCCCCAAAACGCACACATTGAATGGGACTGTAGAAAGCAAAAGCCGAATCCCGGACATTTTGGGCGATTTAGAAATCCCGGCCGGACGCATTTTTTTTAGGTCCAAAAAGAGGACATGTCCGGGAAAAAGAGGACGTATGGTCACCCTATAAATAGGCAATAACGAAACACGGCTTGTAACAAAAATAAATAGGCTTTAACGAAACACGACTTGTAACAAAAATAAATAGGTTTTAACGAAACACGGCTTGTAACAAAAATAAATAGGTTTTAACGAAACACGGCTTGTAACAAAAAATAAAAAATTAGCAGTAAACAGTAGCCTACCAAGAAAGTCATTGGTCACTATCTTCCTCCTCCTGTGCACTGAAGTCATCTCCTTCGGTGTCGGAGTTGAATAGCCTCAGAATTGCTTCATCCGATATTGGATCGTTTTCATTGTCGCTCTCGTCACTTTCATCCGGAGGCAAATCCCCCGCTGAGCCCTCTTCAACACGCAGCAGTCCAGCCTTTCGAAACCCGTTGATGATAGTGGATTTTTTGACAATGCTCCACGCTGTCAGGACCTACTGGCAGACTTGACCATAAGTTGCTCTTCGCATGCGGCCCGTTTTAGTGAAGGATTTTTAAAAAAAAGGGTTTCCCCCAAAAAAATTGAAAGCGGGAAAAAACCATATATTAGCCGCGTCATTGTTTAAGCCGCGAGGTTCATAGCTTGGAAAAAAAGTTGCGGCTTATAGTCCGGAAATTACGGTAATTGAAATGCATTCTAGGTGACTTCCTCAAGAAGCTGGTTGAGAGAATGCCAAGAGTGTGCAATGCTGTCATCAAGGCAAAGGGTGGCTACTTTAAAGAATCTCAAATCTCAAATATATTTTGATTTGTTTAACACTTTTTTGGTTACTTCATGATTCCATATGTGTTATTTCATCATTTTGATGTCTTCACTATTATCCTATAATGTAGAAAATAGTAAAAATTAAAAAAAAACCTTGAATGAGTAAGTGTTCTAAAACGTTTGACTGGTACTGTATATCCACAGTGTTCTGTCATCAGTCTTGCTCTGTGGAGGAACTCGTGGCTTCAGGCAACCCTACAGCTACAGCCACACATGTCAGTACAGACCTGAGTACAGTCTGAACAGCCTGTTGTCATAGCAGACATACCATCAGTAGATCAAGATTTCAGGAAATTTAAACTGCAGCCCCCTCCCCCCCTGCCCCTTAGCCCCGCCCTCTTCTATCAGTTCACAGATCTGAAAGGACAGGATAGGTGTAAACAACAACCAATAGGCTGTGTGGTGTGTGGAACCTCAAATATATATTGTTCAAAGTAAGTGACCAAACTATATCTCTACTTCTGGGACACATTGGGTTAGGCTACTAGTTCAAGAGCAATAAGAGAATTGCTCAAGAAGGGAACAGTGAAGACAGAGTTGTGTAAGTTGGCCTCCCGAGTGGCGCGGTGGTCTAAGGCACTGCATCACAGTGCTAGCTGTGCTACTAGAGATTCTGGGTTTGAGTCCAGGCTCTGTCTCAGTGGTCTAAGGCACTGCATCACAGTGCTAGCTGTGCTACTAGAGATTCTGGGTTTGAGTCCAGGCTCTGTCTCAGTGGTCTAAGACACTGCATCACTGTGCTACTAGAGATTCTGGGTTTGAGTCCAGGCTCTGTCTCAGTGGTCTAAGGCACTGCATCACAGTGCTAGCTGTGCTACTAGAGATTCTGGGTTTGAGTCCAGGCTCTGTCTCAGTGGTCTAAGGCACTGCATCACAGTGCTAGCTATGCTACTAGAGATTCTGGGTTTGAGTCCAGGCTCTGTCTCAGTGGTCTAAGACACTGCATCACAGTGCTAGCTGTGCTACTAGAGATTCTGGGTTTGAGTCCAGGCTCTGTCTCAGTGGTCTAAGACACTGCATGACTGTGCTACTAGAGATTCTGGGTTTGAGTCCAGGCTCTGTCTCAGTGGTCTAAGGCACTGCATCACAGTGCTAGCTGTGCTACTAGAGATTCTGGGTTCGAGTCCAGGCTCTGTCGCAGCTGGCCACGACTGGAAGACCCATGGGGCGGTGCACAATTGGCCCAGCGTCGTTCGGGTTAGGGGAGGGATGTCCTTGTCCCATTGCGCACTAGTGACTACCGTTGCGGGCCGGGTGCAGTGCATGCTGACACAGTTGCCAGGTGTATGGTGTTTCCTCCGACACATTGGTGTCAAGAAGTAGTGTGGCTTGGTTGGGTTGTGTTTCGGAGGACGCACTGCTCTCGACCTTCGCCTCTCCCGAGTCCGTACGGGAGTTGCAGTGATGGGACAAGACTGTAAAAAAAGCCTGGGCTATTAATAATAGACAATTCGTATGCTAGCCTACAGTGGATTTAGGTGGTCTGTGCTATGTACGCCAGAGACAAAACAATATTTTAGTCTGACGCAGGATTTTTCCTGTGAGTGGAGTGGTGTACCCAGGGAGAAAACTAAACAAATCTTCTGTCATTTCATTTGTGGCCTTATGCTGCCATCTATTGGAATTATTTAGCAACTGCTGTAGTACTGAATAAAAGTAATAATTACTCAGAATTGCAAAAGATTCAATTTCATGGAAAATTGTATGACTTATAACCATAAAAAAAACAATTTATAGCATAAAAAACTATTAAACTGACATAAACCAAAAACACCATACATTTAGTTAATTTAAACAATGTTTTTGTCTGACGCACGTTTGGTGCCTGTGAATTGAAGTTGAAAACTGGCAAATGTGTCGGTTTAATTACATTTTAAATAAAAAAGTATAGTGCCTATGTCACGGGTGTCGTTGGGTAGCGATGACCAAAACGCAGCAGGAATGTGGATGCTCATCTTGATATTTATTAAATAAAGTGAACACCAACAAAAAAAACAAAGACCGACAGAAGACAGTTTAACAGGCTATAATAACAACAACAGCAGTGCTAAAGACTACTACCCACACAGCCCCCAGGTGAAAACAAGCAACTAATATATGACTCCCAATCAGGAACAACGACGTACAGCTGTTCCTGATCGGGAGCCACACCGACCACACAGAAATAGACAAACTAGAAAACCATACAAAACACAAACCCTTCTGCCACGTCCTGACCAAATACTAATACAATTACTCCCTCTGCTGGTCAGGACGTGACAGCCTAGGCCTATTTAATGAAACCCTGGCTGTTGACCTAGGCAACAGATCGCAAAGCAGACTCCCCATTCCCCACTGAGCTTATTTTTGGAAATGGCAAGAACACTTTTTTATCCATAAACACATACAGTATCAAGTGCAACTACACTGTCCTCTGCAGCTCACACCAGCAGGATGTGGAGTCTTTTCATTAGAAGGGATGTCTACCGTGGAGGCTCAAAACAATTATTAGGATCACATTTCCTCAATTAAAATGTTAGATCTATGGGGACACCTATACATTTGGCACGGGTGATCATTGAAGCCTTTTATGATCTGGACATGATGTTGAAATATCTTTACGCCAGGCTTCCGTCATAGACTCAACTGAATGAAACCAAATTAAGAATTACAGGGGGCAGTTTAGAAAAAACGTTAAGATTGCTGAAAGGCCAGTCTCTTTGGCAATGACAAGGAGTGGCAAGGAGTGGATTGTTAAAGAGACTCGTACTCAAGCTAATTGAGCCCTGCCAACAGACAGAATAGAAAGAGAGAGAGACAGACAGAATAGAAAGAGAGAGAGAGCCCTACAGACAGATAGAATAGAGAGAGACAGAGCCCTACAGACAGACAGAATATATATAGAGCGAGAGTCCTACAGACAGACAGAATAGATAGAAAGAGCCCTACACACAGACAGAATAGAGAGAGAGCGAGCCCTACACACACAGAATAGAGAGAGAGAGAGCCCTACAGACAGACAGAATAGAGAGAGCCCTACAGACAGACAGAATAGAGAGTGAGAGAGCCCTACAGACAGAATAGAGAGTGAGAGAGCCCTACAGACAGAATAGAGAGAGAGAGAGCCCTACAGACAGAATAGAGAGAGAGAGAGCCCTACATACAGACAGAATAGAGAGAGAGAGCCCTACAGACAGACAGAATAGAGAGAGAGAGAGAGCCCTACAGACAGACAGAATAGAGAGAGAGAGAGAGAGAGCCCTACAGACAGACAGAATAGAGAGAGAGAGCCCTACAGAGACAGAATAGAGAGAGAGCCCTACAGACAGACAGAATAGAGAGAGAGAGAGCCCTACAGACAGACAGAATATATATATATATAGAGAGAGAGCCCTACAGACAGACAGAATATATATATAGAGAGAGAGAGAGCCCTACAGACAGACAGAATAGAGAGAGAGAGCCCTACAGACAGAATAGAGAGAGAGAGCCCTACAGACAGACAGAATAGATAGAAAGAGCCCTACACACAGACGGAATAGAGAGAGAGCGAGCCCTACACACACAGAATAGAGAGAGAGAGAGCCCTACAGACAGACAGAATAGAGAGAGCCCTACAGACAGACAGAATAGAGAGTGAGAGAGCCCTACAGACAGAATAGAGAGTGAGAGAGCCCTACAGACAGAATAGAGAGAGAGAGAGCCCTACAGACAGAATAGAGAGAGAGCCCTACAGACAGAATAGAGAGTGAGAGAGCCCTACAGACAGAATAGAGAGAGAGAGAGCCCTACAGACAGAATAGAGAGAGAGAGCCCTACAGACAGACAGAATAGAGAGAGAGCCCTACAGACAGACAGAATAGAGAGTGAGAGAGCCCTACAGACAGACAGAATAGAGAGTGAGAGAGCCCTACAGACAGAATAGAGAGTGAGAGAGCCCTACAGACAGAATAGAGAGAGAGAGAGCCCTACAGACAGAATAGAGAGAGAGAGCCCTACAGACAGACAGAATAGAGAGAGAGAGAGAGAGAGAGCCCTACAGACAGACAGAATAGAGAGAGAGAGAGAGAGAGAGCCCTACAGACAGACAGAATAGAGAGAGAGAGCCCTACAGAGACAGAATAGAGAGAGAGCCCTACAGACAGACAGAATAGAGAGAGAGAGAGCCCTACACACAGACAGAATAGAGAGAGAGAGAGCCCTACAGACAGACAGAATATATATATATAGAGAGAGAGAGCCCTACAGACAGACAGAATAGAGAGAGAGAGCCCTACAGACAGACAGAATAGAGAGAGAGAGCCCTACAGACAGAATAGAGAGAGCCCTACAGACAGACAGAATAGAGAGAGAGAGAGCCCTACAGACAGACAGAATAGAGAGAGAGAGCCCTACAGACAGAATAGAGAGAGAGAGAGCCCTACAGACAGACAGAATAGAGAGTGAGAGCCCTACAGACAGAATAGATAGTGGGAGAGCCCTACAGACAGAATAGAGAGAGAGAGAGCCCTACAGACAGAATAGAGAGAGAGAGAGCCCTACAGACAGAATAGAGAGAGAGAGCCCTACAGACAGACAGAATAGAGAGAGAGCCCTACAGACAGACCAAATAGAGAGAGAGAGAGAGCCCTACAGACAGACAGAATAGAGAGAGAGACAGCCCTACAGACAGACAGAATAGAGAGAGAGAGAGAGAGAGAGAGAGAGAGAGACAGCCCTACAGACAGACAGAATAGAGAGAGAGAGAGAGAGAGTGAGAGAGAGAGCCCTACAGACAGAATAGAGAGAGAGAGCCCTACAGAGACAGAATAGAGAGAGAGCCCTACAGACAGACAGAATAGAGAGAGAGAGAGCCCTACACACAGACAGAATAGAGAGAGAGAGAGCCCTACAGACAGACAGAATATATATATATATAGAGAGAGAGCCCTACAGACAGACAGAATATATATATAGAGAGAGAGAGAGCCCTACAGACAGACAGAATAGAGAGAGAGAGCCCTACAGACAGAATAGAGAGAGAGAGCCCTACAGACAGACAGAATAGAGAGAGAGAGAGCCCTACAGACAGACATAATAGAGAGAGAGAGCCCTACAGACAGACAGAATAGAGAGAGAGAGCCCTACAGACAGAATAGAGAGAGAGAGCCCTACAGACAGACAGAATAGATAGTGAGAGAGCCCTACAGACAGAATAGAGAGTGAGAGAGCCCTACAGACAGAATAGAGAGAGAGAGAGCCCTACAGACAGAATAGAGAGAGAGAGAGCCCTACAGACAGAATAGAGAGAGAGAGAGAGCCCTACAGACAGACAGAATAGAGAGAGAGCCCTACAGACAGACCAAATAGAGAGAGAGAGAGAGCCCTACAGACAGACAGAATAGAGAGAGAGAGAGAGAGAGAGAGAGAGAGAGAGCCCTACAGACAGACAGAATAGAGTGAGAGAGAGAGCCCTACAGACAGAATAGAGAGAGAGAGAGAGAGCCCTACAGACAGACAGAATAGAGAGAGAGAGAGCCATACAGAATAGAGAGAGAGAGAGAGAGAGAGAGAGAGAGAGAGAGCCATACAGAGAGAGAGAGAGAGAGAGAGAGCCATACAGAGAGAGAGAGAGAGAGAGAGAGAGAGAGAGAGAGAGAGAGAGGGAGAGAGAGAGAGAGAGAGAGAGAGAGAGAGAGAGCCATACAGACAGACAGAATAGAGAGAGAGAGAGAGAGAGAGAGAGAGAGAGAGAGAGAGAGAGAGAGAGCCATACAAACAGACAGAATAGAGAGAGAGAGAGAGAGAAGAGAGAGAGAGAGAGAGAGAGAGAGAGCCATACAAACAGACAGAAGGAGAAATGATCTAGTGAATGATTAGCTTTTAGCTGATATCTGCATTGTAAAGCTGTACAGCGGGCAGGAAGTTAGCCAGGCAGGCCCTGGGCTAGGGGTGTAAAGTTCACCACACCTTAGCCATTGTAGCGGTGGGTAGCAGCATTCTCTCTCTGTGGTTCCCTCTCTCAGTCACAACAAGACAACATCTATTGATCCTGTTCCTGATCCGTGTTAGGAGGAGGAGGAGTGGGTTCTGAGACGTCCAACTGAAAGGTAAGACTTTTGTTTCATCTGATGGGTTTTGATTGGATACAGGGCATTGTAGTGTATCTCAAATAGCTGAATTCTAAGTGGTTGCTCATGGTCAGTAAGCACTATGCTATCTTATAAAGAACACACCCACCTTATCCTGGACACACCCACCTTATCCTGGACACACCCACCTTATCCTGGACACACCCACCTTATCCTGGCAAGTACTACTAACTGCATGTACACTACAAATAGCCTATTGGATGTATAGTAACTCAGTAACTCACTGGATGTATAGTAACTCAGTAACTCACTGGATGTATAGTAACTTAGTAACTCACTGGATGTATAGTAACTTAGTAACTCACTGGATGTATAGGAACTCAGTAACTCACTGGATGTATAGTAACTCAGTAACTCACTGGATGTATAGTAACTCAGTAACTCACTGGATGTATAGTAACTCAGTAACTCACTGGATGTATAGTAACTTAGTAACTCACTGGATGTATAGGAACTCAGTAACTCACTGGATGTATAGTAACTCAGTAACTCACTGGATGTATAGTAACTCAGTAACTCACTGGATGTATAGTAACTTAGTAACTCACTGGATGTATAGGAACTCAGTAACTCACTGGATGTATAGTAACTCAGTAACTCACTGGATGTATAGTAACTCAGTAACTCACTGGATGTATAGCAACTCACTGGATGTATAGTAACTCAGTAACTCAGTGGATGTATAGTAACTCAGTAACTCACTATAGTATAGTAACTCAAAATAGCACCAGAATGACATATACTGTATACATTGTGGTGTATTTAGTCACCAAGTCATTTTATTTCTATCTTATCTACTGCTTAAGTTGTGTTGTGATGCACTTTCTATATAACCCTGCTGTTATATTAGTATTCAATTCCCCCAACCCATTCTCTCTCTCTCTCCCTCACTCTCTTTTTCCTCCCCCTTCTCATTCACCTCCACTCTCTCTCTCTCTCCCTCACTCTCTTTTTCCTCCCCCTTCTCATTCACCTCCACCCTCTCTCTCTCTCTCTCTCCCTCTCTCTTTTTCCTCCCCCTTCTCATTCACCTCCACCCTCTCTCTCTCTCTCCCTCGCTCTCTTTTTCCTCCCCCTTCTCATTCACCTCCACCCTCTCTCTCTCTCTCCCTCACTCTCTTTTTCCTCCCCCTTCTCATTCACCTCTACCTCTCTCTCTCTCTCCCTCGCTCTCTTTTTCCTCCCCCTTCTCATTCACCTCCACCTCTCTCTCTCTCTCTCTCTCTCTCTCCCTCCCTCTCTTTTTCCTCCACCTTCTCATTCACCTCCACCCTCTCTCTCTCTCCCTCCCTCTCTTTCACCTGAGGTTTTGTAAGTGTTATTCTTTGTAATTCACAGATCACAAACAGCCATACATTACCATTATTCTCTGGGTGCTGTTGGCAACACCAATACAATGATAACAAAAGGTGAGCTCTCTCATGCGAGAGAAAAAGAGAAAATTGAGATTCCAGATTCCATTTCCTCCTCCAAATTGTTAGTTTCTAGTGTCCCTCACTCTCAACCCCTCTCTGAGTTACCCTAACCCAATTATGGCTGTGTGAACAGAATAGAACAGAACAGCACCTGAATGTTTGCATAATGATATACTGGGCCTGTTCTGTAACTCTGCAGCTGGAATACACAAACACAGGACAGTGTCCCAAATGGCACCCTGTTCCCTATGTAGTGCACTACTTTGGACCAGAGGCCTATGGGGGAATAGGGAGCCATTTCAGATGCAGTCATACTGTAGGTTTAAAAAAGAGGAAGTTGTGTGCAACTGGTATTAATTAGGACATTTGATAACCTTTATTATCTCATTGGAGGACATTCATGTGGTCACATGCTTTAAAAATCACTCCCATCATTCAGAAAACACTGTCAATCATTAAAGAAATATCTTTTGGTATTTGTTTCATTAGTCCATTGTTGATATAGTCCCCAAAAAGTCAGATCAGCAGTCAAATTTTCATGATATAGAACTTTCAAAATACAGAAATACAGCCGGTATGATGCATTTTGGTCCCTTTATTTTGATCTTTTAGATTTTTTTCAGTAGAATGGAAAATGTTTCCCATTACATTTGAGCTACTTAACCGACCTATCAAAATGCCTGGAAGGAATGTTCTGTGCTACATTCATCTCTTTTGATTCTATAGATTTGCCGTCGGATCACATCTATGCGTACGCTCTGTCCAAGACTCTGATTAAAGTGTCCTCTCCTGCCACGGTGGGCCTCTACTCATCATGTCAGAACCGCATCAACATGATCCTCAGATATATAGAGGGTAGGTAGACACAACATGATCCTGTCTCATAGAGGGTAGGTAGACACAACATGATCCTCAGATATATAGAGGGTAGGTAGACACAACATGATCCTGTCTTATAGAGGGTAGGTAGACACAACATGATCCTGTCTCATAGAGGGTAGGTAGACACAACATGATCCTGTCTTATAGAGGGTAGGTAGACACAACATGATCCTGTCTCATAGAGGGTAGGTAGACAAAACATGATCCTGTCTTATAAAGGGTAGGTAGACACAACATGATCCTCAGATATATAGAGGGTAGGTTGACACAACATGATCCTGTCTTATAGAGGGTAGGTAGACACAACATGATCCTGTCTCATAGAGGGTAGGTAGACAAAACATGATCCTGTCTTATAAAGGGTAGGTAGACACAACATGATCCTCAGATATATAGAGGGTAGGTTGACACAACATGATCCTGTCTTATAGAGGGTAGGTAGACACAACATGATCCTCAGATATATAGAGGGTAGGTAGACACAACATGATCCTGTCTTATAGAGGGTAGGTAGACACAACATGATCCTCAGATATATAGAGGGTAGGTAGACACAACATGATCCTGTCTTATAGAGGGGAGGTAGACACAACATGATCCTCAGATATATAGAGGGTAGGTAGACACAACATGATCCTGTCTCATAGAGGGTAGGTAGATAAAACATGATCCTGTCTCATAGAGGGTAGTTACACATCGCATGATCCTGTCTCATAGATGGTAGTTACACACAACATGATCCTGCCTCATAGAGCATAGGTAAACACAACATGATCCTCAGATATATAGAGGGTAGGTAAACACAACATGATCCTGTATTATAGAGGGTAGGTAGACACCACATGATCCTCAGATATATAGAGGGTAGGTAGACACAACATGATCCTGTCTCATAGAGGGTAGGTAGACACAACATGATCCTCAGATATATAGAGGGTAGTTACACACAACATGATCCTGTAATATAGAGGGTAGGTGGACACAACATGATCCTGTCTCATAGAGGGTAGGTACACAAAACATGATCCTGTCTTATAGTGGGTAGGTACACACAACATGATCCTGTCTTATAGAGGGTAGGTACAATATGATCCTGTCATATAGAGGGTAGATACAACATGATCCTGTCATATAGAGTGTTGCCAATATTCATCCACTCAGGATGCTCAGCGTTAGAAAGTAGCCCTAATGCCCAGAGCTAGAAGGAACATATCCTTATCTCACTGTTCTCTTTCTCTCTCTTTCTCTCTTGCTCGCTCGCTCGCTCCTTGACTAGTCCACATGGAGCAGGAGGCAGAGAGGAGGGAGCAGAGTTACCAGGGCAGGTCCAAGCCTTGTTCCGTCAAAACCTCTATCACTGGTCTCCTAGCTCTGATCTGCAGGCTGCTGTTCTACAGACCCGTCTGGACCGAGGAGAACCAGCGACGGAAGAATGTCCGGTTCATCTATGTTCGGTTCTCCGCATGGCACTTCGCCGGGAGTGACCTCCTCTGGGCAGGGCTGGTGATGAGACTGTGCCTGGCACTGCAGGAGAGCTTCGGGAAACTTCAGGTGGGTTACCCTAGAGGTTAGAGGTTAACTTCAGGTAGGTAGCCTAGAGGTTAGAGGTCAGAGCCCAGCTAGCACATTTGGTTCCTTGGAGGTTGTGAGAACGTATGTTTTTGGTTTCCCATTGGTTCTGGGAATGAAGCCATAAGTTTCCCGACCTGTAAAACTTAACCTTTTTTTTTTTGTTACGTTCTGAGAATGGAAGTGAATGTTTTGCCTGTTCTGGGAATGTACCTTTTTAGGTTGCGGGGAGGTTCTGAGAACGCTTTACTATGGTTCCCTAAACGTTTACCTGGAAGGTTTTATTAAAGTTCTGAAAACAAAAATTATAGTTTATTTGAAGATGATGAGTTAATGTTCTGAGAACATTTCAATAAGACTTTTGATTACACTGTTAGCTTAGTTGGGGTTAACTGTTTTGCTTAGGTATCAAACACATTTATGTTTTATTGTGGCACGGCGTCAGTGAGATTCAAAGCTATGAAATTAGTCCACTGCGGTACAAGGATGGAGCTAGCATGCCATGTTGTTTTTTTATTCATACAAAGCTGTTCATTTTAGTCTGTTCTAACAGACCCCGTTTCAAAGTAAACAAGCACTCATTAAGATCAGGCGTGACTAATTTACTGGGCTCAGCCAACACAGCTGAGCACACTTAACAAGATAGAGAATAAATAGAGTCTAGTTGATGCTGAGAACAAAATGTATATGTTTCTAAATTACATTCTTAGAACGTATTTTGAACATTACTAATGTTTTTCTATGTCTTTTATGAAATTTCTTCTTAATGTTATTATAACATGACTTTAAATAGAACCATGAGGAAACCTGCAGAAAACGTTATGCTGAAGTACTGAAATTCCCACAGAAGGTTGTTTCTTAACGTTCTCGAAACAATTTGAGAACATTACTTTAAATAGAACAATGAGGAAACCTGAAGGAAATGTTATGCTGAAGTACTGAAATTCCCACCTAAGAAACATATGGTTCTCAGAACATTATGTGCTAGCTGGGTATCCTGCACCATTCCCAGATCGTTGTGGGAAGGATGTATGCAAAATAACTATAGGACGACCACACTCTCACCAAGCTCTAAGAAACATATGGTTCTCAGAACGTTAGGTGCTAGCTGGAAGGTTAGAGATAAGGATCAGAGGTTAACTTCAGGTAGGTAACCTAGAGGTTAGAGGTTGACTTCAGGTAGGTAGCCTAGAGGTTAGAGGTTAGAGGTTAACTTCAGGTAGGTAACCTAGAGGTTGACTTCAGGTAGGTAGCCTAGAGGTTAGAGGCTAACTTCAGGTAGGTGACCTCGAGGTTAGAGGTTGACTTCAGGTAGGTAACCTAGAGGTTGACTTCAGGTAGGTAACCTAGAGGTTGACTTCAGGTAGGTAGCCTAGAGTTTAGAGGTTGACTTCAGGTAGGTAACCTAGAGGTTGACTTCAGGTAGGTAACCTAGAGGTTAGAGGTTGACTTCAGGTAGGTAGCCTAGAGGTTAGAGGCTAACTTCAGGTAGGTGACCTAGAGGTTAGAGGTTAACTTCAGGTAGGTAACCTAGAGGTTGACTTCAGGTAAGTGACCTAGAGGTTAG
The DNA here is from genome assembly GCF_965601325.2 of Salmo salar. Lineage (NCBI taxonomy): Eukaryota > Metazoa > Chordata > Actinopteri > Salmoniformes > Salmonidae > Salmo > Salmo salar. Next base: position 30,854,443 of record NC_138307.1, on the reverse strand, counting down.
GGGTTAACTTCAGGTAGGTAGCCTAGATGTTAGAGGTTGACTTCAGGTAGGTAACCTAGAGGTTGACTTCAGGTAGGTAACCTAGAGGTTGACTTCAGGTAGGTAACCTAGAGGTTGACTTCAGGTAGGTAACTTAGAGGTTGACTTCTGGTAGGTAACCTAGAGGTTAGAGGTTGACTTCAGGTAGGTAGCCTAGATGTTAGAGGTTTACTTCAGGTAGGTAACCTAGAAGTTGACTTCAGGTAGGTAACTTAGAGGTTGACTTCAGGTAGGTAACCCAGAGGTTAGAGGTTGACTTCAGGTTGGTAGCCTAGAGGTTGACTTCAGGTAGGTAACCTAGAGGTTCACTTCAAGTAAGTGACCTAGAGGTTAGGGGTTAACTTCAGGTAGGTAGCCTAGATGTTAGAGGTTGACTTCAGGTAGGTAACCTAGAGGTTGACTTCAGGTAGGTAACCCAGAGGTTAGAGGTTGACTTCAGGTAGGTAACATAGAGGTTAGAGGTTAACTTCAGGTAGGTAGCCTAGAGGTTAGAGGTTTACTTCAGGTAGGTAACCTAGAGGTTGACTTCAGGTAGGTAACTTAGAGGTTTACTTCAGGTAGGCAACCCAGAGGTTAGAGATTGACTTCAGGTAGGTAACCTAGAGGCTAGAGGTTGACTTCAGGTAGGTAACCTAGAGGTTAGAGGTTAACTTCAGGTAGGTAACCTAGAGGTTGACTTCAGGTAGGTAACCTAGAGGTTAGAGGTTAGAGGTTGACTTCAGGTAGGTGACCTAGAGGTTAGAGGTTAACTTCAGGTAGGTGACTTAGAGGTTAGTGGTTAACTTCAGGTAGGTAACCTAGAGGTTGACTTCTGGTAGGTAACCTAGAGGTTAGCGGTCTCCCTCATAAAATAGAACCCAGTTCTGACTGGAAACATCAAGATAATGGACAATAAAGTCTTCTTCTTGTTCTTCAGCTGGGCCTGTACCGCGTGGCGCAGCACAACGAGGAGGATGAGGTGAGGAAGAAGGTGATTGAAAACACATCGTCAGAGTGGAGATCTAAGAAGTTCTGCTGTTTCCCTACCTGGTCCCTGGTCCTGGCCTTGCTGCTGGCTGCTCTCATAGTCCTCGTCTTCCTGGTGAGGATCAGAAGGTTGTTAGAGGCTGCTTCCTAAATGGCTCCCTTTTGCCTTCAAAGTGCACTACCTTGGAGTAAAAGTAGTGCACTATGTAGGGAACAGGGTTCCAATCTGGGATAGATCCATAGTAACAAGGTCCATTCATGTTCTAGTATCCCATAATATGTTTAGCATAAATGAGGAAGAATTGTAAACAAAGGGACCAGTGAAGCAAGGTGATACAATATGACTACGAGTGAGGGAATCTTTGGCAGCATGAAAATTTCACCCATCAGCATTAAGATGGAAAATATATTTATTGTGAATTTCAGCGAACTAGTCAGTGAACACTGAATAGGACGTTGTCCTGACCTTGTGTTCCTGCACCTATAGATGAAGTATGGCTTCCCGGAGGTTCCAGAAGCACCAGAGCTGGACGGACTGGGATCAGGAAATGGAACAGGAGAAGAAGGTCAGAGTGAAGCCCAAAGAGGGGCCGGGGTGTTGGAGGGCCTGACGTTCGCTGTCTTCGGGGTTCCTGCAGCAGCAGCTATACGATTTATCTTCCAGATGGGAAAGAACCTGATCTTCAACCAGGACCTGAACGTCCGTAATGCGCTGGACAACGAGAGGGTCAGCGGCCAACTGGGGTTCATGAACGAGGTGAGAAAGGATATAATGGCACCCTATTCCCTACAGAGTGCACTACTTTAGACCAGGGCCCTATGGCACCCTATTCCCTATATAGTGAACTACTTTAGATCAATTCACCAACTTTTGACCAATGAATCAGTTCCTTAACCTGCTTTTTCCAACTTTTCTCTCTCTCCCTTCCTCCCCCCTTTCTCTCCCAGGTGAGGAAGGAGATGTGGCTGTTATCCAGGTTCATCCAGTTCATGGAGGTGTTTGAGCAGAGGAGGATCCGCGTGGTTCTGGAGATCACTAACCTGGACCGATGTGCTCCTAAGAAGATCGTTGGTGTCCTGGATGCTATCAGTATACTGCTCTCTGATGAGGAGTCCCCCTTTATCTCTCTGCTGGCAGTCAACCCTGAGGTCCTTGTTCAACAGGTACATATTGTTCCATCAGTCAACCCTGAGGTCCTGGTTCAACAGGTACATATTGTTACATCAGTCAAACCTGAGGTCCTGGTTCAACAGGTACATATTGTTCCATCAGTCAACCCTGAGGTCTTGGTTCAACAGGTACATATTGTTACATCAGTCAACCCTGAGGTCCTGGTTCAACAGGTACATATTGTATTACCAGTCAACCCTGAGGTCCTGGTTCAACAGGTACATATTATATAATCAGTCAACCCTGAGGTCCTGGTTCAACAGGTACATATTGTATTACCAGTCAACCCTGAGGTCCTGGTTCAACAGGTACATATTGTTCCATCAGTCAACCCTGAGGTCCTGGTTCAACAGGTACATATTGTATTACCAGTCAACCCTGAGGTCCTGGTTCAACAGGTACATATTTTATTATCAGTCAACCCTGAGGTCCTAGTTCAACAGGTACATATTGTATTACCAGTCAACCCTGAGGTCCTTGTTCAACAGGTACATATTGTTCTATCAGTCAACCCTGAGGTCCTAGTTCAACAGGTACATATTGTTCCATCAGTCAACCCTGAGGTCCTGGTTCAACAGGTACATATTGTTACATCAGTCAACCCTGAGGTCCTGGTTCAACAGGTACATATTTTAATATCAGTCAACCCTGAGGTCCTGGTTCAACAGGTACATATTTTAATATCAGTAAACCCTGAGGTCCTGGTTCAACAGGTACATATTTTAATATCAGTCAACCCTGAGGTCCTGGTTCAACAGGTACATATTTTAATATCAGTCAACCCTGAGGTCCTGGTTCAACAGGTACATATTGTATTATCAGTCAACCCCGAGGTCCTAGTTCAACAGGTACATATTTTAATATCAGTCAACCCTGAGGTCCTGGTTCAACAGGTACATATTTTAATATCAGTCAACCCTGAGGTCCTGGTTCAACAGGTACATATTTTAATATCAGTCAACCCTGAGGTCCTGGTTCAACAGGTACATATTGTAATACCAGTCAACCCTGAGGTCCTGGTTCAACAGGTACATATTGTATTATCAGTCAACCCTGAGGTCCTGGTTCAACAGGTACATATTGTTCCACCAGTCAACCCTGAGGTCCTGGTTCAACAGGTACATATTGTTACATCAGTCAACCCTGAGGTCCTAGTTCAACAGGTACATATTGTATTAGCAGTCAACCCTGAGGTCCTGGTTCAACAGGTATATATTGTATTACCAGTCAACCCTGAGGTCCTGGTTCAACAGGTACATATTGTTCCATCAGTCAACCCTGAGGTCCTGGTTCAACAGGTACATATTGTATTACCAGTCAACCCTGAGGTCCTGGTTCAACAGGTACATATTTTATTATCAGTCAACCCTGAGGTCCTAGTTCAACAGGTACATATTGTATTACCAGTCAACCCTGAGGTCCTTGTTCAACAGGTACATATTGTTCTATCAGTCAACCCTGAGGTCCTAGTTCAACAGGTACATATTGTTCCATCAGTCAACCCTGAGGTCCTGGTTCAACAGGTACATATTGTTACATCAGTCAACCCTGAGGTCCTGGTTCAACAGGTACATATTTTAATATCAGTCAACCCTGAGGTCCTGGTTCAACAGGTACATATTTTAATATCAGTCAACCCTGAGGTCCTGGTTCAACAGGTACATATTTTAATATCAGTCAACCCTGAGGTCCTGGTTCAACAGGTACATATTTTAATATCAGTCAACCCTGAGGTCCTGGTTCAACAGGTACATATTGTATTATCAGTCAACCCCGAGGTCCTAGTTCAACAGGTACATATTTTAATATCAGTCAACCCTGAGGTCCTGGTTCAACAGGTACATATTTTAATATCAGTCAACCCTGAGGTCCTGGTTCAACAGGTACATATTTTAATATCAGTCAACCCTGAGGTCCTGGTTCAACAGGTACATATTGTAATACCAGTCAACCCTGAGGTCCTGGTTCAACAGGTACATATTGTATTATCAGTCAACCCTGAGGTCCTGGTTCAACAGGTACATATTGTTCCACCAGTCAACCCTGAGGTCCTGGTTCAACAGGTACATATTGTTACATCAGTCGTCAACCCTGAGGTCCTAGTTCAACAGGTACATATTGTATTAGCAGTCAACCCTGAGGTCCTGGTTCAACAGGTATATATTGTTACATCAGTCAACCCTGAGGTCCTAGTTCAACAGGTACATATTGTATTATCAGTCAACCCCGAGGTCCTAGTTCAACAGGTACATATTTTAATAACAGTCAACCCTGAAGTCCTGGTTCAACAGGTACATATTTTAATATCAGTCAACCCTGAGGTCCTGGTTCAACAGGTACATATTTTAATATCAGTCAACCCTGAGGTCCTGGTTCAACAGGTACATATTGTATTATCAGTCAACCCCGAGGTCCTAGTTCAACAGGTACATATTGTAATACCAGTCAACCCTGAGGTCCTGGTTCAACAGGTACATATTGTATTATCAGTCAACCCTGAGGTCCTGGTTCAACAGGTACATATTGTTCCACCAGTCAACCCTGAGGTCCTGGTTCAACAGGTACATATTGTTACATCAGTCAACCCTGAGGTCCTAGTTCAACAGGTACATATTGTATTAGCAGTCAACCCTGAGGTCCTGGTTCAACAGGTACATATTGTTCCACCAGTCAACCCTGAGGTCCTGGTTCAACAGGTACATATTGTTACATCAGTCAACCCTGAGGTCCTAGTTCAACAGGTACATATTGTATTACCAGTCAACCCTGAGGTCCTGGTTCAACAGGTACATATTGTATAACCAGTCAACCCTGACGTCCTGGTTCAACAGGTACATATTGTTACATCAGTCAACCCTGAGGTCCTGGTTCAACAGGTACATATTGTATTATCAGTCAACCCTGAGGTCCTAGTTCAACAGGTACATATTGTATTACCAGTCAACCCTGAGGTCCTGGTTCAACAGGTACATATTGTTACATCAGTCAACCCTGAGGTCCTGGTTCAACAGGTAGATATTGTTACATCAGTCAACCCTGAGGTCCTAGTTCAACAGGTACATATTGTATTACCTCCCTAATCTTACTACATTTGCACACACTGTATATAGACTTTTCTATTGTGTTATTGACTGTACGCTTGTTTATTCCATGTGTAACTCTGTGTTATTGTTTGTGTCGCACTGCTTTGCTTTATCTTGGCCAGGTCTCAGTTGTAAATGAGAACTTGTTCTGAACTGTTCTACCTGGTTAAATAAAGGTGAAATAAAACATTTAAATAATAAAAGAGCTGAAACGTTGACTATTTAAATGATTTACAGTGGAAGAATGTGAATAGGGCAATAATGGCTTTCATTATTAACTAACACAGTTTGTTTCTCTCCAACAGGTGAACTATGCAGACGGGTGCTTCAGTCAAGAAGACAGAGCCTATGCCTTCTTGAACCGCATCGTGACCCTGGCCTTCACCATACCGCCACTCTGCCACACCTCCAAGCACAAGGTGTTCTATATGAAATGGATACATTGCATCAAATAACTCTGCCACACCTCCAAGCACAAGGTGTTCTATATGAAATGGATACATTGTATCAAATAAGTCAGCCTTTGCTGCCATTCATAATCTGTAATGCTTCCAAACTGTGTAAAAAAAACAATTCTCTCTCTCTCTCTCTCTCTCTCTTCCGCTCTCTGTTTCTCTCCGTCTCTCTCCCAAGGTGTTCTACAATATCGTTAGCGGCCAATCAGAGATCACGGAAGAAGTCAAGGGTCATGGGTCAAAGGGGATCGAGCTGAGAGAGCTGGACCTGGGCAGCCCGAAGTCATCCCTCTCCTGGATCGAGAGCACCTCCCAAACAAAGGAGACGTCAAGTTTTCTGAAGGAGGCCAGTATTCCTTTGATAGACAACAACCACATCAAGGCGGCGCACGTGGTGTTTGCGCTGAGTGAGGACGAGGTGGACAAGGCAATAGAATCTGCGTTGGAGAGCATCCTGTCCAGTAACAGAGGGAACCTCCACCACTACATCTCTGATGACACCATGTCCATGAGACGGGTCATCAACTCCATCAGGGTGACCGTGGTGCTCATGGAGGCTCTGAAGACTGAGCTGCCCCTGCCAGAGAACATCGCTGCCTGGGTACTGTAACACCCCCCTTTATGTTGTGGAGGGAGGGAGAATGAGGGAGCGAGGGAGAATGAGGGAGCGAGGGAGAATGAGGGAGCGAGGGAGAATGAGGGAGCGAGGGAGAATGAGGGAGCGAGGGGAGAGAGAGGGAGGGAGTCATACAAACGATACGATTAGAAAAACGTAAGTCGGTTGGGGCATCTGATATGTTTGTTGAACTTTACTGAAGGCATTGTGGGGATAGCTACATACATTGTTGTTCACTAGTTCTCTTGCTCAACTACTGCCTGAGTAAAACATGGAATGGAATTCTGAGTGTCAGTCTGTAATGTAATGAAAACATGGACTGGACTAACAGTAATGTTCACTACATTAGACTAAAACATGGAATGGCATTCTAAGCGACAGTTTGTAGTAGAATGAAAACATGGACTGGACTAACAGTAATGTTCACTACATTAGACTAAAACATGGAATGGCATTCTAAGCGACAGTTTGTAGTAGAATGAAAACATGGACTGGACTAACAGTAATGTTCACTACATTAGAGTAAAACATGGAATGGCATTCTAAGCGACAGTTTGTAGTAGAATGAAAACATGGACTGGACTAACAGTAATGTTCACTACATTAGACTAAAACATGGAATGGCATTCTAAGCGAGTTTGTAGTAGAATGAAAACATGGACTGGACAAACAGTAATGTTCACTACATTAGAGTAAAACATGGAATGGCATTCTAAGCGACAGTTTGTAGTAGAATGAAGACATGGACTGGACTAACAGTAATGTTCACTACATTAGAGTAAAACATGGAATGTCATTCTAAGCGACAGTTTGTAGTAGAATGAAAACATGGACTGGATTAACAGTAATGATCACTTCATTACAGGTCGTTCTTGCCAACCATTGGCCCTGTCGTCTCAGCTGGATACTACAGTGTCTGGAGGACGAGCAGCAGAGAGCAGAGATCGATGACGCTGTCGGGACGGCGACACTCGTCGACGAGTCGAAGACTTTGTGGGAGGTCTGCTAAATGGCATATATTATTATAATTAAATTCTATATTATTATTTTATATACTATTAATACATTATTATATATATTATAATAGGTGTTCAGCGATTCGAGGATGGAGCTTCACATGATGAGGGAGGAGATCGAAGACCTGCTGGAACAGGACGGAGATCCAGAGATGTTTGAGATGTTCCTCAAGGTGTGTGTCCCTTTTACGCTCCTTCGAGACAGATTTGAACCAGCGACCTGTGTGTGTGTTTGTTTGTGTGCGCGCGCATCTCTCCAACACTCAATCTTCATCTTCCAATCCTCCAGGTGCATTTCCAGTTCAGGGTGAGAGACGCGGAGAGGTTGAAGCTGACCACGGTTAACCTGGATCATTCTATCAGGAGGCAGCTGGCCCGGATCAGAGGGACCACCAGACTGAAGAATTCTGGGTGGGGGAGGAACCTGGCTCCTCTCAACATCAGGACTGTTATCAACATGACCTCTGAGGATGTCTGCAAAGCGGTAGGGGGTTGGCTGTGTCCCACATGGCACCCTATTCCCTATATAGTGCACTCCATTAGACCAGGGTCCATAGCCACCTTTAGACCTCAGATAAATCCAATAAAGATGTTTTATTTTTTTTATTTAACCAGGCAAGTCAGTTAAAAACAAATTCTTATTTACAATGAATCTCTAGGAACAGTGGGTTAACTGCCTTGTTCAGAGGTAGAACAACAGATTTTTACCTTGTCCGCTCGGGGATATGATCGAGCAACATTTCGGTTACTGGCCCAACGCTCTAGCCACTAGGTTACCTTCCTCCCCAAACATGTAAACTGAAATCTTCTTTCTATGTTCTGCATCTTTCCAAATTCCCCAAAAGCTGGCAAGGATGAATCTCCCTAAGAAGTACGCAGACATCGTCCGTAGCAATGACCTCACCGGCCAGGCGCTGGTCTTCGGTGATCCTGACGACCTCAAACAGCTGCTCCAGATGACCTTCGGGGAGTGGACAACCTTCAGACTCCACTTCCTGGGTATCGGTGGGAGGCCCCAAGGTGGAGCCAAGGCCACGTCCCTAAACCTAAACCCCAAACAACTGACCAATCAGCAGTCCAAACAACCCCAGTTCAGTTCCCATAGCCACGGGTCAACATTAAATCTGTCTTTTTCTTGATGCCGTGGCGAGATAGAGATGCATGAAAACGGATGAAATCTGATACATATACAGACAGATGATCTGTGAGAATGGCCTGTGTATTGATGTGTAGTACCCATGAGAACCTACTTACCTATTGTGTAATAACAGTGAACTGCATTCCTCTACCAGCTCCTGTTGGATCTATAGAGCTTTCAGTTGCTCAAACCAGACACTAGGTGGCGCTGCCACTGGATACATGTCAAAGGGACTTACTGTCAACCAACAAAATAAAATAACACACACAAAAATGTAAAAATGTAACAAAAAGGGTCTCTAGTTGAATACTACTCATATTACAGAGTGGTAAAACTTCGTATGACACCAAGTTTAACTTTGTAGCACCTACAGAGGAAATATAGTCTCAGAGGAGGCCTGGGTAAGGCTGAAATGTCATAAATATACAGACTTCTTTCAATTATTTATCAATTCTGCTTTTAGATACAAATGTCAATAATATGTCAACAATCCACCAGTGGAGGCTGCTGAGGGGAGGACAGCTCATAATCATGGCTGGAACGGAGAAAATGGAACGGCATCAAACATCTGGAAACCATGGAAACCATGTGTTTGGTGTATTTGATACCATTCCACTCATTCCGCTCCAGTCATTACTATGAGCCTGTCCTCCCCAATTAAGGTGCCGTCAACCTCCTGTGAAATCCATCCCCTATTCAATTTCATGAAAATCCCCAAAGTCATGGACTCATTTTTGTCCTGGTTTCATTGGTAAGAAGAAGGCCCCTCTCCCCACAGGTGTGATTACTACCGCTAAGGGTTTAGAGCTTGAGGTAGTCACCTCATACAAGTACTTGGGAGTATGGCTAGAGGTACACTGTCCTTCTCTCAGCACATATCAAAGCTGCAGGCCAAGGTTAAATCTAGACCTGGTTTCCTCTATCGTAATCGCTCCTCTTTCACCCCAGCTGCCAAACTAACCCTGATTCAGATGACCATCCTGCCCATGCTAGATTATGGAGATGTAATTTATAGATCGGCCATCAGATTTGCCACCAATGTTCCTCATAGGACACATCACTGTACTCTATAGTCTTCTGTAAACTGGTCATCTCTGTATACCTGTCGCAAGACCCACTGGTTGATGCTTATTTATAAAAACCTCTTAGGCCTCACTCCCCCCTATCTGACATATCTACAGCAGCCCTCATCCTCCGCATACAACACCAGCTCTGCCAGTCACATTCTGTTAAAGGTCCCCAAAGCGCACACATCCCTGGGTCGCTCCTCTTTTCAGTTTGCTGCAGCTAGCGACTGGAACGAGCTGCAACAAACACTCAAACTGGACAGTTTAATCTTAATCTCTTCATTCAAAGACTAAATCATGGACACTCTTACTGACAGTTGTGGCTGCTTTGTGTGATGTATTGTTGTCTCTACCTTCTTTCCCTTTGTGCTGTTGTCTGTGCCCAACAATGTTTTATACCCTGTTTTGTGCTGCTACCATGTTGTGCTTCTGCTGTGTTGTGTTGCTACCATGTTGTCATGTTGTGTTGCTACCATCCTGTGTTGTCATGGGTTGCTGCCTTGCTATGTTGATGCCTTAGGTCTCTTTATGTAGTGTTGTGTTATCTCTCTTGTCGTGATGTGTGTTTTGTCCTATTTTTTTTATTTTTAATCCCAGCCCCCATCCCTGCAGGAGGCCTTTGCCTTTTGGTAGGCCGTCATTGTAAATAAGAATTTGTTCTTAACTGACTTGCCTTGTTAAATAAAGGAACAATTAAATAAATAAATGTGGAATCACTCCAAGGCATTATGAACTTTACCCTGGTTTCATGTGGAATCACTCCAAGGACATTATGAACTTTACCCTGGTTTCATGTGGAATCACTCCAAGGACATTATAAACTTTACCCTGGTTTCATGTGGAATCACTCCAAGGACATTATGAACTTTACCCTGGTTTCATGTGGAATCACTCCAAGGACATTATGAACTTTACCCTGGTTTCATGTGGAATCACTCCAAGGCATTATGAACTTTACCCTGGTTTCATGTGGAATCACTCCAAGGACATTATGAACTTTACCCTGGTTTCATGTGGAATCACTCCAAGGACATTATGAACTTTACCCTGGTTTCATGTGGAATCACTCCAACTATACCACAATGCAACATGTTTTAGTGAGACAACCAATGCTAATTCTCTTGGGCTTGAGTTCTGAATAGCTCCCTATTCCCTAAAGAATATATTTTGATTTGTTTAACACTTGTTTGGTTACTACATGATTCCATATGTGTTATTTCATAGTTTTGATGTCTTCACTATTATTCTACAATGTATAAAATAGTCAAAATAAAGAAAAACCCTTGAATGAGTAGGTGTGTCCAAACTTTTGACTGGTACTGTATATCTCTAACAATAGGGTGTGGAAAAGGTCTGTTGAAATGAATACTGTAGTGGTGTGAGAAAGGTAACACAAGCTTCCTCTGGTTCCATTCCCCAATAGTAACTGGGTCATTATTGGATTGTGGTGGTAATGCTGTCCCTGGACTTTGGCACCATATAAAAAATGACAAATACATTTATTTAACAATAAACATATGTAAATCCTTTATACTGATAAACATATATTTGTATGCATTGTAGAAAATACTGGTGCCTAGATAATGGGCTTGCTCCAGTGGTGATGTGTAGAGATGTAGTAACATGTTTTGACTAGATAAATAGAAACATATTATTTTGAATGACATGAATTAAACAAAGACATTGTATTTTCTGTATAGATACACCCCCCCAAAACAAGGTTACATTTTTAATTAGCAGATCAATTCAGTTCATTAAAGTTATCCAAATACATGAATCATCAATGGCTAACATAATGAATCTAGTTTAAAAACACATGCAGTCATTTCATAGCCTGTGTATCATTAAACAAAAGTCATTTAGTAGTAAAAAAAAGATCCACCCAGGACCAAGTTTAGAAAACCCTGATTTAGCAGACACTCCCATCCAGAGCTACCTACAGCTTGTGGATTCATCTTAACATAGCCAGGAGAGACAACCACACATCAGTCGTATCCCAACCATGTATCATAATACAATACAAAATACCATATACAGTGCATTCGGAAAGTATTCAGACTCCTTGACTTTTTCCACATTTTGTTACGTTACAGCCTTATCTAAAACTGGATAAATCGTTTTTCCCCCCCTCACCAATCTACACACAATAATACATAATGACAAGACAAAAACATCACACTTACATAAGTATTCAGACCCTTTACGCCGTACTTTGTTGTAGCACCTTTGGCAGCGATTACAGCCTCATGTCTTCTTGGGTATGACACTACAAGCTTGGCACACACTTTTTGGGGAGTTTCTCCCATTCTTCTCTGCAGATGCGCTCAAGTTTTGTCAGGTTGGATGGGGAACATCGCTGCACAGCTATTTTCAGGTCTCTCCAGAGATGTTCGATCAGGTTCAAGTCCGGCTCTGGCTGGGCCACCCAATGACATTCAGAGAATTGTCCCAAAGCCACTTCTGCATTGTCTTGGCTGTGTGTTTAGGGTCGTTGTCCTGTTGGAAGGTGAACCTTCGCCCCAGTCTGAGGTCCTGAGTGCTCTAGACCAGGTTCTCATCAAGGATCTCTCTGTACTTTGCTCCATTCATCTTTCCCTAGATCCTGACTAATTTCATAGTCCCTGCCGCTGAAATACATCCCCACAGCATGATGCTGCTACCACCATGCTTCACCATAGGAATGGTGCCAGGTTTGCTCCAGACGTGACACTTGGCATTCAGGCCAAAGAGTTCAATCTTGGTTTTATCAGACCAGAGAATCTTGTTTCTCATGGTCAGAGTCCTTTAGGTGCCTTTTGGCAAACTCCAAGCTGGCTGTCATGTGCCTTTTACTGAGGAGTGGCTTCCATCGGCCACTCTACCATAAAGGCCTGATTGGTGGAGTTCTGCAGAAAAGGTTGTCCTTCTGGAAGGTTCTTCCATCTCCACAGAGAAACTCTGAAGCTCTGTCAGAGTGACCAAGGCCCTTCTCTCCCAATTTCTCAGTTTGGCCGGGCGGCCAGCTCCAGGAAGTCTTGGTTCTTCGAAACTTCTTCCATCGACACAATCCTTTCTCGGCGCTCTATGGACAATTCCTTTAACCTCATGGCTTGGTTTTTGCTCTGACATGCACTGTCAACTGTGGGACCTTATATAGACAGGTGTGTGCCTTTCCAGATTATGTCCAATCAATTTAATTTACCACAGATGGACTCCAATGAAGTTGTAGAAACATCACAAGGATGATCAATGGAAACAGGATGTACCTGAGCTCAATTTCTAGTCTCATAGCAAAGTGTCTGAATACTTATGTAAACAATGTATGTTCTATATATATCAATTGGAAAAATTTTGTAAAACCTGTTTTTGCTTTGTCATTAAGGGGGACTGTATGTAGACTGATGAGTAAAAAAAGCAATTTAATCAATTTTAGAATAAGGCTGTACCGTAACAAAATGTGGAAAAAAGGAAGGGGCCTGAATACTTCCCAATGCACAGTTTGTTTATCGATCAGCGTTTTTAATATTAAGTACATTGCTTCGCTTTACAACAGGAGTAGCATACACGGCTTGCATGAAAATAAACCGCGGGAAAAACATGACATATAATTCAGACATATTATTTAGTATATGTAAAGACAAGATTAACTTCATTACATTTCTATTGGTTGACAATATTGTCACTTGTGAATGATGTATTATCACTCGTGAATGTTGTCCAGCGTATGCAGTCTAAAGCAAGAAACAGCACATGCCTTTTTCCAAATCATAGTCACACGCATCATGTAGCATAACTCATAGCCCTATGTTTTAATAAGGTTTATATCACAACTAAAAATGTCCAAATAACACGAAACGTAGCCTATAGACTAGGACCCCTGGAACACAGAGAGCACAGAACCTAGTGAAAACGTGTTCTTTAAAGCCCAGTCATTGATCCTACAGAGCCTAGTGAAAACATGTTCTTTAAAGCCCAGTCATTGATCCTACAGAGCCTAGTGAAAACGTGTTCTTTAAAGCCCAGTCATTGATCCTACAGAGCCTAGTGAAAACGTGTTCTTTAAAGCCCAGTCATTGATCCTACAGAACCTAGTGAAAACGTGTTCTTTAAAGCCCAGTCATTGATCCTACAGAGCCTAGTGAAAACGTGTTCTTTAAAGCCCAGTCATTGATCCTACAGAGCCTAGTGAAAACGTGTTCTTTAAAGCCCAGTCATTGATCCTACAGAGCCTAGTGAAAACGTGTTCTTTAAAGCCCAGTCATTGATCCTACAGAACCTAGTGAAAACATGTTCTTTAAAGCCCAGTCATTGATCCTACAGAGCCTAGTGAAAACGTGTTCTTTAAAGCCCAGTCATTGATCCTACAGAACCTAGTGAAAACGTGTTCTTTAAAGCCCAGTCATTGATCCTACAGAGCCTAGTGAAAACGTGTTCTTTAAAGCCCAGTCATTGATCCTACAGAGCCTAGTGAAAACGTGTTCTTTAAAGCCCAGTCATTGATCCTACAGAGCCTAGTGAAAACGTGTTCTTTAAAGCCCAGTCATTGATCCTACAGAACCTAGTGAAAACATGTTCTTTAAAGCCCAGTCATTGATCCTACAGAGCCTAGTGAAAACGTGTTCTTTAAAGCCCAGTCATTGATCCTACAGAGCCTAGTGAAAACGTGTTCTTTAAAGCCCAGTCATTGATCCTACAGAACCTAGTGAAAACGTGTTCTTTAAAGCCCAGTCATTGATCCTACAGAACCTAGTGAAAACGTGTTCTTTAAAGCCCAGTCATTGATCCTACAGAACCTAGTGAAAACGTGTTCTTTAAAGCCCAGTCATTGATCCTACAGAGCCTAGTGAAAACATGTTCTTTAAAGCCCAGTCATTGATCCTACAGAGCCTAGTGAAAACGTGTTCTTTAAAGCCCAGTCATTGATCCTACAGAGCCTAGTGAAAACGTGTTCTTTAAAGCCCAGTCATTGATCCTACAGAACCTAGTGAAAACGTGTTCTTTAAAGCCCAGTCATTGATCCTACAGAACCTAGTGAAAACGTGTTCTTTAAAGCCCAGTCATTGATCCTACAGAGCCTAGTGAAAACGTGTTCTTTAAAGCCCAGTCATTGATCCTACAGAACCTAGTGAAAACGTGTTCTTTAAAGCCCAGTCATTGATCCTACAGAACCTAGTGAAAACGTGTTCTTTAAAGCCCAGTCATTGATCCTACAGAGCCTAGTGAAAACATGTTCTTATTTTCACCATAAAAATGCATTATTACATTTGTAGACTTATGTAAAATAGTTTATTATTTATAATGCTATGAGTAGATTGGATAGTCATAATTCTGACTAATAATATCACTCAATCACTGTTTGCAAAAAAGACCATTCAATGCATGACTGAGCGCGTATAGCAGGCCTGGGCTATAATAGGTACGGCCTGGGTTATTTCAGATACTGTCTGGGCTATAACAGATACGGCCCGGGTTATATATCACATACGGCCTGGGTTATTTTAGATACTGTCTGGGTTATAACAGATACGGCCCGGGTTATATATCACATACGGCCTGGGTTATTTTAGATACTGTCTGGGTTATAACAGATACGGCCCGGGTTATATATCACATACGGCCTGGGTTATAACAGATACGGCCCGGGTAACATATCACATACGGCCTGGGTTATAACAGATACTGCCTGGGATATAACAGAAATTGCCCGGGTTATATATCACATACGGCCTGGGTTATTTCAGATACTGCCTGGGTTATAACAGATATGGCCCGGGTTACATATCACATACGGCCTGGGTTATTTCAGATACTGCCTGGGCTATAACAGATACGGCGCGGGTTATATATCACATACGTCGTGGGTTATATATCACATATATTATATCAGATACGGGTTATATCAGATACGAGAGAGCTGCCCCGGCCAACTGGAAGTGCTGTTATTGTGAAGTGCAAACGTCTAGGAGCAACAACGGGTCAGAAGCGAAGTGGTAGGCCACACAAGCTCAAGGAACAGGACCACCGAGTGCTGAAGCGTGCAACACTCACCACCGAGTTCCAAACTGTCTCTGGAACCAACTTCAACACAAGAACTGTTCGTCGGGAGCTTCATGAAATGGGTTTCCTTGGCCGAGAAGCCGCACACAAGCCAAAGATCCCCATGCGCAATGCTAAGCGTCAGCTGGTGTGGTGTAAAGCTTGCCACCATTAGACACCGTGTTCTCTGGAATGATGAATCACACTTCATCATCTGGCAGTCCGACGGACAAATCAGGGTTTGGTGGATTCCAGGAGAACACTACCTGTCCCAATGCATAGGGCCAACTGCAAAGTTTGGTGGAGGAGGAATAATGGTCTGGGGCTGTTTTTCATGGTTTGGGCTAGGCCCCTTAGTTTCAGTGAAGGGAAATCTTAATGCTACAGCATACAATGACATTCTAGACAATTCTGTGCTTCCAACTTTGGCGCAACAGTTTGGGAAGGCCCTTTCTTGTTTCAACATGACAATGCCCCCGTGCACAAAGCGAGGTCCATACTGAAATGGTTTGTCGAGATCGGTGAGGAAGAACTTGACTGACCTACACAGAGCCCTGAACTCAACCCCATCGAACACCTTTGGGATGAATTGGAACGCCGACAGTGAGCCAGGTCTAATCACCTAACATCAGTGCCTGACCTCACTAATGCTCTCGTGGCTGAATGGAAGTAAGTCCCCACAACAATGTTCCAACATCTAGTAGAAATCCTTCCCAGAAGAGTAGAGGCTGTTATAACAGCAAAGGGGGGACCAACTCCATATTAATGGCCACGATTTTGAAATGAGATGCTCGATGAGTCCGTGTCCACATACTTTTGACCATGTAGTGTATGTATTCCCCACGATTGTATTTTGAAAATATTGTGATATGTCTGGCTTGGCCTCTCTACTTGTCAGACAGTCTCAACTCAACAATAATCTGCCAAAATTGTGCACGATGCCTTTCCTTCCGACTGTAGACAATTCAATTTAAAACAATCCACAACTTATTTATATTTTAAAGAAGGTAACGATCCTCTGAGGCCAAATCATACTTTAGTAGCCTATTTGGAAGGATTTTATTTATTTCTGTATAGACAGGAGTAGGCTAATTAGGCTATACAATTTTGGCAATTTAATTCAATTAACTTTAGTGAAAGCTTAGCTTCCTCTAGCCTTATAGACACGCTGTAACCTCCATTCGCTATGCGAGTGCATGCTACGGATGACATGGGTTTTTTTAATTGAAAAAGATGTCTACACATATATTAGTAGGCTGTATGTAAAGACGAGATTAAATTATGAACAGTCTGATGGTTGAGAATATGATCAAGTGCTTGTCAAATTGTGAATGAGAGACTGATGAAGTGTGTGCAGCCTGTGTAAGAAACAATGCAGAGCTCAGGCCTTTCATCCAACTTTTTTTCAAATCATCATTAGACTTGCATCATGCAGCCTTAGAATGTATTAAACATCTAAACATACATTTAAATCCCAACTAAAGTTGCACAAATAAATCTAAAGTAAGCAGATAGGAGGACCTGTTAACACAGAACACAGAATAGTGCACACTTCCTCTGAAATTCTTGGGGGAATCATTTCTTTATTTCAGCTATGCTCAATCGTGTGCTAAATGAACTAGTGTTGCCCACAGCCATATGGCCAAGCCAGATCAGGACCTAACATACTGTAAGGACTGTCTGCTAAATGAACTAGTGTTGCCCACAGCCATATAGCCAAGCCAGATCAGGACCTAACATACTGTAAGGACTGTCTGCTAAATGAACTAATGTTGCCCACAGCCATATGGCCAAGCCAGATCAGGACCTAACATACTGTAAGGATAACTCAGAATATGCTATTTTGTTCTTCTGAAATAGGCTACATTTTCTTTATATCATGTTTCTTTAGACCTGTATAAAATAAATAATGGATTTATTGTGAAGGTGTAGACTATATTAAATGGATGTATTATACTTTTTACAATGTAGATGTTTCAAAAGGTCCGCATCAGTGGCTTGTAGGCTATGCGTGGAAGCCAGGACATGCTAAACATGTTTAGGTTAATTACCGGTTAATTACCATGAGACCGGTAATTATTTATATGACAATCACCGGCTGACACAATGTCATGGCCGCCACAGCCCTAGTAATAAGGCTTCTCTCCTGTGTGTATACGTTCATGTGTTTTTAAGTTGCCCAGTCGAAAGAAACTTGCCCCACAGGCAAGAGCATGTTTAAGGCTTCTCTCGTATGTATACGTTCATGTGTTTTTAAGTGTCCCAGTCGAGAGAAACTCACACCACAGTGAGAGCAGGTGTAAGGCTTCTCTCCTGTGTGTGTTCTCTGATGAACTTTTAGCCCAGTTGATGTTTTAAAACATTTTCTACAGTCAGAGCAGTAATAAGGCTTCTCTCCTGTATGTATACGTTCATGTGTTTTTAAGTTGCCCAGTTGCGAGAAACTCGCCCCGCAATCAGAGCAGGTGTAAGGCTTCTCTCCTGTGTGTGTTCTCTGATGAACTTTTAGCTCAGTTGATGTTGTGAAGAATTTCACACAGTCAGAGCAGTAGTAAGGCTTCTCTCCTGTATGTATACTTTCATGAGTTTTTAAGTGGCCCAGTCGAGAGAAACTCACCCCACAGTCAGAGCAGGAGTAAGGCTTCTCTCCTGTGTGTGTTCTCTGATGAACTTTTAGCTCAGTTGATGTTGTGAAGCATTTTCCACAATGAGAGCAGGAGTAAAGCTTCTCTCCTGTATGTATACGTTCATGTGTTTTTAAGGTATCCAATCGGGAGAAATTCTTCCCACAGTCAGAACAGAAGTAAGGCTTCTCTCCTGTGTGAATACGTTGGTGTTTTTTTAAAGTCCCCAGTTGAGCAAAACTCTCCCCACAGTCAGAACAGGAGTAAGGCTTCTCTCCTTTATGTATACTTTGGTGTCTTTTTAAATGGCTCAGTCGAGAGAAACTCTTCCCACAGTCAGAGCAGGAGAAAGGCTTTTCTCCAGAGTGCACACTCTGATGATCTGTCAGAGAATGTGATGTTGTGAATCTCTTCCCACAGTCAGTGTGGGAATAAGGATTATCTCCTGTGTGTATTTTTAGGTGTATTTTTAGCCCTGATAGAAACGGGAAAATCTCCTCACAATGTGGGCAGTGGTGAGACCTCTTAGCTCTGTGATCTTCCTGCTGTTGCTCTCTGGATGTAGAGAATGTCTCAACATGGTCCCCTGTGTGAACAACAACAGAAAAACCAGTCAGGTGGTGTGATAAACATATGACATATCCTCTTCTGCCTGTACCGGGCGACATACGTACACTACCGGTCAACAGTTTTAGAACACCTACTCATTCAAAGGTTTCTTTAATTTTACTATTTTCTACATTGTAGAATAATAGTGAAGACATCAAAACTATGAAATAACACATATGGAATCATGCAGTAACCAAAAAAAAAAGTGTTAAACAAATCAAAATATAATTTATATTTGAGATTCTTCAAATAGCCACCTTTTGCCTTGATGACAGCTTTACATACTCTTGTAGGCATTCTAAAACTTTTGACCAGTAGTGTATCAGTAGGCTGTACAATACATAGGAGAATACAACTATTCTAAAACTGGGTAAGAGTTGAAATCTAAAAAGGGGCAAAAGTTTGACAATTATGAGCCATATCATCCTCCACTCACTATCACAAGGGTTATAAACGACACAGACTTATTTCATAAAACTTTATAACACTGGCAGATTGTCTACTTCACTTCTTTAGTCTACTCTCTGAGCACTCCAGATAACCCAGTGAATAAAACATATGCTGGCAATACTGGTGTCAAACCCCAAGACTCAGTATCATGAAATAATATCTACCTTCTCATAAAAGAGTTAATCATAAAACAGGACAGAAACTTTTCATGCACAGTGGAAAGTTATAACGATCAACACAAACTTTGCAGGGGTCAAGTTAACGCAGAATTCTGGATTTTTCACGCAGAAAATAAAATGATAAAAACGCAGAACAAATTTCTTGCTGTAAACGCATATCTAAAATGCTTCTTACTGTAATTTCTGCATCAAAGATGACATCATGTTCTTCAGTTGCACTTCTCCATTCGGATGAGAATTCACAAACGGGCATTCTATCAGCAGACAGCACTCTGACTGATGTGGAGCTACTGTTCTCCATCATTCTATCAGCAGACAGCACTCTGACTGATGTGGAGCTACTGTTCTCCATCATTCTATCAGCAGACAGCACTCTGACTGATGTGGAGCTACTGTTCTCCATCATTCTATCAGCAGACAGCGCTCTGACTGATGTGGAGCTACTGTTCTCCATCATTCTATCAGCAGACAGCGCTCTGACTGATGTGGAGCTACTGTTCTCCATCATTCTATCAGCAGACAGCGCTCTGACTAATGTGGAGCTACTGTTCTCCATCATTCTATCAGCAGACAGCTCTCTGACTGATGTGGAGCTACTTTCTCTGGTACTTTTCTTGATGTAGCCAGACTACTTTTCTACAGTAAAATGCCAGATTCACTTCAAGCAACACATTAGATCAGGAAATGTAGCTGGCTACATTCTTTCTATGATAAACACTAGAAATATGATGACCATGCATCGTTTTAGCAAAAAAAAATACCCTGATTTTCATTGTAAGCTCATTTACTTGAGTGGCCGCTAGCCAATTGGTGTTGCAGTTCTGTTGCCATCTGATGAAAATGAAGCTATTTTCTGCCTAATGTGTTACACTAATGTATTTTCTGTGAAGGAAAACAAAGTATAGTTGCACATCCCTGGTCATTCTATTGAAGCAAGAAACACTTTACTTTCAATATAAAATGCAGGTGAAATTGTTTAAAATTCAGATTTTTTGATAGTCCACCTTTTGACCCCTGGATCGAACCTGTGCTTACCATCACAAACAGATTTCCCAATCTCCTCCTCCTCTTCTTCATCTTTAATGTTGACATTCAGCTCCAGTGTTTGACTGCAGTCTTCCAGCTTCACTGATGCCATCTCTGGATCCTGCAGTGCAAACTGGGCTCCACTGTCACAATCAGGACCCAGTGACTGAAGGTTTGGACTCAGTGTGGAAGGAGAGTGGCAGGCTGGGTTCATCCTCACTGTTGATGTTACCGGCCTCAGACTTAATCGGAGTCGGCCTGTAGTAATAAAGAGAAACGTACCAAAAAAGTTAGTCTTGAAAGTTCTGGCGCTTTCTTTATTCTCTAAAAATATATTTGTTCTTGTTCAATTATCTAATTTCAATAGATCAGTTAGCTAAGCTTCGACAACAAAACATTCATTGATTCACATTAGACAACTGCAAACTAAGTGCACATAAACTATAATACATTTCTGAAAATGAAATAAATGCATAAATGACAAAAAAAAAATTCAGTCCAAGGTTGCAGTATGTTTTAGGCAGTACTATGTACTATTTACCCGAATATCAATCAAATGTATTATTTATAAAGCCCTTTTTACATCAGCCGATGTTACAAGGTGCTGTACAGAAACCCAGCCTAAAACTCCAAACAGCAAGCAATGCAGGTGTAGAAGCACGGTGGGAAAACTCCTTAGCACAGGTTCTCCTTGTCTTCACATCAAAAAACAATAGTATTTCCTGTTCACACTATAATAACATGTATAGATAAACATAGAAACAACTGAATGTCTCTGAATATTACTACACATGATAATCATTACATTCAGCTTCAAAACAGTAGTGCAACTGTGAAAATTGACTCTCTGAAGCACCGGGCACTGATAGCCTCTTCGCTCCGGGAGACCTGTGATTGGTTCTGACTCTAAACTTGTTCATATTGTTCATTATCAGGTATCCTATTGAAATATTGAGTGCCATATTCTGTTTTATACACCAGAAGTTCATGGTTATCTGTAGGAGGAATTTATATGGTGGAGGGCAATTAAGCTTGGAATGTACTGAGTAAAGGAAAGGCAATCACATGGTTGCAGTCTCTGATAAGGGTGGAGAGAGGTGGTTTAGTGAGGAATGGAGGTCAGGTCAGATTAAGGGAGAAGGAACAGTTTATTACCCGCATCACATAACTTCCTGCCTAACAATAAAGATGTCATGTTTAGAGGGAAGGAGGACCCTCCACCCAAATTGGGGTATATATTAAAGGTCGACCGATTAATCGGACTGGCCGATTAATTAGGGCCGATTTCAAGTTTTCATAACAATCGGTAATCGGCATTTTTGGACACCGATCATGGCCGATTACATTGCACTCCACGAGGAGACTGCGTGGCAGGCTGACTACCTGTTACGCGAGTGTAGCAAGGAGCCAAGGTAAGGTGCTAGCTAGCATTAAACGTATCTTATAAAAAAACAATCAATTTGAACATGATCACTAGTTAACTACACATGGTTGATGATATTACTAGTTTATCTAGCTTGTCCTGCGTTGCATATAATCGATGCGGTGCCTGTTAATTTATCATTGAATCACAGCCGACTTCGCCAAACGGGTGATTTAACAAGCGCATTTGCGAAAAAAGCACTGTTGTTGCACCAATGTGTACCTAACCATAAACATCAACGCCTTAAAATCAATACACAAGTATATATTTTTAAACCTGCATATTTAGTTAATATTGCCCGCTAACATGAATTTCTTTTAAGTAGGGAAATTGTGTCACTTCTCTTGCGTTCTGTGCAACAGAGTCAGGGTATATGCAGCAGTTTGGGCCGCCTGGCTCGTTGCGAACTGTGTGAAGACTATTTCTTCCTAACAAAGACAGCCAACTTCGCCAAACGGGGGATGATTTAACAAAAGCGCATTTGCGAAAAAAGCACAATCGTTGCACGACTGTACCTAACCATAAACATCAATGCCTTTCTTAAAATCAATACACAGAAGTATATTTTTTTAAACCTGCATGTTTAGTTAAAAGAAATTCATGTTAGCAGGCAATATTAAACTAGGGAAATTGTGTCACTTCTCTTGCGTTCATTGCACGCAGAGTCAGGGGATATGCAAAAGTTTGGGCCGCTTGGTTCGTTGCGAACTTATTTACCAGAATTGTACGTAATTATGGCATAACATTGAAGGTTGTGCAATGTAACAGCAATATTTAGACTTATGGATGCCACCCGTTAGATAAAATACAGAACAGTTCCGTATTTCACTGAAAGAATAAACGTTTTGTTTTCGGAATGATAGTTTCCGGATTTGACCATATTATGACCCAAGTCTCATATTTCTGTGTGTTATTATATTATAATTAAGTCTATGATTTGATAGAGCAGTCTGAGCAGTGGTAGGCAGCAGCAGGCTCGTAAGCATTCATTCAAACAGCACTTTACTGCGTTTGCCAGCAGCTCTTCGCAATGCTTCATGCATTGCGCTGTTTATGACTTCAAGCCAATCAACTCCCGAGATTAGGCTGGCAGTACTAAAGTACCTATTAGAACATCCAATAGTCAAAGGTAAATGAAATACAAAGGGTATAGAGAGAAATAGCCCTATAATAACTACAACCAAAAACGTCTTACCTTGGAATATTGAAGACTCATGTTAAAAGGAACCACCAGCTTTCATATGTTCTCATGTTCTGAGCAAGGCACTTAAACGTTAGCTTTTTTACATGGCACATATTGCACTTTTACTTTCTTCTCCAACACTGTGTTTTTGCATTATTTAAACCAAATTGAACATGTTTCATTATTTATTTGAGACTAAATTGATTTTATTGATGTATTATTTTAAGTTAAAATAAGTGTTCATTGTTCATTCAATATTGCTGTAATTGTCATTATTACAAACAAATAAATAAATAAATAAATATATATATATAAATAAATATATAAATATATATATATATATATATATAACATTTTAAAGTAAAAACCTACAGGAGGGTATCTCTCCAGGAACAGGGTTGGAGTTAAAACCTACAGGAGGGTATCTCTCCAGGAACAGGGTTGGAGTTAAAACCTACAGGAGGGTATCTCTCCAGGAACAGGGTTGGAGTTAAAACCTACAGGAGGGTATCTCTCCAGGAACAGGGTTGGAGTTAAAACCTACAGGAGGGTATCTCTCCAGGAACAGGGTTGGAGTTAAAACCTACAGGAGGGTATCTCTCCAGGAACAGGGTTGGAGTTAAAACCTACAGGAGGGTATCTCTCCAGGAACAGGGTTGGAGTTAAAACCTACAGGAGGGTATCTCTCCAGGAACAGGGTTGGAGTTAAACCTACAGGAGGGTATCTCTCCAGGAACAGGGTTGGTGTTAAAACCTACAGGAGGGTATCTCTCCAGGAACAGGGTTGGAGTTAAAACCTACAGGACATAGCCTTCCAGGAACAGGGCTGGAGAGCCATGATCTAAAATGTGTGGAATGGTGAACACATTCTCACGTCAAGTTCAGTTTTTATAAGTGCCAACTTTTGAGTGAAAATTGGCTCACGCGTGTTTTGTGGTATATTTTGTATGTATGCAGTTTATCAACGAGGCCCCAAGACTTCGGGGTCATGGCTAGAAGGGATCCAGCTTTTGTCAAATGACCGTCAAAAGGTTGATTTTCTTTGCATTTTAGCTAACCCTAACACTTTTCCAAACCGAATTATCCTAACCTGCTATGCTAATTATCCTAACCTGCTACTAAAAGTCAAATATGACGTTCATTTGACAAAAGCTGTATCCCTTCTGGACTACCCATTACCGTCTCCCAGAGCGAAGAGGCTACGGCACTGCCTGCACTTTAGTCTGTTGACCGAGTGGGCGACGCCATTTTACCAGCTTGTGAACAACATTTTACAGAAAATCAATAACATATAAAACGAACTCAAAAATCTCAAATGAATGGAATCTTTATGAAATTACCTTGACGAACTGTATATTAATTAAATCAAACACTAAGTCTAACGTTAGCTATGTTTTTAGCACGTTCTTCACACACTCGATTTGACACATAAATAACACGTCATAAAACCTTCACAGGTTTGTTACCTAAAATGTTATGATATGTTCTTTCGATAATAGAAAGTTTAAACGTGCTATTACATACCTGTAGTAATACATTTGAAACGGACACAAAGGTTATCCCTTTGACAGCACAGTAGTGGGTCGTCGTTCTTCTTCTTCTTCCGTGGGGTTTAATGGCGGTTGGCATACAATATGTTGCATTACCACCCCCAACTGGACTATCGTATAAATCCATTATACTTTGTGATACAAAACGGGACAATGGGAAAGGGGAAAAAAACACCATTAAAACTAACCTTACACTTATTAAAAACCCACTACTGTGCCCCTATCTACTCCTGCATCATACTACGGTGGCCCTATCTACTCCTGCATCAAGCTACTGTGCCCCTGTCTACTCCTGTACCATGTTACTGTGCCCCTATCTACTCCTGCATCATGCTACCGTGCCCCGATCTACTCCTGCCTCATGCTACTGTGCCCCTTTCTACTCCTGCATTATGCTACTGTGCCCCTATCTACTCCTGTCCCATGCTAACGTGCCCCTATCTTCTCCTGCATCATACTACTGTGCCCCTATCTACTCCTGCATCATACTACTGTGACCCCTATCTACTCCTGTACCATACTACTGTGCCCCTATCTACTCCTGCATCATGCTACTGTGCCCCTATCTACTCCTGCATCATGCTACTGTGCCCATATCTACTCCTGCATTATACTACTGTGCCCCGATCTACTCCTGCATCATACTACTGTGCCCCTATCTACTCCTACATCATGCTACTGTGCCCCTATCTACTCCTGCATCATGCTACTGTGCCCCTATCTACTCCTGCAAAATGCTACTGTGCCCATATCTACTCCGGCATCAAGCTACTGTGCCCCTATCTACTCCTGCATCATGCTAATGTGCCACTATCTCTCCTGTACCATGCTACTGTGCCCCTATCTACTCCTGTCCCATGCTACTGTGCCCATTTCTACTCCTGCATCATGCTACTGTGCCCCTATCTCTCCTGTCCCATGCTACTGTGCCCCCATCTACTCCTGCATCATGCTACGGTGCCCCTATCTACTCCTGCATCATGCTACTGTGCCCCTATCTCTCCTGTCCCATGCTACTGTGCCCCTTTCTACTCCTGCATCATGCTACTGTGCCCCTTTCTACTCCTGCATCATGCTACTGTGCCCCTATCTACTCCTGTCCCATGCTAACGTGCCCCTATCTACTCCTGCATCATACTACTGTGCCCCTATCTACTCCTGCGTCATACTACTGTGACCCCTATCTACTCCTGTACCATACTACTGTGCCCCTATCTACTCCTGCATCATGCTACTGTGCCCCCATCTCTCCTGTACCATGCTACTGTGCCCATTTCTACTCCTGCATCATGCTACTGTGCCCCTATCTACTCCTGTCCCATGCTACTGTGCCCCCATCTACTCCTGCATCTGCTACCGTGGCCCTATCTACTCCTGCATCATGCTACTGTGCCCCTATCTCTCCTGTCCCATGCTACTGTGCCCCCATCTACTCCTGCATCATGCTACTGTGCCCCTTTCTACTCCTGCATCATGCTACTGTGCCCCTATCTACTCCTGTCCCATGCTAACGTGCCCCTATCTACTCCTGCATCATACTATTGTGCCCCTATCTACTCCTGCATCATACTATTGTGACCCCTATCTACTCCTGTACCATACTACTGTGCCCCTATCTACTCCTGCATCATGCTACTGTGCCCCTATCTACTCCTGCATCATGCTACTGTGCCCCTATCTACTCCTGCATCATACTACTGTGATCCTATCTACTCCTGCATCATACTACTGTGACCCTATCTACTCCTGCATCATGCTACTGTGCCCCTATCTACTCCTGCATCATGCTACTGTGCCCATATCTACTCCTGCATCATGCTACTGTGCCCCTATCTACTCCTGCATCATGCTACTGTGCCCCCATCTCTCCTGTACCATGCTACTGTGCCCATTTCTACTCCTGCATCATGCTACTGTGCCCCTATCTCTCCTGTCCCATGCTACTGTGCCCCCATCTACTCCTGCATCTTGCTATCGTGCCCCTATCTACTCCTGCATCATGCTACTGTGCCCCTATCTCTCCTGTCCCATGCTACTGTGCCCCCATCTACTCCTGCATCATGCTACTGTGCCCCTACCTCTCCTGTCCCATGCTACTGTGCCCCTTTCTACTCCTGCATCATACTACTGTGACCCTATCTCTCCTGTCCCATGCTACTGTGACCCTATTTACTCCTGCATCATGCTACTGTGCCCCTTTCTACTCCCTCATCATACTACTGTGCCCCTATCTACTCCTGCATCATGCTACTGTGCCCCTATCTACTCCTGTCCAATGCTACTGTGCCCCCATCTACTCCTGCATTATGCTACTGTGCCCCTATCTCTCCTGTCCCATGCTACTGTGCCCCTATCTATCCTGTCCCATGCTAATGTCCCCCTATCTACTCATGCATCATGCTACTGTGCCCCTTTCTACTCCTGCATCATACTACTGTGCCCCTATCTACTCCTGCATCATGCTACTGTGCCCCTATCTACTCCTGCATCATGCTACTGTGCCCCTATCTCTTCCTGTCCCATGCTAACGTTCCCCTATCTACTCCTATATCATACTACTGTGCCCCTATCTACTCCTGCATCATACTACTGTGACCCCTATCTACTCCTGTACCATACTACTGTGCCCCTATCTACTCGTGCATCATACTACTGTGACCCTATCTACTCCTGCATCATGCTACTGTGCCCCTATCTACTCCTGCATCAAACTACTGTGCCCCTATCTACTCCTGCATCATACTACTGTGCCCCTAACTACTCCTGCATCATGCTACTGTGCCCCTATCTACTCCTGCATCATGCTACTGTGCCCCTATCTACTCCTGCATCATGCTACTGTGCCCATATCTACTCCTGCATCATGCTACTGTGCCCCTATCTACTCCTGCATCATGCTACTGTGCCCCTATCTCTCCTGTACCATGCTACTGTGCCCATTTCTACTCCTGCGTCATGCTACTGTGCCCCTATTTCTCCTGTCCCATGCTACTCTGCCCCCATCTACTCCTGTCCCATGCTACTGTGCCCCTTTCTACTCCTGCATCATGCTACTGTGCCCCTTTCTACTCCTGCATCATGCTACTGTGACCCCTATCTACTCCTGCATCATGCTACTGTGCCCCTATCTACTCCTGCATCATGCTACTGTGCCCATATCTACTCCTGCATTATACTACTATGCCCCGATCTACTCCTGCATCATACTACTGTGCCCCTATCTACTCCTACATCATGCTACTGTGCCCCTATCTACTCCTGCATCATGCTACTGTGCCCCTATCTACTCCTGCAAAATGCTACTGTGCCCATATCTACTCCGGCATCATGCTACTGTGCCCCTATCTACTCCTGCATCATGCTACTGTGCCCCTATCTCTCCTGTACCATGCTACTGTGCCCCTATCTACTCCTGTCCCATGCTACTGTGCCCATTTCTACTCCTGCATCATGCTACTGTGCCCCTATCTCTCCTGTCCCATGCTACTGTGCCCCCATCTACTCCTGCATCATGCTACTGTGCCCCTATCTCTCCTGTCCCATGCTACTGTGCCCCCATCTACTCCTGCATCATGCTACGGTGCCCCTATCTACTCCTGCATCATGCTACTGTGCCCCTATCTCTCCTGTCCCATGCTACTGTGCCCCTTTCTACTCCTGCATCATGCTACTGTGCCCCTTTCTACTCCTGCATCATGCTACTGTGCCCCTATCTCTCCTGTCCCATGCTAACGTGCCCCTATCTACTCCTGCATCATACTACTGTGCCCCTATCTACTCCTGCGTCATACTACTGTGACCCCTATCTACTCCTGCATCATACTACTGTGATCCTATCTACTCCTGCATCATACTACTGTGACCCTATCTACTCCTGCATCATGCTACTGTGCCCCTATCTACTCCTGCATCATGCTACTGTGCCCATATCTACTCCTGCATCATGCTACTGTGCCCCTATCTACTCCTGCATCATGCTACTGTGCCCCCATCTCTCCTGTACCATGCTACTGTGCC
The DNA here is from genome assembly GCF_965601325.2 of Salmo salar. Classification (NCBI taxonomy): domain Eukaryota; kingdom Metazoa; phylum Chordata; class Actinopteri; order Salmoniformes; family Salmonidae; genus Salmo; species Salmo salar. The sequence goes on along the minus strand of NC_138307.1, from coordinate 30,825,816 downwards.
CATTTCTACTCCTGCATCATGCTACTGTGCCCCTATCTCTCCTGTCCCATGCTACTGTGCCCCCATCTACTCCTGCATCTTGCTATCGTGCCCCTATCTACTCCTGCATCATGCTACTGTGCCCCTATCTCTCCTGTCCCATGCTACTGTGCCCCCATCTACTCCTGCATCATGCTACTGTGCCCCTACCTCTCCTGTCCCATGCTACTGTGCCCCTTTCTACTCCTGCATCATACTACTGTGACCCTATCTCTCCTGTCCCATGCTACTGTGCCCCTATCTACTCCTGCATCATGCTACTGTGCCCCTATCTACTCCTGTCCAATGCTACTGTGCCCCCATCTACTCCTGCATCATGCTACTGTGCCCCTATCTCTCCTGTCCCATGCTACTGTGCCCCTATCTCTCCTGTCCCATGCTAATGTCCCCCTATCTACTCCTGCATCATGCTACTGTGCCCCTTTCTACTCCTGCATCATACTACTGTGCCCCTATCTACTCCTGCATCATGCTACTGTGCCCCTATCTACTCCTGCATCATGCTACTGTGCCCCTATCTCTTCCTGTCCCATGCTAACGTGCCCCTATCTACTCCTGCATCATACTACTGTGCCCCTATCAACTCCTGCATCATACTACTGTGCCCCTATCTACTTCTGCATCATGCTACTGTGCCCCTATCTCCCCTGTCCCATGCTACTGTGCCCCCATCTACTCCTGCATCATGTTACCGTGCCCCTATCTACTCCTGCATCATGCTACTGTGCCCCTATCTCTCCTGTCCCATGCTACTGTGCCCCCATCTACTCCTGCATCATGCTACTGTGCCCCTATGTCTCCTGTCCCATGTTACTGTGCCCCTTTCTACTCCTGCATCATGCTACTGTGCCCCTATCTACTCCTGTCCCATGCTAACGTGCCCCTATCTACTCCTGCATCATACTACTGTGCCCCTATCTACTCCTGCATCATACTACTGTGACCCCTATCTACTCCTGTACCATACTACTGTGCCCCTATCTACTCGTGCATCATACTACTGTGACCCTATCTACTCCTGCATCATGCTACTGTGCCCCTATCTACTCCTGCATCAAACTACTGTGCCCCTATCTACTCCTGCATCATACTACTGTGCCCCTAACTACTCCTGCATCATGCTACTGTGCCCCTATCTACTCCTGCATCATGCTACTGTGCCCCTATCTACTCCTGCATCATGCTACTGTGCCCATATCTACTCCTGCATCATGCTACTGTGCCCCTATCTACTCCTGCATCATGCTACTGTGCCCCTATCTCTCCTGTACCATGCTACTGTGCCCATTTCTACTCCTGCGTCATGCTACTGTGCCCCTATCTCTCCTGTCCCATGCTACTCTGCCCCCATCTACTCCTGTCCCATGCTACTGTGCCCCTTTCTACTCCTGCATCATGCTACTGTGCCCCTTTCTACTCCTGCATCATGCTACTGTGCCCCTATCTACTCCTGTCCCATGCAAACGTGCCCCTATCTACTCCTGCATCATACTACTGTGCCCCTAACTACTCCTGCATCATGCTACTGTGCCCCTATCTACTCCTGCATCATACTACTGTGCCCCTATCTACTCTTGCATCATACTACTGTGCCCCTAACTACTCCTGCATCATGCTACTGTGCCCCTATCTACTCCTGCATCATGCTACTGTGCCCCTATCTACTCCTGCATCATGCTACTGTGCCCATATCTACTCCTGCATCATGCTACTGTGCCCCTATCTACTCCTGCATCATGCTACTGTGCCCCTATCTCTCCTGTACCATGCTACTGTGCCCATTTCTACTCCTGCATCATGCTACTGTGCCCCTATCTCTCCAGTCCCATGCTACTGTGCCCCCATCTACTCCTGCATCATGCTACTGTGCCCCCATCTCTCCTGTACCATGCTACTGTGCCCATTTCTACTCCTGCATCATGCTACTGTGCCCCTATCTACTCCTGTCCCATGCTACTGTGCCCCCATCTACTCCTGCATCATGCTACTGTGCCCATATCTACTCCTGCATCATGCTACTGTGCCCCTATCTACTCCTGCATCATGCTACTGTGCCCCCATCTCTCCTGTACCATGCTACTGTGCCCATTTCTACTCCTGCATCATGCTACTGTGCCCCTATCTCTCCTGTCCCATGCTACTGTGCCCCCATCTACTCCTGCATCTTGCTATCGTACCCCTATCTACTCCTGCATCATGCTACTGTGCCCCTATCTCTCCTGTCCCATGCTACTGTGCCCCCATCTACTCCTGCATCATGCTACTGTGCCCCTACCTCTCCTGTCCCATGCTACTGTGCCCCTTTCTACTCCTGCATCATACTACTGTGACCCTATCTCTCCTGTCCCATGCTACTGTGCCCCTATCTACTCCTGCATCATGCTACTGTGCCCCTATCTACTCCTGTCCAATGCTACTGTGCCCCCATCTACTCCTGCATCATGCTACTGTGCCCCTATCTCTCCTGTCCCATGCTACTGTGCCCCTATCTCTCCTGTCCCATGCTAATGTCCCCCTATCTACTCCTGCATCATGCTACTGTGCCCCTTTCTACTCCTGCATCATACTACTGTGCCCCTATCTACTCCTGCATCATGCTACTGTGCCCCTATCTACTCCTGCATCATGCTACTGTGCCCCTATCTCTTCCTGTCCCATGCTAACGTGCCCCTATCTACTCCTGCATCATACTACTGTGCCCCTATCAACTCCTGCATCATACTACTGTGCCCCTATCTACTTCTGCATCATGCTACTGTGCCCCTATCTCCCCTGTCCCATGCTACTGTGCCCCCATCTACTCCTGCATCATGTTACCATGCCCCTATCTACTCCTGCATCATGCTACTGTGCCCCTATCTCTCCTGTCCCATGCTACTGTGCCCCCATCTACTCCTGCATCATGCTACTGTGCCCCTATGTCTCCTGTCCCATGTTACTGTGCCCCTTTCTACTCCTGCATCATGCTACTGTGCCCCTATCTACTCCTGTCCCATGCTAACGTGCCCCTATCTACTCCTGCATCATACTACTGTGCCCCTATCTACTCCTGCATCATACTACTGTGACCCCTATCTACTCCTGTACCATACTACTGTGCCCCTATCTACTCGTGCATCATACTACTGTGACCCTATCTACTCCTGCATCATGCTACTGTGCCCCTATCTACTCCTGCATCAAACTACTGTGCCCCTATCTACTCCTGCATCATACTACTGTGCCCCTAACTACTCCTGCATCATGCTACTGTGCCCCTATCTACTCCTGCATCATGCTACTGTGCCCCTATCTACTCCTGCATCATGCTACTGTGCCCATATCTACTCCTGCATCATGCTACTGTGCCCCTATCTACTCCTGCATCATGCTACTGTGCCCCTATCTCTCCTGTACCATGCTACTGTGCCCATTTCTACTCCTGCGTCATGCTACTGTGCCCCTATCTCTCCTGTCCCATGCTACTCTGCCCCCATCTACTCCTGTCCCATGCTACTGTGCCCCTTTCTACTCCTGCATCATGCTACTGTGCCCCTTTCTACTCCTGCATCATGCTACTGTGCCCCTATCTACTCCTGTCCCATGCAAACGTGCCCCTATCTACTCCTGCATCATACTACTGTGCCCCTAACTACTCCTGCATCATGCTACTGTGCCCCTATCTACTCCTGCATCATACTACTGTGCCCCTATCTACTCTTGCATCATACTACTGTGCCCCTAACTACTCCTGCATCATGCTACTGTGCCCCTATCTACTCCTGCATCATGCTACTGTGCCCCTATCTACTCCTGCATCATGCTACTGTGCCCATATCTACTCCTGCATCATGCTACTGTGCCCCTATCTACTCCTGCATCATGCTACTGTGCCCCTATCTCTCCTGTACCATGCTACTGTGCCCATTTCTACTCCTGCATCATGCTACTGTGCCCCTATCTCTCCAGTCCCATGCTACTGTGCCCCCATCTACTCCTGCATCATGCTACTGTGCCCCCATCTCTCCTGTACCATGCTACTGTGCCCATTTCTACTCCTGCATCATGCTACTGTGCCCCTATCTACTCCTGTCCCATGCTACTGTGCCCCCATCTACTCCTGCATCTGCTACCGTGCCCCTATCTACTCCTGCATCATGCTACTGTGCCCCTATCTCTCCTGTCCCATGCTACTGTGCCCCCATCTACTCCTGCATCATGCTACTGTGCCCCTTTCTACTCCTGCATCATGCTACTGTGCCCCTATCTACTCCTGTCCCATGCTAACGTGCCCCTATCTACTCCTGCATCATACTACTGTGCCCCTATCTACTCCTGCATCATACTATTGTGACCCCTATCTACTGCTGTACCATACTACTGTAGCCCTATCTACTCCTGCATCATGCTACTGTGCCCCTATCTACTCCTGCATCATGCTACTGTGCCCCTATCTACTCCTGCATCATACTACTGTGCCCCTATCAACTCCTGCATCATACTACTGTGCCCCTATCTACTTCTGCATCATGCTACTGTGCCCCTATCTCCCCTGTCCCATGCTACTGTGCCCCTATCTACTCCTGCATCATGCTACTGTGCCCCTATCTACTCCTGCAAAATGCTACTGTGCCCATATCTACTCCGGCATCATGCTACTGTGCCCCTATCTCTCCTGTCCCATGCTACTGTGCCCCCATCTACTCCTGCATCATGCTACTGTGCCCCTATCTCTCCTGTCCCATGCTACTGTGCCCCCATCTACTCCTGCATCATGCTACGGTGCCCCTATCTACTCCTGCATCATGCTACTGTGCCCCTATCTCTCCTGTCCCATGCTACTGTGCCCCTTTCTACTCCTGCATCATGCTACTGTGCCCCTTTCTACTCCTGCATCATGCTACTGTGCCCCTATCTACTCCTGTCCCATGCTAACGTGCCCCTATCTACTCCTGCATCATACTACTGTGCCCCTATCTACTCCTGCGTCATACTACTGTGACCCCTATCTACTCCTGTACCATACTACTGTGCCCCTATCTACTCCTGCATCATGCTACTGTGCCCCTATCTACTCCTGCATCATGCTACTGTGCCCCTATCTACTCCTGCATCATACTACTGTGATCCTATCTACTCCTGCATCATACTACTGTGACCCTATCTACTCCTGCATCATGCTACTGTGCCCCTATCTACTCCTGCATCATGCTACTGTGCCCCTATCTCTCCTGTCCCATGCTACTGTGCCCCCATCTACTCCTGCATCATGCTACTGTGCCCCTACCTCTCCTGTCCCATGCTACTGTGCCCCTTTCTACTCCTGCATCATACTACTGTGACCCTATCTCTCCTGTCCCATGCTACTGTGCCCTATCTACTCCTGCATCATGCTACTGTGCCCCTATCTACTCCTGTCCAATGCTACTGTGCCCCCATCTACTCCTGCATCATGCTACTGTGCCCCTATCTCTCCTGTCCCATGCTACTGTGCCCCTATCTCTCCTGTCCCATGCTAATGTCCCCCTATCTACTCCTGCATCATGCTACTGTGCCCCTTTCTACTCCTGCATCATACTACTGTGCCCCTATCTACTCCTGCATCATGCTACTGTGCCCCTATCTACTCCTGCATCATGCTACTGTGCCCCTATCTCTTCCTGTCCCATGCTAACGTGCCCCTATCTACTCCTGCATCATACTACTGTGCCCCTATCAACTCCTGCATCATACTACTGTGCCCCTATCTACTTCTGCATCATGCTACTGTGCCCCTATCTCCCCTGTCCCATGCTACTGTGCCCCCATCTACTCCTGCATCATGTTACCGTGCCCCTATCTACTCCTGCATCATGCTACTGTGCCCCTATCTCTCCTGTCCCATGCTACTGTGCCCCCATCTACTCCTGCATCATGCTACTGTGCCCCTATGTCTCCTGTCCCATGTTACTGTGCCCCTTTCTACTCCTGCATCATGCTACTGTGCCCCTATCTACTCCTGTCCCATGATAACGTGCCCCTATCTACTCCTGCATCATACTACTGTGCCCCTATCTACTCCTGCATCATACTACTGTGACCCCTATCTACTCCTGTACCATACTACTGTGCCCCTATCTACTCGTTCATCATACTACTGTGACCCTATCTACTCCTGCATCATGCTACTGTGCCCCTATCTACTCCTGCATCAAACTACTGTGCCCCTATCTACTCCTGCATCATACAACTGTGCCCCTAACTACTCCTGCATCATGCTACTGTGCTCCTATCTACTCCTGCATCATGCTACTGTGCCCCTATCTACTCCTGCATCATGCTACTGTGCCCATATCTACTCCTGCATCATGCTACTGTGCCCCTATCTACTCCTGCATCATGCTACTGTGCCCCTATCTCTCCTGTACCATGCTACTGTGCCCATTTCTACTCCTGCGTCATGCTACTGTGCCCCTATCTCTCCTGTCCCATGCTACTCTGCCCCCATCTACTCCTGTCCCATGCTACTGTGCCCCTTTCTACTCCTGCATCATGCTACTGTGCCCCTTTCTACTCCTGCATCATGCTACTGTGCCCCTATCTACTCCTGTCCCATGCAAACGTGCCCCTATCTACTCCTGCATCATACTACTGTGCCCCTAACTACTCCTGCATCATGCTACTGTGACCCTATCTACTCCTGCATCATACTACTGTGCCCCTATCTACTCTTGCATCATACTACTGTGCCCCTAACTACTCCTGCATCATGCTACTGTGCCCCTATCTACTCCTGCATCATGCTACTGTGCCCCTATCTACTCCTGCATCATGCTACTGTGCCCATATCTACTCCTGCATCATGCTACTGTGCCCCTATCTACTCCTGCATCATGCTACTGTGCCCCTATCTCTCCTGTACCATGCTACTGTGCCCATTTCTACTCCTGCATCATGCTACTGTGCCCCTATCTCTCCAGTCCCATGCTACTGTGCCCCCATCTACTCCTGCATCATGCTACTGTGCCCCCATCTCTCCTGTACCATGCTACTGTGCCCATTTCTACTCCTGCATCATGCTACTGTGCCCCTATCTACTCCTGTCCCATGCTACTGTGCCCCCATCTACTCCTGCATCTGCTACCGTGCCCCTATCTACTCCTGCATCATGCTACTGTGCCCCTATCTCTCCTGTCCCATGCTACTGTGCCCCCATCTACTCCTGCATCATGCTACTGTGCCCCTTTCTACTCCTGCATCATGCTACTGTGCCCCTATCTACTCCTGTCCCATGCTAACGTGCCCCTATCTACTCCTGCATCATACTACTGTGCCCCTATCTACTCCTGCATCATACTATTGTGACCCCTATCTACTGCTGTACCATACTACTGTAGCCCTATCTACTCCTGCATCATGCTACTGTGCCCCTATCTACTCCTGCATCATGCTACTGTGCCCCTATCTACTCCTGCATCATACTACTGTGCCCCTATCAACTCCTGCATCATACTACTGTGCCCCTATCTACTTCTGCATCATGCTACTGTGCCCCTATCTCCCCTGTCCCATGCTACTGTGCCCCTATCTACTCCTGCATCATGCTACTGTGCCCCTATCTACTCCTGCAAAATGCTACTGTGCCCATATCTACTCCGGCATCATGCTACTGTGCCCCTATCTACTCCTGCATCATGCTACTGTGCCCCTATCTCTCCTGTACCATGCTACTGTGCCCCTATCTACTCCTGTCCCATGCTACTGTGCCCATTTCTACTCCTGCATCATGCTACTGTGCCCCTATCTCTCCTGTCCCATGCTACTGTGCCCCCATCTACTCCTGCATCATGCTACTGTGCCCCTATCTCTCCTGTCCCATGCTACTGTGCCCCCATCTACTCCTGCATCATGCTACGGTGCCCCTATCTACTCCTGCATCATGCTACTGTGCCCCTATCTCTCCTGTCCCATGCTACTGTGCCCCTTTCTACTCCTGCATCATGCTACTGTGCCCCTTTCTACTCCTGCATCATGCTACTGTGCCCCTATCTCTCCTGTCCCATGCTAACGTGCCCCTATCTACTCCTGCATCATACTACTGTGCCCCTATCTACTCCTGCGTCATACTACTGTGACCCCTATCTACTCCTGTACCATACTACTGTGCCCCTATCTACTCCTGCATCATGCTACTGTGCCCCTATCTACTCCTGCATCATGCTACTGTGCCCCTATCTACTCCTGCATCATACTACTGTGATCCTATCTACTCCTGCATCATACTACTGTGACCCTATCTACTCCTGCATCATGCTACTGTGCCCCTATCTACTCCTGCATCATGCTACTGTGCCCATATCTACTCCTGCATCATGCTACTGTGCCCCTATCTACTCCTGCATCATGCTACTGTGCCCCCATCTCTCCTGTACCATGCTACTGTGCCCATTTCTACTCCTGCATCATGCTACTGTGCCCCTATCTCTCCTGTCCCATGCTACTGTGCCCCCATCTACTCCTGCATCTTGCTATCGTGCCCCTATCTACTCCTGCATCATGCTACTGTGCCCCTATCTCTCCTGTCCCATGCTACTGTGCCCCCATCTACTCCTGCATCATGCTACTGTGCCCCTACCTCTCCTGTCCCATGCTACTGTGCCCCTTTCTACTCCTGCATCATACTACTGTGACCCTATCTCTCCTGTCCCATGCTACTGTGCCCCTATCTACTCCTGCATCATGCTACTGTGCCCCTATCTACTCCTGTCCAATGCTACTGTGCCCCCATCTACTCCTGCATCATGCTACTGTGCCCCTATCTCTCCTGTCCCATGCTACTGTGCCCCTATCTCTCCTGTCCCATGCTAATGTCCCCCTATCTACTCCTGCATCATGCTACTGTGCCCCTTTCTACTCCTGCATCATACTACTGTGCCCCTATCTACTCCTGCATCATGCTACTGTGCCCCTATCTACTCCTGCATCATGCTACTGTGCCCCTATCTCTTCCTGTCCCATGCTAACGTGCCCCTATCTACTCCTGCATCATACTACTGTGCCCCTATCAACTCCTGCATCATACTACTGTGCCCCTATCTACTTCTGCATCATGCTACTGTGCCCCTATCTCCCCTGTCCCATGCTACTGTGCCCCCATCTACTCCTGCATCATGTTACCGTGCCCCTATCTACTCCTGCATCATGCTACTGTGCCCCTATCTCTCCTGTCCCATGCTACTGTGCCCCCATCTACTCCTGCATCATGCTACTGTGCCCCTATGTCTCCTGTCCCATGTTACTGTGCCCCTTTCTACTCCTGCATCATGCTACTGTGCCCCTATCTACTCCTGTCCCATGCTAACGTGCCCCTATCTACTCCTGCATCATACTACTGTGCCCCTATCTACTCCTGCATCATACTACTGTGACCCCTATCTACTCCTGTACCATACTACTGTGCCCCTATCTACTCGTGCATCATACTACTGTGACCCTATCTACTCCTGCATCATGCTACTGTGCCCCTATCTACTCCTGCATCAAACTACTGTGCCCCTATCTACTCCTGCATCATACTACTGTGCCCCTAACTACTCCTGCATCATGCTACTGTGCCCCTATCTACTCCTGCATCATGCTACTGTGCCCCTATCTACTCCTGCATCATGCTACTGTGCCCATATCTACTCCTGCATCATGCTACTGTGCCCCTATCTACTCCTGCATCATGCTACTGTGCCCCTATCTCTCCTGTACCATGCTACTGTGCCCATTTCTACTCCTGCGTCATGCTACTGTGCCCCTATCTCTCCTGTCCCATGCTACTCTGCCCCCATCTACTCCTGTCCCATGCTACTGTGCCCCTTTCTACTCCTGCATCATGCTACTGTGCCCCTTTCTACTCCTGCATCATGCTACTGTGCCCCTATCTACTCCTGTCCCATGCAAACGTGCCCCTATCTACTCCTGCATCATACTACTGTGCCCCTAACTACTCCTGCATCATGCTACTGTGCCCCTATCTACTCCTGCATCATACTACTGTGCCCCTATCTACTCTTGCATCATACTACTGTGCCCCTAACTACTCCTGCATCATGCTACTGTGCCCCTATCTACTCCTGCATCATGCTACTGTGCCCCTATCTACTCCTGCATCATGCTACTGTGCCCATATCTACTCCTGCATCATGCTACTGTGCCCCTATCTACTCCTGCATCATGCTACTGTGCCCCTATCTCTCCTGTACCATGCTACTGTGCCCATTTCTACTCCTGCATCATGCTACTGTGCCCCTATCTCTCCAGTCCCATGCTACTGTGCCCCCATCTACTCCTGCATCATGCTACTGTGCCCCCATCTCTCCTGTACCATGCTACTGTGCCCATTTCTACTCCTGCATCATGCTACTGTGCCCCTATCTACTCCTGTCCCATGCTACTGTGCCCCCATCTACTCCTGCATCATGCTACTGTGCCCATATCTACTCCTGCATCATGCTACTGTGCCCCTATCTACTCCTGCATCATGCTACTGTGCCCCCATCTCTCCTGTACCATGCTACTGTGCCCATTTCTACTCCTGCATCATGCTACTGTGCCCCTATCTCTCCTGTCCCATGCTACTGTGCCCCCATCTACTCCTGCATCTTGCTATCGTACCCCTATCTACTCCTGCATCATGCTACTGTGCCCCTATCTCTCCTGTCCCATGCTACTGTGCCCCCATCTACTCCTGCATCATGCTACTGTGCCCCTACCTCTCCTGTCCCATGCTACTGTGCCCCTTTCTACTCCTGCATCATACTACTGTGACCCTATCTCTCCTGTCCCATGCTACTGTGCCCCTATCTACTCCTGCATCATGCTACTGTGCCCCTATCTACTCCTGTCCAATGCTACTGTGCCCCCATCTACTCCTGCATCATGCTACTGTGCCCCTATCTCTCCTGTCCCATGCTACTGTGCCCCTATCTCTCCTGTCCCATGCTAATGTCCCCCTATCTACTCCTGCATCATGCTACTGTGCCCCTTTCTACTCCTGCATCATACTACTGTGCCCCTATCTACTCCTGCATCATGCTACTGTGCCCCTATCTACTCCTGCATCATGCTACTGTGCCCCTATCTCTTCCTGTCCCATGCTAACGTGCCCCTATCTACTCCTGCATCATACTACTGTGCCCCTATCAACTCCTGCATCATACTACTGTGCCCCTATCTACTTCTGCATCATGCTACTGTGCCCCTATCTCCCCTGTCCCATGCTACTGTGCCCCCATCTACTCCTGCATCATGTTACCATGCCCCTATCTACTCCTGCATCATGCTACTGTGCCCCTATCTCTCCTGTCCCATGCTACTGTGCCCCCATCTACTCCTGCATCATGCTACTGTGCCCCTATGTCTCCTGTCCCATGTTACTGTGCCCCTTTCTACTCCTGCATCATGCTACTGTGCCCCTATCTACTCCTGTCCCATGCTAACGTGCCCCTATCTACTCCTGCATCATACTACTGTGCCCCTATCTACTCCTGCATCATACTACTGTGACCCCTATCTACTCCTGTACCATACTACTGTGCCCCTATCTACTCGTGCATCATACTACTGTGACCCTATCTACTCCTGCATCATGCTACTGTGCCCCTATCTACTCCTGCATCAAACTACTGTGCCCCTATCTACTCCTGCATCATACTACTGTGCCCCTAACTACTCCTGCATCATGCTACTGTGCCCCTATCTACTCCTGCATCATGCTACTGTGCCCCTATCTACTCCTGCATCATGCTACTGTGCCCATATCTACTCCTGCATCATGCTACTGTGCCCCTATCTACTCCTGCATCATGCTACTGTGCCCCTATCTCTCCTGTACCATGCTACTGTGCCCATTTCTACTCCTGCGTCATGCTACTGTGCCCCTATCTCTCCTGTCCCATGCTACTCTGCCCCCATCTACTCCTGTCCCATGCTACTGTGCCCCTTTCTACTCCTGCATCATGCTACTGTGCCCCTTTCTACTCCTGCATCATGCTACTGTGCCCCTATCTACTCCTGTCCCATGCAAACGTGCCCCTATCTACTCCTGCATCATACTACTGTGCCCCTAACTACTCCTGCATCATGCTACTGTGCCCCTATCTACTCCTGCATCATACTACTGTGCCCCTATCTACTCTTGCATCATACTACTGTGCCCCTAACTACTCCTGCATCATGCTACTGTGCCCCTATCTACTCCTGCATCATGCTACTGTGCCCCTATCTACTCCTGCATCATGCTACTGTGCCCATATCTACTCCTGCATCATGCTACTGTGCCCCTATCTACTCCTGCATCATGCTACTGTGCCCCTATCTCTCCTGTACCATGCTACTGTGCCCATTTCTACTCCTGCATCATGCTACTGTGCCCCTATCTCTCCAGTCCCATGCTACTGTGCCCCCATCTACTCCTGCATCATGCTACTGTGCCCCCATCTCTCCTGTACCATGCTACTGTGCCCATTTCTACTCCTGCATCATGCTACTGTGCCCCTATCTACTCCTGTCCCATGCTACTGTGCCCCCATCTACTCCTGCATCTGCTACCGTGCCCCTATCTACTCCTGCATCATGCTACTGTGCCCCTATCTCTCCTGTCCCATGCTACTGTGCCCCCATCTACTCCTGCATCATGCTACTGTGCCCCTTTCTACTCCTGCATCATGCTACTGTGCCCCTATCTACTCCTGTCCCATGCTAACGTGCCCCTATCTACTCCTGCATCATACTACTGTGCCCCTATCTACTCCTGCATCATACTATTGTGACCCCTATCTACTGCTGTACCATACTACTGTAGCCCTATCTACTCCTGCATCATGCTACTGTGCCCCTATCTACTCCTGCATCATGCTACTGTGCCCCTATCTACTCCTGCATCATACTACTGTGCCCCTATCAACTCCTGCATCATACTACTGTGCCCCTATCTACTTCTGCATCATGCTACTGTGCCCCTATCTCCCCTGTCCCATGCTACTGTGCCCCTATCTACTCCTGCATCATGCTACTGTGCCCCTATCTACTCCTGCAAAATGCTACTGTGCCCATATCTACTCCGGCATCATGCTACTGTGCCCCTATCTCTCCTGTCCCATGCTACTGTGCCCCCATCTACTCCTGCATCATGCTACTGTGCCCCTATCTCTCCTGTCCCATGCTACTGTGCCCCCATCTACTCCTGCATCATGCTACGGTGCCCCTATCTACTCCTGCATCATGCTACTGTGCCCCTATCTCTCCTGTCCCATGCTACTGTGCCCCTTTCTACTCCTGCATCATGCTACTGTGCCCCTTTCTACTCCTGCATCATGCTACTGTGCCCCTATCTACTCCTGTCCCATGCTAACGTGCCCCTATCTACTCCTGCATCATACTACTGTGCCCCTATCTACTCCTGCGTCATACTACTGTGACCCCTATCTACTCCTGTACCATACTACTGTGCCCCTATCTACTCCTGCATCATGCTACTGTGCCCCTATCTACTCCTGCATCATGCTACTGTGCCCCTATCTACTCCTGCATCATACTACTGTGATCCTATCTACTCCTGCATCATACTACTGTGACCCTATCTACTCCTGCATCATGCTACTGTGCCCCTATCTACTCCTGCATCATGCTACTGTGCCCCTATCTCTCCTGTCCCATGCTACTGTGCCCCCATCTACTCCTGCATCATGCTACTGTGCCCCTACCTCTCCTGTCCCATGCTACTGTGCCCCTTTCTACTCCTGCATCATACTACTGTGACCCTATCTCTCCTGTCCCATGCTACTGTGCCCTATCTACTCCTGCATCATGCTACTGTGCCCCTATCTACTCCTGTCCAATGCTACTGTGCCCCCATCTACTCCTGCATCATGCTACTGTGCCCCTATCTCTCCTGTCCCATGCTACTGTGCCCCTATCTCTCCTGTCCCATGCTAATGTCCCCCTATCTACTCCTGCATCATGCTACTGTGCCCCTTTCTACTCCTGCATCATACTACTGTGCCCCTATCTACTCCTGCATCATGCTACTGTGCCCCTATCTACTCCTGCATCATGCTACTGTGCCCCTATCTCTTCCTGTCCCATGCTAACGTGCCCCTATCTACTCCTGCATCATACTACTGTGCCCCTATCAACTCCTGCATCATACTACTGTGCCCCTATCTACTTCTGCATCATGCTACTGTGCCCCTATCTCCCCTGTCCCATGCTACTGTGCCCCCATCTACTCCTGCATCATGTTACCGTGCCCCTATCTACTCCTGCATCATGCTACTGTGCCCCTATCTCTCCTGTCCCATGCTACTGTGCCCCCATCTACTCCTGCATCATGCTACTGTGCCCCTATGTCTCCTGTCCCATGTTACTGTGCCCCTTTCTACTCCTGCATCATGCTACTGTGCCCCTATCTACTCCTGTCCCATGATAACGTGCCCCTATCTACTCCTGCATCATACTACTGTGCCCCTATCTACTCCTGCATCATACTACTGTGACCCCTATCTACTCCTGTACCATACTACTGTGCCCCTATCTACTCGTTCATCATACTACTGTGACCCTATCTACTCCTGCATCATGCTACTGTGCCCCTATCTACTCCTGCATCAAACTACTGTGCCCCTATCTACTCCTGCATCATACAACTGTGCCCCTAACTACTCCTGCATCATGCTACTGTGCCCCTATCTACTCCTGCATCATGCTACTGTGCCCCTATCTACTCCTGCATCATGCTACTGTGCCCATATCTACTCCTGCATCATGCTACTGTGCCCCTATCTACTCCTGCATCATGCTACTGTGCCCCTATCTCTCCTGTACCATGCTACTGTGCCCATTTCTACTCCTGCGTCATGCTACTGTGCCCCTATCTCTCCTGTCCCATGCTACTCTGCCCCCATCTACTCCTGTCCCATGCTACTGTGCCCCTTTCTACTCCTGCATCATGCTACTGTGCCCCTTTCTACTCCTGCATCATGCTACTGTGCCCCTATCTACTCCTGTCCCATGCAAACGTGCCCCTATCTACTCCTGCATCATACTACTGTGCCCCTAACTACTCCTGCATCATGCTACTGTGACCCTATCTACTCCTGCATCATACTACTGTGCCCCTATCTACTCTTGCATCATACTACTGTGCCCCTAACTACTCCTGCATCATGCTACTGTGCCCCTATCTACTCCTGCATCATGCTACTGTGCCCCTATCTACTCCTGCATCATGCTACTGTGCCCATATCTACTCCTGCATCATGCTACTGTGCCCCTATCTACTCCTGCATCATGCTACTGTGCCCCTATCTCTCCTGTACCATGCTACTGTGCCCATTTCTACTCCTGCATCATGCTACTGTGCCCCTATCTCTCCAGTCCCATGCTACTGTGCCCCCATCTACTCCTGCATCATGCTACTGTGCCCCCATCTCTCCTGTACCATGCTACTGTGCCCATTTCTACTCCTGCATCATGCTACTGTGCCCCTATCTACTCCTGTCCCATGCTACTGTGCCCCCATCTACTCCTGCATCTGCTACCGTGCCCCTATCTACTCCTGCATATCTACTCCTGTACCATACTACTGTGCCCCTATCTACTCCTGCATCATGCTACTGTGCCCCTATCTACTCCTGTCCCATGCTACTGTGCCCCTATCTACTCGTGCATCAAACTACTGTGCCCCTATCTACTCCTGCATCATACTACTGTGCCCCTAACTACTCCTGCATCATGCTACTGTGCCCCTATCTCTCCTGGTCCCATGCTACTGTGCCCCTATCTCTCCTGTCCCATGCTAATGTCCCCCTATCTACTCCTGCATCATGCTACTGTGCCCCTTTCTACTCCTGCATCATACTACTGTGCCCCTATCTACGGTGCCCCTATCTACTCCTGCATCATGCTACTGTGCCCCTATCTCTCCTGTCCCATGCTACTGTGCCCCTTTCTACTCCTGCATCATGCTACTGTGCCCCTTTCTACTCCTGCATCATGCTACTGTGCCCCTATCTACTCCTGTCCCATGCTAACGTGCCCCTATCTACTCCTGCATCATACTACTGTGCCCCTATCTACTCCTGCGTCATACTACTGTGACCCCTATCTACTCCTGTACCATACTACTGTGCCCCTATCTACTCCTGCATCATGCTACTGTGCCCCTATCTACTCCTGCATCATGCTACTGTGCCCCTATCTACTCCTGCATCATACTACTGTGATCCTATCTACTCCTGCATCATACTACTGTGACCCTATCTACTCCTGCATCATGCTACTGTGCCCCTATCTACTCCTGCATCATGCTACTGTGCCCATATCTACTCCTGCATCATGCTACTGTGCCCCTATCTACTCCTGCATCATGCTACTGTGCCCCCATCTCTCCTGTACCATGCTACTGTGCCCATTTCTACTCCTGCATCATGCTACTGTGCCCCTATCTCTCCTGTCCCATGCTACTGTGCCCCCATCTACTCCTGCATCTTGCTATCGTGCCCCTATCTACTCCTGCATCATGCTACTGTGCCCCTATCTCTCCTGTCCCATGCTACTGTGCCCCCATCTACTCCTGCATCATGCTACTGTGCCCCTACCTCTCCTGTCCCATGCTACTGTGCCCCTATCTACTCCTGCATCATACTACTGTGCCCCTATCTACTCCTGCATCATGCTACTGTGCCCCTATCTACTCCTGCATCATGCTACTGTGCCCCTATCTACTCCTGTCCCATGCTACTGTGCCCCTATCTACTCCTGCATCATGCTACTGTGCCCCTATCTCTCCTGTACCATGCTACTGTGCCCCTATCTACTCCTGCATCATGCTACTGTGCCCCTATCTCTCCTGTCCCATGCTACTGTGCCCCTTTCTACTGCTGCATCATACTACTGTGACCCTATCTCTCCTGTCCCATGCTACTGTGCCCCTATCTACTCCTGCATCATGCTACTGTGCCCCTATCTACTCCTGCACAATGCTACTGTGCCCCTATCTACTCCTGCATCATGCTACTGTGCCCCTATCTACTCCTGCATCATGCTACTGTGCCCCTATCTCTCCTGTACCATGCTACTGTGCCCCTATCTACTCCTGTCCTCATGCTACTGTGCCCCTTTCTACTCCTGCATCATGCTACTGTGCCCCTATCTACTCCTGCATCATGCTACTGTGCCCCTATCTACTCCTGCATCATGCTACTGTGCCCCTATCTCTCCTGTCCCATGCTACTGTGCCCCTATCTACTCCTGCATCATGCTACTGTGCCCCTATCTACTCCTGCATCATGCTACTGTGCCCCTATCTCTCCTGTCCCATGCTACTGTGCCCCTTTCTACTCCTGCATCATGCTACTGTGCCCCTATCTACTCCTGCATCATGCTACTGTGCCCCTATCTACTCCTGTCCCATGCTACGTGCCCCATCTACTCCTGCATCATGCTACTGTGCCCCTATCTACTCCTGCGTACCATACTACTGTGCCCCTATCTACTCCTGTCACCATACTACTGTGCCCCTATCTACTCCTGCATCATACTACTGTGCCCCTATCTACTCCTGCATCATGCTACTGTGCCCCTATCTACTCCTGCATCATGACTACTGTGCTCCATATCTACTCCTGCATCATGCTACTGTGCCCCTATCTACTCCTGCATCATGCTACTGTGCCCCTATCTACTCCTGCATCATCTACTGTGCCCTCTCCTGTACCATGCTACTGTGCCCATTTCTACTCCTGCGTCATGCTACTGTGCCCCTATCTCTCCTGTCCCATGCTACTCTGCCCCCATCTACTCCTGTCCCATGCTACTGTGCCCCTTTCTACTCCTGCATCATGCTACTGTGCCCCCATCTACTCCTGCATCATGCTACGGTGCCCCTATCTACTCCTGCATCATGCTACTGTGCCCCTATCTCTCCTGTCCCATGCTACTGTGCCCCTTTCTACTCCTGCATCATGCTACTGTGCCCCTTTCTACTCCTGCATCATGCTACTGTGCCCCTATCTACTCCTGTCCCATGCTAACGTGCCCCTATCTACTCCTGCATCATACTACTGTGCCCCTATCTACTCCTGCGTCATACTACTGTGACCCCTATCTACTCCTGTACCATACTACTGTGCCCCTATCTACTCCTGCATCATGCTACTGTGCCCCTATCTACTCCTGCATCATGCTACTGTGCCCCTATCTACTCCTGCATCATACTACTGTGATCCTATCTACTCCTGCATCATACTACTGTGACCCTATCTACTCCTGCATCATGCTACTGTGCCCCTATCTACTCCTGCATCATGCTACTGTGCCCATATCTACTCCTGCATCATGCTACTGTGCCCCTATCTACTCCTGCATCATGCTACTGTGCCCCCATCTCTCCTGTACCATGCTACTGTGCCCATTTCTACTCCTGCATCATGCTACTGTGCCCCTATCTCTCCTGTCCCATGCTACTGTGCCCCCATCTACTCCTGCATCTTGCTATCGTGCCCCTATCTACTCCTGCATCATGCTACTGTGCCCCTATCTCTCCTGTCCCATGCTACTGTGCCCCCATCTACTCCTGCATCATGCTACTGTGCCCCTACCTCTCCTGTCCCATGCTACTGTGCCCCTTTCTACTGCTGCATCATACTACTGTGACCCTATCTCTCCTGTCCCATGCTACTGTGCCCCTATCTACTCCTGCATCATGCTACTGTGCCCCTATCTACTCCTGTCCAATGCTACTGTGCCCCCATCTACTCCTGCATCATGCTACTGTGCCCCTATCTCTCCTGTCCCATGCTACTGTGCCCCCATCTACTCCTGCATCATGCTACTGTGCCCCTACCTCTCCTGTCCCATGCTACTGTGCCCCTTTCTACTGCTGCATCATACTACTGTGACCCTATCTCTCCTGTCCCATGCTACTGTGCCCCTATCTACTCCTGCATCATGCTACTGTGCCCCTATCTACTCCTGTCCAATGCTACTGTGCCCCCATCTACTCCTGCATCATGCTACTGTGCCCCTATCTCTCCTGTCCCATGCTACTGTGCCCCTATTCCTCCTGTCCCATGCTAATGTCCCCCTATCTACTCCTGCATCATGCTACTGTGCCCCTTTCTACTCCTGCATCATACTACTGTGCCCCTATCTACTCCTGCATCATGCTACTGTGCCCCTATCTACTCCTGCATCATGCTACTGTGCCCCTATCTCTTCCTGTCCCATGCTAACGTGCCCCTATCTACTCCTGCATCATACTACTGTGCCCCTATCAACTCCTGCATCATACTACTGTGCCCCTATCTACTTCTGCATCATGCTACTGTGCCCCTATCTCCCCTGTCCCATGCTACTGTGCCCCCATCTACTCCTGCATCATGTTACCGTGCCCCTATCTACTCCTGCATCATGCTACTGTGCCCCTATCTCTCCTGTCCCATGCTACTGTGCCCCCATCTACTCCTGCATCATGCTACTGTGCCCCTATGTCTCCTGTCCCATGTTACTGTGCCCCTTTCTACTCCTGCATCATGCTACTGTGCCCCTATCTACTCCTGTCCCATGCTAACGTGCCCCTATCTACTCCTGCATCATACTACTGTGCCCCTATCTACTCCTGCATCATACTACTGTGACCCCTATCTACTCCTGTACCATACTACTGTGCCCCTATCTACTCGTGCCTCATACTACTGTGCCCCTATCTACTCCTGCATCATGCTACTGTGCCCCTATCTACTCCTGCATCAAACTACTGTGCCCCTATCTAATCCTGCATCATACTACTGTGCCCCTAACTACTCCTGCATCATGCTACTGTGCCCCTATCTACTCCTGCATCATGCAACTGTGCCCCTATCTACTCCTGCATCATGCTACTGTGCCCATATCTACTCCTGCATCATGCTACTGTGCCCCTATCTACTCCTGCATCATGCTACTGTGCCCCTATCTCTCCTGTCCCATGCTACTCTGCCCCCATCTACTCCTGTCCCATGCTACTGTGCCCCTTTCTACTCCTGCATCATGCTACTGTGCCCCTTTCTACTCCTGCATCATGCTACTGTGCCCCTATCTACTCCTGCATCATGCTACTGTGCCCATATCTACTCCTGCATCATGCTACTGTGCCCCCATCTCTCCTGTACCATGCTACTGTGCCCCCATCTACTCCTGCATCATGCTACGGTGCCGCTATCTACTCCTGCATCATGCTACTGTGCCCCTATCTCTCCTGTCCCATGCTACTGTGCCCCCATCTACTCCTGCATCATGCTACTGTGCCCCTATCTCTCCTGTCCCATGCTACTGTGCCCCTTTCTACTCCTGCATCATGCTACTGTGCCCCTTTCTACTCCTGCATCATGCTACTGTGCCCCTATCTACTCCTGCATCATGCTACTGTGCCCATATCTACTCCTGCATCATGCTACTGTGCCCCCATCTCTCCTGTACCATGCTACTGTGCCCCCATCTACTCCTGCATCATGCTACGGTGCCGCTATCTACTCCTGCATCATGCTACTGTGCCCCTATCTCTCCTGTCCCATGCTACTGTGCCCCCATCTACTCCTGCATCATGCTACTGTGCCCCTATCTCTCCTGTCCCATGCTACTGTGCCCCTTTCTACTCCTGCATCATGCTACTGTGCCCCTTTCTACTCCTGCATCATGCTACTGTGCCCCTATCTACTCCTGCATCATGCTACTGTGCCCATATCTACTCCTGCATCATGCTACTGTGCCCCCATCTCTCCTGTACCATGCTACTGTGCCCCCATCTACTCCTGCATCATGCTACGGTGCCGCTATCTACTCCTGCATCATGCTACTGTGCCCCTATCTCTCCTGTCCCATGCTAACGTGCCCCTATCTACTCCTGCATCATACTACTGTGCCCCTATCTACTCCTGTACCATACTACTGTGCCCCTATATACTCCTGCATCATGCTACTGTGCCCCTATCTACTCCTGCATCATGCTAACGTGCCCCTATCTACTCCTGCATCATACTAATGTGACCCTTTCTACTCCTGCATCATACTACTGTGCCCCCATCTACTCCTGCATCATGCTACTGTGCCCCTATCTACTCCTGCATCATGCTACTGTGCCCATATGTACTCCTGCATCATGCTACTGTGCCCCTATCTCTCCTGTACCATGCTACTGTGCCCATTTCTACTCCTGCATCATGCTACTGTGCCCCTATCTCTCCTGTCCCATGCTACTGTGCCCCTATCTACTCCTGTACCATACTACTGTGCCCCTATCTACTCCTGCATCATGCTACTGTGCCCCTATCTACTCCTGTCCCATGCTACTGTGCCCCTATCTACTCGTGCATCAAACTACTGTGCCCCTATCTACTCCTGCATCATACTACTGTGCCCCTAACTACTCCTGCATCATGCTACTGTGCCCCTATCTCTCCTGTCCCATGCTACTGTGCCCCTATCTCTCCTGTCCCATGCTAATGTCCCCCTATCTACTCCTGCATCATGCTACTGTGCCCCTTTCTACTCCTGCATCATACTACTGTGCCCCTATCTACTCCTGCATCATGCTACTGTGCCCCTATCTACTCCTGCATCATGCTACTGTGCCCCTATCTCTTCCTGTCCCATGCTAACGTGCCCCTATCTACTCCTGCATCATACTACTGTGCCCCTATCAACTCCTGCATCATACTACTGTGCCCCTATCTACTTCTGCATCATGCTACTGTGCCCCTATCTCCCCTGTCCCATGCTACTGTGCCCCCATCTACTCCTGCATCATGCTACCGTGCCCCTATCTACTCCTGCATCATGCTACTGTGCCCCTATCTCTCCTGTCCCATGCTACTGTGCCCCCATCTACTCCTGCATCATGCTACTGTGCCCCTATCTCTCATGTCCCATGCTACTGTGCCCCTTTCTACTCCTGCATCATGCTACTGTGCCCCTTTCTACTCCTGCATCATGCTACTGTGCCCCTATCTACTCCTGTCCCATGCTAACGTGCCCCTATCTACTCCTGCATCATACTACTGTGCCCCTATCTACTCCTGTACCATACTACTGTGCCCCTATCTACTCCTCCATCATGCTACTGTGCCCCTATCTCTCCTGTCCCATGCTACTGTGCCCCCATCTACTCCTGCATCATGCTACTGTGCCCCTATCTCTCATGTCCCATGCTACTGTGCCCCTTTCTACTCCTGCATCATGCTACTGTGCCCCTTTCTACTCCTGCATCATGCTACTGTGCCCCTATCTACTCCTGTCCCATGCTAACGTGCCCCTATCTACTCCTGCATCATACTACTGTGCCCCTATCTACTCCTGCATCATGCTACTGTGCCCCTATCTACTCCTGCATCATGCTAACGTGCCCCTATCTACTCCTGCATCATACTAATGTGACCCTTTCTACTCCTGCATCATACTACTGTGCCCCCATCTACTCCTGCATCATGCTACTGTGCCCCTATCTACTCCTGCATCATGCTACTGTGCCCATATGTACTCCTGCATCATGCTACTGTGCCCCTATCTCTCCTGTACCATGCTACTGTGCCCATTTCTACTCCTGCATCATGCTACTGTGCCCCTATCTCTCCTGTCCCATGCTACTGTGCCCCTATCTACTCCTGCATCATACTACTGTGACCCCTATCTACTCCTGTACCATACTACTGTGCCCCTATCTACTCGTGCATCAAACTACTGTGCCCCTATCTACTCCTGCATCATACTACTGTGCCCCTAACTACTCCTGCATCATGCTACTGTGCCCCTATCTACTCCTGCATCATGCTACTGTGCCCATATCTACTCCTGCATCATGCTACTGTGCCCCTATCTACTCCTGCATCATGCTACTGTGCCCCTATCTCTCCTGTACCATGCTACTGTGCCCATTTCTACTCCTGCGTCATGCTACTGTGCCCCTATCTCTCCTGTCCCATGCTACTCTGCCCCCATCTACTCCTGTCCCATGCTACTGTGCCCCTTTCTACTCCTGCATCATGCTACTGTGCCCCTTTCTATTCCTGCATCATGCTACTGTGCCCCTATCTACTCCTGCATCATGCTACTGTGCCCATATCTACTCCTGCATCATGCTACTGTGCCCCCATCTCTCCTGTACCATGCTACTGTGCCCCCATCTACTCCTGCATCATGCTACGGTGCCGCTATCTACTCCTGCATCATGCTACTGTGCCCCTATCTCTCCTGTCCCATGCTACTGTGCCCCCATCTACTCCTGCATCATGCTACTGTGCCCCTATCTCTCCTGTCCCATGCTACTGTGCCCCTTTCTACTCCTGCATCATGCTACTGTGCCCCTATCTCTTCCTGTCCCATGCTAACGTGCCCCTATCTACTCCTGCATCATACTACTGTGCCCCTATCAACTCCTACATCATACTACTGTGCCCCTATCTACTTCTGCATCATGCTACTGTGCCCCTATCTCCCCTGTCCCATGCTACTGTGCCCCCATCTACTCCTGCATCATGCTACCGTGCCCCTATCTACTCCTGCATCATGCTACTGTGCCCCTATCTCTCCTGTCCCATGCTACTGTGCCCCCATCTACTCCTGCATCATGCTACTGTGCCCCTATGTCTCCTGTCCCATGTTACTGTGCCCCTTTCTACTCCTGCATCATGCTACTGTGCCCCTATCTACTCCTGTCCCATGCTAACGTGCCCGTATCTACTCCTGCATCATACTACTGTGCCCCTATCTACTCCTGCATCATACTACTGTGACCCCTATCTACTCCTGTACCATACTACTGTGCCCCTATCTACTCGTGCATCATACTACTGTGCCCCTATCTACTCCTGCATCATGCTACTGTGCCCCTATCTACTCCTGCATCAAACTACTGTGCCCCTATCTAATCCTGCATCATACTACTGTGCCCCTAACTACTCCTGCATCATGCTACTGTGCCCCTATCTACTCCTGCATCATGCAACTGTGCCCCTATCTACTCCTGCATCATGCTACTGTGCCCATATCTACTCCTGCATCATGCTACTGTGCCCCTATCTACTCCTGCATCATGCTACTGTGCCCCTATCTCTCCTGTCCCATGCTACTCTGCCCCCATCTACTCCTGTCCCATGCTACTGTGCCCCTTTCTACTCCTGCATCATGCTACTGTGCCCCTTTCTACTCCTGCATCATGCTACTGTGCCCCTATCTACTCCTGCATCATGCTACTGTGCCCATATCTACTCCTGCATCATGCTACTGTGCCCCCATCTCTCCTGTACCATGCTACTGTGCCCCCATCTACTCCTGCATCATGCTACGGTGCCGCTATCTACTCCTGCATCATGCTACTGTGCCCCTATCTCTCCTGTCCCATGCTACTGTGCCCCCATCTACTCCTGCATCATGCTACTGTGCCCCTATCTCTCCTGTCCCATGCTACTGTGCCCCTTTCTACTCCTGCATCATGCTACTGTGCCCCTTTCTACTCCTGCATCATGCTACTGTGCCCCTATCTACTCCTGCATCATGCTACTGTGCCCATATCTACTCCTGCATCATGCTACTGTGCCCCCATCTCTCCTGTACCATGCTACTGTGCCCCCATCTACTCCTGCATCATGCTACGGTGCCGCTATCTACTCCTGCATCATGCTACTGTGCCCCTATCTCTCCTGTCCCATGCTACTGTGCCCCCATCTACTCCTGCATCATGCTACTGTGCCCCTATCTCTCCTGTCCCATGCTACTGTGCCCCTTTCTACTCCTGCATCATGCTACTGTGCCCCTTTCTACTCCTGCATCATGCTACTGTGCCCCTATCTACTCCTGCATCATGCTACTGTGCCCATATCTACTCCTGCATCATGCTACTGTGCCCCCATCTCTCCTGTACCATGCTACTGTGCCCCCATCTACTCCTGCATCATGCTACGGTGCCGCTATCTACTCCTGCATCATGCTACTGTGCCCCTATCTCTCCTGTCCCATGCTACTGTGCCCCCATCTACTCCTGCATCATGCTACTGTGCCCCTATCTCTCCTGTCCCATGCTACTGTGCCCCTTTCTACTCCTGCATCATGCTACTGTACCCCTTTCTACTCCTGCATCATGCTACTGTGCCCCTATCTACTCCTGTCCCATGCTAACGTGCCCCTATCTACTCCTGCATCATACTACTGTGCCCCTATCTACTCCTGCGTCATACTACTGTGAACCCTATCTACTCCTGTACCATACTACTGTGCCCCTATCTACTCCTGCATCATGCTACTGTGCCCCTATCTACTCCTGCATCATACTACTGTGCCCCTATCTACTCCTGCGTCATACTACTGTGAACCCTATCTACTCCTGCATCATACTACTGTGCCCCTAACTACTGCTGCATCATGCTACTGTGCCCCTATCTACTCCTGCATCATACTACTGTGCCCCTATCTACTCCTGCATCATACTACTGTGCCCCTATCTACTCCTGCATCATGCTACTGTGCCCATATCTACTCCTGCATCATGCTACTGTGCCCCCATCTCTCCTGTACCATACTACTGTGCCCCTATCTACTCCTGCATCATGCTACTGTGCCCCTATCTACTCCTGTCCCATGCTACTGTGCCCCCATCTACTCCTGCATCTGCTACCGTGCCCCTATCTACTCCTGCATCATGCTACTGTGCCCCTATCTCTCCTGTCCCATGCTACTGTGCCCCCATCTACTCCTGCATCATGCTACTGTGCCCCTTTCTACTCCTGCATCATGCTACTGTGCCCCTATCTACTCCTGTCCCATGCTAACGTGCCCCTATCTACTCCTGCATCATACTACTGTGCCCCTATCTACTCCTGCATCATACTATTGTGACCCCTATCTACTCCTGTACCATACTACTGTGCCCCTATCTACTCCTGCATCATGCTACTGTGCCCCTATCTACTCCTGCATCATGCTACTGTGCCCCTATCTACTCCTGCATCATACTACTGTGATCCTATCTACTCCTGCATCATACTACTGTGACCCTATCTACTCCTGCATCATGCTACTGTGCCCCTATCTACTCCTGCATCATGCTACTGTGCCCCTATCTACTCCTGCATCATACTACTGTGATCCTATCTACTCCTGCATCATACTACTGTGACCCTATCTACTCCTGCATCATGCTACTGTGCCCCTATCTACTCCTGCATCATGCTACTGTGCCCATATCTACACCTGCATCAAGCTACTGTGCCCCTATCTACTCCTGTCCATTGCTAACGTGCCCCTATCTACTCCTGCATCATACTACTGTGCCCCTATCTACTCCTGCATCATACTACTGTGCCCCTATCTACTTCTGCATCATGCTACTGTGCCCCTATCTACTCTGTCATCATGCTACTGTGCCCCTATCTACTCCTGCATCATGCTACTGTGCCCCTATCTACTCCTGCATCATGCTACTGTGCCCCTATCTCTGCTGTACCATGCTACTGTGCCCCTATCTTTCCTGTACCATGATACTGTGCCCATATCTACTCCTGCATCATACTACTGTGCCCCTATCTACTCCTGCATCATACTACTGTGCCCCTATCTACTCCTGTACCATGCTACTGTGCCCCTATCTCTCCTGTCCCATGCTACTGTGCCCTCATCTCCTCCTGCATCATGCTACTGTGCCCCTTTCTACTCCTGCATCATACTACTGTGCCTCTATCTACTCCTGCATCATGCT
The DNA here is from genome assembly GCF_965601325.2 of Salmo salar. NCBI lineage: Eukaryota > Metazoa > Chordata > Actinopteri > Salmoniformes > Salmonidae > Salmo > Salmo salar. The sequence goes on along the minus strand of NC_138307.1, from coordinate 30,799,049 downwards.
ACTGTGCCCCTATCTACTCCTGTACCATGCTAACGTGCCCCTATCTACTCCTGTATCATGCTACTGTGCCCCTATCTACTCCTGTACCATACTACTGTGCCCCTATCTCTCCTGTCCCATGCTACTGTGACCCTATATGGTCCTGCATCATACTACTGTGACCCTATCTGGTCCTGCATCATGCAACTTTGACCCTATCTGGTCCTGCATCATACTACTGTGACCCTATCTGGTCCTGCATCATGCTACTTTGACCCTATCTGGTCCTGCATCACACTACTGTGACCCTATCTGGTCCTGCATCATGCTACTGTGACCCTATCTGGTCCTGCATCATACTACTGTGAACCTATCTGGTCCTGCATCATTCTACTGTGACCCTATCTGGTCCTGCATCATACTACTGTGACCCTATCTGGTCCTTCATCATACTACTGTGACCCTATCTGGTCCTGCATCATACTACTGTGACCATATCTTCTCCTGCACCATGCTACTGTGACCCTATCTGGTCCTGCATCATACTACTGTGACCATATCTTCTCCTGTCCCATGCTACTGTGACCTGATCTGCTCCATGCTACTGTGTCCCTATCTGCTCCATGCTACTGTGACCCTATCTGTTCCTGCTCCATGCTACCGTGACCCTATCTGTTCCTGCTCCATGCTACCGTGACCCTATCTGCTCCATGCTACTGTGACCCTATCTGCTCCATGCTACTGTGACCCTATCTGTTCCTGCACCATGCTACCGTGACCCTATCTGTTCCTGCACCATGCTACCGTGACCCTATCTGCTCCATGCTACCGTGACCCTATCTGTTCCTGCACCATGCTACCGTGACCCTATCTGCTCCATGCTACCGTGACCCTATCTGCTCCATGCTACTGTGACCCTATCTGCTCCATGCTACTGTGACCCTATCTGCGCCATGCTACTGTGACCCTATCTGTTCCTGCTCCATGCTACCGTGACCCTATCTGTTCCTGCACCATGCTACCGTGACCCTATCTGCTCCATGCTACCGTGACCCTATCTGCTCCATGCTACTGTGAACCTATCTGCTCCATGCTTCTGTGACCCTATCTGCTCCATGCTACTGTGACCCTATCTGTTCCTGCACCATGCTACCGTGACCCTATCTGCACCATGCTACCCTGACCCTATCTGCTCCATGCTACCGTGACCCTATCTGCTCCATGCTACCGTGACCCTATCTGCTCCATGCTACCGTGACCCTATCTGCTCCATGCTACCGTGACCCTATCAGAACCATGCTACCGGACCCTATCTGCTCCATGCTACCGTGACCCTATCTGCTCCTGCATCATGCCAATGACCTGGGAGAACAGGACACCACCCCTCAACACACCCTGTAACTCTTCTGAAGTCCAATCTCGTACACCCAAGTACTTCTCTGCAGCTGCCACCACAACATTTATTTTCTGTGATTTACATTCCATTTCTGCTGTACAGTTGATAACCATTGCTATGAACGCTAAGAAGCCAACCTTACTGAAGCATATATCACTCATTGGCCTACAGTATCCCTCTGTGCTGGCACAGATCTACGACTCACAGGGATCCTGTCAGAATCCCTCATCCTTGATCCACCCTCCTCTACTTTATTCACTGTCTCAGCATATGACACCTTCTGCACTACTCTGACCCTGGACTGATGCACTAACTTCTTCTTCTCTGGTAAAATGACGTTCACACAAAATGTAATGTCCAAATCACATCCCATACTCTGACTCTGGCCGCCTCAACCTACCTCTCTTGCACCGGACACTTCCGGTCCCCCGCAACATGATCACCCCTTACAGTTGACACCCAACTTTATACACCGAAACGACACAATCCTCTGTCTCATGCCCTCCTGCCCACTTCCCATCATGGACTGTCAATGGAGACAAGTTATTTTTTTTGTAAAAGGCGCCAAACTGCCGAAGCGTTCAGGTCACGTTCAGGTCACGTTCAGGTCACGTTCAGGACACGTGACACGTGATGTAGACGTAGTGTTCATGTCGTCACATGTTAGTTTAGATAAACAGCCCTGTCCACTTCACACCCTTATCTATGGCTGGGTTACAACACGTAAAACACACAGCCTCCTCCATTTACCCTCGCCTTATGCCCTTAGGGGGAATCCCCACGGCCATCTTTTCAGTCGTTCCAAACAATTAGCCAATCAAGGGAAGTTGGCAACGTAAGACCCTCATCCCTTGTTTGTGATCGAGTGTGTTCACACCAGGGCCTGTTCACTCCGGGGCCTGAAACCACCCATAATTCAATTCACAATGATTGTACATCCGCTAAGAAAAGTCTCATAAAACTTAAAACCAACATCAATATGGAGAACACAACATACAAGTGTAAGTAAAAATTATAAGGGAATTATATGTTTAAAGGTAATGATTAAAGAATCCCACCCTGAAACGTAACTAATTAGAAATTAGTAGTTTATGCAGCATGTATAATGAATAAACTGTAATAATTAAAGTACTAAACATAAGTCCCATAAGGTTTAGTAGAGACCCGGGAGGAAGAGAAATGTATGTGTGTATGTGTGTGCCTAAGAAAATACCGAGAACAATTAGACTGTGTTTGACTCGACCTGGCTAGAACTGAGAAACCTATGATCGTACAGGGAGTACTTCTCAAGGTTTCTCTAATCTTGGGGGAATGGAACTGACAGCGCTGGGTAGTGATTAACAGTGGTGAGAACTCTGGGGAGGGTTACAACTCACCTACTGTTCGTGTGTATGTATGTGCGTAGGATATCTACTGTTTGTGTGGAGGTATGTGCGTAAGTAGGGAGTGAGCATAAAATGAATGTCTTTGTATAATGGACTTCAGAACGTTCTCTGAATAAACTGTACGAACCTTTTGCATAAGCTGAGTCTTTGACTAATTATTATTAACCCAGTGTCTTACAAACCTTGGGGATTAGTCAAAGCTTATTGATTGTTAGTTATTATCATTGGGATTGAAAATTCTCTTGACAAAAAACAAATGTAAATACAGTGCATTTGGAAAGTATTCAGACCCCTTGACTTTTTACACGTTTTGATTAAATGTCATATTTTTTTTCCCTCATCAATCTACACATAATACCCCATAATGACAAACCAAAAACAGGTTTTTAGAATGTTTTTCAAATGTAAAAAAAAATATCACATTTACAGTATTCAGACCCTTTACTCAGTACTTAGTTGAAGCACTTCTGGCAACAATTACAGCCTCGAGTCTTCTTGGGTATGAAGCTACAAGCCTGGCACACCTGTATCTGGGGAGTTTCTCACATTCTTTGCAGATCCTCTCAAGCTCTGTCAAGTTGGATGAGGAGCATCGCTGCACAGCTATTTTCAGGTCTCTCCAGAGATGTTCGATCGGGTTCAAGTCCGGGCTCTGGCTAGATAATAACTCTCTGTTATTATCTATGCATAGTCACTTTAATAACTCTACCTGCATGTACATATTACCTCAATTACCTCGACTAACCGGCGCCCCCGCACATTGACTTTGTACCGGTAGCCCCTGTATATAGTCTCACCTTTGTTATTTTACTGCTGCTGAATAAGGCTGTATCGTGTGGAAAAAGTAAAGGGGTTTGAATACTTTCCTAATGCACTTTAAATTGGGACTTGTGCTACTAATGCACATGTCGGCACAAACACGTATCGTAAAAGTAATGATGTTTTTGTTTGGTTATTATGGACAAGAGAATATTTTTATTTGTCAAACGGCAGTCAAGCATCGATCACCACGTCACCAGAATAAGGCCCTCGATATTTATTGGAAAGGAGAATCAAGATAACCTTGCACTTTCACCAAGCTGTGAAGTTAATCATGTCATTTAATCTGTAATAAACTGCATGGTTTCCCGGGAGGACCAAACACCGTATCATCGCGTGACTCCAAATTTACTTCCATGTGATGGTTATTATGTCAATATTTGTACATAAAGCCGTTTCCATCGCCATTTCTCGCATGATACATTTTATCGCATACCTAACTATACTCTAGAAAATATAGTACAGATCGAATTAGAATCATTATCTGGTCATAATCTATGAATCATTATGTCTAACAAAGGTTGTAATATACTTCCTCAGTGATTTGACCTACGCACCGCTACTGCTACTCATGTGAAGCTGAGATACGTAAGATACGCAGTGAGACCTTAGTGAATACGCCGTTACCGTGACAACATTGAGAAAAGCATGGTCATGAATGGCCAAGTGTGTGTAATTGAAGAATCTGATGATGTACGGTGTAGCAATTGAGGTAGAATGCACGTTGACGAATTCCCAGAGTGCCCTGCTAAGGTGAAGGAGTTTGAAGTAACAAGAATGTGGGCTGTACAGCAGGTCTCCTACAGGGCGGGAAGTAGTTGAAGGAGCAAGGATCTGTGCTGTACAGCTGGTCTCCTACAGGGCGGGAAGTAGTTGAAGGAGCAAGGATCTGTGCTGTACAGCTGGTCTCCTACAGGGCGGGAAGTAGTTGAAGGAGCAAGGATCTGTGCTGTACAGCTGGTCTCCTACAGGGCGGGAAGTAGTTGAAGGAGCAAGGATCTGTGCTGTACAGCTGGTCTCCTACAGGGCGGGAAGTAGTTGAAGGAGCAAGGATCTGTGCTGTACAGCTGGTCTCCTACAGGGCGGGAAGTAGTTGAAGGAGCAAGGATCTGTGCTGTACAGCTGGTCTCCTACAGGGCGGGAAGTAGTTGAAGGAGCAAGGGGAGTTGTGGAAGCTATGGCAGTGGATGCCCCGCAGCCTGTAGAGATTCGCAATGTCGTTCACCAGTTGAGGGATACACAGATTGTAACGAAGTTGGATTTTGTGGCATTTATTACGCAGATGATTAACAGTACTGCCCAAAAGAACAATACATTTAAGAAACTGGATGTAATTGTATGTGAGGCTGAAAGGTTTTTGTAATTAACAGCCGAAACATTGCAGGGCTGGCTCACAGTCGGCGTTCCAATTCATCCCAATTGTGTTTGATGGAGTTGAGGACAGGGCTCTGTGCAGGCCTGTCAAGTTCTTCCACAAACCAGGAATTTACAGCTGAAGCATTGCAGGGAATACTGACTGAAGACTTTCCCCACTCCCAGGCCCCTGAGCCTGTGTAGGGATGTGATTTAGATTGGACTGTGACAGAAGGAGTGGGATAGTTTTTTGATTGATCTATTTTCGTATTTTGTCTGATGTCGTTTTCCCCGCTTTTCTGGAATGGGCATTACTTTATTTCCCCCCAGTTCACTAACTGTACAGTAGGTGGCAACATACACATTCAATTTGTGTGAACGAAACAGGAACTTCCGGGCAGGCGCACGCCATTCTTCAGATTAAAGAAAGCGCCAGGACTCTGATGTTAATATGATAACTTTTGTCTCCGTATTAAATGTATGGCTGCAGGTATGTAATAGCCTGTTCAAACTTTAAAAAGAACATGTCATAACATGCTAGGTAATTAATCGGTATCATCACGTTTGGTCAAGGTTTTATTTGTGTGTTGTTTTTCTGTCAAACTGAGTGAGTGAAGAACGTGATTAAAAACTATTTTACACGTCACATAAGTTAGCTAGATACTTTTGGTTTGTCTGAGAGAATGTACGATATCTTGTCAAGATAACTAAATAAACAACATTTATTTGAGATTTCTGAGTTCGTTTGACGTGTTATTGGTTTTGTGATGTGTATACACGTCATTGGTGTCAACGGACTTCAGTGCAAGTAGTGCGGGTGCATGAGAGAGGGAGACAATTTCACTGTTGCACTACTGTGTGTGTGTGTGTGTGTGTGTGTGTGTGTGTGTGTGTGTGTGTGTGTGTGTGTCAGTGTAGAATATGTGAGTGTCCATATAGCCAGTGCAAACAGATAAGTAATAAACAGGGTCAATGCAAGTAGTCTGGGTAGCCATTTGATTAACTGTTCAGCAGTGTTATGTCTTGGGGGTTGAAGCTGTTCAGGAGCCTTTTGGTCCCAGACTTTACTTGGTGCTGAATGTATCAGTTGTCTACATGTGTACTAATATTCAGACACATTCAGATGTATCTATCTATAAATGTTCTATGGTGTGAATGGGAAATACAATTGGTTTTTGATTGAAATAATACATTGAAGACAAGGTTATTCAGGAAAATAGTACATAGTGCTGCCTACGACATACTGCAACCTGGTACTAAATGTTTTTTGAGACATTTATTTTAATTCAGGAAATCTATAGGTTACGTGTAATTTCAAGTGTGCACTTTGTCTAATGGGAAATTATTTAATGTTTTGTCAATGCTTAGCTACCTGATCTATTGAAATTAGATCATTAATAATATATATTTTTAGAGAATAAAGAAATCGCCAGAACTGTCAAGACAATAACTTTTGTGTCCGTTTGTCTTTATTACTACAGGACGACTCAGATTAATTCTGAGACCGGTAACATCAACAGTGAGGACAAACCCAGCCTGCCACTCTCCTTCCACACTGAGTCCAAACCTATAGTCACTGGGTCCTGATTGTGACAGTGGAGCCCAGTTTGCACTGCAGGATCCAGAGATGGCATCAGTGAAGCTGGAAGACTGCAGTCAAACACTGGAGCTGAATGTCAACATTAAAGATGAAGAAGAGGAGGAGAAGATTAGGACAACTGTTAATCATGGTAAACAGCTGGTTCTATCTATAAGTTATCTTCATAAGTTAGACCTCCATAAGTTATGACCCAGTCTACTGCTAGGTTGAATTCTGTAATTCTGACATCACACATCCCTGAACAACTCAAGACTTCACAGCTCGGCAACATTTTTTAAAACTTGTAACGCCTGCCTATGCCCACACATTGTCTCAAGAACGTTGGAAATGTTTCATACCCTCAATCAGTTAGTTAGGCATACCTCATTTCAAAATAGGCCATGACATCATCACTGTCAATATTGAATTATAATTCTTCACGTTTTACCAGTGAAATGACCAAGCTGCGTCTGCATGCCAATCGTTTGATCTCAATCAATTTCATGGGAATATGCATTTAAATCTTCTTAAATTACTGTTTGGTTAGCAAATTAGAGAAGATGGTATTAAATTATATAGACTTCCTGTATTTTGTTTTAATCAAAGCACATTCTGCCTAATGGCGCGCGCTGTTGAGTTTGGGACGATTCAGCAAACCATCCTAAAATCTCGTAAGAAATTAGGTGTTGTTTTTGTTGTAACAGTAATGTTATGCTATAATATTTGGTTATGTGGACTACTAATTAATCATTAGGTGATCGTCCAAGACATTGATCTAACTTTACTAAACAAACACCATTGTGGCGGCGCATCGCTCCTGCAGCACTACACCCCTGCAGTCTGCTGCACCGAACTAGCGATTGATGCTCACCTGGCCTACTCTTTTGCCTTGCGCAACATTTGGTGACGCAGAAACGAGAGAACGTGTTTGGCTGATTTTATGAAAATCTGGGAATATTTGTCCAAGGAAACATTTCTGGTTGGTCTCAAGGAATGTCACACAGGAAGACTTTTTAAAACAGGATTGAATGAAGTAGCAGCTAATGCTCATGGAGAGCCTAACAATTATTATTATTATTAACCTTTATATAATACGGACATCAGTCAATTGAAATGAATTAGGCCCTAACCTGTAGATTTCACATGACTGGGCAGGGATGCAGCAATGGTGGGACTTGGAAGGCATAGGCCCACCCACTTGGCAGCCAGACCCACCTCAGGTCCTGGGCTGAAGTTGTTACACGTAGTCTACGATTGTGAGGCCGGTTGGACGTACAGCCAAATACTCTAATACGACGTTGGAGGCAGTTTATGGTAGAGGAATTAACATTAAATTCTCTGGCAACAGCTCTGGTTGACATTCCTGTAGTCAGCATGCCAATTGCACGCTCCATCAACTTGAGACATCTGTGGTGTTGTGTGACAAAACTATACATTTTAAAGTGTCCTTTTATTGCCCCCCCAGCACAAGGTGCAATTGTGTAATGATTATGCCGTTTAATCAGCTTCTTGGTACTTGATACACCTGTCAGGTGGATGGATTATCTTGGCAAAGGAGAAATGCTCACTAACAGGGATTGTAGACATATTTTTTCACACAATTTGAGAGAAATAAGCTTTTTGTGTGTGAATTGTTTTTTTTTCAGCTCATGAAACATGGGACCAACACTTTACATGTTGCATTTATATATTTTTCAGTGTAGTTAGGCATTACTGTCCTCTCCATGTTCGGCTGGAATTTAGCCTGAAAAGGATTTGAGAAATGTGATATAGGCCTACGTCTCGTTTTGCGCTGCATAGAATATCAGATCTCAACAACGATTGGAGAAGTGTTGAACATAACCAGTAGACTACCACATCCTGATGATTTATATCTGATACATAGATATTTTATATATCAAGTTGTAGAAACATCTCAAGGATGATCAATGGAAACAGGATGCACCTGAGCTCAATTCAAAAGTTTGGGGTCACTTAACACCAGTCTCAACGTCAACAGTGAAGAGGCGACTCCGGGATGCTGGCCTTCTAGGCAGAGTTGCAAAGGCCAGTTTTATTGCTTCTTTAGTGAGCACCACAGTTTTCAGCTGTGCTAACATAATTGCAAAAGGGTTTTCTAATGATAAACTTGGATTAGCTAACACAACATGCCATTGGATCACAGGAGTGATGGTTGCTGATAATGGGCCTCTGTACACCTATGTAGATATTCCATAAAAAAATCTGCCGTTTCCAGCTACAATAGTCATTTACAACAATAACAATGTCTACACTGTATTTCTGATCAATTTGATGTTATTTTAATGGACAAAAAATGTGCTTTACTTTCAAAACAAGGACATTTCTAAGTGACCCCAAACTTTTGAACAGTAGTGTATATTTAATATTTTTTATATATCAAGTTGTAGAAACATCTCAAGGATGGTCAATGGAAACAGGATGCATCTGAACTCAATTTTGAGTCTCAATTTTGAGACTCAAAAAAATGTTCAAGTTTTTTTTTATTTTTATAAATTTGCAAACATTTCTAAACCTGTTTTAGATTTGTCATTATGGGGTATTGTGTGTAGATTGCTGAGGATATTTTTTTATTTAATTTTAGAATAAGGCTAACAAAATAATAACAAAATGTGAAAAAAATCAAGGGGTCTGAATACTTTCCGAGGGAACTGTCAGACCCCTTCCCATTTTTCCCATTTTGGTACGTTACAGCCTTATTCTAAAATTGATTACATGTTTTTCCTCGTCAATCTACACACACTACCCCATAATGACAAAGCGAAAACAGGTTTTTAGACATTCTTGCAAATGTAAAAAAATATATAATAATTGCTTATTTACGTTTTTTTTAAGTTTTCAGACCCTTTGCTATGAGATGGTCCTTGAGATGTTTCTACAACTTGATTGGAGTCCACCTGTGGTAAATTCAATTGATTGGACATGATTTGGACAGGCCTGTTTATATAAGGTCCCACAGATGACAGTGCATGTCAGAGCAAAAACCAAGCCATGAGGTCGAAGGATTTGTTCGTAGAGCTCCGAGACAGGATTGTGTCGGCCATTGATCTGGGGACCGGTACCAAAACATTTCTGCAGCATTAAAGGTCCCCAAGAACACAGAGGCCTCCATCAGTCTTCAATGGAAGAAGTTTGGAACCACCAAGACTCATACTAGAGCTGGCCACCCGGCCAAACTGAGCAATCGGGGGAGAAGGGCCTTGTTTGGGGAGGTGGCCAAGAACCCGATGGTCACTCTGACAGAGCTCCAGAGTTCCTCTATGGAGATGAGAGAATCTTCCATCTCTGCAGCACTCCACTAATCAGGCCTTTATGGTGGAGTTCCTAGACGGAAGCCACCCCTCAGTAAAAGGCACATGACAGTCCGCTTGGAGTTTGCCAAAAGGCACCTAAAGGACTCTGACCATGAGAAACAAGATTCTCTGGTCTGATGAAACCAAGATTGAACTCTTTGGCCTGAATGCCAAGCGTCATGTCTGGAGCAAACCTGGCACCATCCCTACGGTGAAGCATGGTGGTGGCAGCAGCATGCTGTGGGGATGTTTTTCAGCGGCAGGGACTGGGTGACTAGATAGGATCAAGGGAAAGATGAACGTAGCAAAGTATGAGAGATCCTTGATGAACAACTGGGCAAGAGGACAAGTACATTAGAGTGTCTAGTTTGAGAAACAGACATCTCACAAGTCCTCAACTGGCAGCTTCATTACCCTCTCTGGGGTATGTGGGACGCTAACGTCTCACTCGACAACAGCCAGTGAAATTGCAGGATGCCAAATTCAAAACAACAGAAATCTCATTATTAAAATGTCTCAAACATACAAGTATTATGCACGATTTTAAAGATAAACATCTTGTTAATCCAACCACAGTCTCCGATTTCAAAAAGGCTTTACGGCGAAAGCACACCATGCGATTATGTTAGGACAGCACCTAGTCACCAAAAACATACAGCCATTTTCCAGCCAAAGAGAGGAGTCACAAAAAGCAGAAATAGAGATAAAATGAATCACTAACCTTTGATGATCTTCATCAGATGGCACTCATAGGACTTCATGTTACACAATACATGTATGTTTTGTTCGATAAAGTTCATATTTATATCCAAAAATCTCAGTTTACATTGGCGCTTTATGTTCAGTAATGTTTTGCCTCTAAAAAACATCCGGTGATTTTGCAGAGAGCCACATCAATTTACAGAAATACACATCATAAACATTGATAAAAGATACAAGTGTTATGCATAGGATTATAGATACACTTCTCCTTAATGCAACCGCTGTGTCAGATTTCAAAAAAGATTTACGGTGAAAGCACACCATGCGATAATCTGAGTACAGCGCTCAGCCACCAAAACAAGCCATACAGATACCCGCCATGTTGTGGAGTCAACAAAAGTCAGAAATAGTGTTATAAATATTCACTTACCTTTGATGATCTTCATCGGAATGCACTCCCAGGAATCCCAGTTCCACAATAAATGTTTGTTTTGTTCGATAAAGTTAATCTTTATGTCCAAATACCTCCATTTTGTTCGCGTGTTAGGTTCACTATTCCAAATGCAAAAGGCGTGCGCACTAAGTCCAGATGAAAAGTCAAAAAAGTTTTATTATAGTTTGTAGAAACATGTCAAACGATGTATAGAATCAATCTTTAGGATGTTTTTATAATAAATCTTCAATAATATTCCAACCGGACAACTCCTTTGTCTTCAGAAAGGAAAGGGAACGTGGCTTGCGCTCACGGCTGCGCGCGAGACTGAGCTCATGGCATTTTCCCAGACACCTGGTTGAAACAGCTCTCATTCTCTCCCCTTTCACAGTAGAAGCCTGGAACAATGTTCTAAAGACTGTTGACATCTTAGGAAGTGCAATATGACCCCACAGGCACTGTATATTGGATAGGCAATCACTTGAAAAACTACAAACCTCAGATTTCCCACTTCCTGGTTGGATTTTTCTCAGGTTTTCGCCTGCCATATGTGTTCTGTTATACTCACAGACATCATTCAAACAGTTTTAGAAACTTCAGAGTGATTTCTATCCAAATCTACTAATAATATGTATATCCTAGCTTCTGGGTCTGAGTAGCAGGCAGTTTACTCTGGGCACGCTTTTCACTATTTACCCCAAAGAAGTTAAATAGTACACGCAAAACAACAGTCTCGACGTCAACTATGAAGAGGTGACTCCGGGATGCTGGCCTTCTAGACACTATTCTGGTTAGAGCCAGTTTGCGCTGTTCTGTGCTTTTCTTTCAAGAACAAGGACATTTGTAAGTGACACCAAACTTGAGAATTGATTCATTTATTTCACCACTAATGGTAGTGTATTTATTTATTTATTTATTTCACCACTAATGGTAGTGTATTTAGTTATTTATTTCACCACTAATGGTAGTGTATTTATTTATTTCACCACTAATGGTAGTGTATTTATTTATTTATTTCACCACTTATGGTAGTGTATTTATTTATTTATTTCACCACTAATGGTAGTGTATTTATTTATTAACTTCCTTAGCATACTGGTTATTGTCCGGAATTTCGGATGACTGACGTGCCCAAAGTAAACTGCCTGTAAACTGCCCACAAGCTAGGATATGCATATACTTGATAGCATTGGATAGAAAACATTCTGAAGTTTCTAACACTGTTAAAATAATGTCTGTGAGTGTAACAGAACTGATATGGCAGGCGAAAACCTGAGGAAAATCTTTCCGCAATTTTTATTTTTTGAGGTCACAGGTTTTTTCAATGCTTGCCTATGGGATATACAAATAGATAGGACCCAGATTGCAGGTCCTATGGCTTCCACTAGATGTCAAGTCTTTAGAAAGGGTTTCAGGCTTGTTTTTTGTAGTTTGTAGTATTTGTAGTTTTTCCAAGGTGTCCCCCATTTAGAAAAATAGTCATGTTGCGCGCATCAACGAGAGTGCGCTCTTCGTTATTTATCTTCGCTATTGAACACACTATTCTCCGTCTTAAATATTATTGTTTATTTAGATTTTAGAATACCTGAGGGTTAATTAGAAACATCGTTTGACTTGTTTGGATGAACTTTACTGGTAACTTTTTGGATTCGTTTGTGTGCATGTTGAACGAGTGAATTACGGAATCAAGCATGCCAACTAAACTGACATTTTTGGGATATAATGAAGGACATTATCGAACAAAACAACTATTCATTGTGTAGCTGGGACCCTTGGGATTGCAATCAGAGGAAGATATTCAAAGGTAAGTGATTTATTTAATTGCTGTCTGTGATTTTGTGACGCCTGTGCTGGTTGAAAAAGTATATTGACGTGGGGCGCTGTCCTCAGATAATCGCATGGTATGCTTTCTCCGTAAAGCCTTTTTGAAATCTGACAACGCAGTTGGATTAACAAGGTTTTAAATGATGTAAGACAGTTGTATTTTCATGAATGTTTAATATTACGATTTTTGGATTTTGGATTTCGCGCTCTGTAATTTCACCGGATGTTGTCGTAGGTGTCCCGCTAGCGTTTGAACATGCGCTCAAACAGGTTAACAAGGCAAGTCAGTTAAGAACAAATTCTTATTTTCAATGACGGCCTAGGAGCAGTGGGTTAACTGCCTTATTCAGGAGAATAATGACAGATGTTTACCTTGTCAGCTCGGGGATTCGATCTTGCAACCTTTCGGTTGCTCTAACCACTAGGCTACCTGTCACCCGGTATGGCCAGAAGAGGACTGGTCACCGCTCTGAGCCTGGTTCCTCTAGGTTTCTTCCTAGGTTCCTTCTTTCTAGGGATTGTTTTTGTGTCCACTGTGCTTCTACATTTGCATTGCTTGCTCATTGGCGATTTTATGCAGGGTTTCTGTTAAGGACTTTGTGACAACTACTGATGTAAAAAGGGCTTCATAAAATACATTTCATTGACATATATATCACACCAACTGACTGGTTCTTCTGATGTTCACACAGGATACCATGTTGAGACATTCTCTACATCCAGAGAGCAACAGCAGGAAGATCACAGAGCTAAGAGGTCTCATCACTGCCCACATTGTGAAGAGATTTTCCCATTTCTGTCAAAGCTAAAAATACACCTAATAATACACACAGGAGAGAAGCCTTACTCCTGCTCTGATTGTGGAAAATGCTTCAAAACATCAACGGTGCTAAAAGTTCATCAGAAGACTCACACAGGAGAGAAGCCTTTCTTCTGCCCTGACTGTGGTACTAGTTTCTCTCAACTTTCCCGCTTAAAATCACATGAACGTATACATACAGGGGAGAAGCCATACTCCTGCTCTGACTGTGGAACTAGTTTCTCTCAACTTTCCAACTTAAAAAGACATGAACGTATACATACAGGGGAGAAGCTATGCTCCTGCTCTGACTGTGGAAAATGTTTTAAAACATCAACTGATCTAAAAGTTCATCAGAGAACACACACAGGAGAGAAGCCATACTCCTGCTCTGACTGTGGAAAATGTTTTAAAACATCAAATGAGCTAAAAGTTCATCAGAGAACACACACAGGAGAGAAGCCTTTCTTCTGCCCTGACTGTGGAACTAGTTTCTCTAAACTTGACCACTTAAAATCACATGAACGAATACATACAGGGGAGAAGCCATACCCCTGCTCTGACTGTGGAAAATGTTTTAAAACATCAAATGAGCTAAAAGTTCATCAGAGAACACACACAGGAGAGAAGCCTTACGTCTGCTCTGACTGTGGAACTAGTTTCTCTCAACTTTCCAACTTAAAATCACATGAACGTATACATACAGGGGAGAAGCCATACTCCTGCTCTGACTGTGGAAAATGTTTTAAAACATCAAATGAGCTAAAAGTTCATCAGAGAACACACACAGGAGAGAAGCCTTATTACTGCTCTGACTGTGGAAAATGTTTTAAAACATCAAATGAGCTAAAAGTTCATCAGAGAACACACACAGGAGAGAAGCCTTACGTCTGCTCTGACTGTGGAACTAGTTTCTCTCAACTTTCCAACTTAAAATCACATGAACGTATACATACAGGAGAGAAGCCTTACTCCTGCTCTGACTGTGGAAAATGTTTTAAAACATCAAATGAGCTAAAAGGTCATCAGAGAACACACACAGGAGAGAAGCCTTATTCCTGCTCTGACTGTGGAAGATGTTTTAAAGCATTAAATGAGCTAAAAGTCCATCAGAGAACACACACAGGAGAGAAGCCTTACATCTGCTCTGACTGTGTAAAATGCTTCAAAACATCATCTGAGCTAAAAGTTCATCAGAGAACACACACAGGAGAGAAGCCTTATTCCTGCTCTGACTGTGGAAGATGTTTAAAAACATCAAATGAGCTAAAAGTTCATCAGAGAACACACACAGGAGAGACACCTTACGTCTGCTCTGACTGTAGAAAATGTTTCACAACATCAACTCATCTAAAAGTTCATCAGAGAACACACACAGGAGAGAAGCCTTATTCCTGCTCTGACTGTGGAAAATGTTTTAAAACATCAAATGAGCTAAAAGTTCATCAGAGAACACACACAGGAGAGAAGCCTTTCTTCTGCCCTGACTGTGGAAAATGCTTTAAAACATCAACTCATCTAAAAGTTCATAAGAGAACACATACAGGAGAAAAGTCTTACTCCTGTTCTGACTGTGTGGTGAGTTTCTCCCGACTGGATACCTTAAAAACACATCAACGTATACATACAGGAGAGAAGCCTTATGTCTGCTCTGAATGTGGAAAATGTTTTAAAACTTCAAATGAGCTAAAAGTTCATCAGAGAACACACGCACGAGAGAAGCCTTACGTCTGCTCTCACTGTGGGGTGAGTTTCTCTCACCATAGCAACGTAACACACCAATGTATACACACGGGAGAAGCCTTACTCCTGCTCTGTGGAGGGGTGGGCGTGTAAGTCAAACGTCTAGCCAAAGACTGCGTGTTTGAATCTCATCAAGGTGGACTTTTGCATTTTAGCTAATTAGCAACTTTGCAACTACTTACTACTTTTTAGCTATTACTTAGCATGTTGGAATTCGTAACATATCATACATATTACAAGTTCGTAAGATAATGTATGAATAGCAATGCGTAAAATAACATACGAATTGTAATTCATTTAATACCATACGTCCTACAAGTCGTATTATACTGAACAACAATCTAAATTAAACAATTTCAAAGACTTACAGTTCGCATAAGGAAATCAGTCAATTGAAATAGGGGGGGCTCAGCCATGGGTGGGACTTGGGAGGGCATAGGCCCACTTGGGAGCCAGGCCCAGCCAATCAGCATGAGTTTTATTACAGACAGAAATACTACTCAGCCCCCCCCCCCCCCCCCCCCCCCCCAGACAATCCTGCAGGTGAAGAGGACCTGGGCTGCCGTGGTTACATGTGGTCTGCAGTTGTGAGGCCGGTTGGATGTAATGCCAAATTCTCTAAAAGGACGTTAGAGGTGCCTTATGGTAGAGATATAAATATTGAGTTCTCTGGCAACAGCTATGGTGGACATTCCTGCGGTCATCATGACAATTACACATTCCCTAAACTTGAGACATCTGTGACATTGTGTTGTGTGGCCTTTTATTGTCCCCCAGCACAAGGTGCACCTGTGTAATGATAATGCTGTTTTATCAGCATCTTGATATGCCACACCTGTCAGGTGGATGGATTATCTTGACAAAGGCTGAAATGCTCACTAACAGGGATATAAACAAATTTGTCCACAACATTTGAGAGAAATAAGCTTTTTGTGCATATGGAACATTGCTGCAATTTTTTATTTCAGCTCATGAAACCAACACTTTACATGTTTAGTTTATATTTTAGTTCAGTTTTTATTGGTAGGCCAATGTAATGTAACCTAACATACTAAATGGAGTGGCACGGATGTGTTTGTAATATATAATAAGTTTTGCTCTGAGACGAGGTTGTTCCTCTGCAGTATTCTGTGGGAATGAGCTAGTAGACACTTTTTTTATTGAACCTTTATTTAACTAGGAGATCACATGTAATAAGAACAAATTCTTATTTACAATGACGGCCTAGGAACAGTGGTATATCTGCCTTGGTCAGAGGCAGAAGGACAAATGTTTACCTTGTCAGCTCAGGGATTCAATCTAGCAACCTTTTGGTTACTGGTCCAACGCTCTAACCACTAGGCTACCTTCCATCCCTAACATGTATCAGATAGAGATGGTGTGATGATCACTTTTCACCACTAGTTTGGGGGGGATTATTTTACAACTTTATTTAATGATACACAGCTTATGAAATGAATACATGTGTTTATTAATTGTCTTTAAAAAACTAGATGAGTTATTTTAGTTACTGATCATGAATGTGTTTGGATAACTGCATTGAAGCAAACTTTATTGATCTGCCAATGAAAAATAAAGTTACATGAATATGTACTGGTCAACCTCTTCTTCTCTTTAGTATTCAGTTCTTCATATTAGATCTGACAGTATGAATGGTTCTTATGGTAGTATTCAGTTCTTCATATTAGATCTGACAGTATGAATGGTTCTTATGGTTGTATTCAGTTCTTCATATTAGATCTGACAGTATGAATGGTTCTTGTGGTTGTATTCAGTTCTTCATATTAGATCTGACAGTATGAATGGTTCTTATGGTTGTATTCAGTACTTCATATTAGATCTGACAGTATGAATGGTTCTTATGGTTGTATTCAGTTCTTCATATTAGATCTGACAGTATGAATGGTTCTTATGGTTGTATTCAGTTCTTCATATTAGATCTGACAGTATGAATGGTTCTTATGGTTGTATTCAGTTCTTCATATTAGATCTGATTGTATGAATGGTTCTTATGGGCTGAGTGCCTGTAGTGTTTTTGTATGACTACAGTCAGGAGTTCTCTCTGACCCTGTGATGTCACCAGCACATTAAGTACATTCATCTTAAGATAGCCAGGTGAGACAACCACATATCACAGTAAATACATTTCTCCTCAATTAGTCAGTGTTAGTACGACAAGTGTCACATTATTATTGTTATTATTATTTGTATTATTATTGTTTGTATTATTATTTGTATTATTATTGTTTGTATTATTAGTTGTATTATTTTTTGTATTATTATTATTATTATTAATTGTGTTTGTATTATTATTTGTATTATTATTATTATTATTGTTTGTATTATTTGTATTATTATTATTTGTATTATTATTTGTATTTTGTGGGGGATACACTTTAAAGACGTAGGGTTTCAGACCTTTTCGGGCAGATGGGCAGGGACTCTGCTGTCCTAGCATCAGAGGGAAGCTGGTGACACCATTGGGGTACCAGGACAGAGAAGTGCTTTGACTGGGCTGAGAGGGAGCTTGACCTCCTGTAGCAGTGGGACGGCCATGAGACCAGAGGTGGCAGAACTGAGTGCTCAGGTTGGGATATAAGGTTTGAGCATAGCCTGAATGTAGAGATGGGGCAGTTCCTCTTGCTGCACCGTAAGTGAACACCATTGTCTTGTAGTGGATTTGAGCTTCGACTGGAATCCAGTGGAATGTACGGAGGAGCAGGGTGACATGGGGGAACTTGGGAAGGTTAAACACCCAGACGGACTGCAGTGTTCAAGATAAGTTCAGTGGCGACCCATCATTCAGGGCAGGTGGGCCAGTGAGAAAAATAATTATCTGTTTGCAAACAATGTAAAAAAACATATACAATTGAGTTATTAATAAAGCTGCATACATACGTGGTCTCTTTTTTGGTTTTCTTGAGTAAGGCGGCTCCAAAATGCAGGTGTTTCAGCCTAGTTCAGTACTTTCTGTGGAGGTGGGGCAAGCCAGCAGAAAATACAGAGTGTTGCGCCGTGATTGGCTCAGTGTTCTGTCATTCATGGGGACAATACTTCACTTCCAAGTCTAAGGGTAGAACTTGAGAATTCAAGCCCCTTGGGTGCTGCCATAGAGTTACATTCGAAGTGCCCATCCAAGAAGGCTCAAGGTCATTGTCCACAGATAAAATAACTTCAAATCATGTTATATCTACAGTCGCTTTGATTGGACTGATCATGTCAACATCATACTTTCAAAATCTGAGCTAGCAGTCATCATTATGCTCAAGTTGAAAATCTACTGGCAAATCCTTTTTAATCTTTGTCATCTGAAGAGAAATTATAGATAAAAAGTATCGGTGCTCATCGGCCATTTGACATAAACATTACACAACAAGTTGTACATTGCAAATTCAACAATGTGTGGTTTGGAACGAATCAGTGGCTAACTGCAAGCATTGCAAAGCAATCATTAGCCTGCTATTTAGTGGAGTGGCTGTGTGGTCGCAAGTCTAAGATGAAGGGGCTCTTTTCCTAGTTTAAAATTGTAAACATTCAACATGGGCCATGCTGTCAATGGAGCTTGATTTGTGCCGCGCTCAAAACAACTTCACTCGGTACTGCAAAATCTGACTTGAGTAAGTTCAAGACAACTGGGAACTCGGGGGAAAAATAAGCAACGACTGGGAAAATACATTTTGAACTTTCATCCAACTCGGAATTGTAAATTGGGACCTCAGGCCTCTTTCTACAGCTACGACCTGAAGATCACTGACGTCATCATTTTTTTTCTTTGAGTTCCCAGTTGTCTTGAAAGCACCATAAATCCAGAGAATGCCAGACTTTGATGACAAAGTTTGATGACAAAATATGCCCACGAAGGACTGCCGTGCCACCTTCCTGTTCAAGTGAGCACAGCACAACAAGGTGAGTCCAAAAATGTCTTGTATGCTGCTGCATAAATTATGTAATATGCCAGGGAGATATGTATACTGTAGCTAAGAAAGTAATACTAAGTGTATGTTGTGTAGTAAGATGTTAGTAGCCATAATAATTTGGTCTATTTTCAACTCTTAATTTTGCCTACTGTTCTGACTTGGTGGTTCACATGTAGCCTATAACCTGTTTTTGAGAAATGTAATCATCGAATATTGTAAGAATTTTCTTTGTCTGCTTTTATGCCCCTTTATTTATCCTACGGTTCTGACTTGGCGTACAGGGAGAACATTGTAAGAACGGCCCATGTTCTGAATTCTGTCTCTGTACATTTCAAAAGTGCTGAACAAATAGTTATATTGACTACGTTCGTCCTAGCTCGCTCATTAATGTCTTATTCGAAATTACAGATTGCCTCTAATCCGCTTGTTGTCCCCTTATGCCATAGTTTGTACATCTCAATTGTCAGTAGAAACCACATTTGTTTAAGTAAGTCAGCCATGTTATTTTAAAAGACAGTAAATGAGATTGAATGAACTGTTTCGTTGCCAGACAAGGCTCCACTGATAGCCAGGTGTAGCAGTGGTAAATTGTTGGGACTATGCTGTTGGGTCAGCTTTATGTAACAGTTTGTGGGCACCGTTTCTCACCGTTATAGTGCAATTAATGTATTGTTTAATATTGTGTAGTGGCTTTGCTGGCATGCATCGCACTCTTTTTATTTTTTCATTTAATCACTAGTCAAGTCAGTTAAGAACCAATTATTATTTACAATGACGACCTACCCCGGCCAAACCTGGACAATGCTGGGCCAATTGTGCACTTCTCTATGGCACTCCCAATCATGGTCGGATGTGATTTAGCCTGGATTCGAACCAGGGACTGTAGTTATGCCTCTTGCACTGAGATGCAGTGCCTTAGACCGCTGTGCCACTCGGGAGCCCTTAAAAGGTTTGCGCCCAACGTGGGGCAGGAGTTTGACGGCACAAGCGGGGAGCTCAGCCAACACAGATTTGAGAAATGTTTTGGTACTCTTCCCCACATCTGTTCCTCTCCACAAACCTGTCTCGGAGCTCCACGGACAATTTCTTCGACCTCATTGCTTGGTTTTTGCACTGTCATGCACTGTCAACTGTGGGACCTTATACAGACAGGTGTGTTCCGTTTCCAATCATGTCCAATCATTTGAATTTACCACATGTGGACTCCAGTCAAGTTGTATAAACATCTCAAGGACGATCAATGGAAACAGGGTGCACTTGAGCTCACTTTCGAGTCTCAGAGCAAAGGGTCTGAATATTTATGCATATAAGGTATTCATTTTTATGAATTTGCAAAAATGTCTAAAAACCTGTTTTCGCTTCGTCGTTATGGGGTATTGTGTGTATATTGATGAGGGGTAAAAAATGCAATTAATCAATTTTTGTATAACGCTGTAACGTAACAAATGTGGAAAAAGTCAAGGGGTCTTGTATAATGCCCTGTATATGCTTTAAATTACACATTTAAGGAACTGAAGTGGTAAACACAATGGCATAATGGAAAATGCATGTCCAATGGTTATCTCTGTATTAGAATTATCCACATTAAAACACCTAGGTAGAGCAGTGGTTATCTCTATTAGTATTATCTCTGTATTACCCACATTAAAACACCTAGGTAGATCAGTGGTTATCTCTGTATTAGTATTATCTCTGTATTACCCACATTAAAACACCTAGGTAGAGTAGTGGTTATCTCTGTATTAGTATTATCCACATTAAAACAACTAGGTAGAGCAGTGGTTATCTCTGTATTAGTATTATCTCTGTATTACCCACATTAAAACACCTAGGTAGAGCAGTGGTTATCTCTGTATTAGTATTATCTCTGTATTAGTATTATCCACTTTAAAACACCTACGTTGAGTAGTGGTTATCTCTGTATTACCCACATTAAAACACCTACGTTGAGTAATGGTTATCACTGTATTAGTATTATCTCTGTTTTACCAACATTAAAACACCTAGGTAGATCAGTGGTTATCTCTGTATTAGTATTATCTCTGTATTACCAACATTAAAACACCTAGGTAGATCAGTGGTTATCTCTGTATTACCAACATTAAAACACCTAGGTAGATCAGTGGTTATCTCTGTATTAGTATTATCAACATTAAAACACCTAGGTAGATCAGTGGTTATCTCTGTATTAGTATTATCTCTGTATTACCAACATTAAAACACCTAGGTAGAGCAGTGGTTATCTCTGTATTAGTATTATCTCTGTATTACCCACATTAAAACACCTAGGTAGAACAGTGGTTATCTCTGTATTAGTATTATCTCTGTATTACCCACATTAAAACACCTAGGTAGAACAGTGGTTATCTCTGTATTAGTATTATCTCTGTATTACCAACATTAAGACACCTAGGTAGATCAGTGGTTATCTCTGTATTAGTATTATCTCTGTATTACCCACATTAAAACACCTAGGTAGAACAGAGGACAGAGCATGTGGCTTTGCAACACACAGATGTTTCATCTCCACACTGGGATGATTTTAACAGTGCAACGCCACACAGGCCTCATGCCTCTCAGGTAGGAGGGTACCAGAAATAAATGAATAAAAAACACTAAACTAATGAAGGAGCACACAGTCACCAACAATATATCCCTGGTGTCAATACTTTCAACTGGCTCAGCTCACTGTTACAGTACAGCACCATCCATTTCCATTTATTAAGTAACCATCTGTCTTATGTAACCATAAAAACGTAACATATCATACTATTTTGAGAGTCCCGGATTTATATTTACTATGTTACATCTTGTCTATGAGACGAGGCTGCTCCTTGACCTACATTATGCACATGCAGGTCAAGAGGTGTGTTTTCCCTTCAGCATCTGCATGTGGCATAAGCTCACCCACCTCACAGCATGAATCTAAAATGGTTAACTTTGGCTGTGAGTGATGGGAAAAAAATCAGACTCTAAGGCAATTACTTGAATAATTCAATAGATGTTTTGTTTACAAACTTGATGATAAAAAAATCATGTTTTTTTAAAGGTGACTTCGCTATGGGGCCGTCAATGGGAATTGGGACGTGCTTCAGCTGAACTTCCAATCCAAGATGGCGTAGCAGTCAGACCTCTTTGTCCTTCGTATTGTCGTGTCCCATGTATATATATTTTTTGATATTTTTCTTCGCATACCTTTTTTCATATTTTTCTAACCCGTTACTTCAAAATACTCTCCTGCAACCCGCCTCACCCAATGTGGTGTGGACCTGCTTTTTCTCTAAAGTATTTTTCTTTACCTCTATTACTGGAATCTCTCCAACATAAGCTAGCCAGCTAACTAGCCAGCTAACGGTCATCAGCTAACCTTTAGCTCAGAAAGCTCTCGCCAGTTTGTACAACGCGATTCAACCAGAGCATACCGGACCTATTTTTCTCTCCATACCCCCGGATTCCTACCGGAAGCTCTGAACCTTCTCACCTTCCGACCTTCACAGCTAACGTCCCCTGAATGCTAGCTGTCTAGAGCACAACGGACTGTTACCTTACGAGGCCCATCGAATACATTCCGAAGCTACTAGCTAACAGTCAGCTATCCTTTGCTAGCGGTCATCAGCTACCTTTATCCCGGATAACTCTCACCAGTCTGTACAGCGCAACTCAAACCAGAGCTAGTCGGACTTATTCTTCTCCATATCTCCGGATTCCTACCTCAAGCTCTGAACCTATTTTTTAAATTATTTTTTATATATATATATATATATATATATATATATATATATATATATAATTGTATTTATTTATTTATTTTTCATCCTACAATCTAAGCTTGATGCCCTCAATCTCACAAAACCTATCAATGAACCTACCAGATATAACCCCAAATCCGTAAACACGGGCACTCTCATAGATATCATCCTAACTAACTCGCCCTCCAAATACACCACTGCTGTTTTCAACCAAGATCTCAGCGATCACTGCCTCATTGCCTGCATCCGTAATGGGTCTGAGGTCAAACGACCGCCCCTAATCACTGTCAAACGCTCCCTAAAACACTTCTGCCAGCAGGCCTTTCTAATCGACCTGGCCGGGGTATCCTGGAATGACATTGACCTCATCCCGACAGTAGAGGATGCCTGGTTATTCTTTAAAAGTGGCACGCCCTGGCCATAGAGAGGGTTTTATTCTCTATTTTGCTTAGGCCAGGGTGTGACTAGGGTGGGCATTCTATGTCCTTTTTTCTATGTTTTGTATTTCTTTGTTTTGGCCTGGTATGGCTCTCAATCAGGGACAGCTGTACATCGTTGTCGATGATTGGGAGCCATACTTAGGTAGCCTGTTTGCCTTTGGGTTTTGTGGGTGGTTAATTTCTGTTTTGTATTGCTTACCTGACAGAACTGTTTGGCTGTCGGTTTCTGTGTTCTCGGTAAAATAAATTAATGATGAGCACTAACCACTCTGCGCCTTGGTCTACTCCCTTCAACAGCCGTTACAAAAAGTGCCTTCCTCACCATCTTAAATAAGCATGCCCCATTCAAAAAATGTAGAACCAGGAATAGATATAGCCCTTGGTTCACTCCAGACCTGTCTGCCCTTGACCACCACAAAAACATCCTGTGGCGTTCTGCATTAGCATCGAATAGCCCCCGTGATATGCAACTTTTCAGGGAAGTTAGGAACCAATATACACAGGCAGTTAGGAAAGCTAAGGCTAGCTTTTTTAACAGAAATTTGCATCCTGCAGTACAAACTCAAAAAAGTTCTGGGACACTGTAAAGTCCATGGAGAATAAGAGCACCTCCTCCCAGCTACCCACTGCTCTGAGGCTAGGAAACACTGTTACAACCGATAAATCCACTATAATTGAGAATTTCAATAAGCATTTCTCTACGGCTGGCCATGCTTTCCACCTGGCTACCCCTAACCCGGTCAACTGCCGGCACCCTCCACAGCAACCCGCCCAAGCCCCCACCATTTCTCCTTCACCCATATCCAGATAGCTGATGTTCTGAAAGAGCTTCAAAATCTGGACCCCTACAAATCAGCCGGGCTAGACAATCTGGACCCTCTCTTTTTAAAATTATCTGCCGAAATTGTTGCAACCTCTATTACTAGCCTGTTCAACCTCTCTTTCGTATCATCTGACATTCCCAAAGATTGGAAAGCTGCCACGGTCATCCCCCTCTTCAAAGGGGGAGACACTCTAGACCCAAACTGCTACAGACCTATATCTATCCTACCCTGCATCTCTAAGATCTTTGAAAGCCAAGTTAACAAACAGATTACCGACCATTTTGAATCACACCGTACCTTCTCCGCTATGCAATCTGGTTTCAGAGCCGGTCATGGGTGCACCTCAGCCACGCTCAAGGTCCTTAACGATATCATAACCGCCATCGATAAGAGACATTACTGTGCAGCTGTATTCATCGACCTGGCCAAGGCTTTCGACTCTGTCAATCACCACATTCTTATTGGCAGACTCAACAGCCTTGGTTTCTCAAATGATTGCCTCGCCTGGATCACCAACTACTTCTCTGATAGAGTTCAGTGTGTCAAATCGGAGGGCCTGTTGTCCGGACCTCTGGCAGTCTCTATGGGGGTGCCACAGGGTTCAATTCTCGGGCGACTCTCTTCTCTGTATTCATCAATGATGTCGCTCTTGCTGCTGGTGATTCTCTGATCCACCTCTACGCAGACGACACCATTCTGTATACTTCTGGCCCTTCTTTGGACACTGTGTTAACTAACCTCCATACGAGCTTCATTGCCATACAACTCTCCTTCCATGGCCTCCAACTGCTCTTAAACGCAAATAAAACTAAATGCATGCTATTCAACCGATCATTGCCTGCACCTGCTCGCCCATCCAGCATCACTACTCTGGACAGCTCTGACAAATACCTACAGTGGGGGAAAAAAGTATTTGATCCCCTGCTGATTTTGTATGTTTGCCCACTTACAAAGAAATAATCAGTCTATAATTTTAATGGTAGGTTTATTTGAACAGTGAGAGACAGAATAACAACAACAAAAATCCAGAAAAACACATGTCAAAAATGTTATAAAATGATTTGCATTTTAATGAGGGAAATAAGTATTTGACCCCTCTGCAAAACATGACTTAGTACTTGGTGGAAAAACCCTTGTTGGCAATCACAGAGGTCAGACGTTTCTTGTAGTTGGCCACCAGGTTTGCACACATCTAAGGAGGGATTTTGTCCCACTCCTCTTTGCAGATCTTCTCCAAGTCATTAAGGTTTCGAGGCTGACGTTTGGCAACTCGAACCTTCAGCTCTCTCCACAGATTTTCTAAGGGATTAAGGTCTGGAGACTGGCTAGGCCACTCCAGGACCTTAATGTGCTTCTTCTTGAGCCACTCCTTTGTTGCCTTGGCTGTGTATTTTGGGTCATTGTCATGCTGGAATACCCAT
This sequence comes from Salmo salar, assembly GCF_965601325.2. Lineage (NCBI taxonomy): Eukaryota > Metazoa > Chordata > Actinopteri > Salmoniformes > Salmonidae > Salmo > Salmo salar. The sequence goes on along the minus strand of NC_138307.1, from coordinate 30,773,375 downwards.
CCATGACCCATTTTCAATGCCCTGGCTGAGGGAAGGAGGTTCTCACCCAAGATTTGACGGCACATGGCCCCGTCCATTGTCCCTTTGATGTGGTGAAGTTGTCCTGTACCCTTAGCAGAAAAACACCCCCAAAGCATAATGTTTCCACCTCCATGTTTGACGGTGGAGATGGTGTTCTTGGGGTCATAGGCAGCATTCCTCCTCCTCCAAACACGGCGAGTTGAGTTGATGCCAAAGAGCTCCATTTTGGTCTCATCTGACCACAACACTTTCACCAGTTGTCCTCTGAGTCATTCAGATGTTCATTGGCAAACTTCAGACGGGAATGTATATGTATTCTTGAGCAGGGGGACCTTGCGGGCGCTGCAGGATTTCAGTCCTTCACGGCGTAGTGTGTTACCAATTGTTTTCTTGGTGACTATGGTCCGAACTGCCTTGAGATCATTGACAAGATCCTCCCGTATAGTTCTGGACTGATTCCTCACCGTTCTCATGATCATTGCAACTCCATGAGGTGAGATCTTACATGGAGCCCAGGCCGAGGGATATTGACAGTTCTTTTGTGTTTCTTCCATTTGCGAATAATCGCACCAAATGTTTTCTCCTTCTCACCAAGCTGCTTGGCGATGGTCTTGTAGCCCATTCCAGCCTTGTGTAGGTGTACAATCTTGTCCCTGACATCCTTGGAGAGCTCTTTGGTCTTGGCCATGGTGGAGAGTTTGGAATCTGATTGATTGATTGCTTCTGTGGACAGGTGTCTTTTTTACAGGTAACAAGCTGCGGTTTGGAGCACCCTTTAAGAGTGTGCTCCTAATCTCAGCTCGTTACCTGTATAAAAGACACCTGGGAGCCAGAAATCTTTCTGATTGAGAGGGTGTCAAATACTTATATCCCTCATTAAAATGCAAATCAATTTATAACATTTTTGACATGCATTTTTCTTGATATTTTTGTTGTTATTCTGTCTCTCACTGTTCAAGTAAACATACCATTAAAATTATAGACGGATCCTTTCTGTGTCAGTGGGCAAAAGTACAAAATCAGCAGGGGATCAAATACTTTTTTCCCCCACTGTAGGTGTCCGGCTAGACTGTAAACTCTCCTTCCAGATTCACATTAAGCATCGCCAATCCAAAATTAAATCTAGAATCGGCTTCCTATTTCGCAACAAAGCATCCTTCACTCATGCTGCCAAACATACCCTCGTAAAACTGACCATCCTACCGATCCTCGACTTCGGCGATGTCATCTATAAAATAGCCTCCAACACTCTACTCAACAAACTGGATGCAGTCTATCACAGTGCCATCCGTTTTGTCACCAAAGCCCCATATACTACTCACCACTGCGACCTATACGCTCCCGTTGGCTGGCCCTCACTTCATACTCGTCGCCAAACACACTGGCTCCAGGTCATCTACAAGTCTCTGCTAGGTAAAGCCCCGCCTTATCTCAGCTCACTGGTCACCATAGCACCACCCACTCGTAGCACGCGCTTCAGCAGGTAAATCTCACTGGTCACCCCCAAAGCCATTTGCTTCTTTGGTCGCCTTTCCTTCCAGTTCTCTGCTGCCACTGACTGGAACGAACTGCAAAAATCACTGAAGCTGGAGATTCCAATCTCCCTCACTAGCTTTAAGCACCAGCTCAGCAGCTCACAGATCACTGCACCTGTTCATAGCCCATCTGTATACAGCCCATCTACCTACCTCATCCCCATACTGTATTTATTTAGTTATTTATTTTGCTCCTTTTGCACCCCAGTATCTCTACTTGCACATCCATCTTTTGCACATCTACCATTCCAGTGTTTAATTGCCATATTGTAATTACTTCGCCACTATGGCCTATTTATTGCCTTAATTCCCTTATTTTACCTCATTTGCACTCACTGTATATAGTCTTTTTGTTTTCTTTTTTCTACTGTATTACTGACTGTATGTTTTGTTCATTCCATGTGTAACTCTGTGTTGTATGTGTCGAACTGCTATGCTTTATCTTGGCCAGGTCGCAGTTGCAAATGAGAACTTGTTCTCAACTTGCCTACCTGGTTAAATAAAGGTGAAATTATTTTATTTTTTTTAACTGCAGTACCGAAAATGCCCTCTGAGCACAGTGGAAAACATGCTTATAGACTGGAAGCCTGGCCCCTTGATCCGAGAAGGGTGTAATTGCAGACCGCAATTAGGGGCGTTCTCTGATATCGGGTGTTTAATGACTTCAAGTTTACACCAATTGATGCTCCCCATTGGTCCGTGGCCGTTTCTTTTGCGTTGGGGACAACAGTTGTTGACAACTGTAGCATTGTAGCTAAGCCTAACCCTAACAATTTTCCTAACCTTAATCTCAGTTTCCTAACCTCAAGTAAATTATCATAACCTTACACGTTAGTTATCCAAACCTGCATGGTAAACAAATCCCTAACCCTCACCCTTTTCCTAACCTTAACCTCAGTCTCCTAACCTGCCACGCTATTTCACCTAACCTGCCACGTTAATTATCCTAACCTACCACTTTAATTATCCTAACCTGCCACTTTAATAATCCTAACCTGTTATGTATGCTATGTGCCTAGTTAAATAATAGTCTCCATCAGTTTCAGAACACCGGAACTGACCAATGGCATGTATCATTTTTTATTATATCAGGGAACATCCACTTCAACAAACTGTACAGTAGTTTTCCTATTGGGAGGTGCGGGAAATAGTTGAAAGAGCGATTGGTGCTGAGGAAGCTATGGCAGTGGATGACCCACAGCCAGTTGAGATTCATAATGTCATTTACCAGTTGAAGGATACCGATTGTAAAGATTAATTGTATGTGCGGTTGAAAGGTTTTTTGGAGTTCAGGAATTAACATTGGAAGCATTGCAGGCAGTGGTGGAAAAAGTACCCAATTGTCATATTTCAGTAAATGTAAAGATACTTGAGTCCTTTCCTATCAAGGTAAAAGTGAAAGCCACCCAGTAAAATACTACTTGAGTAAAAGTCTAAAAGTATTTAGTTTAACATATACATAAGTATCAAAAGTAGATGTAATTGCTAAAATATACTTTAGTATCAAAAGTAAAAGATTAAAATAATTTCAAATCCATTATATTAAGCAAACGATTTTCTTGTAGTTTAAATGTACGGAAAGTCAGGGGCACATTCTAACTCTCAGGGTGGTTTACTAAATTCGCTCTGACTATATACTCTGATTTCAGAGCACTCTGGTCTGAGGCTGCCAGAGGGAAGAATAATTGATGAAAAACGAACGCTCCACATCCTTGAATACGGCCGGTGTCAGTAAACGTCGGCAAAACACGCGTATTTAAATTGTTGCCTGTAGCACAGTTAAAGTCAGCAATGCTCTGGATAACATGAACACAGCCTAACCAGCTCTGCTAAGGCGAGTAAAATGGTCAGAATTCTCTCATTTGTACTGGAAGTAGCTAGAAAGCTAGCCAATGTTAACCAGTTAGCTTGGATGCTTGACTGCCGTTGTGAGGTCAGAACGCTTGAATCAACCCTACTCCTCCGCCAGAATGTCCAGTCAGGGGCGAAAATCTGATATAAACTTTGGAGGGGACAATTACATTAAATTTTCTCAAGAGAAATTCCTGAGGGGGACACCAAAAGTAGTGCTGTAACACATAGCCTACATTGTAATATGGTAAATGTATTGAGGAACCAAAGAAATAAGGTGTTTGCCGTACTCCTAACTACCGGTACCCAAAACTACACAACTAATCACAACAGCAATACCATTGCCTTTAACAAATCTTAGTTCAGTCACCAGTTTAAGTTGAGAGTGGGGGTATCCATGGCATTTTCCAATTATGTTCCTATTTTACAAGTCAAAAAAATGGAGAACCTTTCATAATGTTGCCAAACAAAGACTCAACAAACTTACCTGAGACTCCCTGTCTCTGCCAGTCTGTCCCTGCATATCTGTCCCCAACTCTGCTGTCTGTGTGCCATCTGTTGCCTGCTCTGCCTAATGACATCATTGTGAAACATTTCCCATTAGAATTTCATTTCTTTCTTATGAACATTTTATCAACTAGTCTTTGAGATATTAGGCTACTAGGGTTCTTACTTTGCGTTTTGGTGTACTGAAAAATACTCTGATGTCCGTCTTTTATTTTTCTGCCATTTTTCTACCTGGCTGGCTGGCTGGCTACACACACACACACACACACACACAGTGTGTAGGTTATTTACAGTAGGAGATGGGCTTCTATCATCTTATCTTTTATCATTCTATTTGGGCTTCGATCTAAAAGGTAGATAGCAAATATGAAACGGATTAAAATGACAAGAGTTGATAGCTGTATGAGTTCACCATTTACACAACATATGCTGCAACCTTTTGTAATTTTAATAGTTTGTTTCATATTGGCTGGCTTCCAACAATAGCTGAATTTGCAAAGCTAGCGAGCACCAATTCCATTTCAGTGGTGTTTGCTATAATCTTTGCTACCCTGGTGAAATAAAGGTGAAATAAAATAAATAAATAAAAGTTCCCTTGCGACAAGTTAGCTTTTGCAACGAGACCATTAAATATATTTAAGACAATGGTAGAAGAGAGTGTAGTTCTGTTCAGTTTGGACTTCAGTTTATTGCTAACCTTATCGCAGGGACTTTGAAGCACTAACTTACATCATCTGCATGCTGATCTTGGAATAAATTGATGATAGCAAAGATTCCATCTTTGACGAGGCCACATAAATGGAATAGGTACTAGCTAGCTTAATAGTTAATATTTGCGCGCTAGCTCTGCATATTCAGCTAGTGTGTGTGTGCGATTGACTGGATTAACCTCACTTCAGTTACGTTCATTGAGTGCCTTTCAGACAGTAGATACGACCCCTCTGTTACCTTGCCAACTAAGGAACTGGTAGTGGATCAAAACATTGTGAGGCAAAGGGTGGGGGGGTCGCAATCTTTTGAAACTTAAAAACGCGCTATTAAGTGTCTATAATCAGCACAATTGCTTTCATTGCGTATTATTAATATTATTTCAATTACATAGTTATGTTTCAGTGATATATTGGGGGGGACAAATCATATTTTTCCAAGGATGGGGGGGTCGTGTCCCCCCCGTCCCCCTCGGGATTTCCGCCCCTGCGTCCAGTGTGGTTCTGAACGCTCCGAGACCGATACGAACTGACAATCTGACAACGCTCTGAATTTACGAACGCCCAAGCGCACTCTGGCACTCCAGATTACATTTAAGATCTCACCCATAATTTACAAACAAAGCATTTGTGTTTAGTGAGTCAGCCAGATCAGATGCAGTATGGATGACCAGTAGGGATGCGTGTATTGAACAATTTTCCTGTCCCGCTAATCATTCAAAATGTAACTAGTACTTTTGGGTGTCAGGTAAATGTATGGAGTAGAAAGTACAATATTTTCTTTGGGAATGTAGTGGAGTGAAAGTAGAAGTTGTCAAAAATATACTTTACATCACTGATCGTGTGACAGGTTAAACTTTAACCGTTAAAGGAAATACACATAGGCTGTTATACATTAAAAAGTATTAGTAAGTTCATAGTATGTGAGGATCTTAAAAAACATCTAAGGTTAAAAAGATCATGCATTCTGTATTAGTTGATAGAGATTGATAACATTCATATAATTGTGTTAAAAAGTTAAAATCCATCAAGCGTACAAAGGGTAAGAATTGTAAAAGGAATGTGTAAACGTTATATTGATTACTTTATTTTGTGGTGCCTAATTGAAGAGGAAAAGTGTTCATCTGTGATCTATTAAATGCTCTTAATCTATGAGCCTGAGATCGATTGCTCTGGTCTCCACCCAAGTTCGCGGGGATATCGCGGTCTTTTCCTTATTGCAGTAAAAGTTCTCAGTGAGGAAACAATACCGTATCACTCTCATGATTATTTCTCCCCTTTTTCAGGTACGTTATTGATGATAAAACAGAGTCATTTAAATGTAATAACTCGCTAACATGTCAAGAGTGTTTAAGGTGTGTCTTAGTAACATCTTGAGGAAGTTAGAGTTAAGTTTGCAGAGAGTAATATGAGCCCTGCTCGGTTGCAGCGAAGGCTTGCTTCGTACTGAGAGTAGCTGCCATTTTATGTCGATCGTGAACGAACATGTGCGTTGTTAATAAGATATTTTGCGGTGTTATTTATATAATGGTTTTTCAAACACTTTATTGACTGTTGATAAATTGAGTTATGGTTTACTGAGTTAAAGCTTTGTGCTTGACAGTTATATTGAAATTAGTGTATGTTTCAGTGAATTACAGTGTATACTGTTGTGACTTGAATAAGCCTTGTACCCTACAACACTAGCTCTTTCCTGTAGATCTGTTGTTCTGTAAAATGTGTTACTTTTGTAAAATGATTGCAGTAAAAGTTCTCAGTGAGGAAACAATACCGTATCACACTCGTGATTATTTCTCCCCTTTTTCAGGGGCGTAACAATCTTAGGGAATACTGACTGAAGATGTTCCTCCCTACGAGGCCCATGAGACTGTGTAGGGATGTGATTTGAATAGCACTGTGACTGAAGATGTTCCTCCCTACGAGGCCATGAGACTGTGTAGGGATGTGATTTGAATAGGACTGTGACTGAAGATGTTCCTCCCTACGAGGCCCATGAGACTGTGTAGGGATGTGATTTGAATAGGACTGTGACTGAAGATGTTCCTCCCTACGAGGCCATGAGACTGTGTAGGGATGTGATTTGAATAGGACTGTGACTGAAGATGTTCCTCCCTATGAGGCCCATGAGACTGTGTAGGGATGTGATTTGAATAGGACTGTGACTGAAGATGTTCCTCCCTACGAGGCCATGAGACTGTGTAGGGATGTGATTTGAATAGGACTGTGACTGAAGATGTTCCTCCCTACGAGGCTCATGAGACTGTGTAGGGATGTGATTTGAATAGGACTGTGACTGAAGATATTCCTCCCTACGAGGCTCATGAGACTGTGTAGGGATGTGATTTGAATAGGACTGTGACTGAAGTAGTGGGATGTTATTTATCTATTTTTGTATTTTGTTTTGATATCGTTGTCCCCCCTCCCTTTATCCGCAATGGACATGTATTTCTTTCTACAGTTTACTAACCGTACAGTAGGTGGCGGCAGACACGTTATATTTGTGTAAATGTCAGTATACCTTCCTGTAGCTCAGTTGGTAGAGCATGGTGTTTGCAACACCAGGGTTGTGGGTTCGATTCCCATGGGGGGCCAGCACAGAAGAAAAAAAAAATGTATGAAATGTATGCATTCACTACTATAAGTCGCTCTGGATAAGAGCGTCTGCTAAATGACTAAAATGTAAAAAAAAAAAAAAAATGTAAAAAGAAGATGACGCTGTTGTATTGTCGTTGTGGGGAACAGGAAGTTCCGGGTAGTTAACGACAGAACTGTGCTTGTATTTCGATAGGGGTTGTGTCCGTTTCGAATGTATTATTACGGGTATGTAATAGCACGTTTAAACTTTCTAATGTCGAAATAATATATAATATGCTAGGTAACAAATCCGTCAAGGTATTATCAAGTTTGGTAAAGGTTTTAATTGTATGTGTTGTTTTGGGGTCAAACCGAGGGAGTGAAGAACGTGATTAGAAACGATTTTACAAGTCACATAGCTAGACTTTGGGTTTGTCTGAACATAAAGTAATTTGCTAAAGATTCCACTTATTTGAGTTCGTTTTTACTTGTTCTTGGTTTTGTGTAAAATGTTTATGAGCTGGTAAATAGCCTCGTCCGAACCATCCTGATCTCGCGAGTTTACATACACTGTTTCGTTAATGTAAGCTCGCGAGATCAGGATGGTATGGAGGAGGCTAGTCAAATGGCGGCTTCAACGGTTTCGGTCGTCTTTCTAGGAGTTTGCTCGTGGTGAAATGGCGACATGAGGCTGTGTGATGGAGTGTCAAAGTAGAGGGAAGCTAACTGAAGTTATCCTTCACCATTTGGAGAGAGAGACCAATTGCATGGAATGGCATCGATTAATGCAGATGAATCAGAGCACGTGTCAAACTCATTCCATGGAGGACCAAGTGTCTGCGGGTTTTCTCTCCACCTTTGTACTTGATTAACCTCTGGCGCGATATTCAAATACCTTAGAAATGCTATTACTTCAATTTCTCAAACATATGACTATTTTACACCATTTTAAAGACAAGACTCTCGTTAATCTAACCACACTGTCCGATTTCAAAAAGGCTTTACAACGAAAGCAAAACATTAGATTATGTCAGCAGAGTACCCAGCCAGAAATAATCAGACACCCATTTTTCAAGCTAGCATATAATGTCACAAAAACCCAGAAGACAGCTAAATGCAGCACTAACCTTTGATGATCTTCATCAGATGACACTCCTAGGACATTATGTTATACAATACATGCATGTTTTGTTCAATCAAGTTCATATTTATATCAAAAACCAGCTTTTTTACATTAGCATGTGACTAGCATGTAACTAGCATTCCCACCGAACACTTCCGGTGAATTGACTAAATTACTCATGATAAACGTTGCAATCAAGGTGTCCGATTTTAAAATAGCTTTTCGGTGAAAGCACATTTTGCAATATTCTGAGTAGATAGCCCGGCCATCACAGGCTAGCTATTTTGACACCCACCAAGTTTGGAACTCACCAAAGTCAGATTTACTATAAGAAAAATTGGATTACCTTTGCTGTTCTTCGTCAGAATGCACTCCCAGGACTTCTACTTAACCTGTTGGGGGTAGGGGGCAGTATTGATACGGCCGGATAAAAAACGTACCCGATTTAATTTGGTTACTACTCCTGCCCAGTAACTAGAATATGCATATAATTATTGGCTTTGGATAGAAAACACCATAAAGTTTCTAAAACTGTTTGAATGGTGTCTGTGAGTATAACAGAACTCATATGGCAGGCAAAAACCTGAGAAGATTCCTTACAGGAAGTGCCCTCTCTGACAAGATCTTGTTGTTCTTGTCTCTGTTTATTGAAGACTGAGGATCTTTGCTGTAACGTGACACTTCCTACGGCTCCCATAGGCTCTCAGAGCCCGGGAAAAAGCTGAATGATATCGAGGCAGCCCCAGGCTGAAACACATTTGCGCTTTTGGCAAGTGGCCGATCAGAGGACAATGGGCTTAGGCGCGTGTACGAGTCGACCCCATGTTTTATTTTCTTTCGTCTTTTTACCTAAATGCAGATTCCCGGTTGGAATATTATCGCTTTTTTACGAGAAAAATGGCATAAAAATTGATTTTAAACAGCGGTTGACATGCTTCGAAGTACGGTAATGGAATATTTAGAATTTTTTTGTCACGAAATGCGTCGTGCTCGTCACCCTTCTTTACCCTTTCGGATAGTGTCTTGAACGCACGAACAAAACGCCGCTGTTTGGATATAACTATGGATTATTTGGGACCAAACCAACATTTGTTATTGAAGTAGAAGTCCTGGGAGTGCATTCTGACGAAGAACACCAAAGGTAATAACATTTTTCTTATAGTAAATCTGACTTTGGTGAGTGCTAAACTTGCTGGGTGTCTAAATAGCTAGCCCTGTGATGCCGGGCTATCTACTGAGAATATTGCAAAATGTGCTTTCACCGAAAAGCTATTTTAAAATCGGACATATCGAGTGCATAGAGGAGTTCTGTATCTATAATTCTTAAAATAATTGTTATGCTTTTTGTGAACGTTTATCGTGAGTAATTTAGTAAAAAAAAAATGTAAATTCGCCGGAAGTTTGCGGGGGGGTATGCTAGTTCTGAACGTCACATGCTAATGTAAAAAGCTGGTTTTTGATATAAATATGAACTTGATTGAACAAAACATGCATGTATTGTATAACATAATGTCCTAGGAGTGTCATCTGATTAAGATCATCAAAGGTTAGTGCTGCATTTAGCTGTCTTCTGGGTTTTTGTGACATTATATGCTAGCTTGAAAAATGGGTGTCTGATTATTTCTGGCTGGGTACTCTGCTGACATAATCTAATGTTTTGCTTTCGTTGTAAAGCCTTTTTGAAATCGGACAGTGTGGTTAGATTAACGAGAGTCTTGTCTTTAAAATGGTGTAAAATAGTCATATGTTTGAGAAATTGAAGTAATAGCATTTCTAAGGTATTTGAATAACGCGCCACAGGATTCCACTGGCTGTTACGTAGGTGGGACGATTTCGTCCCGCCGACCCTAGAGAGGTTAAACAACAAATGTTGGTTTGGTTCCAAATAATCCATAGTTATATCCAAATAGCGGCGTTTTTGTTCATGCGTTCAATACACTATCCGAAGGGTAAAGAAGAGTGACGCGCCCGGCGCGTTTCGTGACAAAACATTTCTAAATATTCCATTACCGTACTTCGAAGCATGTCAAATGCTGTTTAAAATCAATTTTTATGCGATTTTTCTCGTAAAAAAGCGATAATATTCCGACCGGGAGTCGTTGTTTTCATTCAAAGACAGAGAAAGTAAAATGGGCTCTTCACGTGCACGCGTGCGCCCGTCTCATTGTTCTCAGATCGACCACTTACCAAATGCGCTACTGTTTTTCAGCCAGTAACTGCAGAGTCATTCAACATTTTGGCGCCTTCTGAGAGCCTATGGGAGCCTTAGAAAATGTCACGTTACAGCAGAGATCCTTTGTTTTGGATAGAGATGACAAAGAAGGCCAAGAAATGGTCAGAGAGGGCGCTTCCTGTTTGGAATCTTCTCAGGCTTTGGCCTGCCATATGAGTTCTGTTATACTCACAGACACCATTCAAACAGTTTTAGAAACTTTAGGGTGTTTTCTATCCAAATCAAACAATTATATGCATATTCTAGTTATTGGGCAGGAGTAGTAATCAGATTAAATCGAGTACGTTTTTTATCCGGCTGTGCAAATACTGCCCCCTATCCCCAACAGGTTAATGAATTAAGGTCACTAATTAGAAAGGAACTCCCCTCATCTGATTGTCTAGGTTTTAATTGAAAGGACAAAATAAAACCAGTGGAGACTCGGCCCTCAATGGAATGAGTTTGACACCCCTGAAACAATGGAAATGGAGAGAGAGTTTGAGAAGCAACAGCTGTGCTGGAATGCGATCAATGTGGGGAACAGTTCTGATGATATGGAGTGGGAGGATGAGGGCCTAGAATGTGAATGGTCTGTAGTGGAAAGACATAGGAAGAACAGAGATAATGATACTGGAAGCAGTGGCGCATGTAGTATAGAAACTCTAAAGAGGCCCAAGGTAGGGAGCTATAGTAATAATGTGTCACAGTGGAAAGTTGGGATGGTGTTTGAGGAGACCACAGGGCCTCATTTACACCCTATCTGATTAACCAAGGCCATAAAGAGAGGTGAAGTTAAACTGGGCCGCATCCGTGTAAATAAGAACTTGTTCTGAACTAGCCTACCTGGTTAAATAAAGGTGAAATGAAAAATTGAAAATGGTAGATTGTTAATATCTTGTGCTAGTCAGGTTCAGCAAGGGAAGATTCTTCTATTGGAAAATCATTATGGGACGAAGCTCAGAAGCCATGTTAAATTGAAAGGAGTAATCTCTGAGGTCCCAATATCAATGTCCATGGATGATATTGTTAAAGAACATGTGAAGGGAGACAGAGTGGTTGAAGCCTAAAGGTTGATCAGTAGGAAAGAAGGTTAAAGAAGTGAAAGCTTATCAGTGCTGTTGAGGTTTGAGAAGGTTTTGTCTGGAAAAGTACAGAATAGGATTCCTTAGCTTCAATGTCAGAGAATTTGACCCAGCCTCATCAATCAGCCAATCAAATGTATTTATAAAGCCCTTCTTACATCAGCTGATGTCACAAAGTGCTGTACAGAAACCCAGCCTAAAACCCCAAACAGCAAGCAATGCAGGTGTTGAAGCACAGTGGCTAGGAAAAACTCCCTAGAAAGGCCAGAACCTAGGAAGAAACCTTGAGAGGAACCAGGCTATGATGGGTGGCCAGTCCTCTTCTGGCTGTGCTGGGTGGAGATTATAACAGAACATGGCCAAGATGTTCAAATGTTCATAGATGACCGACAGGGTCAGATAATAATAATCACAGTGGTTGTCGAGGGTGAGCACCTCAGGAGTCAGCACCTCAGGAGTAAATGTCAGTTGGCTTTTCATAGCCGATCATTCAGAGTATCTCTACCGCTCCTGCTGTCTCTAGAGAGTTGAAAACAGCAGGTCTGGGACAGGTAGCACGTCCGGTGAACAGGTCAGGGTTCCATAGCAGAACAGTTGAAACTGGAGCAGCAACGGTGAATCATCACAGTGTTTTTAAATACCAAAGAGTGGGACATGTAGCTGGTGAATGTTGGAGCAATGTGACGGTTAAGTGTTTCAATTGTGATTAGGACACAGAGCAGCATTTTGTGGATGCCAGGTGCAGAGAGATGCTCAGAGATAGAATCCGTCATGATGTATCATATGCAGAGACTGTAAGCAGTGGCGGTTCTAGACCATTTCAACTGGGGGGGCGAAGCTGGGGCCAGTTGTACTGTTAGAGGGGCCAGTTACATTAGACGTTATTGGTATCATATCGTTTTCTTCACTGCATTGCAGGCATTAGCAGGCAAAAGACCATGTTCATAATCATTAGTGTTCTGCGTTCCCACTGTCTAATAACGGATGTAAAAAAAGAACGATAGCAAAAATTTGTTATGTAGAAAGTATTTCATACGCCACATTTAGGGGGGCCACAAGGGGTTCCAAAATTGTTGTCACAGGGGCACTGCCCCACAGTAAGAGGACCTACTGTCAGACTGATGGAGCTTCCATGGTTGGTCCTGTAGTAAGAGGACCTACTGTCAGACTGATGGAGCTTCCATGGTTGGTCCTGTAGTAAGAGGACCTACTGTCAGACTGATGGAGCTTCCATGGTTGGTCCTGTAGTAAGAGGACCTACTGTCAGACTGATGGAGCTTCCATGGTTGGTCCTGTACTAAGAGGACCTACTGTCAGACTGATGGAGCTTCCATGGTTGGTCCTGTAGTAAGAGGACCTACTGTCAGACTGATGGAGCTTCCATGGTTGGTCCTGTAGTAAGAGGACCTACTGTCAGACTGATGGAGCTTCCATGGTTGGTCCTGTAGTAAGAGGACCTACTATCAGACTGATGGAGCTTCCATGGTTGGTCCTGTAGTAAGAGGACCTAGTGTCAGACTGATGGAGCTTCCATGGTTGGTCCTGTAGTAAGAGGACCTAGTGTCAGACTGATGGAGCTTCCATGGTTGGTCCTGTAGTAAGAGGACCTTCTGTCAGACTGATGGAGCTTCCATGGTTGGTCCTGTAGTAAGAGGACCTTCTGTCAGACTGATGGAGCTTCCATGGTTGGTCCTGTAGTAAGAGGACCTACTGTCAGACTGATGGAGCTTCCATGGTTGGTCCTGTAGTAAGAGGACCTACTGTCAGACTGATGGAGCTTCCATGGTTGGTCCTGTACTAAGAGGACCTACTGTCAGACTGATGGAGCTTCCATGGTTGGTCCTGTAGTAAGAGGACCTACTGTCAGACTGATGGAGCTTCCATGGTTGGTCCTGTAGTAAGAGGACCTACTGTCAGACTGATGGAGCTTCCATGGTTGGTCCTGTAGTAAGAGGACCTACTATCAGACTGATGGAGCTTCCATGGTTGGTCCTGTAGTAAGAGGACCTAGTGTCAGACTGATGGAGCTTCCATGGTTGGTCCTGTAGTAAGAGGACCTAGTGTCAGACTGATGGAGCTTCCATGGTTGGTCCTGTAGTAAGAGGACCTTCTGTCAGACTGATGGAGCTTTCATGGTTGGTCCTGTAGTAAGAGGACCTTCTGTCAGACTGATGGAGCTTCCATGGTTGGTCCCGTAGTAAGAGGACCTACTGTCAGACTGATGGAGCTTCCATGGTTGGTCCTGTAGTAAGAGGACCTTCTGTCAGAACTGGTCTTCCTACTAGTCCTGACATGGTTTCGAGGCCTGTTCAGAAATCTTGCGCCCATAAATGCGCTGTGACAAAGGATACTTTAATATTTAATAAAATGTACTTCATAGATTTCATTGGTAAGCTTATCAAAACTTGGATTGTATATAGCAGAAATACCAGGTTTAAAGTTATCTTGTAAACTTCAGCAGAGTTGTTGGTGGTAACAGATGTTACTGTTGGCATGGTTTTTGATAAGCTGGATAACCTAAGGGTGGATTGTCTCAGCATGATATAACCCCCAATGTTTGCAAACACAGAAAGGGATCTATTGATAAAGTTTATTAGGGGTGTGTGAGGGTTTTTGGGGAAGGGGGGTGTGGTAGAAGTTAATAGGGATTTCTTAGTTTATTTTATTAGTACAGAATTAGACAGACATGAACCTTAAACGTTTGTTTGAGGTCCACCATGATACCATAGGAGGTCTGCATCAACGGACTTCAGTGCAGGTAGTGCCTCATCAGAGAGAAAACATTTCAGTTGCACTACAGTTTTGAAGCTGAATGTAATGATTATCAGTTCTTTACATGTGTACTAATATTCAGACACATTCAGTTGTTTCTATATTTATCTATCTATTTATCTTACTATGGTGTGAATGGGAAATACAATTGTTTTATGTGAGTGAAATAATACAGGTAAGACAAGGTTATTCAGGAAAATAGTACATAGTGCTGCCTAAAACATACTGCAACCTTGTACTAAATGGTTTTTGAGTCATTTATGTGAGTTGAGGAAATCTACTATAGATTAAGTGCACTTATGTTGTGCAATTTAAAATGTGTACTTTGTGTCTGTGAATGAATGTTTTGTCAAGGATTAGCTACCTGATCTACTGAAATGAGTAAATTGAACAACAAAAAAGAGAATATATTTTTACAGATTAAAGTGCCAGAACTGTCGAGACAATAACTTTTGTGTCCGTTTGTCTTTATTACTACAGGCTGACTCAGATTAAGTCTTAGGCCGGTAACATCAACAGTGAGGACAAACCCAGCCTGCCTCTCTCCTTCCACACTGAGTCCAAACCTACAGTCACTGGGTCCTGATTGTGACAGTGGAGCCCAGTTTGCACTGCAGGATCCAGAGATGGCATCAGTGAAGCTGGAAGACTGCAGTCAAACACTGGAGCTGAATGTCAACATTAAAGATGAAGAAGCCGAGGAGAAGATTAGGACAACTGTTAATCATGGTAAACAGCTGGTTCTATCTATAAGTTATCTTCATAAATTATACCTCCATAAGTTATGACCCAGTCTATTGCTAGGTTGAATTCTGTAATTCTGACATCACACATCCCTGAACCACTCAAGACTTCACAGCGAAGCAACATTTTTAAAAACTTGTAACGCCTGCCTATGCCCACACATTGTCTCAAGAACGTTGGAAATGTTTAATACCCTCGATCACCAAGTTAGGCATACCTCATTTCAAAATAGGCCATGACATCATCACTGTCAATATTGAATTATAATTCTTAATGTTTTACCAGTGAAATGACCAAGCTGCGTCTGCATGCCAATCGTTTGATCTCAATCAATTTCATGGGAATATGCATTTACATCTTCTTGAATTACTGTTTGGTTAGCAAATTAGAGAAGATGGTATTAAATTATATAGACTTCCTGTATTTTCTTTTAATCAAAGCACATTCTGCCTAATGGCGCGCGCTGTTGAGTTTGGGACGATTCAGCAAACCATTCTAAAATCTCGTAAGAAATGAGGTGTTGTTTTTGTTGTAACAGTAATGTTATGCTATAATATTTGGTTATGTGGACTACTAATTAATCATTAGGTGATCGTCCAAGACATTGATCTAGCTTTACTAAACAAACACCATTGTGGCGGCGCATCGCTCCTGCAGCACTACACCCCTGCAGTCTGCTGCACCGAACTAGTGATTGATGCTCACCTGGCCTACTCTTTTGCCTCGTGCAACATTTGGTGACGCAGAAACGAGAGAACGTGTTTGGCTGTTTTTATGAAAATCTGGGAATATTTGCCCAAGGAAACATTAAGTAGCCTAGTGGTTAGAGCGTTGGGCCAGTAACCGAAAGGTTGCTGGATCGAATCCCTGAGCTGACAAGGTAAAAATCTGTCGTTCTGCCCCTGATCAAGGCAGTTAACCCACTGTTACCCGGAAGGCCTTCATTGTAAATAAGAATTGTTCTTAACTGACTTGCCTAGTTAAATAAAGGTTAAATGTAATAAATATATGTATAATAAGGACATCAGTCAATTGAAATGAATTAGGCCCAAACCTGTAGATTTCACATGACTGGGCAGGGATGCAGCCATGGGTGGGCCTTGGAAGGCATAGGCCCACCCACTCGGCAGCCAGACCCACCTCAGGTCCTGGGCTGACGTTGTTACACGTGGTCTACGATTGTAGCCAGTTTGCTCTGTTCTGTGAAGGGAGTAGCGAGATCTTCAGCAGTTTCCAGCTACAATAGTCATTTACAACATTAACAATGTCTACACTGTATTTCTGATCAATTTGACATTATTTGAATGGACAAAATTTTTATTTTCTTTCAAAAACAAGGACATTTGCAAGTGACCCCAAACTTTTGAATTTATTTATTTCAGCACTAATGGTAGTGTTTTTTATATATATTTTTTAACCTTTTATTTAACTTCCTTATTGTCTGGTTATTGTCCGGAATTTCGGATGACTGATGTGCCCAAAGTAAACTGCCTGTATGTCAGGCCCAGAAGCTAGGATATGCATATATATATATATAAAAATATATATATATATATATTTTTTTTTTAATCTTTATTTTAACAGGGAAAACAGACTGAGACCTGGATCTCTTTTACGGCTGTGCCCTGTGTAAACATGTTGACATGTACAGTTTTAGGCATACAGACAAGAACATTTCAAACATGCAAAACAAAGACACAATTCAACAGAAACAATCACAGACAACATCATATTGATGTTCCATAACATTTTTTAAATGGGCAAGGGACACCAGAGTGTCTAACTTAAGTTGGATCTGCAGTTTGTTCCATAAATAAGGTGCAAAGGAACTAAAGGCAGTCCTACCCAACTCTGTGGAGACCGCAGGAGTCTCTAATGTAATCCACATCTGTGATCTGGTTTTAAAATTAGTATATCTAGTGGAAATTAATGATGATATATATGGAGGTAGTTTTAAAAGAAGTGCTTTATAAATAAACAAGAGAGCATGTTGCTCTCGCCTCACAGATAGAGAGGCCCAACCCACGTTGATATAGGATACAGTGATGAGTTTTTTAACTATCACCCGTGATATACTTGATAGCATTGGATAGAAATCACTCTGAAGTTTCTAATGTCTGTGAGTATAACAGAACTGATATGGCAGGCGAAAACCTCGAGGAAAATCCATCCGGAATTTTTATTTTTTGAGGTCACAGGTTTTTTCAATGCTTGCCTATGGCATTTACAAATAGATTGGACCCAGATTGCAGTTCCTGTGGCTTCCACTAGATGTCAACAGTCTTTAGAAAGGGTTTCAGGCTTGTTTTTTGAAAAATGAATAACTATTTGTAGTTTTTCCAAGGTGTCCCCCATTAGAAAAGTAGTCATGTTGCGTGTATCAACGAGAGCGCGCTCTACATTATTTATCTTCGCTATTGAACACACTATTCTCCGTCTTAAATATTATTGTTTATTTATATATTAGAATACCTGAGGATTAATTAGAAACATCGTTTGACTTGTTTGGACAAACTTTACTGGCAACTTTTTGGATTCGTTTGTGTGCATGTTGAACGAGTGAATTACTGAATCAAGCCAACTAAACTGCCATTTTTGGGATATAAAGAAGGACTTTATCGAACGAAAAAAACATTCATTGTGTAGCTGGGACCCTTTGGATTGCAAACAGAGGAAGATCTTCAAAGGTAAGTGATTTATTTAATTGCTGTCTGTGATTTTGTGACGCCTGTGCCGGTTGAAAAAGTATATTGACGTGAGGCGCTGTCCTCAGATAATCGCATAGTATGCTTTCTCCGTAAAGCCTTTTGGAAATCTGACAACACAGTTGGATTAACAAGGTTTTAAATGATGTAAGACACTTGTATTTTCATGAATATTTAATATTACGATTTTTGTATTTTGAATTTCGCGCTCTGTAATTCCACCGGATGTTGTCGTCCGTGTCCCGCTAGCATTTGGACATGCGCCCAAACAGGTTAACTAGGCAAATAAGAACAAATTCTTATTTTCAATGACGGCCTAGGAACAGTGGGTTAACTGCCTTGTTCAGGGGAAGAATGACAGATTTTTACCTTGTCAGCTCGGGGATTCGATCTTGCAACCTTTCGGTTGCTCTAAACACTAGGCTACCTGTCACCCGTTATGGCCAGAAGAGGACTGGTCACCGCTCTGAGCCTGGTTCCTCTCTAGGTTTCTTCCTAGGTTCCTGCTTTCTAGGGAATTTTTTTGTGGCCACTGTGCTTCTACATCTGCATTGCTTGCTCTTTGGAGATTTTAGGCTGGGTTTCTGTTAAGCACTTTGAAAACTACTGATGTTAAAAGGGCTCAACTGACTGGTTCTTCTGATGTTCACACAGGACACCATGTTGAGACATTCTCTACATCCAGAGAGCAACAGCAGGAAGATCACAGAGCTAAGAGGTCTCATCACTGCCCACATTGTGAAGAGATTTTCCCATTTCTATCAAAGCTAAAAATACACCTAAAAATACACACAGGAGAAAAGCCTTACTCCTGTTCTGACTGTGGAAAAAGCTTCAAGACATCAACGGTGCTAAAACTTCATCAGAGAAGACACACAGGAGAGAAGCCTTATTACTGCTCTGACTGTGGAAAACGTTTTATAACATCAACTCAGCTAAAAGTTCATCAGAGAACACACACAGGAGAGAAGCCTTTCTTCTGCTCTGACTGTGGAACTAGTTTCTCTCAACTTTCCCACTTAAAAACACATGAACGCATACATACAGGAGAGAAGCCTTATTACTGCTCTGACTGTGGAAAATGTTTTAAAACATCAAATGAGCTAAAAGTTCATCAGAGAACACACACAGGAGAGAAGCCTTATGTCTGCTCTGACTGTGGAAAATGCTTCACAACATCAACTGATCTAAAAGTTCATCAGAGAACACACACAGGAGAGAAGCCTTACTTCTGCTCTGACTGTGGGGAGAGTTTCTCTCAAAAGACCAACTTAAAATCACACCAACAAATACATACAGGAGAGAAGCCTTACTCTTGCTTTGACTGTGGAAACCGTTTCTCCCAATTGGGTAACTTAAAATCACATGAACGTATACATACAGGAGAGAAGCCATACTCCTGCTCTGACTGTGGGAAGAGTTTCTCCCAATTGCATACGTTAAAAACACATGAACGTATACATACAGGAGAGAAGCCTTTCGTCTGTGCTGACTGTGGGGTGAGTTTCTCTCATCTGGGTACCTTAACAACCCACCAACGTATACACACAGGAGAGAAGCCTTACTCTTGCTCTGACTGTGGAAAATGCTTCACAACATCAACTGATCTAAAAGTTCATCAGAGAACACACACAGGAGAGAAGCCTTATTTCTGCTTTGACTGTGGAAAATGTTTTAAAACATCAAATGAGCTAAAAGTTCATCAGAGAACACACACAGGAGAGAAGCCTTATGTCTGCTCTGACTGTGGAAAATGCTTCACAACGTCAACTGATCTAAAAGTTCACCAGAGAACACACACAGGAGAGAAGCCTTATTCCTGCTCTGACTGTGTAAAAAGCTTCAAAACATCAACTGAGCTAAAAGTACATCAGAGAACACACACAGGAGAGAAGCCTTATTACTGCTCTGACTGTGGAAAACGTTTTAAAACATCAAATGAGCTAAAAGTTCATCAGAGAACACACACAGGAGAGAAGCCTTACGTCTGCTCTGACTGTGGGAAGAGTTTCTCCCAATTGTATACCTTAAAAACACACAAACTTATACATACAGGAGAGAAGCCTTACTCCTGCTCTGACTGTGGAAAATGCTTCACAACGTCAACTGATCTAAAAGTTCACCAGAGAACACACACAGGAGAGAAGCCTTACGTCTGCTCTGACTGTGGGAAGAGTTTCTCCCAATTGTATACCTTAAAAACACATAAACTTATACATACAGGAGAGAAGCCTTACTCCTGCTCTGACTGTGTAAAAGATTTCAAAACATCAACTGAGCTAAAAGTTCATCAGAGAACACACACAGGAGAGAAGCCTTATGCCTGCTCTGAATGTGGAAAATGTTTTAAAACATCAAATGAGCTAAGAATTCATCAGAGAACACGCACAGGAGAGAAGCCTTATGCCTGCTCTGAATGTGGAAAATGTTTTAAAACATCAACAGAGCTAAAAGTTAATCAGAGAACACACACAGGAGAGTAGCCTTTCTTCTGCCCTGACTGTGGAATTAGTTTCACTCAACTTTCCCACTTAAAATCACATGAACATACATACAGGAGAGAAGCCATACTCCTGCTCTGACTGTGTAAAATGCTTCAAAACATCAACTGAGCTAAAAGTTCATCAGAGAACACACGCATGAGAGAAGCCTTACCTCTGCTCTGACTGTGGGGTGAGTTTCTCTCACCAGAGCAACTTAACACACCAACGTAAAACACACCTTACTCCTGCTCTGTAGAAGGGTGGGCGTGTAACTCAAACGTCTAGCCAAAGGTTGTGTGCTTGAATCTCATCAAGGAGGATTTTAGCTAATTAGCAACTTTGCAACTACTTACTACTTTTTAGCTATTACTTAGCATGTTAGCTTAGCATGCAACTACTTAGCATGTTAGCTAACCTTTCCCCTAAACCCATTTAACTCTACCTTAAACCCCTCACCCCTAACCTAGCTAATGTTAGCAACAACAACTTGGATTTCGTAACATATCATACATTATACGAGTTGGTAACATATTGTATAAATAGCAATGCGTAAAATAATATACGAATTGTAATTCATAACATACCATACATCCTACAAGTCATATTATATTGAACAACAATCTAAACGCAACAATTTCAAAGATTTACAGTTCGTATAAGGAAATCGATCAATTGAAATAAATAAATGAGGCCCAAATCTATGGATTTCACATGCAGGGGCTCAGCAATGGGTGGGACTTGGGAGGGCATAGGCCCACTTGGGAGACAGGCCCAGCCAATCAGAATGAGTTTTTCCCCACAAAAGGTCTATATTACAGACATAAATACTACTCAGCCCCCCCCCCCCTCCTCAGACAATCTTGCAGGTGAAGAGGTCCTGGGCTGCCATGGTTACATGTGATCTGCAGTTGTGAGGCCGGTTGGATGTACTGCCAAATTCTCTAAAAAGACATTGGAGGTGGCTTATGGTAGAGATAAATATTGAATTCTCTGGCAACAGCTCTGGTGGACATTCCTGCAGTCATCATGACAATTACACATTCCCTAAACTTGAGACATCTGTGACATTGTGTTGTGTGGCCTTCTATTGTCCCCAGCACAAGGTGCACCTATGTAATGATCATGCTGTTTTATCAGCTTCTTGATTCGCCACACCTGTCAGGTGGATGGATTATATTGACAAAGGCTGAAATGCTCACTAACAGGGATATAAACAAACTTGTGCACAACATTTGAGAGAAATAAGCTTTTTGTGCATATGGAACATTTCTGGAATCTTTTATTTCAGCTCATGAAACCAACACTTTGCATGTTTTGTTTATTTTTTAGTTCAGTTTATATTGGTAGGCCAATGTAATGAAACCTGACATACTAAATGGAGTGGCACGGATGTGTTTGTAATATATAATACGTTTTTCTCTGAGACCAGGTTGTCCGTCTGCAGTGTTCTGTGGGAATGAGCTAGTAGACACATTTTTTTATTGAACCTTTATTTAATGAGGCAAGTCAGTTAAGAACAAATTCTTATTTACAATGATGGCCAAGGAACAGTGGATTAACTGCCTTGTCCAGAGGCAAAACGACAGATTTTTACCTTGTCAGCTCAGGGATTCGATTTAGTAACCTCTTGGTTACTGGCCCAACGCTCTAACCACTAGGCTACCTTCCACCCCTAACATGTATCAGATAGAGATGGTATGATGATCACTTTTCACCACTAGTTTGGGGGGATTATTTTACTTTATTTAATGATACACAGCTTATGCAATGAATACATGTATTTATTAATTGTCTTTAAAACTAGATTAGTTATTTTAGTTACTGATCATGAATGTGTTTGGATAACTGCATTGAAGCAAACTTTATTGATCTGCCAATGAAAAATAAAGTTACATGAATATGTACTGGTCAACCTCTTCTCTTTAGTATTCAGTTCTTCATATTAGATCTGACAGCATGAATGGTTCTTATGGTTGTATTCAGTTCTTCATATTAGATCTGACAGTATGAATGGTTCTTATGGTTGTATTCAGTTCTTCATATTAGATCTGACAGTATGAATGGTTCTTATGGTTGTATTCAGTTCTTCATATTAGATCTGACAGTATGAATGGTTCTTATGGTTGTATTCAGTTCTTCATATTAGATCTGACAGTATGAATGGTTCTTATGGTTGTATTCAGTTCTTCATATTAGATCTGACAGTATGAATGGTTCTTATGGTTGTATTCAGTTCTTCATATTAGATCTGACAGTATGAATGGTTCTTATGGTTGTATTCAGTTCTTCATATTAGATCTGACAGTATGAATGGTTCTTATGGTTGTATTCAGTTCTTCATATTAGATCTGACAGTATGAATGGTTCTTATGGTTGTATTCAGTTCTTCATATTAGATCTGACAGTATGAATGGTTCTTATGGTTTTATTCAGTTCTTCATATTAGATCTGACAGTATGAATGGTTCTTATGGTTGTATTCAGTTCTTCATATTAGATCTGACAGTATGAATGGTTCTTATGGTTGTATTCAGTTCTTCATATTAGATCTGACAGTATGAATGGTTCTTATGGTTGTATTCAGTTCTTCATATTAGATCTGACAGTATGAATGGTTCTTATGGTTGTATTCAGTTCTTCATATTAGATCTGACAGTATGAATGGTTCTTATGGTTGTATTCAGTTCTTCATATTAGATCTGACAGTATGAATGGTTCTTATGGTTGTATTCAGTTCTTCATATTAGATCTGACAGTATGAATGGTTCTTATGGTTGTATTCAGTTCTTCATATTAGATCTGACAGTATGAATGGTTCTTATGGTTGTATTCAGTTCTTCATATTAGATCTGACAGTATGAATGGTTCTTATGGTTGTATTCAGTTCTTCATATTAGATCTGATTGTATGAATGGTTCTTATGGGCTGAGTGCCTGTAGTGTTTTTGTATGATTACAGTCAGGAGTTCTCTCTGACCCTGTGATGTCACCAGCACATTAAGTACATTCATCTTAACATAGCCAGGTGAGACAACCACATATCACAGTAAATACATTTCTCCTCAATTAGTCAGTGTTAGTAGGACAAGTGTCACATTATTATTATTATTATTTAGCATATATATATGGCGGTCATCATCATTAATCAAGTCGACTATACTGGGAAATCGTTTTTAATCTTTGTCATATGAAGAGAAATAATGAGAAATTATAGATAAAATGTATCGGTGCTCATCGGCCATTTGACATAAACATTACACAACAAGTTGGAAATTGCAAATTCAACAATGAGTGGTTTGGAAGGAACCAGTTGCTAACTGCAACTATTGCAAAGCAATCACTAGAGTTCCCAGTTGTCTTGAAAGCATCATAAATCCAGAG
The DNA here is from genome assembly GCF_965601325.2 of Salmo salar. Classification (NCBI taxonomy): domain Eukaryota; kingdom Metazoa; phylum Chordata; class Actinopteri; order Salmoniformes; family Salmonidae; genus Salmo; species Salmo salar. The sequence goes on along the minus strand of NC_138307.1, from coordinate 30,749,680 downwards.
AATGCCAGACTGATGACAAAGTTTGATGGCAAAATATTACCACGAAGGACCACTGCTCCACCTTCCTGTTCAAGTGAGTACAGCACAACAAGGTGAGTCCAAAAATGTCTTGTATGCTTTACGCATAAATGATGTAGTATGCCAGGGAGATATGTATACTGTAGCTAAGAAAGTAATACTCAGTGTATGTTGTGTAGTAAGATGTTAGTAGCCATGTGCCTCACCCTAATCATTTGGTCTATTTTCACCTCTTAATTTTGACTACTGTTCTGACTTTGTGGTTCACATGTAGCCTATAACCTCTTTTTGAGAAATGTATTCATTGAATATTGTAAGAATTTTCATTGTCTGCTTATGTGCCCTTTTATTTATCCTATGGTTCTGACTTGGCGTACGGGCCCATGTTCTGAATTCTGTCGCTGTACATTTGAAAAGTGCTGAACAAACAGTTATATTGACAACGTCCGTCCTAGCTCACTCATTAATGTCTTAATCGAAATTACGGATTGCCTCTTATCCGCTTGTCGTCCCCTTATGCCATAGGTTGTACATCTCAATTGTCAGTAGAAAGCACATTTGTTTAAGTAAGTCAGCCATGTTATTTTACTTTCAACTGGCTCAGCTCACTGTTACAGTACAGCACCACCATATTCCATTTATTAAGTAACCATCTGTTTTATGTAACCATAAAACCGTAACATTTACATTTACGTCATTTAGCAGACGCTCTTATCCAGAGCGACTTACAAATTGGTGCATTCACCTTATGATATCCAGTGGAACAACCACTTTACAATAGTACATCTATATTTTTTTTTGGGGGGGGGGGGGGGGTTAGAAGGATTACTTAATCCTATCCCAGGTATTCCTTAAAGAGGTGGGGTTTCAGGTGTCTCCGGAAGGTGGTGATTGACTCCGCTGTCCTGGCGTCGTGAGGGAGCTTGTTCCACCATTGGGGTGCCAGAGCAGCGAACAGTTTTGACTGGGCTGAGCGGGAACTGTGCTTCCGCAGAGGTAGGGAAGCGAGCAGGCCGGAGGTGGATGAACGCAGTGCCCTTCTTTGGGTGTAGGGACTGATCAGAGCCTGAAGGTACGGAGGTGCCGTTCCCCTCACAGCTCTGTAGGCAAGCACCATGGTCTTGTAGCAGATGCGAGCTTCAACTGGAAGCCAGTGGAGTGTGCGGAGGAGCGGGGTGACGTGAGAGAACTTGGGAAGGTTGAACACCAGACGGGCTGCGGTGTTCTGGATGAGTTGTAGGGGTTTGATGGCACAGGCAGGGAGCCCCGCCAACAGCGAGTTGCAGTAATCCAGACGGGAGATGACAAGTGCCTGGATTAGGACCTGCGCCGCTTCCTGTGTGAGGCAGGGTCGTACTCTGCGAATGTTGTAGAGCATGAACCTACAGGATCGGGTCACCGACTTGATGTTAGCGTAACATATCACACTATTTTGAGTCCCGGATTTATATTTACTATGCTACCTCTAGTCTATGAGACGAGGCTGCACCTTTACCTACATTATGCACATGCAGGTCAAGAGGTGCGCTTTCCCTTCTGCATCTGCATGTGGCATAAACTCACCCACCTCACAGCATGAATCTAAAATGGTTGACTTTGGCTGTGAGCAGGGGCAAAAATCTGATATCAACTTTGGAGGGGACAATTACATGAAATTTTCTCAAGAGCAATTCCTGAGGGGGACACCAAAAGTAGTGCTGTAACACATAGCCTACATTGTAATATGGTAAATGTATATTGTATATATGTATATTCAGAATGACCTTCTTGATCCTAATCAGTCAGGTTTCAAGACTGGGCATTCAACTGAGACTGCTCTTCTCTGTGTCACGGAGGCTCTCCGCACTGCTAAAGCTAACTCTCTCTCCTCTGCTCTCATCCTTCTAGACCTATCTGCTGCCTTTGATACTGTGAACCATCAGATCCTCCTCTCCACCCTCTCCGAGTTGGGCATCTCCGGCGCGGCCCACGCTTGGATTGCGTCCTACCTGACAGGTCGCTCCTACCAGGTGGCGTGGCGAGAATCTGTCTCCGCACCATGCGCTCTCACCACTGGTGTCCCCCAGGGCTCTGTTCAAGGCCCTCTCCTATTCTCGCTATACACCAAGTCACTTGGCTCTGTCATATCTTCACATGGTCTCTCCTATCATTGCTATGCAGACGACACACAATTAATCTTCTCCTTTCCCCCTTCTGATAACCAGGCGGCGAATCGCATCTCTGCATGTCTGTCAGACATATCAGTGTGGATGACAGATCACCAGCTCAAGCTAAACCTCGGCAAGACGGAGCTGCTCTTCCTCCCGGGGAAGGACTGCCCGTTCCATGATCTCGCCATCACGGTTGACAACTCCCTTGTGTCCTCCTCCCAGAGTGCTAAGAACCTTGGCGTGATCCTGGACAACACCCTGTCATTCTCCACTAACATCAAGGCGGTGACCCGATCCTGTAGGTTCATGCTCTACAACATTCGCAGAGTACGACCCTGCCTCACACAGGAAGCGGCGCAGGTCCTAATCCAGGCACTTGTCATCTCCCGTCTGGATTACTGCAACTCGCTGTTGGCTGGGCTCCCTGCCTGTGCCATTAAACCCCTACAACTCATTCAGAACGCCGCAGCCCGTCTGGTGTTCAACCTTCCCAAGTTCTCTCACGTCACCCCGCTCCTCCGCTTTCTCCACTGGCTTCCAGTTGAAGCTCGCATCCGCTACAAGACCATGGTGATTGCCTACGGAGCTGTGAAGGGAACGGCACCTCCATACCTTCAGGCTCTGATCAGGCCCTACACCCAAACAAGGGCACTGCGTTCATCCACCTCTGGCCTGCTGGCCCCCCTACCTCTGAGGAAGCACAGTTCCCGCTCAGCCCAGTCAAAACTGTTCGCTGCTCTGGCACCCCAATGGTGGAACAAGCTCCCTCACGACGCCAGGACAGCGGAGTCAGTCACCACCTTCCGGAGACACCTGAAACCCCACCTCTTTAAGGAATACCTAGGATAGGATAAAGTAATCCTTCTAACCCCCCCCCCCCCTTAAAAGATTTGATGCACTATTGTAAAGTGGTTGTTCCACTAGATATCATAAGGTGAATGCACCAATTTGTAAGTCGCTCTGGATAAGAGCGTCTGCTAAATGACTTAAATGTAAATGTAAATATTGAGGAACCAAAGAAATAAGGTGTTTGCCGTACTCCTAACTACCGGTACCCAAAACTACACAACTAATCACAACAGCAATACCATTGCCTTTAACAAATCTTAGTTCAGTCACCAGTTTAAGTTGAGAGTGGGGGTATCCATGGCATTTTCCAATTATGTTCCTATTTTACAAGTCAAAAAAATTGAGAACCTTTCATAATGTTGCCAAACAAAGACTCAACAAACTTACCTGAGACTCCCTGTCTCTGCCAGTCTGTCCCTGCATATCTGTCCCCAACTCTGCTGTCTGTGTGCCATCTGTTGCCTGCTCTGCCTAATGACATCATTGTGAAACATTTCCATTAGAATTTCATTTCTTTCTTATGAACATTTTATCAACTAGTCTTTGAGATATTAGGCTACTAGGGTTCTTACTTTGCGTTTTGGTGTACTGAAAAATACTCTGATGTCCGTCTTTTATTTTTCTGCCATTTTTCTACCTGGCTGGCTGGCTACACACACACACAGTGTGTAGGTTATTTACAGTAGGAGATGGGCTTCTATCATCTTATCTTTTATCATTCTATTTGGGCTTCGATCTAAAAGGTAGCTAGCAAATGTGAAACGGATTAAAATGACAAGAGTTGACAGCTGTATGAGTTCACCATTTACACAACATATGCTGCAACCTTTTGTAATTTTAATAGTTTTTTTCATATTGGCTGGCTTCCAACAATAGCTGAATTTGCAAAGCTAGCGAGCACCAATTCCGTTTCAGTGGTGTTTGCTATAATCTTTGCTACCCGGGTTAAATAAAGGTGAAATAAAATAAATAAATAAATAAAAGTTCCCTTGCGACAATTTAGCTTTTGCAACGAGACCATTAAATATATTTAAGACAATGGTAGAAGAGAGTGTAGTTCTGTTCAGTTTGGACTTCAGTTTATCGCTGACCTTATCACAGGGACTTTGAAGCACTAACTTACATCATCTGCATGCTGATCTTGGAATAAATTGACGATAGCAAAGATTCCATCTTTGACGACGCCACATAAATGGAATAGGTACTAGCTAGCTTAATAATTAATATTTGCGCGCTAGCTCTGCATATTCAACTAGTGTGTGTGCGTGATTGACTGGATTAACCTCACGTCAGTTACGTTCATTGAGTGCCTTTCAGACAGTGGATACCACCCCTCTGTTACCTTGCCAACAAAGGAACTGGCAGTGGATCAAACCATTGTGAGGCAAAGGGTGGGGGGGTCGCAATCTTTTGAAACTTATAAACGCGCTATTAAGTGTCTATAATCAGCACACTTGCTTTCATTGCGTATTATTAATATTATTTAAATTACATAGTTATGTTTCAGTGATATATTGGGGGGGACAAATCATATTTTTCCCAGGATGGGGGGGTCGTGTCCCCCCCGTGTCCCCCGGGATTTCCGCCTCTGGCTGTGAGTGATGGGAAAAAATCATACTAAGGCAATTACTTTAATAATTCAATGGATGTTTTGTTTACAAAGTTGATGAGTAAATTGTCTTATTTAAAAACAAATGTGACTTCGCTATGGGGCCGTCAATGGGAATTGGGCCGTGCTTCAGCTGAACTGAAGTACCGAAAATGCCCTCTGAGCACAGTGGAAAGCATGCTTATAGACTGGAAGCCTGGCCCCTTGATCCGAAAAGGGTGTAATTGCAGACCGCAATTAGGGGCGTTCTCTGATATCGGGTGTTTCATGATATCAAGTTTACACTAATTGATGCTCCCCATTGGTCCGTGGCCTTTTCTTTTGCGTTGGGGACAACAGTTGTTGACAACTGTAGCATTGTAGCTAAGCCTAACCCTAACCATTTTCCTAACCTTAATCTCAGTCTCCTACCTGCCACGTTAGTTATCATAACCTGCCACGTTAGTTATCCAAACCTGCATGGTAAACAAATCCCTAACCCTCCTAACCTTAACCTCAGTCTCCTACCTGCCACGTTAATTATCCTAACCTACCACTTTAATTATCCTAACCTGCCACGTTAATTATCCTAACCTACCACTTTAATTATCCTAACCTGCCACTTTAATAATCCTAACCTGTTATGTATGCTATGTGCCTAGTTAAATAATAGTCTCCATCAGTTTCATAACACCGGAACTGACCAATGGCATGTATAATTTTTTATTATATCAGGGAACATCCACATCAACAAACTGTACAGCAGTTATCCTACTGGGGGGCGCAGGAAATAGTTGAAAGAGCGATTGGTGCTGAGGAAGCTATGGCAGTGGATGTCCCGCAGCCGGTTGAGATTCATAATGTCATTTACCAGTTGAATGATACCGATGGTAAAGATTAATTGTACGTGCAGCTGAAAGGTTTTTGGGAGTTCAGGAATTAACATTGGAAGCATTGCAGGCAGTGGTGGAAAAAGTACCCAATTGTCATACTTGAGTAAAAGTAAAGATACTTGAGTCCTTTCCTATCAAGGTAAAAGTGAAAGCCACCCAGTAAAATACTACTTGAGTAAAAGTCTAAAAGTATTTAGTTTAACATGTATCAAACGTAAATGTAATTGTTAAAATATACTTAAGTAGCAAAAGTAAAAGTACAAATCATTTCAACTTCATTATATTAAGCAAACCAGACGGCACAATTTTCTTGTGTTTAAATGTACGGATAGTCAGGAGCTCACACCAACTCTCAGGGTGCGTTCCTAAATTCGCTCTGACTATATACTCTGATTTCAGAGCACTCTGGTCTGAGGCTGCCAGAGGGAAGAATAATTGATGAAAAACGAACGCTCCACATCCTTGAATACAGCCGGTGTCAGTAAACGTAGGCAAAAAAATCGCGTAATTAAATTGTTGCCTGTAGCACAGTTGAAGTCACCAATGCTCTGGATAACATTAACACAACCTAACCAGCTCTGCTAAGGCGAGTAAAATGGTCAGAGTTCTCTCATTTGTACTGGAAGTAGCTAGCAAACTAGCCAATGTTAACCAGTTAGCTTGGATGCTTGACTGCCGTTGTGAGGTCAGAAAGCTTGAATCAACCCTACTCCTCCGCCATAGCATCCAGTGTGGTTCTGAACGCTCCGAGACCGATACGAACTGACAATCTGACAACGCTCTGAATTTACGAACGCCCAAGCGCACTCTGGCACTCCAGATTACATTTAAGATCACATCCATAATTTACAAACAAAGCATTTGTGTTTAGTGAGTCCGCCAGATCAGATGCAGTATGGATGACCAGTAGGGATGCGTGAATGGAACAATTTTCCTGTCCCGCTAATCATTCAAAATGTAACGAGTACTTTTGGGTGTCAGGTAAATGTATGGAGTAGAAAGTACAATATTTTCTTTAGCAATGTAGTGGAGTTAAAGTACAAGTTGTCAAAAATATACTTAAGTACTTTACACCACTGATTGCAGGGAATACTGACTGAAGATGTTCTACCCTACGAGGCCATGAGACTGTGTAGGGATGTGATTTGAATAGGACTGTGACTGAAGATGTTCTTCCCTACGAGGCCATGAGACTGTGTAGGGATGTGATTTGAATAGGACTGTGACTGAAGATGTTCCTCCCTACGAGGCCCATGAGACTGTAGGGATGTGATTTGAATAGGACTGTGACTGAAGATGTTCCTCCCTACGAGGCCCATGAGACTGTGTAGGGATGTGATTTGAATAGGACTGTGACTGAAGATGTTCCTCCCTACGAGGCCCATGAGACTGTGTAGGGATGTGATTTGAATAGGACTGTGACTGAAGATGTTCCTCCCGACGAGGCTCATGAGACTGTGTAGGGATTTGATTTGAATAGGACTGTGTAGTGAGGTGTTATTTATCTATTTTTGTATTTTGTTTTGATGTCGTTGTCCCCTCTCCCTTTATCCACAATGGACATGTATTTCTTTCTACAGTTTACTAACCGTTCAGTAGGTGGCGGCAGACACGTTATATTTGTGTAAATGTCAGTATACCAGAGAAGAAGATGACGCTGTTGTATTGTCGTTGTGGGGAACAGGAAGTTCCGGGTAGAAAACGACAAGACTGTGCTGGTATCCTGTTGGGGGTAGGGGGCAGTATTTACACAGCCGGATAAAAAACGTACCCGATTTAATCTGGTTATTACTACTGCCCAGAAACTAGAATATGCATATAATTATTGGCTTTGGATAGAAAACACCCTAAAGTTTCTAAAACTGTTTGAATCGTGTCTGTGAGTATAACAGAACTCATATGGCAGGCAAAAACCTGAGAAGATTCTGAACAGGAAGTGGCCTGTCTGACAAGTTCTTGTTCATCTTGGCTCTTTTTATTGAAGACTGAGGATCTTTGCTGTAACGTCACACTTCCTACGGCTCCCATAGGCTCTCAGAAGGCGGGAAAAAGCTGAATGATATCGAGGCAGCCCCAGGCTGAAACGCATTTGCGCTTTTGGCAAGTGGCCGATCAGAGGACAATGGGGTTAGGCGCGTGCACGAGTCAACCCCATGCTTTATTTTCTTTCGTCTTTTTACCTAAACGCAGATTCCCGGTCGGAATATTATCGCTTTTTTACGAGAAAAATAGCATAAAAATTGATTTTAAACAGCGGTTGACATGCTTCGAAGTACGGTAATGGAATATTTAGAAATGTTTTGTCACGAAATGCGTCGTGCTCGTCACCCTTCTTTACCATTCGGATAGTGTCTTGAACGCACGAACAAAACGCCGCTGTTTGGATATAACTATGGATTATTTTGAACCAAACAAACATTTGTTATTGAAGTAGAAGTCCTGGGAGTGCATTCTGACGAAGAACACCAAAGGTAATAACATTTTTCTTATAGTAAATCTGACTTTGGTGAGTGCTAAACTTGCTGGGTGTCTAAATAGCTAGCCCTGTGATGCCGGGCTATCTACTGAGAATATTGCAAAATGTGCTTTCACCGAAAAGCTATTTTAAAGTCGGACATATCGAGTGCATAGAGGCGTTCTGTACCTATAATTCTTAAAATAATTGTTATGCTTTTTGTGAACGTTTATCGTGAGTAATTTAGTACATTTTTAGTAAATTCACCGGAAGTTTGCGGGGGGTATGCTAGTTCTGAACGTCACATGCTAATGTAAAAAGCTGGTTTTTGATATAAATATGAACTTGATTGAACAAAACATGCATGTATTGTATAACATAATGTCCTAGGTGTGTCATCTGATGAAAATCATCAAAGGTTAGTGCTGCATTTAGCTGTGGTTTGGATTTATGTGACATTATATGCTAGCTTGAAAAATGGGTGTCTGATTATTTCTGGCTGGGTACTCTGCTGACATAATCTAATGTTTTGCTTTCGTTGTAAAGCCTTTTTGAAATCGGACAGTGTGGTTAGATTAACGAGAGTCTTGTCTTTAAAATGGTGTAAAATAGTCAAAAGTAATAGCATTTCTAAGGTACTTGAATAACGCGCCACAGGATTCCACTGGCTGTTATGTAGGTGGGACGATTTCGTCCCGCCGACCCTAGAGAGGTTAAAGGAATTTTATATCTTGATGATAATAATCAATAATCAATTCGCCTTGACTAATGCCCAAGGTTTGTAAGACAATGGGTTAAAATAATTAGGCAAGGACTCAGCTTTCTGCAAAAGGTTTCTGTAGCTTTATTCAGAGAACGTTCTGAGGTCAGGATAACAAAACAGTCATTTTATAGTTCTTGCTTACTTACGCACATGCATTTACACACAATCTGTTGGTGACCTGCAACCCCCTTTGACTTCTGACGCTGTTTAACACATTCTAGCTCAGCCTGTTCCTTTCCTTCAAGGTTAGGAACTCTTTGAAGTTTTACTCCCTTTACCATCTGTTTCTGTAGCTCTCTATACTAATTGCATACACACATTTCTTTCCATCTCCAGTGGTTCCTGGACTTTCTGGAACTAATCAGACCAATCGATCCCTACATTGATCATTACATTGATTATTCATTAACCATGCTGTATGACTAATAATTCATCATCGTTTATTGATTCATTTACCTTTATTAGATGATTCTCTTATCATTCCCGTAGTAAGAGGACCTACTGTCAGACTGATGGAGCTTCCATGGTTGGTCCTGTAGTAAGAGGACCTACTGTCAGACTGATGGAGCTTCCATGGTTGGTCCCGTAGTAAGAAGATCTACTGTCAGACTGATGAAGCTTCCATGGTTGGTCCCATAGTAAGAGGACCTACTGTCAGACTGATGGAGCTTCCATGGTTGGTCCCGTAGTAAGAAGACCTACTGTCAGACTGATGGAGCTTCCATGGTTGGTCCCATAGTAAGAGGACCTACTGTCAGACTGATGGAGCTTCCATGGTTGGTCCCATAGTAAGAGGACCTACTGTCAGACCGATGGAGCTTCCATGGTTGGTCCCGTAGTAAGAGGACCTACTGTCAGACTGATGGAGCTTCCATGGTTGGTACTGTAGTAAGAGGACCTACTGTCAGACTGATGGAGCTTCCATGGTTGGTCCCGTAGTAAGAAGACCTACTGTCAGACTGATGGAGCTTCCATGGTTGGTCCCATAGTAAGAGGACCTACTGTCAGACTGATGGAGCTTCCATGGTTGGTCCCATAGTAAGAGGACCTACTGTCAGACCGATGGAGCTTCCATGGTTGGTCCCGTAGTAAGAGGACATACTGTCAGACTGATGGAGCTTCCATGGTTGGTACTGTAGTAAGAGGACCTACTGTCAGACTGATGGAGCTTCCATGGTTGGTCCCGTAGTAAGAAGACCTACTGTCAGACTGATGGAGCTTCCATGGTTGGTCCCATAGTAAGAGGACCTACTGTCAGACTGATGGAGCTTCCATGGTTGGTCCCATAGTAAGAGGACCTACTGTCAGACCGATGGAGCTTCCATGGTTGGTCCCGTAGTAAGAGGACATACTGTCAGACTGATGGAGCTTCCATGGTTGGTACTGTAGTAAGAGGACCTACTGTCAGACTGATGGAGCTTCCATGGCTGGTCCTGTAGTAAGAGGACCTACTGTCAGACTGATGGAGCTTCCATGGTTGGTCCTGTAGTCAGAGGACCTACTGTCAGACTGATGGAGCTTCCATGTTTGGTCCTGTAGTAAGAGGACCTTCTGTCAGAACTGGTCTTCCTACTAGTCCTGACATGGTTTCGAGGCCTGTTCAGAATTCTTGTGCCCATAATTGCGCTGTGACAAAGGATACTTTAATATTGAATAAAATGTACTTCATAGCTTTCATTGGTAAGGTTATCAACAACTTGGATTGTATATAGCAGAAATACCAGGTTTAAAGTTATCTTGTAAACTTCAGCAGAGTTGTTGGTGGTAACAGATGTTACTGTTGGCATGGTTTTTGATAAGCTGGATAACCTAAGGGTGGATTGTCTCAGCATGATATAAACCCCAATGTTTGCAAACACAGAAAGGGATCTATTGATAAAGTTTATTAGGGGTGTGGGAGGGTTCTTGGGGAAGGGGGGTGTATGGTAGAAGTTAATAGGGATTTCTTGGTTTATTTTGTTAGTACAGAATTAGACAGACATGGACCTTAAACGTTTGTTTGCGGACCTCCATGATACCATAGGAGGTCTGCATCAACGGACTTCAGTGCAGGTAGTGCCTCATCAGAGAGAGAACATTTCAGTTGCACTACAGTTTTTAAGGTGAATGTAATGATTATCAATTCTTTACATGTGTACTAATATTCAGACACATTCAGTTGTTTCTATATTTATCTGTAATTCAGGTTTTTCTCACGGGGCTTCAAGTAAATAAATATTAGTGCTTGAAAAAGTACTTACTAAGTCCTTGAATTTGACTTGCCACTCTACTAACCCTGATAATTCTTACTATGGTGTGAATGGGAAATACAATAGTTTTTTGTGAGTGAAATAATACAGTGAAGACAAGGTTTTTCATACATTTTTTTACATAGTACTGCCTACAACATACTGCAAACCTTGTACTAAATGGTTTTTGAGTCATTTATGCATTTATGTGATTTTAGGAAATCTACTATAGATTAAGTGCACTTATGTTGTGAAATTTAAAATGTGTACTTTGTGTCTAATGTGAATTAATGTTTTGTCAAGGATTAGCTACCTGATCAAGAAAAAATGGAATATTCTTACAAAATAAAGTGCCAGAACTGTCAAGGAAATATCTTTTGTCTCCGTTTGTCTTTATTACTACAGGCTGACTCGGATTAAGTCTGAGGCCGGTAACATCAACAGTGAGGACAAACCCAGCCTTCCACTCTCCTTCCACACTGAGTAGAAACCTTCAGTCACTGGGTCCTGATTGTGACAGTGGAGCCCAGTTTGTACTGCAGGATCCAGAGATGGCATCAGTGAAGCTGGAAGACTGCAGTCAAACACTGCAGCTGAATGTCAACATTAAAGATGAAGAAGAGGAGGAGAAGATTAGGACAACTGTTAATCATGGTAAGAGCTGGTTCTATCTATAAGTTATCTTCATAAATTAGACCTCCATAAGTTATGACCCAGTCTATTGCTAGGTTGAATTCTGTAATTCTGACATCACACATCCCTGAACAACTCAAGACTTCACAGCGAAGCAACATTTTTTTAAACTTGTAACGCCTGCCTATGCCCACACATTGTCTCAAGAACGTTGACAATGTTTAATACCCTCAATCACCAAGTTAGGCATACCTCATTTCAAAATAGGCCATGACATCATCACTGTCAATATTGAATTATAATTCTTAATGTTTTACCAATGAAATGACCAAGCTGCGTCTGCAGGCCAATCGTTTGATCTCAATCAATTTCATGGGAATATGCATTTAAATCTTTTTGAATTACTGTTTGGTTAGCAAATTAGAGCAGATGGTGTTAAATTATATAGACTTCCTGTATTTTGTTTTAATCAAAGCACATTCTGCCTAATGGCGCTGTTGAGTTTGGGACGATTCAGCAAACCATCCTAAAATCTCGTAAGAAATGAGGTGTTGTTTTTGTTGTAACAGTAATGTTATGCTATGATATTTGGTTATGTGGACTACTAATTAATCATTAGGTGATCGTCTAAGACATTTACTAAACAAACACCATTGTGGCGGCTCATTGCTCCTGCAACACTACAGCCCTGCAGTCTGCGGCACCGAACTAGCGATTGATGCTCACCTGGCCTACTCTTTTGCCTTGCGCAACATTTGGTAACGAGAGAACATGTTTGGCTGTTTTTATGAAAATCTGGGAATATTTGGCCAAGGAAACATTTCTGGTTGGTCTCAAGGAATGTCACACAGGGAGACTTTTTAAAACAGGATTGAATGAAGTAGCAGCTAATGCTCATGGAGAGCCTAACAATTATTATTATTATTAACCTTTATATAACTAGGCAACTCAGTTAATAAGAACAAATTATTTTTTACAATGATGGCCTACACCGGCCAAACCCGGACAACACTTGGCCAATTGTTTGCCGCCTTATGGGACTCCCAACCAGTTGTGATACAGCCTGGAATCTAACCAGGGTGTCTGTAGTGACGCCTCTAGCACTGAGATGCAGGGCCTCAGACCGCTGCGCTACTTGGGAGCTCATAAGTTTGATGAAATTCCATTATCTTTCAGTCTAATAGGGCTATTTACTTCCTTTTGTAACATGCAACAATTTCAACTTTTTTTGAGTTATAGTTCATATAATGGGCGGCAGGTAGCCTAGTGGTTAGAGCGTTGGGCCAGTAACCGAAAGGTTGCTGGATCGAATCCCTGAGCTGACAAGGTAAAAATCTGTCGTTCTGCCCACTGTTAATGGATTATCTTGGCAAAGGAGAAATGCTCACTAACAGGGATTGTAAACATATTTGTGCACAACATTTGAGAGAAATAAGCTTTTTGTGTGTGTAGGAAAACTTCAGAGATTTTTTTTATTCCAGCTCATGAAACATGGGGCCAACACTTTACATGTTGCATTTATATATTTTTCAGTGTAGTTAGACATTACTGTTCTCTCCATGTTCGGCTGGAATTTAGCCTGTAAAGGATTTGAGAAATGTGATATAGGCCTACGTCTCGTTTTGCGCTGCACAGAATATCAGATCTCAACAATGATTGGAGAAGTGTTGAACATAACCAGTAGACTACCACATCCTGATGATTTATATCTGATACAAAGATATTTAATATTTTTATATATGAAGTTGTAGAAACATCTCAAGGATGATCAATGGAAACAGGATGCACCTGAGCTCAATTCAAAAGTTTGGGGTCACTTAACACCAGTCTCAACGTCAAAAGTGAAGAGACTACTCCGGGATGCTGGCCTTCTAGGCAGAGTTGCAAAGGCCAGTTTTATTGCTTCTTTAATGAGCACCCCAGTTTTCAGCTGTGCTAACATAATTGCAAAATGGTTTTCTAATGATCAATTAGCCTTTTAAAATGATGAACTTGGATTAGCTAACACAACATGCCATTGGATCACAGGAGTGATGGTTGCTGATAATGGGCCTCTGTTCTCCTCAGTAGATATTCCATAAAAAATCTGCCATTTCCAGCTACAATAGTCATTTACAACATTAACAATGTCTACACTGTATTTCTGATCAATTTGATGTTATTTTAATGGACAAAAAATGTTATTTTCTTTCAAAAACAAGGACATTTCTAAGTGACCCTAAACTTTTGAACAGTAGTGTATATTTAATATTTTTTATATATCAAGTTGTAGAAACATCTCAAGGATGGTCAATGGAAACAGGATACATCTGAACTCAATTTTGAGTCTCTTGTTTCTCTGTTTTAAATTTTTTTTTTATAAATTAGCAAACATTTCTAAACCTGTTTTTGCTTTGTCATTATGGGGTATTGTGTGTAGATTGCTGAGGATATTTATTTATTTAATTTTAGAATAAGGCTGTAACATAACAAAATGTGGAAAAAATCAAGGGGTCTGAATACTTTCTGAGGGAACTGTCAGACCCCTTCCCATTTTTCCCGTTTTGGTACGTTACAGCCTTATTCTAAAATTGATGACATGTTTTTCCTCGTCAATCTACACACACTACCCCATAATGACAAAGCGAAAACAGGTTTAGAAATTTTAGGGACCTCCGACTGGGGTGAAGGTTCACCTTCCAACAGGACACCGACCCTAAGCACACAGCCAAGACTACGTAAAGTGGCTTCGGTACAAGTCTCTGAATGTCATTGAGTGACCCAGCCAGAGCCCGGACTTGAACCCGATCAAACATCTCTGGATAGACCTGAAAATAGCTTTGCAGAGACGCTCCCCATCCAACCTGGCAGAGCTTGAGAGGATCTGCAGAGAAGAATGGGAGAAACTCCCCAAATACAAGTGTGCCAAGCTTATAACTTCATACCCAACAAGACTCAAGGCTATAATCGCTGCCAAAGGTGTTTCAACTAACTATTGTGTAAAGGGTCAATACTTACGTAAATGTATTATTTCAGTTAATTCTAAGAACCTGTTTTTGCCCTTGTCATTATGGGGTATTGTGATGTCATTATGGGGTATTGTGATGCCATTATGGGGTATTGTTTGTAGATTGATGAGAAGAAAACAAAACTATTTAATCAATTTTAGAATAAGGCTGTAATGTAACAAAACGTAGAAAAGATCAAGGGGTCTGAATACTTTTCGAATGCATTGTAGATCTTCTTTCATTCTACTGAGACTTGTATGGATGACACCAGTATTGCCAGCATTTGTTTTATTCACTGGGTTATCTGGAGTGCTCAGAGTGTAGACTAAGGAAGTGGAGTAGACAAACTGACAGTGTTTTGAAGTTCTATGAAATTAGTCTGTGTAGTTTCTAACCCTTGTGATAGTGAGTGGAGGATGATATAGCTCATCATTTTCACGACCTTTGCCTCTTTGTAGTTTTTGACTCCTACCCAGTTTTAGAATAGTTTTATTCCCATACAGCCTACTGAAATTAATACATACACCACCGTTGAAAAATTTAGGGTCACTTAGAAATGTCCTTGTTTTTGAAAGAAAAGTACATTTTTTTTGTCCATAGTGTAGACAGTGTAGACGTTGTTAATGTTGTAAATGACTATTGTAACTGGAAACTGATGATTTTTTTAAATGGAATATCTACATAGGTGTGCAGAAGCCCATTATCAGCAACCATCACTCCTGTGATCCAATGGCATGTTGTGTTAGCTAATCCAAGTTTATCATTTTAACAGGTTAATTGATCATTACAAAACCCTTTTGCAATTTTGTTAGCACAGCTGAGATCTGTGGTTCTGATTAAAGATGCAATAAAACTGTCCTTCTTTAGACTAGTTGAGTATCTGGGTCATTTGTTGGTTCGATTACTGGCTCAAAATGGCCAGAAACAAAGACCTTTCTTCTGAAACTCATCAGTCTATTCTTGTTCTGAGAAATGAAGTCTATTCCATGTGAGAAATTGCGAAGAAACTGAAGATCTCGTACAACGCTGTGTACTACTCCCTTCACAGAACAGTGCAAACTGGCTTTAACCAGAATAGAAAGAGGAGTGGGAGGCCCCGGTGCACAACTGGGCAAGAGGACAAGTACATTATATTGTCTAGTTTGAGAAACAGTCGTCTCACAAGTCCTCAACTGGCAGCTTCATTAAATAGTACCCGCAAAACACCAGTCTCAATGTCAACAGTGAAGAGGCGACTCCGGGATGCTGGCCTTCTTGACACTATTCTGGTTAGAGCCAGTTTGCGCTGTTCTGTGAAGGGAGTAGTACACAGCATTGTACGAGATCTTCAGCCGTTTCCAGCTACAATTGTCATTTACAACATTAACAATGTTTACACTGTATTTCTGATCAATTTGACATTATTTGAATGGACAAAAAAAATTGCTTTTCTTTCACGAACAAGGACATTTGTAAGTGACCCCAATCTTTAGAATTTATTCATTTATTTCACCACTAATGGTAGTGTATTTATTTACTTTAATTTTTTTAACCTTTATTTAACTTCTGGTTATTGTCCGGAATTTCGGATGACTGACATGCCCAAGTAAACTGCCTGTAAACTGCCCAGAAGCTAGGATATGCATATACTTGATAGCTGGATAGAAAACACTCTGAACTTTCTAAAACTGTTAAAATAATGTCTGTGAGTGTAACAGAACTGATATGGCAGGTGAATAACTGAGGAAAATCCATCCGGAATTATTCTTTTTTGAGGTCACAGGTTTTTTCAGTGCTTGCCTATGGGATACACAAATAGATAGTACCCAGATTGCAGTTCCTGTGGCTTCCACTAGATGTCAACAGTCTTTAGAAAGGGTTTCTGGCTCGTTTTTTGAAAAATTAACAAGTATTTGTAGGTTTTCCAAGGTGTCCCCCATTTAGAAAAGTAGTCATGTTGCGCGCATCAACGAGAGTGCGCTCTTCGTTATTTATCTTCGCTATTGAACACACTATTCGCCATCTTAAATATTATTGTTTCTTTATTATATTATTATATATTAGAATTCCTGAGGATTAATTAGAAACATCATTTGACTTGTTTGGACGAACTTTACCGGTAACTTTTTGGATTCGTTTGTGTGCATGTTGAACGAGTGAATTACGGAATCAAGTGCGCCAACTAAACTGACATTTTTGGGATATATTGAAGGACATTATCGAAAACAAATGACTATTCGTTGTGTAGCTGGGACCCTTGGGATTGCAATCAGAGGAAGATCTTCAAAGGTAAGTGATTTATTTAATTGCTGTATGTGATTTTGTGACGCCTGTGCTGGTTGAAAAAGTATATTGACGTGGGGCGCTGTCCTCAGATAATCGAATGGCATGCTTTCTCCGTAAAGCCTTTTTGAAATCTGACAACGCAGTTGGATTAACAAGGTTTTAAATGATGTAAGACAGTTGTATTTTCATGAATGTTTAATATTACGATTTTTGTATTTTGAATTTCGCGCTCTGTAATATCACCGGATGTTGTCGTAGGTGTCCCGCAAGCGTTTGGACATGCGCCCAAACAGGTTAACTCGGCAAGTCAGTTAAGAACAAATTCTTATTTTCAATGACGGCCTAGGAGCACTGGGTTAACTGCCTTATTCAGGGGAAGAATGACAGATGTTTACCTTGTCAGCTCGGGGATTCGATCTTGCAACCTTTCGGTTGCTCTAACCACTAGGCTACATGTCACCCGGTATGGCCAGAAGAGGACTGGTCACCGCTCTGAGCCTGGTTCCTCTCTAGGTTTCTTCCTAGGTTACTGCTTTCTAGGGTTTTTTTGTGGCCACTGTGCTTCTACATCTGCATTGCTTGATCTTTGGGGATTTTAGGCTGGGTTTCTGTTAACCTGTTGGGGGTAGGGGGCAGTATTTACACGGCCGGATAAAAAACGTACCCGATTTAATCTGGTTATTACTACTGCCCAGAAACTAGAATATGCATATAATTATTGGCTTTGGATAGAAAACACCCTAAAGTTTCTAAAACTGTTTGAATCGTGTCTGTGAGTATAACAGAACTCATATGGCAGGCAAAAACCTGAGAAGATTCTGAACAGGAAGTGGCCTGTCTGACAAGTTCTTGTTCATCTTGGCTCTTTTTATTGAAGACTGAGGATCTTTGCTGTAACGTGACACTTCCTACGGCTCCCATAGGCTCTCAGAACCCGGGAAAAAGCTGAATGATATCGAGGCAGCCCCAGGCTGAAACACATTTGCGCTTTTGGCAAGTGGCCGATCAGAGGACAATGGGCTTAGGCGCGTGCACGAGTCGACCCCATGCTTTATTTTCTTTCGTCTTTTTACCTAAACGCAGATTCCCGGTCGGAATATTATCACTTTTTTACGAGAAAAATGGCATAAAAATTGATTTTAAACAGCGGTTGACATGCTTCGAAGTACGGTAATGGAATATTTAGAATTTTTTGTCACGAAATGCGTCGTGCTCGTCACCCTTCTTTACCATTCGGATAGTGTCTTGAACGCACGAACAAAACACCGCTGTTTGGATATAACTATGGATTATTTTGAACCAAACCAACATTTGTTATTGAAGTAGAAGTCCTGGGAGTGCATTCTGACGAAGAACACCAAAGGTAATAACATTTTTCTTATAGTAAATCTGACTTTGGCGAGTGCTAAACTTGCTGGGTGTCTAAATAGCTAGCCCTGTGATGCCGGGCTATCTACTGAGAATATTGCAAAATGTGCTTTCACCGAAAAGCTATTTTAAAATCGGACATATCGAGTGCATAGAGGAGTTCTGTATCTATAATTCTTAAAATAATTGTTATGCTTTTTGTGAACGTTTATCGTGAGTAATTTAGTAAATATTTTGTAAATTCACCGGAAGTTTGCGGGTGGGTATGCTAGTTCTGAACGTCACATGCTAATGTAAAAAGCTGGTTTTTGATATAAATATGAACTTGATTGAACAAAACATGCATGTATTGTATAACATAATGTCCTAGGTGTGTCATCTGATGAAGATCATCAAAGGTTAGTGCTGCATTTAGCTGTGGTTTGGATTTATGTGACATTATATGCTAGCTTGAAAAATGGGTGTCTGATTATTTCTGGCTGGGTACTCTGCTGACATAATCTAATGTTTTGCTTTCGTTGTAAAGCCTTTTTGAAATCGGACAGTGTGGTTAGATTAACGAGAGTCTTGTCTTTAAAATGGTGTAAAATAGTCATATGTTTGAAAAATTGAAGTAATAGCATTTCTAAGGTATTTGAATAACACGCCACAGGATTCCACTGGCTGTTATGTAGGTGGGACGATTTCGTCCCGCCGACCCTAGAGAGGTTAAGCACTTTGTGACAACTACTGATGTAAAAAGGGCTTCATAAAATACATTTCATTGACATGTATTTCACACCAACTGACGGTTCTTCTGTTGTTCACACAGAATATCATGTTGAGACATTCTCTACATCCAGAGAACAACAGCAGAAAGATCATGGAGCTAAGAGGTCTCACAACTGCCCGCATTGTGAAGAGATTTTCCCATTTCTATCAAAGCTAAAAATACACCTAAAAACACACACAGGAGAGAAGCCTTACTCCTGTTCTGACTGTGGGAAGAGTTTCTCCCGATTGGATACCTTAAAATCACATGTCCGTATACACACAGGCTGAGAAGCCTTACTACTGCTCTGACTGTGGGAAGAGGTTCTCCCGATTGGATACCTTAAAATCACATGAACGTATACACACAGGAGAGAAGCCTTACTACTGCCCTGACTGTGGGGCGAGATTCTCTCAAAAGACCAACTTAAAAGCACACCAACAAATACATACAGGAGGGAAGCGTTACTCCTGCTCTGAATGTGGAAAAAGTTTCTCCCGATCGGATAACTTAAAATCACATGAACGTATACATACAGGAGAGATTCCATACTCCTGCTCTGACTGTGGAAAGTGCTTCAAAACATCAACTGGGCTAAAAGTTCATCAGAGAACACATACAAGAGAAAAGCCTTACTCCTGTTCTGACTGTGTAAAATGCTTCAAAACGTCAACGGTGCTAAAACATCATCAGAAAACACACACAGGAGAGAAGCCTTACTTCTGCTCTGACTGTGGGAAGAGGTTCTCTCGATTAGATACCTTAAAAACACACCGTATACATACGGGAGAGAAGCCTTACTTCTGCTCTGATTGTGTAAAATGTTTCAAAACATCAACTGAGCTAAACGTTCATCAGAGGACTCATACAGGAGAAAAGCCTTACTCCTGTTCTGACTGTGTAAAATGCTTCAAAACATCAACTGAGCTAAAACTTCACCAGAGAACACACACAGGAGAGAAGCCTTACTTCTGCTCTGACTGTGGAAAATGTTTTAAAACATCAACTGAGCTAATACTTCATCAGAGAACACACACAGGAGAGAAGCCTTACTTCTGCTCTGAGTGTGGGAAGGGTTTCTCTCACCAGAGCAACTTAAAAACACACCAACGTATACATTAACCTCTCTGCTCTAAGTGGGACCCTAGCGTCCCATCTGGCCAACATCCGGTGAAATTGCAGAGCGCGAAATACAAATGTCAGAAATAGTCATAATAAACTTTCATGAAAATACAAGTGTTATATATCGGCTTAAAGATTAACTTCTTGTTAATCCAGTCGCTTTGTCAGATTTCAAAAAGGCTTTACGGCGAAAGCATACCATGCGACTATCTGAGGACAGCGCCCTGCTTACAAAAGCATATAAACATTTTCCAACCAAGTAGAGGAGTCACGAAAGTCAGAAATAGCGATAAAATTAATCACTTACCTTTGAAGATCTTCATCTGGTTGCAATCACAAGACTCCCAGCTACACAATAAATGGTCGTTTTGTTCGATAAAGTCCCTCTTTATATAAAAAAATCTCAGACGAATACATGCTAATAGTAGCGGTAAAGTTCGTCAAAACATGTCAAACGATGTTTATAACTAATCCTCAGGGTGTCAATTATCTAAATAATCGCTAATATTTCAACTGGACAAAAGTGTTTTCAATAGAAAGGAAAAAGAACAAAGAGCGCGCATAGTCACGCGCGTAAACCAGTACTGCATGACTTCCCAGTCCCCTGACAGAAAGATCTCATTCTTCTTCATTTTTCAGAAAACAAGCCTGAAACCATGTCTATAGACTTGACAGTGGAAGCCATAGGAACTGCAATCTGGGCCCTAACCCATTACATAGACGATTGGCTGTCAATGGAAAACCACTCACATAAAAAAAAAATCCTAGGGTTTTCCTAGGGTTTTTGCCTGCCATATCAGTTCTGTTATACTCACAGACATTATTTTAACAGTTTTAGAAACTTTAGAATGTTTTCTATCCAATCCAATTATATGCATATCCTTGCTTCTGGGCCTGAGTAACAGGCAGTTTACTTTGGGCACCTCATTCATCCAAACTTCCGAATACTGCCCCCTAGACCGAACAAGTTAAGGAAAAAAGCCTCATTGGTTCTCTGACCAGCTAAGAATAAAGTCACTCCATCACTTAATTCTCATCTCATAAAATACGTTTTAAAGTTGAATTGGATCAAATGAAGAAAGCGTAGAACACTGTAATCCTATTGTTTCTCACTGTGAGAGAACTGTACAGAGGAAAGGAAGCGTTATAGAATGTTAGCCTCTCTTTACTGATCAGTGTGCACCTTGTCAGTTTTAGTGTGTTTTGTTTTGTTAGCTTCGACTGTAAAGATTTGCCCTTAGTGTTGAATACCCTCTGTGAGGCTTCTCATTTTGAAAACAAACACTAGTCTGCCAATTGACAGGGTGGTACTGCTTCCCTCTCAGCCTGGTCTGACTCTGTCTGTGGGGAGAGTTTCAACTGGGCAGCTTAAAAACACACCACCATTTACACGTAGCAGAGAAGCCTTACTTCTGCTATGTGGAAGGGTGGGCGTGTAACTCAAACGTCTAGCCAAAGGCTGCGTGTTTGAATCTCATCACGGAGGACTTTAGCATTTTAGCTAATTAGCAACTACTTACTACTTTTTAGCTATTACTTAGCATGTTAGCTTAGCATGCAACTACTTAGCATGTTAACTAACCTTTCCCCTAAACCCATTTAACTCTACCTTAAAGCCCTCACCCCTAACCTAGCTAACTTTAGCAACAACAAATTGGAATTCGTAACATATTGTATGAATAGCAATGCGTAAAATAACATACAAATTGTCATTTGTAACATACGATACAAGTCGTATTATACTGAACCAAAATCTAAACACAGCAATTTCAAATGAATGGGCAGGGGCTATAAGCAAATCAGCCCCCCCAAAAAAAATTCTCTAAAAGGACGTTAGAGGTGCCTTATGGTAGAGATATAAATATTGAGTTCTCTGGCAACAGCTCTGGTGGACATTCCTGCGGTCATCATGACAATTACACATTCCCTAAACTTGAGACATCTGTGACATTGTGTTGTGTGGCCTTTTATTGTCCCCAGCACAAGGTGCACCTGTGTAATGATCATGCTGTTTTATCAGCTTCTTGATATGCCACACCTGTCAGGTGGAATGATTATCTTGACAAAGGCTGAAATGATCACTAACAGGGAAATAAACAAATTTGTCCACAACATTTCTGGAATTTATTATTTCAGCTCATGAAACCAACACTTTACATGTTTCATTTATATTGGTAGGCCAACGTAACATACTAAATGGAGTGGCACGGATGTTTTTGTAACATAAAGTACATTTTGCTCTGAGACCAGGTTGTCCCTCTGCAGTATTCTGTGGGAATGAGCTAGTAGATACTTTTTTAAAATATTTTTTAGTTATTGAACCTTTATTTAACTTGGCAAGTCAGTTAAGAACAAATGCCTATTTACAATGGTGGTCAAGGAACAGTGGATTAACTGCCTTGTTCAGAGGCTGAATGACAGATTTTTACCTTGTCAGCTCGGGGATTCGATCTAGCAACCTTTTGGTTACTGGCCCAATGCTCTAACCACTTGGCTACCTTCCACCCCTAACATGTATCAGATAGAGATGGTGTGATGATCACTTTTCACCATTAGTTTGGGGGGATTGTTTTACAATTTTATTTAATGATACACAGCTTTAGAAATTAATACATGTGTTTATTAATTGTCTTTACACTAGATTCGTTATTTTAGTTACTGATCATGAATGTGTTTGGATAACTGCATTGAAGCAAACTTTATTGATCTGCCAATGAAAAATAAAGTTACATGAATATGTACTGGTCAACCTCTTGTATTCAGTTCTTCATATTAGATCTGACAGTATGAATGGTTCTTATGGTTGTATTCAGTTCTTCATATTAGATCTGACAGTATGAATGGTTCTTATGGTTGTATTCAGTTCTTCATATTAGATCTAACAGTATGAATGGTTCTTATGGTTGTATTCAGTTCTTCATATTAGATCTGACAGTATGAATGGTTCTTATGGTTGTATTCAGTTCTTCATATTAGATCTGACAGTATGAATGGTTCTTATGGTTGTATTCAGTTCTTCATATTAGATCTGACAGTATGAATGGTTCTTATGGTTGTATTCAGTTCTTCATATTAGATCTGACAGTATGAATGGTTCTTGTGGTTGTATTCAGTTCTTCATATTAGATCTGACAGTATGAATGGTTCTTATGGTTGTATTCAGTTCTTCATATTAGATCTGACAGTATGAATGGTTCTTATGGTTGTATTCAGTTCTTCATATTAGATCTGATTGTATGAATGGTTCTTATGGTTGTATTCAGTTCTTCATATTAGATCTGACAGTATGAATGGTTCTTATGGTTGTATTCAGTTCTTCATATTAGATCTGACAGTATGAATGGTTCTTATGGTTGTATTCAGTTCTTCATATTAGATCTGATTGTATGAATGGTTCTTATGGGCTGAGTGCCTGTAGTGTTTTTGTATGATTACAGTCAGGAGTTCTCTCTGACCCTGTGATGTCACCAGCACATTAAGTACATTCATGTTAAGATAGCCAGGTGAGACAACCACATATCACAGTAAATACATTTCTCCTCAATTAGTCAGTGTTAGTAGGACAAGTGTCACATTATTATTGTTATTATTTGTGTTATTATTATTATTTGTATTATTATTTGTATTATTTGTATTATTATTATTATTAATTGTATTGTTATTATTATTATTATTTGTATTATTATTGATTATTATTATTATTATTATTGTTTGTATTTGTATTATTATTATTTGTATTATTATTATTATTATTATTTGTATTTTTGGGGGGAGGGATACTCTTTAAAAACATAGGGTTTCAGACCTTTTCGGGCAGATGGGCAGGGACTCTGCTGTCCTAGCATCAGAGGGAAGCTGGTGCCACCATTGGGGTACCAGGACAGAGAAGTGCTTTGACTGGGCTGAGAGGGAGCTTGACCTCCTGTAGCAGTGGGACGGCCATGAGACCAGAGGTGGCAGAACTGAGTGCTCGGGTTGGGATATAGGGTTTGAGCATAGCCTGAAGGTAGAGATGGGGCACTTCCTCTTGCTGCACCGTAAGTAAACACTATTGTCTTGTAGTGGATGTGAGCTTCGACTGGAAGCCAGTGGAATCTACGGAGGAGCAGGGTGTCATGGGGGAACTTGGGAAGGTTAAACACCCAGACGGACTGCAGTGTTCTAGATAAGTTCAGTGGCGACCCATCATTCAGGGCAGGTGGGCCACCTGTTTTGAGCCCCACAGTTTTAGCGATTAAAAAAGTGAGAGAAAAAAATGATCTGTGTGCAAACAATGTAAAAAAACAGATACAATTGAGTTATTAATAAAGCTGCATACATACGTGGCCTCTTTTGGTTTTCTTGAGTAAGGCAGCTCCAAAATGCAGGTGTTTCAGCCTAGTTCAGTACTTTCTGTGGAGGTGGGGCAAGCCAGCAGAAAATACGGAGCGTTGCGCCGTGATTGGCTCAGTGTTCTGTCATTCATGGGGACAATACTTCACTGCCAAGTCTAAGGGTATAACTTGAAAATTCAAGCCCCTTGGGTGCTGTCATAGAGTTACATTCAAAGTGCCCATCCAAGAAGGCTCAAGGTCATTGTCCACAGATAAAATAACATCAAATCATGTGATATCTACAGTCACTTTGATTGGACTGATCATGTCAACATCATACTTTCAAAATCTCAGCTAGCAGTCATCATCATGAATCAAGTTGACAATCTACTGGCAAATCCTTTTTAATCTTTATCATATGAAGAGAAATTATAGATAAAATCTATCGGTGCTCATCGGCCATTGGACATAAACATTACACAAAAGTTGGAAATTTCAAATTCAACAATGTGTGGTTTGGAAAGAATCAGTGGCTAACTGCAAGCATTGCAAATCAATCATTAGCCTGCTATTCAATGGAGTGGCTGTGTGGTCCCAAGTCTAAGATGAAGTGGCTCTTTTCCTAGTTTAAAATTGTAAACATTCAACATGGGCCATGCTGTCAATAGAGCTTGATTTGTGCCGCGCTCAAAACAATTTAAGTCGGTACTGCAAAATCTGACTTGAGTGAGTTCAAGACAACTGGGAACTCAGGGAAAAACAAGTAAAGACTGGGAAAATACATTTTGAACTTTCATCCAACTCAGAATTGTAAATTGGGAACTCTTTCTACAGCTACGACCTGAAGATCACTGACGTCCTCATTTTTTTTCCTGAGTTTCCAGTTGTCTTGAAAGCACCATAAATCCAGAGAATGCCAGACTTTGATGACAAAGTTTGATGACAAAATATGCCCACGAAGGACTGCCGCGCCACCTTCCTGTTCGAGTGAGCACAGCACAACAAGGTGAGTCCAAAAATGTCTTGTATGCTACTGCATAAATGATGTAATATGCCAGGGAGATATGTATACTGTAGCTAAGAAAGTAATACTAAGTGTATGTTGTGTAGGAAGATGTTAGTAGCCCATGTGCCTCCCCCTAATAATTTGGTCTATTTTGAGAAATGTAATCATTGAATATTGTAAGAGCTTTCATTGTCTGATTATATGCCCCTTTAGTTATCCTACGGTTCTGACTTGGCGTACAGGGAGAACGCTAAGAACGGCCCATGTTCTGAATTTTGTCGCTGTGCATTTCAAAAGTGCTGAACAAATAGTTATATTGACTTCGTCCGTCCTAGCTCGCTCATTATTGTCTTAATCGAAATTACGTATTGCCTCTTATCCGCTTGTCGTCCCCTTATGCCATAGTTTGTACATCTCAATTGTCAGTAGAAACCACATTTGTTTAAGTAAGTCAGCCATATTTTTTTTAAAGACAGTAAATGAGGCTGAATGAACTGTTTCTTTGCCAGACAAGGCTCCGCTGATAGCCAGGTGTAGCAGTGGTAAGTTGTTTGGACTATGCTTTTCGGTCAGCTTTATGTAACAGTTTGTGGGCACCCTTTCTCACCGTTATAGTGCAATGAATGTATTGTTTAGTAATGTATTGTGTAGTGGCTTTTCTGGCATGCATCCCACTTTTTTATTTTTCTTTATTTAACTAGTCAAGTCAGTTAAGAACAAATTCTTATTTACAATGACGACCTATCCCGGCAAAACCCGGACGATGCTGGCCCAATTGTGCGCTTCCCTATGGCACTCCCAATCACGGTCAGATGTGATTTAGCCTGGATTCGAACCAGGGACTGTACTGATGCCTCTTGCACTGAGATGCAGTGCCTTCGACCGCTGCGCCACTCAGGTGCCCTTAAAAGGTTTGCGCCCAACGTGGGGCAGAAGTTTGACGGCACAAGCGGGGAGCCCAGCCAACAGAGATTTGAGAAATGTTTTGGTACTCTTCTCTAGATCTGTGCCTCACCACAAACCTGTCTCGAAGCTCGACTGACAATTTCTTCGACCTCATTGCTTGGTTTTTGCTCTGACATGCACTGTCAACTGTGGGACCTTATATAGACAGGTTTGTGCTTTTCCAATCATTTGAATTTACCACATGTGGACTCCAGTCAAGTTGTAGAAACATCTCAAGGATGATCAATGGAAACAGGATGTACTTGAGCTCAATTTCAAGTCTCAGAGCAAAGGGTCTGAATACTTACCAAATAAGGTATTCATTTTTATAAATTTGCTAAGATTTCTAAAAACCTGTTTTCGGTTTACCATTATGGGGTATTGTGTTTATATTGACGAGGTAAAAAATGCATTTAATACATTTTCAAATAAGGCTGCAACGTAACAAAATGTGGAAAAAGTCAAGGGGTCTTATATAATGCCCTGTTTATGCTTCAAACTACAGATGTAAGGTTCTGAAGTGATAAACACTATGGCATAATGGAAAATGCATGTCCAATGGTTATCTCTGTATTAGTATTAGAACATTAAAACACCTAGGTAGATCAGTGGTTATCTCTGTATTAGTATTATCTCTGTTTTACCCACATTAAAACACCTAGGTAGATCAGTGGTTATCTCTGTATTAGTATTATCTCTGTATTACCCACGTTAAAACACCTAGGTAGAGCAGTGGTTATCTCTGTATTAGTATTATCTCTGTATTAGTATTATCCACATTAAAACACCTAGGTAGATCAGTGGTTATCTCTGTATTAGTATTATCTCTGTGTTAGTATTATCCACATTAAAACACCTCGGTAGAGCAGTGGTTATCTCTGTATTAGTATTATCTCTGTATTACCCACGTTAAAACACCTAGGTAGATCAGTGGTTATCTCTGTATTACCAACATTAAAACACCTACGTTGAGTAGTGGTTATCTCTGTATTAGTATTATCTCTGTACTACCCACATTAAAACACCTAGGTAGAACAGTGGTTATCTCTGTATTAGTATTATCTCTGTATTACCAACAGTAAAACACCTAGGTAGAGCAGTGGTTATCTCTGTATTAGTATTATCTCTGTATTACCAACATTAAAACACCTAG
Source organism: Salmo salar (assembly GCF_965601325.2). Lineage (NCBI taxonomy): Eukaryota > Metazoa > Chordata > Actinopteri > Salmoniformes > Salmonidae > Salmo > Salmo salar. Next base: position 30,722,193 of record NC_138307.1, on the reverse strand, counting down.
GTAGGGCAGTGGTTATCTCTGTATTAGTATTATCTCTGTATTACCCACATTAAAACACCTAGGTAGATCAGTGGTTATCTCTGTATTAGTATTATCTCTGTATTACCCACATTAAAACACCTAGGTAGAACAGTGGTTATCTCTGTATTAGTATTATCTCTGTATTACCAACATTAAGACACCTAGGTAGATCAGTGGTTATCTCAGTATTAGTATTATCTCTGTATTACCAACATTAAAACACCTAGGTAGAACAGAGGACAGAGCATGTGGCTTTGCAACACACAGATGTTTCATCTCCACACTGGGATGATTTTAACAGTGCAACGCCACACAGGCCTCATGCCTCTCAGGTAGGAGGGTACCAGAAATAAATGAATAATAAACACTAAACTAATGAAGAAGCACACAGTCACCAACAATATATCCCTGGTGTCAATACTTTCAACTGGCTCAACTCGCTGTTACAGTACAGCACCATCCAAATTCCATTTATTAAGTACCCATCTGTCTTATGTAACCATAAAAACGTAACATAATACTATTTTGAGAGTCCCAGATTTATATTTACTATTTTACCTCTAGTCTATGAGACGAGGCTGCTCCTTGACCTACATTATGCATATGCAGGTCAAGAGGTGCGCTTTCCCTTCAGCATCTGCATGTGGCATAAGCTCACCCACCTCACAGCATGAATCTAAAATGGTTAACTTTGGCTGTGAGTGATGGGGAAAAAATCAGACTCTAAGGCAATTACTTGAATAATTCAATAGATGTTTTGTTTACAAACTTGATGATAAAAAAAAACACGTTTTTTTAAATGTGACTTCGCTATGGGGCTGTCAATGGGAATTGGGTCGTGTTTCAGCTGAACTGCAGTACCGAAAATGCCCTCAGCACAGTGGAAAGCATGCTTATAGACTGGAAGCCTGGCCCCTTGATCCGAAAAGGGTGTAATTGCAGACCGCAATTAGGGGCGTTCTCTGATATTGGGTGTTTCATGATAGCAAGTTTACACCAATTGAAGCTCCCCAATTGTCCGTGGCCATTTCTTTAGCGTTGGGGATAGCAAAAATTACTTATGTAAAAATTATTTCATACTCCACATTTAGGGGGGCCATAAGGGGTTCCAAAATTCTTGTCACAGGGGCCCCCCCAGAACCGCTAGTGTTGTAGCTAAGCCTAACCCTTAACCAAACCTTAATCTCAGTCTCCTAAACGCCACATTTATTATCATAACCTGCCACGTTAGTTATCCAAAACTACATGGTAAACAAATCCCTAACCCTCACCCTTTTCCTAACCTTAACCTCAGTCACCTAACCTGCCACTTTAATTATCCTAACCTGCCACTTTCATGATCCTAACCTGCCACGTTAATGATCCTAACCTGCCACGTTAATTTTCCTAACCTGCCACTCTAATTATCCTAACCTGCCACTTTAATTATCCTAACCTGCCACTTTAATGATCCTAACCTGCCACGTTAATGATCCTAACCTGCCACGTTAATTTTCCTAACCTGCCACTTTAATTATCCTAACCTGTTATGTATGCTATGTGCCTAGTTAAATAAAAACATATTTTTTTTAACAAATCGTCTCCATCGGTTTCATAACACCGGAACTGACCAATGGCATGTATCATTTTTTATTATATCAGGGAACATCCACATCAAGAAACGGTACAGTAGTTCTCCTACTGGGAGGCGCTGGAAATAGTTTAAAGAGCGATTGGTGCTGAGGAAGCTATGGCAGTGGATGACCCGCAGCCGGTTGAGATTCATAATGTCATTTACCAGTTGAAGGATACCGATTGTAAAGATTAATTGTACGTGCAGCTGAAAGGTTTTTGGGAATTCAGGAATTAACATTGGTAGCATTGCAGGCAGGGGTGGAAAAAGTACCCAATTGTCATACTTGAGTAAAAGTAAAGATACTTGAGTCCTTTCCTATCAAGTTAAAGTGAAAGCCACCCAGTAAAATATTACTTGAGTAAAAGTCTAAAAGTATTTAGTTTAACATATACATAAGTATCAAAAGTAAATGTAATTGCTAAAATATACTTACGTATCAAAAGTAAAAGTATAAATCATTTCAACTTCATTATATTAAGCAAACCAGACAGCACTATTTTATTGTAGTTTAAATGTACGGATAGTCAGGGGCTCACACCAACTCTCAGGGTGGTTTACTAAATTCGCTCTGACTATATACTCTGATTTCAGAGCACTCTGGTCTGAGGCTGCCAGAGGGAAGAATAATTGATGAAAAACGAATGCTCAACATCTTTTAATAGGGCCGGTGTCAGTAAACGTCGGCAAAAAACGCGTCATTAAAGTGTTGCCTGTAGCACAGTTAAAGTCACCAATGCTCTGGATAACATGAACACTGCCTAACCAGCTCTGCTAAGGCGAGTAAAATGGTCAGAGTTCTCTCATTTGTTCTGGAAGTAGCTAGCAAGCTAGCCAATGTTAACCAGTTAGCTTGGATGCTTGACTGCCGTTGTGAGGTCAGAAAGCTTGAATCAACCCTACTCCTCCGCCAGAACGTCCAGTGTGGTTCTGAACGCTCCGAGACCGATACGAACTGACAATCTGACAACGCTCTGAATTTACGAACGCCCAAGCGCACTCTGGCACTCCAGATTACATTTAAGATCACACCCATAATTTACAAACAAAGCATTTGTGTTTAGTGAGTCCGCCAGATCAGATGCAGTATGGATGACCAGTAGGGATGCGTGAATGGAACAATTTTCCTGTCCTGCTAATCATTCAAAATTTAACTAGTACTTTTGGGTGTCAGGTAAATGTATGGAGTAGAAAGTACAATATTTTCTTTAGGGATGTAGTGGAGTTAAAATGCAAGTTGTCAAAAATATACTTAAGTACTTTACAATCAAATCAAATCAAATTTATTTTTATATAGCCCTTCGTACATCAGCTGATATTCTCAAAGTGCTGTACAGAAACCCAGCCTAAAACCCCAAACAGCAAGCAAAGCATGTGAAAGAAGCACGGTGGCTAGGAAAAACTCCCTAGGAAAAACTCCCTAGAAAGGCCAAAAACCTAGGAAGAAACCTAGAGAGGAACCAGGCTATGAGGGGTGGCCAGTCCTCTTCTGGCTGTGCAGGGTGGATATTATAACAGAACATGGTCAAAATGTTAAAATGTTCAAATGTTCATAAATGACCAGCATGGTCAAATAATAATAATCATAGTAGTTGTCGAGGGTGCAACAAGCACGTCCGGTGAACAGGTCAGGGTTCCATAGCCGCAGGCAGAACAGTTGAAACTGGAGCAGCAGCACGGCCAGGTGGACTGGGGACAGCAAGGAGTCATCATACCAGGTAGTCCTGAGGCATGGTCCTAGGGCTCAGGTCCTCCGAGAGAAAGACAGAAAGAGAGAAAGAGAGAATTAGAGAGAGCATATTTAAATACACACAGGACACCGGATAAGATAAGAGAAATACTCCAGATGTAACAGACTGACCCTAGCCCCCCGACACATAAACTACTGCAGCATAAATACTGGAGGCTGAGACAGGAGGGATCAGAAGACACTGTGGCCCCATCCGATGATACCCCCGGACAGGGCCAAACAGGCAGGATATAACCCCACCCACTTTGCCAAAGCACAGCCCCCACACCACTAGAGGGATGTCTCCAACCACCAACTTACCGTCCTAAGACAAGGCCGAGTATAGCCCACAACGATCTCCGCCATGGCACAACCCAGACAGGAAGACCACGTCAGTGACTCAACCCACTCAAGTGATGCACCCCTCCCATGGACGGCATGGAAGAACACCAGTAGGCCAGTGACTCAGCCTCTGTAAAAGGGTTAGAGGCAGAGAATCCCAGTGGAAAGAGGGGAACCGGCAAGGCAGAGACAGCAAGGGCGGTTCGTTGCTCCAGCCTTTCCGTTCACCTTCACACTCCTGGGCCAGACTATACTTAATCATAGGACCTACTGAAGAGATAAGTCTTCAGTAAAGACTTAAAGGTTGAGACTGAGTCTGCGTCTCTCACATTGGTAGGCAGACCATTCCATAAAAATGGAGCTCTATAGGAGAAAGCCCTACCTCCAGCCGTTTGCTTAGAAATTCTAGGGACAATTAGGAGGCCTGCGTCTTGTGACCGTAGCGTACTTGTAGGTTTGTACGGCAGGACCAAATCGGAAAGATAGGTAGGAGCAAGCCCATGTAATGCTTTGTAGGTTAGCAGTAAAACCTTGAAATCAGCCCTTGCCTTAACAGGAAGCCAGTGTAGGGAGGCTAACACTGGAGTAATATGATCAAATTTTTTGGTTCTAGTCAGGATTCTAGCAGCCGTATTTAGCACTAACTGAAGTATATTTAGTGCTTTATCCGGGTAGCCGGAAAGTAGAGCATTGCAGTAGTCCAGCCTAGAAGTAACAAAAGCATGGATTAATTTTTCTGCGTCATTTTTGGACAGAAAATTTCTGATTTTTGCAATGTTACGTAGATGGAAAAAAGCTGTCCTTGAAACAGTCTTGATATGTTCTTCAAAAGAGAGATCAGGGTCCAGAGTAACGCCGAGGTCCTTCACAGTTTTATTTGAGACGACTGTACAACCATCCAGATTAATTGTCAGATTCAACAGAAGATCTCTTTGTTTCTTGGGACCTAGAACAAGCATCTCTGTTTTGTCCGAGTTTAAAAGTAGAAAGTTTGCAGCCATCCACTTCTTTATGTCTGAAACACAGGCTTCTAGCGAGGGCAATTTTGGGGCTTCACCATGTTTCATTGAAATGTACAGCTGTGTGTCATCCGCATAGCAGTGAAATTTAACATTATGTTTTCGAATGACATCCCCAAGAGGTAAAATATATAGTGAAAACAATAGTGGTCCTAAAACGGAACCTTGAGGAACACCGAAATTTACAATTGATTTGTCAGAGGACAAACCATTCACAGAGACAAACTGATATCTTTCCGACAGATAAGATCTAAACCAGGCCAGAACTTGTCCATGTAGACCAATTTGGGTTTCCAATCTCTCCAAAAGAATGTGGTGATCGATGGTATCAAAAGCGGCACTAAGATCTAGGAGCACGAGGACAGATGCAGAGCCTCGGTCTGACGTCATTAAAAGGTCATTTACCACCTTCACAAGTGCAGTCTCAGTGCTATGATGGGGTCTAAAACCAGACTGAAGCGTTTCGTATACATTGTTTGTCTTCAGGAAGGCAGTCAGTTGCTGTGCAACAGCTTTTTCTAAAATTTTGGAGAGGAATGGAAGATTCGATATAGGCCGATAGTTTTTTATAATTTCTGGATCAAGATTCGGCTTTTTCAAGAGAGGCTTTATTACTGCCACTTTTAGTGAGCTTGGTACACATCCGGTGGATAGAGAGCCGTTTATTATGTTCAACATAGGAGGGCCAAGCACAGGAAGCAGCTCTTTCAGTAGTTTAGTTGGAATAGGGTCCAGTATGCAGCTTGAGGGTTTGGAGGCCATGATTATTTTCATCATTGCGTCAAGAGATATAGTACTAAAACACTTTAGTATCTCCCTTGATCCTAGGTCCTGGCAGAGTTGTGCAGACTCAGGACAATGGAGCTTTGGAGGAATACCCAGATTTAAAGAGGAGTCTGTAATTTGCTTTCTAATGATCATGATCTTTTCCTCAAAGAAGTTCATAAATTTATTACTGCTGAAGTGAAAGCCATCCTCCATTTGCGAAGGCTGCTTTTTAGTTAGCTTTGCGACAGTATCAAAAAGAAATTTCGGATTGTTCTTATTTTCCTCAATTAAGTTGGAAAAATAGGATGATCGAGCAGCAGTAAGGGCTCTTCGATACTGCACGGTACTGTCTTTCCAAGCTAGTCGGAAGACTTCCAGTTTGGTGTGGCGCCATTTCCGTTCCAATTTTCTGGAAGCTTGCTTCAGAGCTCGTGTATTTTCTGTATACCAGGGAGCTAGTTTCTTATGACAGATGTTTTTAGTTTTTAGGGGTGCAACTGCATCTAGGGTATTGCGCAAGGTTAAATTGAGTTCCTCGGTTAGGTGGTTAACTGATTTTTGTCCTCTGACGTCCTTGGGTAGGCAGAGGCAGTCTGGAAGGGCATCAAGGAATCTTTGGGTTGTCTGAGAATTTATAGCACGACTTTTAATGCTCCTTGGTTGGGGTCTGAGCAGATTATTTGTTGCAATTGCAAACGTAATAAAATGGTGGTCCGATAGTCCAGGATTATGAGGAAAAACATTTAGATCCACAACATTTATTCCATGGGACAAAACTAGGTCCAGAGTATGACTGTGGCAGTGAGTAGGTCCAGAGACATGTTGGACAAAACCCACTGAGTCGATGATGGCTCCGAAAGCCTTTTGGAGTGGGTCTGTGGACTTTTCCATGTGAATGTTAAAGTCACCAAAAATTAGAATATTATCTGCTATGACTACAAGATCCGATAGGAATTCAGGGAACTCAGTGAGGAACACTGCATATGGCCCAGGAGGCCTATAAACAGTAGCTATAAAAAGTGAGTGAGTAGGCTGCATAGATTTCATGACTAGAAGCTCAAAAGACGAAAACGTCATTGTTGTTTTTTTTTTTGTAAATTGAAATTTGCTATCGTAAATGTTAGCAACACCTCCGCCTTTGCCGGATGCACGGGGGGTATGGTCACTAATGTAACCTGGGGGTGAGGCCTCATTTAACACAGTAAATTCATCAGGCTTAAGCCATGTTTCAGTCAGGCCAATCACATCAAGATTATTATCAGTGATTAGTTCATTGACTATAACTGCCTTGGAAGTGAGGGATCTAACATTAAGTAACCCAATTTTGAGATGTGAGGTATCACAATCTCTTTCAATAATGGCAGGAATGGAGGAGGTCTTTATACTAGTGAGATTGCTAGAGCGAACACCGCCATTTTTAATTTTGCCCAACCTAGATCGAGGCACAGACACGGTCTCAATGGGGAAAGCTGAGCTGACTACGCTGACTGTGCTAGTGGCAGACTCCACTAAGCTGGCAGGCTGGCTAACAGCCTGCTGCCTGGCCTGCACCCTATTTCATTGTGGAGCTAGAGGAGTTAGAGCCCTGTCTATGTTCGTAGATAAGATGAGAGCACCCCTCCAGCTAGGATGGAGTCCGTCACTCCTCAACAGGCCAGGCTTGGTCCTGTTTCTGGGTGAGTCCCAGAAAGAGGGCCAATTATCTACAAATTCTATCTTTTGGGAGGGGCAGAAAACAGTTTTCAACCAGCGATTGAGTTGTGAGACTCTGCTGTAGAGCTCATCACTCCCCCTAACTGGCAGGGGGCCAGAGACAATTAATCGATGCCGACACATCTTTCTAGCTGATTTACACGCTGAAGCTATGTTGCGCTTGGTGACCTCTGACTGTTTCATCCTAACATCGTTGGTGCCGACGTGGATAACAATATCTCTATACTCTCTACACTCGCCAGTTTTAGCTTTAGCCAGCACCGTCTTTAGATTAGCCTTAACGTTGGTAGCCCTGCCCCCTGGTAAACAGTGTATGATCGCTGGATGATTAGTTTTAAGTCTAATACTGCGGGTAATGGAGTCGCCAATGACTAGGGTTTTCAATTTGTCAGAGCTAATGGTGGGAGCCGTCGGCGTCTCAGACCCCACAACGGGAGGAGTAGAGACCAGAGAAGTCTCGGCCTCCGACTCCGACTCGCTTAATGGGGAGAACCGGTTGAAAGTTTCTGTCGGCTGAATAAGCGACACCGGTTGAGCATTCCTACAGCGTTTCCCTCCAGAAGCCATGAGAAAGATGTCCGGCTGCGGGGACCGTGCGAGGGGGTTTATACTAACGTTACTATCTGTACTTACTGGTGGCACAGACGCTGTTTCATCCTTTCCTACACTGAAATTACCCTTGCCTAACGATCGCGTCTGAAGCTGGGCTTGCAGCACAGCTATCCTTGCCGTAAGGCGATCGTTCTCCTGTATATTATAAGTACAACGACTGCAATTAGAAGGCATCATGTTAATGTTACTTAGCTTCGGCTGTTTGAAGTCCTGACGAACCATGTCCAGATAAAACCTCCGGGGTGAAAAAGTTGAATGAAAAAAGTTGAGTGAGGGAAAAAGTAAAAATATACGGTAATGAAAAAGTAAAAAACCGTCAGGTATCAAAGTAAGATCGGCAACAAAAACGCACAGCAGCGTAAACAAGTCTGCAAGTTACGCCACTGATTGCAGGGAATACTGACTGAAGATGTTCTTCCCTACGAGGCCATGAGACTGTGTAGGGATGTGATTTGAATAGGACTGTGACTGAAGATGTTCCTCCCTACGAGGCTCATGAGACTGTGTAGGGATGTGATTTGAATAGGACTCTGACTGAAGATGTTCCTCCCTACGAGGCCATGAGACTGTGTAGTGATGTGATTTGAATAGCACTGTGACTGAAGATGTTCCTCCCTACGAGGCCCATGAGACTGTGTAGGGATGTGATTTGAATAGGACTGTGACTGAAGATGTTCCTCCCTATGAGGCCATGAGACTGTGTAGGGATGTGATTTGAATAGGACTGTGACTGAAGATGTTCCTCCCTACGAGGCCATGAGACTGTGTAGGGATGTGATTTGAATAGAACTGTGACTGAAGATGTTCCTCCCTATGAGGCTCATGAGACTGTGTAGGGATGTGATTTGAATAGGACTGTGACTGAAGATGTTCCTCCCTATGAGGCCGTGAGACTGTGTAGGGATGTGATTTGAATAGGACTGTGACTGAAGATGTTCCTCCCTACGAGGCCCATAAGACTGTGTAGGGATGTGATTTGAATAGCACTGTGACTGAAGATGTTCTTGCCTATGAGGCCATGAGACTGTGTAGGGATGTGATTTGAATAGGACTGTGACTGAAGATGTTCCTCCCTACGAGGCCCATAAGACTGTGTAGGGATGTGATTTGAATAGCACTGTGACTGAAGATGTTCTTGCCTATGAGGCCATGAGACTGTGTAGGGATGTGATTTGAATAGGACTGTGACTGAAGTAGTGGGATGTTATTTATCTATTTTTGTATTTTGTTTTGATGTCGTTGTCCCCCCTCCCTTTATCCGCAATGGACATGTATTTCTTTCTACAGTTTACTAACCGTACAGTAGGTGGCGGCAGACACGTTATATTTGTGTAAATGTCTGTATACCAGAGAAGAAGATGACGCTGTTGTATTGTCGTTGTGGGGAACAGGAAGTTCCGGGTAGTTGACGACAGAACTGTGCTTGTATTTCGATAGGGGTTGTGTCCGTTTCAAATGTATTATTGTAGGTATGTAATAGCACGTTTAAACTTTCTAATGTCGAAATAATATATAATATGCTAGGTAACAAATCCGTCAAGGTATTATCACGTTTGGTAAAGGTTTTAATTGTATGTGTTGTTTTGGGGTCAAACCAAGTGAGTGAAGAAGGTGATTAAAAACGATTTTACAAGTCACATAGCTAGACTTTGGGTTTGTCTGAACATAAATTTCATTTGATAAAGATTCCACTTATTTGAGTTCGTTTTTACATGTTCTTGGTTTTGTGTAAAATGTTTATGAGCTGGTAAATAGCCTCGTCCGAACCATCCTGATCTCGCGAGTTTACGTACACTGTTTCGTTAATGTAAACTCGCGAGATCAGGATGGTATGGAGGAGGCTAGTCAAATGGCGGCTTCAACGGTTTCGGTCGTCTTTCTAGGAGTTTGCTCGTGGTGAAATGGCGACATGAGGCTGTGTGATGGAATGTCAAAGTAGAGGGAAGCTAACTGAAGTTATCCTTCACCATTTGGAGAGAGAGGCCAACTGCATGGAATGGCGTCGATTAATGCCGATGAATCAGAGCACGTGTCAAACTCATTCCATGGAGGACCAAGTGTCTGCGGGTTTTCTCTCCACCTTTGTACTTGATTAATGAATTAAGTACACTAATTAGAAAGGAACTCCCCTCACCTGATTGTCTAGGTTTTAATTGAAAGGACAGATATTAAAACCAGTGGAGACTCGGCCCTCAATGGAATGAGTTTGACACCCCTGAAACAATGGAAATGGAGAGAGAGTTTGAGAAGCAACAGCTGTGCTGGAATGCGATCAATGTGGGGAACAGTTCTGATGATATGGAGCGGGAGGATGAGGGCCTAGAATGTGAATGGTCTGTAGTGGAAAGACCTAGGAAGAACAGAGATAATGATACTGGAAGCAGTGGCGCACGTAGTATAGAAACTCTAAAGAGGCCCAAGGTAGGGAGCTATAGTAATAATGTGTCACAGTGGAAAGTTGGGATGGTGTTTGAGGAGACCACAGGGCCTCATTTACACCCTATCTGATTAACCAAGGCCATAAAGAGAGGTGAAGTTAAACTGGGCCGCATCCGTGTAAATAAGAACTTGTTCTGAACTAGCCTACCTGGTTAAATAAAGGTGAAATGAAAAATTTAAAATGGTAGATTGTTAATATCTTGTGCTAGTCAGGTTCAGCAAGGGAAGATACTTCTATCCTAATGGGACGAAGCTCAGAAAATCATTATGGGACGAAGCTCAGAAGCCATGTTAAATTGAAAGGAGTAATCTCTGAGGTCCCAGTATCAATGTCCATGGATGATATTGTTAAAGAACATGTGAAGGGAGACAGAGTGGTTGAAGCCTAAAGGTTGATCAGTAGGAAAGAGGGTTAAAGAAGTGAAAGCTTATCAGTGCTGTTGAGGTTTGAGAAGGTTTTGTCTGGAAAAGTACAGAATAGGATTCCTTAGCTTCAATGTCAGAGAATTTGACCCAGCCTCATCAATCAGCCAATCAAATGTATTTATAAAGCCCTTCTTACATCAGCTGATGTCACAAAGTGCTGTACAGAAACCCAGCCTAAAACCCCAAACAGCAAGCAATGCAGGTGTAGAAGCACATTGGCTAGGAAAAACTCCCTAGAAATGCCAGAATCTAGGAAGAAACCTGGAGAGGAACCAGGCTATGATGGGTGGCCAGTCCTCTTCTGGCTGTGCTGGGTGGAGATTATAACATAACATGGCCAAGATGTTCAAATGTTCATAGATGACCGGCAGGGTCAGATAATAATAATCACAGTGGTTGTCGAGGGTGCAACAGGTCAGCACCTCAGGAGTAAATGTCAGTTGGCTTTTCATAGCCGATCATTGAGAGTATCTCTACCGCTCCTGCTGTCTCTAGAGAGTTGAAAACAGCAGGTCTGGGACAGGTAGCACGTCCGGTGAACAGGTCAGGGTTCCATAGCGGAACAGTTGAAACTGGAGCAGCAACGGTGAATCATCAGTGTTTTTAAATACCAAAGAATGGGACATGTAGCTGTTGAGTGGAAAGATGTGCCAAGTGTGGTGGGGAACATGATTACGGTGAATGTTGGAGCAATGTGACGGTTAAGTGTTGCAATTGTGCGGAGGACAGAGCAGCATTTGGTGGATGCCAGGTGCAGAGAGATGCTCAGAGATATAGAATCCGTCATGATGTATCATATGCAGAGACTGTAAGCAGCGGTTCTAGACCATTTCAACTGGGGGGTCCAAGCTGGGGCCTGTTGTACTGCTCGAGGGGCCAGTTACATTAGACGTTATTGTTGTCATATCGTTTTCTTCACTACATTAGCAGGCAAAAGACCATGTTCATAATAATTAGTGTTCCGCGTTGCCACTTTCTAATAACGGATGTAAAAAAAGAACGATAGCAACAATTTGTTATGTAATTTTTTTTTCATACGCCACATTTAGGGGGGCCACAAGGGGGTCCAAAATTGTTGTCACAGGGGCAATCCCCCCCCCCCCCCCCCCAAACCGCTAGTGGCTGTAAGACAGACTGGTGGAACTACAGGGCAGACTGATGGAGCTTCCATGGCTGGTCCCGTAGTAAGAGGACCTACTGTCAGACTGATGGAGCTTCCATGGTTGGTCCCATAGTAAGAGGACCTACTGTCAGACTGATGGAGCTTCCATGGTTGGTCCTGTAGTAAGAGGACCTACTGTCAGACTGATGGAGCTTCCATGGTTGGTCCTGTAGTAAGAGGACCTACTGTCAGACTGATGGAGCTTCCATGGCTGGTCCTGTAGTAAGAGAACCTACTGTCAGACTGATGGAGCTTCCATGGTTGGTCCTGTAGTAAGAGGACCTCCTGTCAGACTGATGGAGCTTCCATGGTTGGTCCTGTAGTAAGAGGACCTATTGTCATACTGATGGAGCTTCCATGGTTGGTCCCGTAGTAAGAGTCCATACTGTCAGACTGATGGAGTTTCCATGGTTGGTCTTGTAGTAAGAGGACCTACTGTCAGACTGATGGAGCTTCCATGGTTAGTCCTGTAGTAAGAGGACCTACTGTCAGACTGATGGAGCTTCCATGGTTGGTCCTGTAGTAAGAGGACCTACTGTCAGACTGATGGAGCTTCCATGGTTAGTCCTGTAGTAAGAGGACCTACTGTCAGACTGATGGAGTTTCCATGGTTGGTATTGTAGTAAGAGGACCTTCTGTCATATTGATGGAGCTTCCATGGTTGGTCCTGTAGTAAGAGGACCTACTGTCAGACTGATGGAGCTTCCATGGTTGGTCCTGTAGTAAGAGGACCTACTGTCAGAACTGGTCTTCCTACTAGTCCAGACATGGTTTCGAGGCCTGTTCAGAAATCTTGCGCCCATAAATGCGCTGTGACAAAGGATACTTTTATATTGAATAAAATGTACTTCATAGCTTTCATTGGTAAGGTTATCAACATCTTCGATTGTGTAAAGCAGAAATACCAGGTTTAAAGTTATCTTGTAAACTTCAGCAGAGTTGTCGGTGGTAACAGATGTTACTGTTGGCATGGTATTTGATAAGCTGGATAACCTAAGGGTGGATTGTCTCAGCATGATATAAACCCCAATGTTTGCAAACACAGAAAGGGATCTATTGATAAAGTTTATTGGGGGGGGGGGGGGGGGTGAGGGTTTTTGGGGAAGGGGGGTGTGGTAGAAGTTAATAGGGATTTCTTGGTTTATTTTATTAGTACAGAATTAGACAGACATGAACCTTAAACGTTTGTTTGCGGACCTCCATGATACCATAGGAGGTCTGCATCAACGGACTTCAGTGCAGGTAGTGCCTCATCAGAGAAAGAACATTTCAGTTGCACTACAGTTTTGAAGCTGAATGTACTGATTATCAGTTCTTTACATGTGTACTAATATTCAGACACATTCAGTTGTTTCTATATTTATCTATAGTTCAGGGTTTTCACATGGGGCTTCAAGTAAATAAATATTAGTGCCTGAAAAAGGCCTTGAATTTGACTTGCCACTGTACGACCCCTGATAATTCTTACTATGGTGTGAATGGGAAATACAATTGTTTTTTGTGAGTGAAGTAATACAGTGAAGACAAGGTTATTCAGGAAAATAGTACATAGTGCTGCCTAAAACATACTGCAACCTTGTACTAAATGGTTTTTGAGTCATTTATGTGAGTTGAGGAAATCTACTATAGATTAAGTGCACTTATGTTGTGCAATTTAAAATGTGTACTTTGTGTCTGTGAGTGGATGTTTTGTCAAGGATTAGCTACCTGATCTACTGAAATGAGTAAATTGAACAACAAAAAAGAGAATATATTTTTACAGGATAAAGTGCCAGAACTGTCGAGACAATAACTTTTGTGTCCGTTTGTCTTTATTACTACAGGCCGACTAGAATTTAGTCTGAGTCCGGTAACATCAACAGTGAGGACAATCCCAGCCTGCCTCTCTCCTTCCACACTGAGTAGAAACCTACAGTCACAGTGTCCTGATTGTGACAGTGGAGCCCAGTTTGCACTGCAGGATCCAGAGATGGCATCAGTGAAGCTGGAAGACTGCAGTCAAACACTGGAGCTGAATGTCAACATTAAAGATGAAGAAGAGGAGGAGAAGATTAGGACAACTGTTAATCATGGTAAACAGCTGGTTCTATCTATAAGTTATCTTCATAAATTAGACCTCCATAAGTTATGACCCAGTCTATTGCTAGGTTGAATTCTGTAATTCTGACATCACACATCCCTGAACAACTCAAGACTTCACAGCGAAGCAACATTTTTTAAAACTTGTAACGCCTGCCTATGCCCACACATTGTCTCAAGAACGTTGGAAATGTTTAATACCCTCGATCACCAAGTTAGGCATACCTCATTTCAAAATAGGCCATGACATCATCACTGTCAATATTGAATTATAATTCTTCACGTTTTACCAGTGAAATGACCAAGCTGCGTCTGCGTGCCAATCGTTTGATCTCAATCAATTTCATAGGAATATGCATTTAAATCTTCTTAAATTACTCTTTGGTGAGCAAATTAGAGCAGATGGTGTTAAATTATATAGACTTCCTGTATTTTGTTTTAATCAAAGCACATTCTGCCTAATGGCGCGCGCTGTTGAGTTTGGGACGATTCAGCAAACCATCCTAAAATCTCGTAAGAAATTAGGTGTTGTTTTTGTTGTAACAGTAATGCTATGCTATAATATTTTGTTATGTGGACTACTAATTAATCATTAGGTGATCGTCCAAGACATTGATCTAACTTTACTAAACAAACACCATTGTGGCGGCTCATCGCTCCTGCAGCACTACACCCCTGCAGTCTGCTGCACCGAACTAGCGATTGATGCTCACCTGGCCTACTCTTTTGCCTCGCACAACATTTGGTGACGCAGAAACGAGAGAATATGTTTGGCTGTTTTTATGAAAATCTGGGGATATTTGGCCAAGGAAACATTTCTGGTTGGTCTCAAGGAATGTCACACAGGGAGACTTTTTAAAACAGGATTGAGTGAAGTAGCAGCTAATGCTCATGGAGAGCCTAACAATTATTATTATTATTAACCTTTATATAATAAGAACATCAGTCAATTGAAATGAATTAGGCCCTAACCTGTAGATTTCACATGACTGGGCAGGGATGCAGCAATGGTGGGCCTTGGAAGGCCCACCCACTTGGCAGCCAGACCCACCTCAGGTCCTGGGCTGAAGTTGTTACACGTAGTCTACGATTGTGAGGCCGGTTGGACGTACAGCCAAATACTCTAATACGACGTTGGAGGCAGCTTATGGTAGAGGAATTAACATTCAATTCTCTGGCAACAGCTCTGGTTGACATTGCTGTAGTCAGCATGCCAATTGCACGCTCCCTCAAAACTTGAGACATCTGTGGCGTTGTGTGACAAAACTGTACATTTTAAAGTGTCCTTTTATTGTCCCCAGCAGAAGGTGCAACTGTGTAATGATTATGCTGTTTAATCAGCTTCTTGATATGCCACACCTGTCAGGTGGATGGATTATCTTGGTAAAGGGGAAATGCTCACTAACAGGAATTGTAAACATATTTGTGCACACAATTTGAAATAAGCTTTTTGTGTGTGTTGGAAAATTTCTGATTTTTTTTATTTCAGCTCATGAAACATGGGAGCAACACTTTACATGTTGCATTTATATATTTTTTTCAGTGTAGTTAGGCATTACTGTCCTCTCCATGTTCGGCTGGAATTTAGCCTGTAAAGGATTTGAGAAATATGATATAGGCCTACGTCTCGTTTTGCTCTGCACAGAATATCAGATCTCAACAACGATTGGAGAAGTGTTGATCATAACCAGTAAACTACCACATCCTTATGATTTATATCTGATACATATATATTTGATATTTTATATATCAAGTTGTAGAAACATCTCAAGGATGATCAATGGAAACAGGATGCACCTGAGCTCAATTCAAAAGTTTGGGGTCACTTAACACCAGTTTCAACGTCAACAGTGAAGAGGCGACTCCGGGATGCTGGCCTTCTAGACACTATTCTGGTTAGAGCCAGTTTGCGCTGTTCTGTGAAGGGAGTAGTACACAGCGTTGTACGAGATCTTCAGCCGTTTCCAGCTACAATAGTCATTAACAATGTCTACACTGTGTTTCTGATCAATTTGACATTATTTGAATGGACAAAATATGTGCTTTTCTTTCCAAAACAAGGACATTTGTAATTGACCCCAAACTTTAGAATTTATTCATTTATTTCACCACTAATGGTAGTGTATGTATTGAATTTTTTTCACCTTTATTTAACTTCCTTAGCATACTGGTTATTGTCCGTAATTTCGGATGACTCACGTGCCCAAAGTAAACTGCCTGTAAACTGCCCAGAAGCTAGGATATGCATATACTTGATAGCATTGGATAGAAAACACTCTGAACTTTCTAAAACTGTTAAAATAATGTCTGTGAGTATAACAGAACTGATATGGCAGGCGAAAACCTGAGGGAAATCCATCCGGAATTATTTTTTGAGGTCACAGGTTTTTTCTGTGCTTGCCTATGGGATACACAAATAGATAGGACCCAGATTGCAGTTCCTATGGTTTTCCACTAGATGTCAAGTCTTTAGAAAGGGTTTCAGGCTTGTTTTTTGTAGTTTGTAGTATTTGTAGTTTTTCCAATGTGTCCCCCATTTAGAAAAATAGTCATGTTGCGCGCATCAACGAGAGTGCACTCTTCGTTATTTATCTTCGCTATTGAACACACTATTCTCCATCTTAAATATTTTTGTTTATTTATGTATTAGAATACCTGAGGATTAATTAGATACATCGTTTGACTTGTTTGGACGAACTTTACTGGTAACTTTTTGGATTCGTTTGTGTGCATGTTGAACGAGTGAATTACGGTATCAAGTGCGCCAACTAAACTGACATTTTTGGGATATAATGAAGGACATTATCGAAAACAAATGACTATTCGTTGTGTAGCTGGGACCCTTGGGATTGCAATCAGAGGAAGATCTTCAAAGGTAAGTGATTTATTGAATTGCTGTCTGTGATTTTGTGACGCCTGTGCTGGTTGAAAAAGTATATTGACGTGGGGCGCTGTCCTCAGATAATCGCATGGCATGCTTTCTCCGTAAAGCCTTTTTGAAATCTGACAACGCAGTTGGATTAACAAGGTTTTAAATGATGTAAGACAGTTGTATTTTCATGAATGTTTAATATTACGATTTTTGTATTTTGAATTTCGCGCTCTGTAATATCACCGGATGTTGTCGTAGGTGTCCCGCAAGCGTTTGGACATGCGCCCAAACAGGTTAACTAGGCAAGTCAATTAAGAACAAATTCTTATTTTCAATGACGGCCTAGGAGCACTGGGTTAACTGCCTTATTCAGGGGAAGAATGACAGATGTTTACCTTGTCAGCTCGGGGATTCGATCTTGCAACCTTTCGGTTGCTCTAACCACTAGGCTACCTGTCACCCGGTATGGCCAGAAGAGGACTGGTCACCGCTCTGAGCCTGGTTCCTCTCTAGGTTTCTTCCTAGGTTCCTGCTTTCTAGGGAGTTTTTTTGTGGCCGCTGTGCTTCTACATCTGCATTGCTTGCTCTTTGGGGATTTTAGGCTGGGTTTCTGTTAAGCACTTTGTGACAACTACTGATGTAAAAAGGGCTTCATAAAATACATTTGATTGACATGTATATCACACCAACTGACTGGTTCTTCTGATGTTCACACAGGACACCATGTTGAGACATTCTCTACATCCAGAGAGCAACAGCAGGAAGATCACAGAGCTAAGAGGTCTCATCACTGCCCACATTGTGAAGAGATTTTCCCATTTCTATCAAAGCTAAAAATACACCTAAAAATACATACAGGAGAGAAGCCTTACTCCTGCTCTGATTGTGGAAAATGCTTCAAAACATCAACGGTGCTAAAACTTCATCAGAGAACACACACAGGAGAGAAGCCTTATTACTGCTCTGACTGTGAAAAACGTTTTAAAACATCAACTCAGCTAAACGTTCATCAGAAGACTCACACAGGAGAGAAGCCTTACGTCTGCTCTGACTGTGGAAAATGCTTCACAACATCAACTGATCTAAAAGTTCATCAGAGAACACACACAGGAGAGAAGCCTTTCTTCTGCCCTGACTGTGGAACTAGTTTCTCTCAGCTTTCCAACTTAAAATCACATGAACGTATACATACAGGGGAGAAGCCTTACTCCTGCTCTGACTGTGGAAAATGCTTCAAAACATCAACTGTGCTAACAGTTCATCAGAGAACACACACAGGAGAGAAGCCTTATTACTGCTCTGACTGTGTAAAATGCTTCACAACATCAGCTAAGCTAAAAGTTCATCAGAGAACACACACAGGAGAAAAGCCTTACTCCTGTTCTGACTGTGGTGTGAGTTTCTCTCGACTTGATACCTTAAAAACACACCAACATATACATAAAGGAGAGAAGCCATTCTCCTGCTCTGCCTGTGTAAAATGCTTCAAAACAGCGACTGAGCTAATAGTTCATCAGAGAACACACACAGGGGAGAAGCCTTACGTCTGCTCTGACTGTGTAAAATGCTTCACAACATCAACTCATCTAAGAGTTCATCAGAGAACACACACAGGAGAGAAGCCTTATTACTGCTCTGACTGTGGAACTAGTTTCTCTCAACTTTCTCACTTAAAATCACATGAACGTATACATACAGGGGAGAAACCATACTCCTGCTCTGCCTGTGTAAAATGCTTCAAAACAGCAACTGAGCTAATAGTTCATCAGAGAACACACACAGGGGAGAAGCCTTACGTCTGCTCTGACTGTGTAAAATGCTTCACAACATCAACTCATCTAAGAGTTCATCAGAGAACACACACAGGAGAGAAGCCTTATTACTGCTCTGACTGTGGAACTAGTTTCTCTCAACTTTCCCACTTAAAATCACATGAACGTATACATACAGGGGAGAAACCATACTCCTGCTCTGCCTGTGTAAAATGCTTCAAAACAGCAACTGGGCTAAAAGTTCATCAGAGAACACACGCATGAGAGAAGCCTGCTTACGTCTGCTCTGACTTTTGGGTGAGTTTCTCTCACCTTAGCAACTTAACACACCAATGTATACACACAGGAGAGAAGCCTTAATCCTGCTCTGTGGAAGGGTGGGTGTGTTACTCAAACTTCTAGCCAAAGGTTGCGTGTTTGAACCTCATCAAGGATGACTTTAGCATTTTTGCTAATTAGCAACTTTGCAACTACTTACTACTTTCTAGCTATTCCTTAGCATGTTAGCTTAGCATGCAACTACTTAGTATGTTAGCTACCCTTTCCCCTAAAACCATTTAACCCCTCACCAAGCTAATGTTAGCAACAACAAATTGGAATTCGTAACATATCAGACATATTACAAGTTTGTAACATATTGTATGACTAACAATGTGTAAAATAACATACGAATTGTAATTCGTAACATACGATACGTCCTACAAGTCGTATTATACTGAACAACAATCTAGATACAACAATTTCAAAGATTTATAGTTCGTATAAGGAAATCAGTCAATTTAAATAAATGAGGCCCTAATCTATGGATTTCACATCCTGGGCAGGGGCTCAGCCATGGGTGGGACTTGGGAGGGCATAGGCCCTGCCAATCAGCATGAGTTTTTCCCCACAAAAGGTCTTTATTACACACAGAAATACTACTCAGCCCCCCTCAGACAATCCTGCAGGTGAAGAGGTCCTGGGCTGCCGTGGTCACATGTGATCTGAAGTTGTGAGGCCGGTTGGATGTAATGCCAAATTCTCTAAAAGGACGTTAGAGGTGGCTTATGGTAGAGATATAAATATTGAGTTCTCTGGCAACAGCTCTGGTGGACATTCCTCATCATGAGAATTGCACATTCCCTAAACTTGAGACATCTGTGACATTTTGTTGTGTGGCCTTTTATTGTCCCCAGCACAAGGTGCACCTGTGTAATGAGCATGCTGTTTTATCAGCTTCTTGATGTGCCACACCTGTCAGGTGGATGGATTATCTTGACAAAGGCTGAAATGCTCACTAACAGGGATATAAATAAATTTGGTAACAACATTTGAGAGAAATACCCTTTTTGTGCATATGGAACATTTCTGGATTGTTTTATTTCAGCTCACGAAACCAACACTTTACATGTTTCGTTTATATTTTAGTTCAGCTTATATTGGTAGGCCAATGCAATGTAACATACTAAATGGAATGGCACAGATGTTTTTGCAACATATATTACGTTTTGCTCTGAGACCAGGTTGTCCCTCTGCAGTGGGAATGAGCTAGTAGACACAAAAAAAAAAAATTACCTTTATTTACCTAGGCAAGTCAGTTAAGAATAAATTCTTATTTACAATGATGGCCTAGGAACAGTGGGGTTAACTGCCTTGTTCAGAGACAAAACAACAGATTTTTACCTTGTCAGCTCGGGGATTTGATCTAGCAACCTTTTGGTTACTGGTCCAACGCTCTAACCTCTAGGCTATCTTCCGCCCCTAACATGTATCAGATAGAGATGGTGTGATGATAACTTTTCACCACTAGTTTGGGGGGATTGTTTTACAACTTAATTTAATGATACACAGCTTATGAAAGTAATACATGTGTTTATTAATTGTCTTTAAAACTAGATGAGTTATTTTAGTTACTGATCATGAATGTGTTTGGATAACTGCATTGAAGTAAACTTTATTGATCTGCCAATGAAAAATAAAGTTACATGAATATGTACTGGTCAACCTCTTCTTCTCTTTAGAATTCAGTTCTTCATATTAGATCTGACAGTATGAATGGTTCTTATGGTTGTATTCAGTTCTTCATATTAGATCTGACAGTATGAATGGTTCTTATGGTTGTATTCAGCTCTTCATATTAGATCTGACAGTATGAATGGTTCTTGTGGTTGTATTCAGTTCTTCATATTAGATCTGACAGTATGAATGGTTCTTGTGGTTGTATTCAGTTCTTCATATTAGATCTGACAGTATGAATGGTTCTTATGGTTGTATTCAGTTCTTCATATTAGATCTGATTGTATGAATGGTTCTTATGGTTGTATTCAGTTCTTCATATTAGATCTGACAGTATGAATGGTTCTTATTGTTGTATTCAGTTCTTCATATTAGATCTGACAGTATGAATGGTTCTTATGGTTGTATTCAGTTCTTCATATTAGATCTGACAGTATGAATGGTTCTTATGGTTGTATTCAGTTCTTCATATTAGATCTGACAGTATGAATGGTTCTTATGGTTGTATTCAGTTCTTCATATTAGATCTGACAGTATGAATGGTTCTTATGGTTGTATTCAGTTCTTCATATTAGATCTGATTGTATGAATGGTTCTTATGGGCTGAGTGCCTGTAGTGTTTTTGTATGACTACAGTCAGGAGTTCTCTCTGACCCTGTGATGTCACCAGCACATTAAGTACATTCATCTTAACATAGCCAGGTGAGACAACCACATATCACAGTAAATACATTTCTCCTCAATTAGTCAGTGTTAGTAGGACAAGTGTCACATTATTATTGTTATTATTTGTATTATTATTGTTTGTATTATTAGTTGTATTATTATTATTATTAATTGTATTGTTATTATTATTATTTGTATTATTATTGTTTGTATTATTATTTGTATTATTATTATTATTATTGTTTGTATTTGTATTATTATTATTTGTATTATTATTATTTGTATTTTTGGGGGGAGGGATACTCTTTAAAAACGTAGGGTTTCAGACCTTTTCGGGCAGATGGGCAGGGACTCTGCTGTCCTAGCATCAGAGGGAAGCTGGTGCCACCATTGGGGTACCAGGACAGAGAAGTGCTTTGACTGGGCTGAGAGGGAGCTTGACCTCCTGTAGCAGTGGGACGGCCATGAGACCAGAGTGGCAGAACTGATTGCTCAGGTTGGGATATAGGGTTTGAGCATAGCCTGAAGGTAGAGATGGGGCAGTTCCTCTTACTGCACCGTAAGTAAACGCTATTGTCTTGTAGTGGATGTGAGCTTCGACTGGAAGCCAGTGGAATGTACGGAGGAGCAGGGTGACATGGGGGAACTTGGGAAGGTTAAACACCCAGACGGACTGCAGTGTTCAAGATAAGTTCAGTGGCGACCCATCATTCAGGGCAGGTGGGCCACCTGTTTTGAGCCCCACAGTTTTAGCGATAAAAAAGTGAGAGAAAAAAATTATCTGTTTGCAAACAATGTAAAAAAAACATATACAATTGAGTTATTAATTAATAAAGCTGCATACATACGTGGTCTCTTTTTTGGTTTTCTTGAGTAAGGCAGCTCCAAAATGCAGGTGTTTCAGCCTAGTTCAGTACTTTTTGTGGATGTGGGGCAAGCCAGCAGAAAATACGGAGCGTTGCGCCGTGATTGGCTCAGTTTTCTGTCATTCATGGGGACAATACTTCACTGCCAAGTCTAAGGGTATAACTTGAAAATTCAAGCCCCTTGGGTGCTGCCATAGAGTTACATTTGAAGTGCCCATCCAAGAAGGCTCAAGGTCATTGTCCACAGATAAAATAACATCAAATCATGTGATATCTACAGTCACTTTGAATGGACTGATCATGTCAACATCATACTTTCAAAATCTGAGCTAGCAGTCATCATCATGAATCAAGTTGACAATCTACTGGCAAATCCTTTTTAATCTTTATCATATGAAGAGAAATTATAGATAAAATGTATCGGTGCTCATCGGCCATTGGACATAAACATTACACAACAAGTTGGAAATTTCAAATTCAACAATGTGTTTTGGAAAGAATCAGTGGCTAACTGCAAGCATTGCAAAGCAATCATTAGCCTGCTATTCAGTGGAGTGGCTGTGTGGTCCCAAGTCTAAAATGAAGTGGCTCTTTTACTAGTTTAAAATTGTAAACATTCAACATGGGCCATGCTGTCAATAGCTTGATTTGTGCCGCGCTCAAAACAATTTAACTCGGTACTGCAAAATCTGACTTGAGTAAGTTCAAGACAACTGGGAACTCGGGGGGGGGGGGGGGGGGGGGAAACAAGTAACGACTAAGAAAATACAGTTTGAACTTTCATCCAACTCAGAATTGTAAATTGGGAACTCAGGCCTCTTTCTACAGCTACGACCTGAAGATCACTGATGTCATCATTTTTTTCCCTGAGTTCCCAGTTGTCTTGAAAGCACCATAAATCCTGAGAATGCCAGACTTTGATGACAAAGTTTGAGGACAAAATATGCCCACGAAGGACTGCCGCGCCACCTTCCTGTTCAAGTGAGCACAGCACAACAAGGTGAGTCCAAAAATGTATTGTATGCTGCTGCATAAATGATGTAATATGCCAGGGAGATATGTATACTGTAGTTAAGAAAGTAATACTAAGTGTATGTTGTGTAGGAAGATGTTAGTAGCCCATGTGCCTCACCCTAATAATTTGGTCTATTTTGAGAAATGTAATCATTGAATATTGTAAGAGCTTTCATTGTCTGCTTATATGCCCCTTTAGTTATCCTACGGTTCTGACTTGGCGTACAGGGAGAACGCTAAGAACGGCCCATGTTCTGAATTTTGTCGCTGTGCATTTCAAAAGGGCTGAAC
Source organism: Salmo salar (assembly GCF_965601325.2). Taxonomy (NCBI): domain Eukaryota; kingdom Metazoa; phylum Chordata; class Actinopteri; order Salmoniformes; family Salmonidae; genus Salmo; species Salmo salar. The sequence goes on along the minus strand of NC_138307.1, from coordinate 30,698,795 downwards.
AAATAGTTATATTGACTACGTCCGTCCTAGCTCGCTCATTATTGTCTTAATATAAATTACGTATTGCCTCTTATCTGCTTGTCGTCTCCTTATGCCATTGTTTGTACATCTCAATTGTCAGTAGAAACCACATTTGTTTAAGTAAGTCAGCCATGTTTTTTTAAAAGACAGTAAATGTGGCTGAATGAACTGTTTCTTTGCCAGACAAGGCTCCGCTGATAGCCAGGTGTAGCAGTGGTAAGTTGTTTGGACTATGCTTTTCGGTCAGCTTTATGTAACAGTTTGTGGGCACCCTTTCTCACCGTTATAGTGCAATGAATGTATTGTTTAGTAATGTATTGTGTAGTGGCTTTGCTGGCATGCATCCCACTTTTTTTATTTATTCTTTATTTAACTAGTCAAGTCAGTGAAGAACAAATTCTTATTTACAATGACGACCTACCCCGGCAAAACCCGGACGATGCTGGGCCAATTGTGCGCTTCCCTATGGCACTCCCAATCACGGTCGGATGTGATTTAGCCTGGATTCGAACCAGGGACTGTAGTGATGCCTCTTGCACTGAGAGGCAGTGCCTTAGACCGCTGCGCCACTCAGGAGCCCTTAAAAGTTTTGCGCCCAATGTGGGGCAGGAATTTGACGGCACAAGCGGGGAACCCAGCCAACAGAGATTTGAGAAATGTTTTGGTACTCTTCTCTAGATCTGTGCCTCACCACAAACCTGTCTCGAAGCTCGACTGACAATTTCTTCGACCTCATTGCTTGGTTTTTGCTCTGACATGCACTGTCAACTGTGGGACCTTATATAGACAGGTTTGTGCTTTTCCAATCATTTGAATTTACCACATGTGGACTCCAGTCAAGTTGTAGAAACATCTCAAGGATGATCAATGGAAACAGGATGTACTTGAGCTCAATTTCAAGTCTCAGAGCAAAGGGTCTGAATACTTACCAAATAAGGTATTAATTTTTATAAATTTGCTAAGATTTCTAAAAACCTGTTTTCGGTTTACCATTATGGGGTATTGTGTTTATATTGACGAGGTAAAAAATGCATTTAATACATTTTCAAATAAGGCTGCAACGTAACAAAATGTGGAAAAAGTCAAGGGGTCTTATATAATGCCCTGTTTATGCTTCAAACTACAGATGTAAGGTTCTGAAGTGATAAACACAATGGCCTAATGGAAAATGCATGTCCAATGGTTATCTCTGTATTAGTATTAGAACATTAAAACACCTAGGTAGATCAGTGGTTATCTCTGTATTAGTATTATCTCTGTTTTACCCACATTAAAACACCTAGGTAGATCAGTGGTTATCTCTGTATTAGTATTATCTCTGTATTACCCACGTTAAAACACCTAGGTAGAGCAGTGGTTATCTCTGTATTAGTATTATCTCTGTATTAGTATTATCCACATTAAAACACCTAGGTAGATCAGTGGTTATCTCTGTATTAGTATTATCTCTGTGTTAGTATTATCCACATTAAAACACCTCGGTAGAGCAGTGGTTATCTCTGTATTAGTATTATCTCTGTATTACCCACGTTAAAACACCTAGGTAGATCAGTGGTTATCTCTGTATTACCAACATTAAAACACCTACGTTGAGTAGTGGTTATCTCTGTATTAGTATTATCTCTGTACTACCCACATTAAAACACCTAGGTAGAACAGTGGTTATCTCTGTATTAGTATTATCTCTGTATTACCAACAGTAAAACACCTAGGTAGAGCAGTGGTTATCTCTGTATTAGTATTATCTCTGTATTACCAACATTAAAACACCTAGGTAGAGCAGTGGTTATCTCTGTATTAGTATTATCTCTGTATTACCAACATTAAAACACCTAGGTAGGGCAGTGGTTATCTCTGTATTAGTATTATCTCTGTATTACCCACTTTAAAACACCTAGGTAGATCAGTGGTTATCTCTGTATTAGTATTATCTCTGTATTACCCACATTAAAACACCTAGGTAGATCAGTGGTTATCTCTGTATTAGTATTATCTCTGTTTTACCAACATTAAAACACCTAGGTAGAGCAGTGGTTATCTCTGTATTAGAATTATCTCTGTATTACCAACATTAAAACACCTAGGTAGAACAGTGGCTATCTCTGTATTAGTATTATCTCTGTATTACCAACATTAAAACACCTAGGTAGATCAGTGGTTATCTCTGTTTTACCAACATTAAAACAACTAGGTAGATCAGTGGTTATCTCTGTATTAGTATTATCTCTGTATTACCAACATTAAGACACCTAGGTAGATCAGTGGTTATCTCAGTATTAGTATTATCTCTGTATTACCAACATTAAAACACCTAGGTAGAACAGAGGACAGAGCATGTGGCTTTGCAACACACAGATGTTTCATCTCCACACTGGGATGATTTTAACAGTGCAACGCCACACAGGCCTCATGCCTCTCAGGTAGGAGGGTACCAGAAATAAATGAATAAAAAACACTAAACTAATGAAGGAGCACACAGTCACCAACAATATATCCCTGGTGTCAATACTTTCAACTGGCTCAGCTCACTGTTACAGTACAGCACCATCCAAATTCCATTTATTAAGTACCCATCTGTCTTATGTAACCATAAAAACGTAACATAATACTATTTTGAGAGTCCCAGATTTATATTTACTATTTTACCTCTAGTCTATGAGACGAGGCTGCTCCTTGACCTACATTATGCATATGCAGGTCAAGAGGTGGGCTTTCCCTTCAGCATCTGCATGTGGCATAAGCTCACCCACCTCACAGCATGAATTTAAAATGGTTAACTTTGGCTGTGAGTGATGGGAAAAAATCAGACTCTAAGGCAATTACTTGAATAATTCAATAGATGTTTTGTTTACAAACTTGATGATAAAAAAAAATCACGTTTTTTTAAATGTGACTTCGCTATGGGGCTGTCAATGGGAATTGGGTTGTGTTTCAGCTGAACTGCAGTACCGAAAATGCCCTCAGCACAGTGGAAAGCATGCTTATAGACTGGAAGCCTGGCCCCTTGATCCGAAAAGGGTGTAATTGCAGACCGCAATTAGGGGCGTTCTCTGATATTGGGTGTTTCATGATAGCAAGTTTACACCAATTGATGCTCCCCAATTGTCCGTGGCCATTTCTTTAGCGTTGGGGATAGCAAAAATTACTTATGTAAAAATTATTTCATACTCCACATTTATGGGGGACCACAAGGGGTTCCAAAATTCTTGTCACAGGGGCCCCCCCAGAACCGCTTGTGTTGTAGCTAAGCCTAACCCTTAACCAAACCTTAATCTCAGTCTCCTAAACGCCACATTTATTATCATAACCTGCCACGTTAGTTATCCAAAACTACATGGTAAACAAATCCATAACCCTCACCCTTTTCCTAACCTTAACCTCAGTCACCTAACAGGCCACGGTAATTCACCTAACCTGCCACTTTAATTATCCTAACCTGCCACTTTCATGATCCTAACCTGCCACTTTCATGATCCTAACCTGCCACTTTAATTATCCTAACCTGCCACTTTCATGATCCTAACCTGCCACGTTAATGATCCTAACCTGCCACGTTAATTTTCCTAACCTGCCACTCTAATTATCCTAACCTGCCACTTTAATTATTCTAACCTGCCACTTTAATGATCCTAACCTGCCACGTTAATGATCCTAACCTGCCACGTTAATTTTCCTAACCTGCCTTTCCTATCAAGTTAAAGTGAAAGCCACCCAGTAAAATACTACTTGAGTAAAAGTCTAAAAGTATTTAGTTTAACATATACATAAGTATCAAAAGTAAATGTAATTGCTAAAATATACTTACGTATCAAAAGTAAAAGTATAAATCATTTCAACTTCATTATATTAAGCAAACCAGACAGCACTATTTTATTGTAGTTTAAATGTACGGATAGTCAGGGGCTCACACCAACTCTCAGGGTGGTTTACTAAATTCGCTCTGACTATATACTCTGATTTCAGAGCACTCTGGTCTGAGGCTGCCAGAGGGAAGAATAATTGATGAAAAACGAATGCTCAACATCTTTTAATAGGGCCGGTGTCAGTAAACGTCGGCAAAAAACGCGTCATTAAAGTGTTGCCTGTAGCACAGTTAAAGTCAGCAATGCTCTGGATAACATGAACACTGCCTAACCAGCTCTGCTAAGGCGAGTAAAATGGTCAGAGTTCTCTCATTTGTTCTGGAAGTAGCTAGCAAGCTAGCCAATGTTAACCAGTTAGCTTGGATGCTTGACTGCCGTTGTGAGGTCAGAAAGCTTGAATCAACCCTACTCCTCCGCCAGAACGTCCAGTGTGGTTCTGAACGCTCCGAGACCGATACGAACTGACAATCTGACAACGCTCTGAATTTACGAACGCCCAAGCGCACTCTGGCACTCCAGATTACATTTAAGATCTCACCCATAATTTACAAAGCATTTGTGTTTAGTGAGTCAGCCAGATCAGATGCAGTATGGATGACCAGTAGGGATGCGTGAATGGAACAATTTTCCTGTCCTGCTAATCATTCAAAATGTAACTAGTACTTTTGGGTGTCAGGTAAATGTATGGAGTAGAAAGTACAATATTTTCTTTAGGAATGTAGTGGAGTTAAAATGCAAGTTGTCAAAAATATACTTAAGTACTTTACGCCACTGATTGCAGGGAATACTGACTGAAGATGTTCTTCTCTACGAGGCCATGAGACTGTGTAGGGATGTGATTTGAATAGGACTGTGACTGAAGATGTTCCTCCCTACGAGGCTCATGAGACTGTGTAGGGATGTGATTTGAATAGGACTGTGACTGAAGATGTTCCTCCCTACGAGGCCATGAGACTGTGTAGTGATGTGATTTGAATAGCACTGTGACTGAAGATGTTCCTCCCTACGAGGCCCATGAGACTGTGTAGGGATGTGATTTGAATAGGACTGTGACTGAAGATGTTCCTCCCTATGAGGCCGTGAGACTGTGTAGGGATGTGATTTGAATAGGACTGTGACTGAAGATGTTCCTCCCTACAAGGCCCATAAGACTGTGTAGGGATGTGATTTGAATAGCACTGTGACTGAAGATGTTCTTGCCTATGAGGCCATGAGACTGTGTAGGGATGTGATTTGAATAGGACTGTGACTGAAGATGTTCCTCCCTACGAGGCCCATAAGACTGTGTAGGGATGTGATTTGAATAGCACTGTGACTGAAGATGTTCTTGCGTATGAGGCCATGAGACTGTGTAGGGATGTGATTTGAATAGGACTGTGACTGAAGTAGTGGGATGTTATTTATCTATTTTTGTATTTTGTTTTGATGTCGTTGTCCCCCCTCCCTTTATCCGCAATGGACATGTATTTCTTTCTACAGTTTACTAACCGTACAGTAGGTGGCGGCAGACAGTTTATATTTGTGTAAATGTCTGTATACCAGAGAAGAAGATGACGCTGTTGTATTGTCGTTGTGGGGAACAGGAAGTTCCGAGTATTTAACGACAGAACTGTGCTTGTATTTCGATAGGGGTGTGTCCGTTTCAAATGTATTATTGTAGGTATGTAATAGCACGTTTAAACTTTCTAATGTCGAAATAATATATAATATGCTGGGTAACAAATCCGTCAAGGTATTATCACGTTTGGTAAAGGTTTTAATTGTATGTGTTGTTTTGGGGTCAAACCAAGTGAGTGAAGAAGGTGATTAAAAACGATTTTACAAGTCACATAGCTAGACTTTGGGTTTGTCTGAACATAAATTTCATTTGATAAAGATTCCACTTATTTGAGTTCGTTTTTACATGTTCTTGGTTTTGTGTAAAATGTTTATGAGCTGGTAAATAGCCTCGTCCGAACCATCCTGATCTCGCGAGTTTACGTACACTGTTTCGTTAATGTAAACTCGCGAGATCAGGATGGTATGGAGGAGGCTAGTCAAATAGGCGGCTTCAACGGTTTCGGTCGTCTTTCTAGGAGTTTGCTCGTGGTGAAAGGGCGACATGAGGCTGTTTGATGGTGTCAAAATAGAGGGAAGCTAACTGAAGTTATCCTTCACCATTTGGAGAGAGAGGCCAACTGCATGGAATGGCGTCGATTAATGCAGATGAATCAGAGCACGTGTCAAACTCATTCCATGGAGGACCAAGTGTCTGCGGGTTTTCTCTCCACCTTTGTACTTGATTAATGAATTAAGGTCACTAATTAGAAAGGAACTCCCCTCATCTGATTGTCTAGGTTTTAATTGAAAGGAAAAAATAAAACCTGCGGAGACTCGGCCCTCAATGGAATGAGTTTGACACCCCTGAAACAATGGAAATGGAGAGAGAGTTTGAGAAGCAACAGCTGTGCTGGAATGCGATCAATGTGGGGGACAGTTCTGATGATATGGAGTGGGAGGATGAGGGCCTAGAATGTGAATGGTCTGTAGTGGAAAGACATAGGAAGAACAGAGATAATGATACTGGAAGCAGTGGTGCATGTAGTATAGAAACTCTAAAGAGGCCCAAGGTAGGGAGCTATAGTAATAATGTGTCACAGTGGAAAGTTGGGATGGTGTTTGAGGAGACCACAGGGCCTCATTTACACCCTATCTGATTAACCAAGGCCATAAAGAGAGGTGAAGTTAAACTGGGCCGCATCCGTGTAAATAAGAACTTGTTCTGAACTAGCCTACCTGGTTAAATAAAGGTGAAATGAAAAATTGAAAATGGTAGATTGTTAATATCTTGTGCTAGTCAGGTTCAGCAAGGGAAGATACTTCTATCATAATGGGACGAAGCTCAGAAAATCATTATGGGACGAAGCTCAGAAGCCATGTTAAATTGAAAGGAGTAATCTCTGAGGTCCCAGTATCAATGTCCATGGATGATATTGTTAAAGAACATGTGAAGGGAGACAGAGTGGTTGAAGCCTAAAGGTTGATCAGTAGGAAAGAGGGTTAAAGAAGTGAAAGCTTATCAGTGCTGTTGAGGTTTGAGAAGGTTTTGTCTGGAAAAGTACAGAATAGGATTCCTTAGCTTCAATGTCAGAGAATTTGACCCAGCCTCATCAATCAACCAATCAAATGTATTTATAAAGCCCTTCTTACATCAGCTGATGTCACAAAGTGCTGTACAGAAACCCAGCCTAAAACCCCAAACAGCAAGCAATGCAGGTGTAGAAGCACATTGGCTAGGAAAAACTCCCTAGAAATGCCAGAATCTAGGAAGAAACCTTGAGAGGAACCAGGCTATGATGGGTGGCCAGTCCTCTTCTGGCTGTGCTGGGTGGAGATTATAACATAACATGGCCAAGATGTTCAAATGTTCATAGATGACCGGCAGGGTCAGATAATAATAATCACAGTGGTTGTCGAGGGTGCAACAGGTCAGCACCTCAGGAGTAAATGTCAGTTGGCTTTTCATAGCCGATCATTGAGAGTATCTCTACCGCTCCTGCTGTCTCTAGAGAGTTGAAAACAGCAGGTCTGGGACAGGTAGCACGTCCGGTGAACAGGTCAGGGTTCCATAGCGGAACAGTTGAAACTGGAGCAGCAACGGTGAATCATCAGTGTTTTTAAATACCAAAGAATGGGACATGTAGCTGTTGAGTGGAAAGATGTGCCAAGTGTGGTGGGGGAACATGATTACGGTGAATGTTGGAGCAATGTGACGGTTAAGTGTTGCAATTGTGCGGAGGACAGAGCAGCATTTGGTGGATGCCAGGTGCAGAGAGATGCTCAGAGATATAGAATCCGTCATGATGTATCATATGCAGAGACTGTAAGCAGCGGTTCTAGACCATTTCAACTGGGGGGTCCAAGCTGGGGCCTGTTGTACTGCTAGAGGGGCCAGTTACATTAGACGTTATTGTTGTCATATCGTTTTCTTCACTACATTAGCAGGCAAAAGACCATGTTCATAATAATTAGTGTTCCGCGTTGCCACTTTCTAATAATGGATGTAAAAAAAGAACGATAGCAACAATTTGTTATGTAAAAATTATTTCATACGCCACATTTAGAGGGGCCACAAGGGGGTCCAAAATTGTTGTCACAGGGGCAATTCCACTAATGGTAGTGTATGTATTGAATTTTTTTAACCTTTATTTAACTTCCTTAGCATACTGGTTATTGTCCGTAATTTCGGATGACTCACGTGCCCAAAGTAAACTGCCTGTAAACTGCCCAGAAGCTAGGATATGCATATACTTGATAGCATTGGATAGAAAACACTCTGAACTTTCTAAAACTGTTAAAATAATGTCTGTGAGTATAACAGAACTGATATGGCAGGCGAAAACCTGAGGGAAATCCATCCGGAATTACTTTTTGAGGTCACAGGTTTTTTCTGTGCTTGCCTATGGGATATACAAATAGATAGGACCCAGATTGCAGTTCCTATGGTTTTCCACTAGATGTCAAGTCTTTAGAAAGTGTTTCAGGCTTGTTTTTTGTAGTTTGTAGTATTTGTAGTTTTTCCAATGTGTCCCCCATTTAGAAAAGTAGTCATGTTGCGCGCATCAACGAGAGTGCGCTCTTCGTTATTTATCTTCGCTATTGAACACACTATTCTCCATCTTAAATATTTTTGTTTATTTATGTATTAGAATACCTGAGGATTAATTAGATACATCGTTTGACTTGTTTGGACGAACTTTACTGGTAACTTTTTGGATTCGTTTGTGTGCATGTTGAACGAGTGAATTACGGTATCAAGTGCGCCAACTAAACTGACATTTTTGGGATATAATGAAGGACATTATCGAAAACAAATGACTATTCGTTGTGTAGCTGGGACCCTTGGGATTGCAATCAGAGGAAGATCTTCAAAGGTAAGTGATTTATTTAATTGCTGTCTGTGATTTTGTGACGCCTGTGCTGGTTGAAAAAGTATATTGACGTGGGGCGCTGTCCTCAGATAATCGCATGGCATGCTTTCTCCGTAAAGCCTTTTTGAAATCTGACAACGCAGTTGGATTAACAAGGTTTTAAATGATGTAAGACAGTTGTATTTTCATGAATGTTTACTATTACGATTTTTGTATTTTGAATTTCGCGCTCTGTAATATCACCGGATGTTGTCGTAGGTGTCCCGCAAGCGTTTGGACATGCGCCCAAACAGGTTAACTAGGCAAGTCAGTTAAGAACAAATTCTTATTTTCAATGACGGCCTAGGAGCACTGGGTTAACTGCCTTATTCAGGGGAAGAATGACAGATGTTTACCTTGTCAGCTCGGGGATTCGATCTTGCAACCTTTCGGTTGCTCTAACCACTAGGCTACCTGTCACCCGGTATGGCCAGAAGAGGACTGGTCACCGCTCTGAGCCTGGTTCCTCTCTAGGTTTCTTCCTAGGTTCCTGCTTTCTAGGGAGTTTTTTTGTGGCCGCTGTGCTTCTACATCTGCATTGCTTGCTCTTTGGGGATTTTAGGCTGGGTTTCTGTTAAGCACTTTGTGACAACTACTGATGTAAAAAGGGCTTCATAAAATACATTTGATTGACATGTATATCACACCAACTGACTGGTTCTTCTGATGTTCACACAGGACACCATGTTGAGACATTCTCTACATCCAGAGAGCAACAGCAGGAAGATCACAGAGCTAAGAGGTCTTATCACTGCCCACATTGTGAAGAGATTTTCCCATTTCTATCAAAGCTAAAAATACACCTAAAAATACATACAGGAGAGAAGCCTTACTCCTGCTCTGATTGTGGAAAATGCTTCAAAACATCAACGGTGCTAAAACTTCATCAGAGAACACACACAGGAGAGAAGCCTTATTACTGCTCTGACTGTGAAAAACGTTTTAAAACATCAACTCAGCTAAACGTTCATCAGAAGACTCACACAGGAGAGAAGCCTTACGTCTGCTCTGACTGTGGAAAATGCTTCACAACATCAACTGATCTAAAAGTTCATCAGAGAACACACACAGGAGAGAAGCCTTTCTTCTGCCCTGACTGTGGAACTAGTTTCTCTCAGCTTTCCAACTTAAAATCACATGAACGTATACATACAGGGGAGAAGCCTTACTCCTGCTCTGACTGTGGAAAATGCTTCAAAACATCAACTGTGCTAACAGTTCATCAGAGAACACACACAGGAGAGAAGCCTTATTACTGCTCTGACTGTGTAAAATGCTTCACAACATCAGCTAAGCTAAAAGTTCATCAGAGAACACACACAGGAGAAAAGCCTTACTCCTGTTCTGACTGTGGTGTGAGTTTCTCTCGACTTGATACCTTAAAAACACACCAACATATACATAAAGGAGAGAAGCCATTCTCCTGCTCTGCCTGTGTAAAATGCTTCAAAACAGCAACTGAGCTAATAGTTCATCAGAGAACACACACAGGGGAGAAGCCTTACGTCTGCTCTGACTGTGTAAAATGCTTCACAACATCAACTCATCTAAGAGTTCATCAGAGAACACACACAGGAGAGAAGCCTTATTACTGCTCTGACTGTGGAACTAGTTTCTCTCAACTTTCTCACTTAAAATCACATGAACGTATACATACAGGGGAGAAACCATACTCCTGCTCTGCCTGTGTAAAATGCTTCAAAACAGCAACTGAGCTAATAGTTCATCAGAGAACACACACAGGGGAGAAGCCTTACGTCTGCTCTGACTGTGTAAAATGCTTCACAACATCAACTCATCTAAGAGTTCATCAGAGAACACACACAGGAGAGAAGCCTTATTACTGCTCTGACTGTGGAACTAGTTTCTCTCAACTTTCCCACTTAAAATCACATGAACGTATACATACAGGGGAGAAACCATACTCCTGCTCTGCCTGTGTAAAATGCTTCAAAACAGCAACTGGGCTAAAAGTTCATCAGAGAACACACGCATGAGAGAAGCCTGCTTACGTCTGCTCTGACTTTTGGGTGAGTTTCTCTCACCTTAGCAACTTAACACACCAATGTATACACACAGGAGAGAAGCCTTAATCCTGCTCTGTGGAAGGGTGGGTGTGTTACTCAAACTTCTAGCCAAAGGTTGCGTGTTTGAACCTCATCAAGTATGACTTTAGCATTTTTGCTAATTAGCAACTTTGCAACTACTTACTACTTTCTAGCTATTCCTTAGCATGTTAGCTTAGCATGCAACTACTTAGTATGTTAGCTACCCTTTCCCCTAAAACCATTTAACCCCTCACCAAGCTAATGTTAGCAACAACAAATTGGAATTCGTAACATATCAGACATATTACAAGTTTGTAACATATTGTATGACTAACAATGTGTAAAATAACATACGAATTGTAATTCGTAACATACGATACGTCCTACAAGTCGTATTATACTGAACAACAATCTAGATACAACAATTTCAAAGATTTATAGTTCGTATAAGGAAATCAGTCAATTTAAATAAATGAGGCCCTAATCTATGGATTTCACATCCTGGGCAGGGGCTCAGCCATGGGTGGGACTTGGGAGGGCATAGGCCCTGCCAATCAGCATGAGTTTTTCCCCACAAAAGGTCTTTATTACACACAGAAATACTACTCAGCCCCCCTCAGACAATCCTGCAGGTGAAGAGGTCCTGGGCTGCCGTGGTCACATGTGATCTGAAGTTGTGAGGCCGGTTGGATGTAATGCCAAATTCTCTAAAAGGACGTTAGAGGTGGCTTATGGTAGAGATATAAATATTGAGTTCTCTGGCAACAGCTCTGGTGGACATTCCTCATCATGAGAATTGCACATTCCCTAAACTTGAGACATCTGTGACATTTTGTTGTGTGGCCTTTTATTGTCCCCAGCACAAGGTGCACCTGTGTAATGAGCATGCTGTTTTATCAGCTTCTTGATGTGCCACACCTGTCAGGTGGATGGATTATCTTGACAAAGGCTGAAATGCTCACTAACAGGGATATAAATAAATTTGGTAACAACATTTGAGAGAAATACCCTTTTTGTGCATATGGAACATTTCTGGATTGTTTTATTTCAGCTCACGAAACCAACACTTTACATGTTTCGTTTATATTTTAGTTCAGCTTATATTGGTAGGCCAATGCAATGTAACATACTAAATGGAATGGCACAGATGTTTTTGCAACATATATTACGTTTTGCTCTGAGACCAGGTTGTCCCTCTGCAGTGGGAATGAGCTAGTAGACACAAAAAAAAAAAATTACCTTTATTTACCTAGGCAAGTCAGTTAAGAATAAATTCTTATTTACAATGATGGCCTAGGAACAGTGGGGTTAACTGCCTTGTTCAGAGACAAAACAACAGATTTTTACCTTGTCAGCTCGGGGATTTGATCTAGCAACCTTTTGGTTACTGGTCCAACGCTCTAACCTCTAGGCTATCTTCCGCCCCTAACATGTATCAGATAGAGATGGTGTGATGATAACTTTTCACCACTAGTTTGGGGGGATTGTTTTACAACTTAATTTAATGATACACAGCTTATGAAAGTAATACATGTGTTTATTAATTGTCTTTAAAACTAGATTAGTTATTTTAGTTACTGATCATGAATGTGTTTGGATAACTGCATTGAAGTAAACTTTATTGATCTGCCAATGAAAAATAAAGTTACATGAATATGTACTGGTCAACCTCTTCTTCTCTTTAGAATTCAGTTCTTCATATTAGATCTGACAGTATGAATGGTTCTTATGGTTGTATTCAGTTCTTCATATTAGATCTGACAGTATGAATGGTTCTTATGGTTGTATTCAGTTCTTCATATTAGATCTGACAGTATGAATGGTTCTTGTGGTTGTATTCAGTTCTTCATATTAGATCTGACAGTATGAATGGTTATTGTGGTTGTATTCAGTTCTTCATATTAGATCTGACAGTATGAATGGTTCTTATGGTTGTATTCAGTTCTTCATATTAGATCTGATTGTATGAATGGTTCTTATGGTTGTATTCAGTTCTTCATATTAGATCTGACAGTATGAATGGTTCTTATGGTTGTATTCAGTTCTTCATATTAGATCTGACAGTATGAATGGTTCTTATGGTTGTATTCAGTTCTTCATATTAGATCTGACAGTATGAATGGTTCTTATGGTTGTATTCAGTTCTTCATATTAGATCTGACAGTATGAATGGTTCTTATGGTTGTATTCAGTTCTTCATATTAGATCTGACAGTATGAATGGTTCTTATGGTTGTATTCAGTTCTTCATATTAGATCTGACAGTATGAATGGTTCTTATGGTTGTATTCAGTTCTTCATATTAGATCTGACAGTATGAATGGTTCTTATGGTTGTATTCAGTTCTTCATATTAGATCTGACAGTATGAATGGTTCTTATGGTTGTATTCAGTTCTTCATATTAGATCTGATTGTATGAATGGTTCTTATGGGCTGAGTGCCTGTAGTGTTTTTGTATGACTACAGTCAGGAGTTCTCTCTGACCCTGTGATGTCACCAGCACATTAAGTACATTCATCTTAACATAGCCAGGTGAGACAACCACATATCACAGTAAATACATTTCTCCTCAATTAGTCAGTGTTAGTAGGACAAGTGTCACATTATTATTGTTATTATTTGTATTATTATTATTATTTGTATTATTATTTGTATTATTTGTATTATTATTATTATTTGTATTATTAGTTGTATTATTATTATTATTAATTGTATTGTTATTATTATTATTTGTATTATTATTGTTTGTATTATTATTTGTATTATTATTATTATTATTGTTTGTATTTGTATTATTATTATTTGTATTATTATTATTTGTATTTTTTGGGGGAGGGATACTCTTTAAAAACGTAGGGTTTCAGACCTTTTCGGGCAGATGGGCAGGGACTCTGCTGTCCTAGCATCAGAGGGAAGCTGGTGCCACCATTGGGGTGCCAGGACAGAGAAGTGCTTTGACTGGGCTGAGAGGGAGCTTGACCTCCTGTAGCAGTGGGACGGCCATGAGACCAGAGGTGGCAGAACTGATTGCTCAGGTTGGGATATAGGGTTTGAGCATAGCCTGAAGGTAGAGATGGGGCAGTTCCTCTTACTGCACCGTAAGTAAACGCTATTGTCTTGTAGTGAATGTGAGCTTCGACTGGAAGCCAGTGGAATGTACGGAGGAGCAGGGTGACATGGGGGAACTTGGGAAGGTTAAACACCCAGACGGACTGCAGTGTTCAAGATAAGTTCAGTGGCGACCCATCATTCAGGGCAGGTGGGCCACCTGTTTTGAGCCCCACAGTTTTAGCGATAAAAAAGTGAGAGAAAAAAATGATCTGTTTGCAAACAATGTAAAAAAAACATATACAATTGAGTTATTAAAGCTGCATACATACGTGGTCTCTTTTTTGGTTTTCTTGAGTAAGGCAGCTCCAAAATGCAGGTGTTTCAGCCTAGTTCAGTACTTTTTGTGGAGGTGGGGCAAGCCAGCAGAAAATACGGAGCGTTGCGCCGTGATTGGCTCAGTGTTCTGTCATTCATGGGGACAATACTTCACTGCCAAGTCTAAGGGTAGAACTTGAAAATTCAAGCCCCTTGGGTGCTGCCATAGAGTTACATTCGAAGTGCCCATCCAAGAAGGCTCAAGGTCATTGTCCACAGATAAAATAACATCAAATCATGTGATATCTACAGTCACTTTGATTGGACTGATCATGTCAACATCATACTTTCAAAATCTGAGCTAGCAGTCATCATCATGAATCAAGTTGACAATCTACTGGCAAATCCTTTTTAATCTTTATCATATGAAGAGAAATTATAGATAAAATGTATCGGTGCTCATCAGCCATTGGACATAAACATTACACAACAAGTTGGAAATGTCAAATTCAACAATGTGTGGTTTGGAAAGAATCAGTGGCTAACTGCAAGCATTGCAAAGCAATCCTTAGCCTGCTATTCAGTGGAGTGGCTGTGTGGTCCCAAGTCTAAGATGAAGTGTCTCTTTTCCTAGTTTAAAATTGTAAACATTCAACATGGGCCATGCTGTCAATAGCTTGATTTGTGCCGCGCTCAAAACAATTTAACTCGGTACTGCAAAATCTGACTTGAGTAAGTTCAAGACAACTGGGAACTCGGGGGGGAAACAAGTAACGACTGAGAAAATACAGTTTGAACTTTCATCCAACTCAGAATTGTAAATTGGGAACTCAGGCCTCTTTCTACAGCTACGACCTGAAGATCACTGATGTCATCATTTTTTTTCCTGAGTTCCCAGTTGTCTTGAAAGCACCATAAATCCTGAGAATGCCAGACTTTGATGACAAAGTTTGATGACAAAATATGCCCACGAAGGACTGCCGCGCCACCTTCCTGTTCAAGTGAGCACAGCACAACAAGATGAGTCCAAAAATGTATTGGACTCACCTTGTTGTGCTGAACAAATAGTTATATTTGTGGGGCAGGAATTTGACAGCACAAGCGGGGAGCCCAGCCAACAGAGATTTGAGAAATGTTTTGGTACTCTTCTCTAGATCTGTGCCTCACCACAAACCTGTCTCGAAGCTCGACTGACAATTTCTTCAAACTCATTGCTTGGTTTTTGCTCTGACATGCACTGTCAACTGTGGGACCTTATATAGACAGGTGTGTGCTTTTCCAATCATTTGAATTTACCACATGTGGACTCCAGTCAAGTTGTAGAAACATCTCAAGGATAATCAATGGAAACAGGATGTACTTGAGCTCAATTTCAAGTCTCAGAGCAAAGGGTTTGAATACTTACCAAATAAGGTATTCATTTTTATAAATTTGCTAAGATTTCTAAAAAACGGTTTTCGGTTTACCATTGTGGGGTATTGTGTTTATATTGACGAGGTAAAAAATGCATTTAATACATTTTCAAATAAGGCTGCAACGTAACAAAATGTGGAAAAAGTCAAGGGGTCTTATATTAATGCCCTGTTTATGCTTCAAACTACAGATGTAAGGTTCTGAAGTGATAAACACAATGGCATAATGGAAAATGCATGTCCAATGGTTATCTCTGTATTAGTATTACCAATATTAAAACACCTAGGTAGATCAGTGGTTATCTCTGTATTAGAATTATCTCTGTATTAGTATTATCCACATTAAAACACCTAGGTAGAGCAGTGGTTATCTCTGTATTAGTATTATCTCTGTATTACCCACATTAAAACACCTAGGTAGATCAGTGGTTATCTCTGTATTTGAATTATCTCTGTATTAGTATTATCCACATTAAAACACCTAGGTAGAGCAGTGGTTATCTCTGTATTAGTATTATCTCTGTATTACCAACATTAAAACACCTAGATAGATCAGTGGTTATCTCTGTATTAGTATTATCTCTGTATTACCAACATTAATACACCTAGGTAGATCAGTGGTTATCTCTGTATTAGTATTATCTCTGTTTTACCAACATTAAAACACCTAGGTAGAGCAGTGGTTATCTCTGTATTAGTATTATCTCTGTATTACCAACATTAAAACACCTAGATAGATCAGTGGTTATCTCTGTATTAGTATTATCTCTGTATTACCAACATTAATACACCTAGGTAGATCAGTGGTTATCTCTGTATTAGTATTATCTCTGTTTTACCAACATTAAAACACCTAGGTAGAGCAGTGGTTATCTCTGTATTAGTATTATCTCTGTATTACCAACATTAAAACACCTAGGTAGAACAGTGGTTATCTCTGTATTAGTATTATCTCTGTATTACCAACATTAAAACACCTAGGTAGAACAGTGGTTATCTCTGTATTAGTATTATCTCTGTTTTACCAACATTAAAACACCTAGGTAGAATAGTGGTTATCTCTGTATTAGTATTATCTCTGTATTACCAACATTAAAACACCTCGGTAGATCAGTGGTTATCTCTGTATTAGTATTATCTCTGTATTACCAACATTAAAACACCTAGGTAGAACAGTGGTTATCTCTGTATTAGTATTATCTCTGTATTACCCACATTAAAACACCTCGGAAGAACAGTGGTTATCTCTGTATTAGTATTATCTCTGTATTACCAACATTAAAACACCTAGGTAGAACAGTGGTTATCTCTGTATTAGTATTATCTCTGTATTACCCACATTAAAACACCTCGGTAGAACAGTGGTTATCTCTGTATTAGTATTATCTCTGTATTACCAACATTAAAACACCTAGGTAGAACAGTGGTTATCTCTGTATTAGTATTATCTCTGTATTACCAACATTAAAACACCTAGGTAGAACAGTGGTTATCTCTGTATTAGTATTATCTCTGTATTACCCACATTAAAACACCTCGGTAGAACAGTGGTTATCTCTGTATTAGTATTATCTCTGTATTACCAACATTAAAACACCTAGGTAGAACAGTGGTTATCTCTGTATTAGTATTATCTCTGTATTACCCACATTAAAACACCTCGGTAGAACAGTGGTTATCTCTGTATTAGTATTATCTCTGTATTACCAACATTAAAACACCTAGGTAGAACAGTGGTTATCTCTGTATTAGTATTATCTCTGTATTACCCACATTAAAACACCTCGGTAGAACAGTGGTTATCTCTGTATTAGTATTATCTCTGTATTACCCACATTAAAACACCTCGGTAGAACAGTGGTTATCTCTGTATTAGTATTATCTCTGTATTACCAACATTAAAACACCTAGGTAGAACAGTGGTTATCTCTGTATTAGTATTATCTCTGTATTACCCACATTAAAACACCTCGGTAGAACAGTGGTTATCTCTGTATTAGTATTATCTCTGTATTACCAACATTAAAACACCTAGGTAGAACAGTGGTTATCTCTGTATTAGTATTATCTCTGTATTACCAACATTAAAACACCTAGGTAGAACAGTGGTTATCTCTGTATTAGTATTATCTATGTATTACCCACATTAAAACACCTAGGTAGAGCAGTGGTTATCTCTGTATTAGTATTATCTCTGTATTACCAACATTAAAACACCTCGGTAGAACAGTGGTTATCTCTGTATTAGTATTATCTCTGTATTACCAACATTAAAACACCTAGGTAGAACAGTGGTTATCTCTGTATTAGTATTATCTCTGTATTACCAACATTAAAACACCTAGGTAGAACAGTGGTTATCTCTGTATTAGTATTATCTCTGTATTACCCACATTAAAACACCTAGGTAGAACAGTGGTTATCTCTGTATTAGTATTATCTGTGTATTACCAACATTAAAACACCTAGGTAGAACAGTGGTTATCTCTGTATTAGTATTATCTCTGTATTACCAACATTAAGACACCTAGGTAGATCAGTGGTTATCTCTGTATTAGTATTATCTCTGTATTACCAACATTAAAACACCTAGGTAGAACAGAGGACAGAGCATGTGGCTTTGCAACACACAGATGTTTCATCTCCACACTGGGATGATTTTAACAGTGCAACGCCACACAGGCCTCATGCCTCTCAGGTAGGAGGGTACCAGAAATAAATTAATAATAAACACTAAACTAATGAAGGAGCACACATTCACCAACGATATATCCCTGGTGTCAATACTTTCAACTGGCTCAGCTCACTGTTACAGTACAGCACCACCTAATTATATTTATTAAGTAACCATCTGTCTTATGTAACCATAAAAACATAACATAATACTATTTTGAGAGTCCCAGATTTATATTTACTATTTTACCTCTAGTCTATGAGACGAGGCTGCTCCTTGACCTACATTATGCACATGCAGGTCAAGAGGTGTGTTTTCCCTTCAGCATCTGCATGTGGCATAAGCTCACCCACCTCACAGCATGAATCTAAAATGGTTAATAACTTTGGCTGTGAGTGATGGGGGAAAAAAATCAGACTCTAAGGCAATTACTTGAATAATTCAATAGATGTTTTGTTTACAAACTTGATGATAAAAAAAAAATCACGTTTTTTTAAATGTGACTTAGTTATGGGGCCGTCAATGGGAATTGGGTCGTGCTTCAGCTGAACTGCAGTACCGAAAATGCACTCAGCACAGTGGAAAGCATGCTTATAGACTGGAAGCCTGGCCCCTTGATCCGAGAAGTGTGTAATTGCAGACCGCAATTAGGGGCGTTCTCTGATATTGGGTGTTTCATGAAAGCAAGTTTACACCAATTGATGCTCCCCATTGGTCCGTGGCCGTTTCTTTAGCGTTGGGGATAGCAAAAATTACTTATGTAAAAATTATTTCATACTCCACATTTAGGGGGGCCATAAGGGGGTCCAAAATTCTTATCACAGGGGCCCCCCCAGAACCGCTAGTGTTGTAGCTAAGCCTAACCCTTATCCAAACCTTAATCTCAGTCTCCTAAATGCCACATTTATTATCATAACCTGCCACGTTAGTTATCCAAACCTACATGGTAAACAAATCCCTAACCCTCACCCTTTTCCTAACCTTAACCTCAGCAACCTAACCGGCCACGCTAATTCACCTAACCTGCCACTTTAATGATCCTAACCTGCCACTTTCATGATCCTAACCTGCCACTTTAATGATCCTAACCTGCCACTATAATTATCCTAACCTGCCACTTTAATGATCCTAACCTGCCACTTTAATTATCCTAACCTGCCACTTTAATTATCCTAACCTGCCACTTTAATGATCCTAACCTGCCACTTTAATGATCCAAACCTGCCACTTTAATTATCCTAACCTGCCACTTTAATGATCCTAGCCTGCCACTTTAATTATCCTAACCTGCCACTTAAATTATCCTAACCTGCGGAATTAACATTGGAAGCATTGCAGGCAGGGGTGGAAAAAGTACCCAATTGTCATACTTGAGTAAAAGTAAATATACTTGAGTCCTTTCTTATCAAGTTAAAGTGAAAGCCACCCAGTAAAATACTACTTGAGTAAAAGTCTAAAAGTATTTAGTTTAACATATACATAAGTATCAAAAGTAAATGTAATGGCTAAAATATACTTACGTATCAAAAGTAAAAGTATAAATCATTTCAACTTCATTGTATTAAGCAAACCAGACAGCACTATTTTATTGTAGTTTAAATGCAGGGGCTCACACCAACTCTCAGGGTGGTTTACTAAATTCGCTCTGACTATATACTCTGATTTCAGAGCACTCTGGTCTGAGGCTGCCAGAGGGAAGAATAATTGATGAAAAACGAATGCTCAACATCCTTTAATAGGGCCGGTGTCAGTAAACGTCGGCAAAAAACGCGTAATTAAATTGTTGCCTGTAGCACAGTTAAAGTCACCAATGCTCTGGATAACATGAACACAGCCTAACCAGCTCTGCTAAGGCGAGTAAAATGGTCAGAGTTCTCTCATTTGTTCTGGAAGTAGCTAGCAAGCTAGCCAATGTTAACCAGTTAGCTTGGATGCTTGACTGCCGTTGTGAGGTCAGAAAGCTTGAATCAACCCTACTCCTCCGCCAGAACGTCCAGTGTGGTTCTGAACGCTCCGAGACCGATACGAACTGACAATCTGACAACGATCTGAATTTACGAACGCCCAAGCGCACTCTGGCACTCCAGATTACATTTAAGATCACACCCATAATTTACAAAGCATTTGTGTTTAGTGAGTCAGCCAGATCAGATGCAGTATGGATGACCAGTAGGGATGCGTGAATGGAACCATTTTCCTGTCCTGCTAATCATTCAAAATGTAACTAGTACTTTTGGGTGTCAGGTAAATGTATGGAGTAGAAAGTACAATATTTTCTTTAGGAATGTAGTGGAGTTAAAGTACAAGTTGTCAAAAATATACTTAAGTACTTTACGCCACTGATTGCAGGGAATACTGACTGAAGATGTTCCACCCTACGAGGCCATGAGACTGTGTAGGGATGTGATTTGAATAGCACTGTGACTGAAGATGTTCCTCCCTACGAGGCCATGAGACTGTGTAGGGATGTGATTTGAATAGCACTGTGACTGAAGATGTTCCTCCCTACGAGGCCCATGTGACTGTGTAGGGATGTGATTTGAATAGGACTGTGACTGAAGATGTTCCTCCCAACGAGGCTCATGAGACTGTGTAGGGATGTGATTTGAATAGGACTGTGACTGAAGATGTTCCTCCCTACGAGGCCATGACACTGTGTAGGGATGTGATTTGAATAGGACTGTGACTGAAGATGTTCCTCCCTACGAGGCCCATGAGACTGTGTAGGGATGTGATTTGAATAGGACTGTGACTGAAGATGTTCCTCCCTATGAGGCCATGAGACTGTGTAGGGATGTGATTTGAATAGGACTGTGACTGAAGTAGTGGGATGTTATTTATCTATTTTTGTATTTTGTTTTGATGTCGTTGTCCCCCCTCCCTTTATCCGCAATGGACATGTATTTCTTTCTACAGTTTACTAACCGTACAGTAGGTGGCGGCAGACACGTTATATTTGTGTAAATGTCTGTATACCAGAGAAGAAGATGACGCTGTTGTATTGTCGTTGTGGGGAACAGGAAGTTCCGAGTATTTAACGACAGAACTGTGCTTGTATTTCGATAGGGGTGTGTCCGTTTCAAATGTATTATTGTAGGTATGTAATAGCACGTTTAAACTTTCTAATGTCGAAATAATATATAATATGCTGGGTAACAAATCCGTCAAGGTATTATCACGTTTGGTAAAGGTTTTAATTGTATGTGTTGTTTTGGGGTCAAACCAAGTGAGTGAAGAAGGTGATTAAAAACGATTTTACAAGTCACATAGCTAGACTTTGGGTTTGTCTGAACATAAATTTCATTTGATAAAGATTCCACTTATTTGAGTTCGTTTTTACATGTTCTTGGTTTTGTGTAAAATGTTTATGAGCTGGTAAATAGCCTAGCCCGAACCATCCTGATCTCGCGAGTTTACGTACACTGTTCCGTTAATGTAAGCTCGCGAGATCAGGATGGTATGGAGGAGACTAGTCAAATGGCGGCTTCAACGGTTTCGGTCGTCTTTCTAGGAGTTTGCTCGTGGTGAAATGGCGACATGAGGCTGTGTGATGGAGTGTCAAAGTAGAGGGAAGCTAACTGAAGTTATCCTTCACCATTTGGAGAGAGAGGCCAACTGCATGGAATGGCGTCGATTAATGCAGATGAATCAGAGCACGTGTCAAACTCATTCCATGGAGGACCAAGTGTCTGCGGGTTTTCTCTCCACCTTTGTACTTGATTAATGAATTAAGTACACTAATTAGAAAGGAACTCCCCTCACCTGATTGTCTAGGTTTTAATTGAAAGGAAAAAATAAAACCTGCGGAGACTCGGCCCTCAATGGAATGAGTTTGACACCCCTGAAACAATGGAAATGGAGAGAGAGTTTGAGAAGCAACAGCTGTGCTGGAATGCGATCAATGTGGGGGACAGTTCTGATGATATGGAGTGGGAGGATGAGGGCCTAGAATGTGAATGGTCTGTAGTGGAAAGACATAGGAAGAACAGAGATAATGATACTGGAAGCAGTGGCGCATGTAGTATAGAAACTCTAAAGAGGCCCAAGGTAGGGAGCTATAGTAATAATGTGTCACAGTGGAAAGTTGGGATGGTGTTTGAGGAGACCACAGGGCCTCATTTACACCCTATCTGATTAACCAAGGCCATAAAGAGAGGTGAAGTTAAACTGGGCCGCATCCGTGTAAATAAGAACTTGTTCTGAACTAGCCTACCTGGTTAAATAAAGGTGAAATGAAAAATTTAAAATGGTAGATTGTTAATATCTTGTGCTAGTCAGGTTCAGCAAGGGAAGATACTTCTATCATAATGGGACGAAGCTCAGAAAATCATTATGGGACGAAGCTCAGAAGCCATGTTAAATTGAAAGGAGTAATCTCCGAGGTCCCAGTATCAATGTCCATGGATGATCTTGTTAAAGAACATGTGAAGGGAGACAGAGTGGTTGAAGCCTAAAGGTTGATCAGTAGGAAAGAGGGTTAAAGAAGTGAAAGCTTATCAGTGCTGTTGAGGTTTGAGAAGGTTTTGTCTGGAAAAGTACAGAATAGGATTCCTTAGCTTCAATGTCAGAGAATTTGACCCAGCCTCATCAATCAACCAATCAAATGTATTTATAAAGCCCTTCTTACATCAGCTGATGTCACAAATTGCTGTACAGAAACCCAGCCTAAAACCCCAAACAGCAAGCAATGCAGGTGTAGAAGCACATTGGCTAGGAAAAACTCCCTAGAAATGCCAGAATCTAGGAAGAAACCTTGAGAGGAACCAGGCTATGATGGGTGGCCAGTCCTCTTCTGGCTGTGCTGGGTGGAGATTATAACATAACATGGCCAAGATGTTCAAATGTTCATAGATGACCGGCAGGGTCAGATAATAATAATCACAGTGGTTGTCGAGGGTGCAACAGGTCAGCACCTCAGGAGTAAATGTCAGTTGGCTTTTCATAGCCGATCATTCAGAGTATCTCTACCGCTCCTGCTGTCTCTAGAGAGTTGAAAACAGCAGGTCTGGGACAGGTAGCACGTCCGGTGAACAGGTCAGGGTTCCATAGCAGAACAGTTGAAACTGGAGCAGCAACGGTGAATCATCAGTGTTTTTAAATACCAAAGAATGGGACATGTAGCTGTTGAGTGGAAAGATGTGCCAAGTGTGGTGGGGAACATGATTACGGTGAATGTTGGAGCAATGTGACGGTTAAGTGTTGCAATTGTGCTGAGGACACAGAGCAGCATTTGGTGGATGCCAGGTGCAGAGAGATGCTCAGAGATATAGAATCCGTCATGATGTATCATATGCAGAGACTGTAAGCAGCGGTTCTAGACCATTTCAACTGGGGGGTCCAAGCTGGGGCCTGTTGTACTGCTAGAGGGGCCAGTTACATTAGACGTTATTGTTAGCAGGCAAAAGACCATGTTCATAATAATTAGTGTTCCGCGTTGCCACTGTCTAATAACGGATGTAAAAAAAGAACGATAGGAACAATTTGTTATGTAAAAATTATTTCATACGCCACATTTAGAGGGGCCACAAGGGGGTCCAAAATTGTTGTCACAGGGGCAATCCCCCCCCCCCCCCCCCCAAAAAAAACCGCTAGTGGCTGTAAGACAGACTGGTGGAACTACAGGGCAGACTGATGGAGCTTCCATGGTTGGTCCTGTAGTAAGAGGACCTACTGTCAGACTGATGGAGCTTCCATGGTTGGTCCCATAGTAAGAGGACCTACTGTCAGACTGATGGAGCTTCCATGGTTGGTCCCGTAGTAAGAGGACCTACTGTCAGACTGATGGAACTTCCATAGTTGGTCCCGTAGTAAGAGGACCTACTGTCATACTGATGGAGCTTCCATGGCTGGTCCCGTAGTAAGAGGACCTACTGTCAGACTGATGGAGCTTCCATGGTTGGTCCCGTAGTAAGAGGACCTACTGTCAGACTGATGGAGCTTCCATGGTTGGTCCTGTAGTAAGAGAACCTACTGTCAGACTGATGGAGCTTCCATGGCTGGTCCTGTAGTAAGAGGACCTACTGTCAGACTGATGGAGCTTACATGGTTGGTCCTGTAGTAAGAGGACCTTCTGTCAGAACTGGTCTTCCTACTAGTCCTGACATGCTTTCGAGGCCTGTTCAGAAATCTTGCGCCCATAAATGCGCTGTGACAAAGGATACTTTTATATTGAATAAAATGTACTTCATAGCTTTCATTGGTAAGGTTATCAACATCTTGGATTGTGTAAAGCAGAAATACCAGGTTTAAAGTTATCTTGTAAACTTCAGCAGAGTTGTTGGTGGTAACAGATGTTACTGTTGGCATGGTTTTTGATAAACTGGATAACCTAATGGTGGATTGTCTCAGCATGATATAAACCCCAATGTTTGCAAACACAGAAAGC
Source organism: Salmo salar (assembly GCF_965601325.2). Taxonomy (NCBI): domain Eukaryota; kingdom Metazoa; phylum Chordata; class Actinopteri; order Salmoniformes; family Salmonidae; genus Salmo; species Salmo salar. The sequence continues at coordinate 30,674,077 of NC_138307.1, read as the reverse complement.
GATCTATTGATAAAGTTTATTGGGGGGTGTGTGAGGGTTTTTGGGGAAGGGGGGTGTGGTAGAAGTTAATAGGGATTTCTTAGTTTATTTTATTAGTACAGAATTAGACAGACATGGACCTTAAATGTTGGTTTGCGGACCTCCATGATACCATAGGAGGTCTGCATCAACGGACTTCAGTGCAGGTAGTGCCTCATCAGAGAGAGAACATTTCAGTTGCACTACAGTTTTGAAGCTAAATGTAATGATTATCAGTTTTATACATGTGTACTAATATTCAGACACATTCAGTTGTTTCTATATTTATCTATAGTTCAGGGTTTTCACATGGGGCTTAAAGTAAATAAATATTAGTGCCTGAAAAAGTCCTTGAATTTGACTTGCCACTGTACGACCCCTGATAATTCTTACTATGGTGTGAATGGGAAATACAATTGGTTTTTGTGAGTGAAGTAATACAGTGAAGACAAGGTTATTCAGGAAAATAGTACATAGTGCTGCCTACAACATACTGCAAACTTGTACTAAATGTTTTTTGAGTCATTTATGTGAGTTGAGGAAATCTACTATAGGTTAAGTGCACTTATGTTGTGCAATTTAAAATGTGTACTTTGTTTCTGTGAGTGAATGTTTTGTCAAGGATTAGCTACCTGATCTACTGAAATGAGTTAATTCAACAAGAAAAAAGAGAATATATTTTTACAGGATAAAGTGCCAGAACTGTCGAGACAATATCTTTTGTGTCCGTTTGTCTTTATTACTACAGGCTGACTCGGATTAAGTCTGAGGCCGGTAACATCAACAGTGAGGACAAACCCAGCCTGCCTCTCTCCTTCCACACTGAGTCCAAACCTACAGTCACTGGGTCCTGATTGTGACAGTGGAGCCCAGTTTGCACTGCAGGATCCAGAGATGGCATCAGTGAAGCTGGAAGACTGCAGTCAAACACTGGAGCTGAATGTCAACATTAAAGATGAAGAAGAGGAGGAGAAGATTAGGACAACTGTTAATCATGGTAAACAGCTGGTTCTATCTATAAGTTATCTTCATAAATTAGACCTCCATAAGTTATGACCCAGTCTATTGCTAGGTTGAATTCTGTAATTCTGACATCACACATCCCTGAACAACTCAAGACTTCACAGCGAAGCAACATTTTTTTAAACTTGTAACGCCTGCCTATGCCCACACATTGTCTCAAGAACGTTGGAAATGTTTAATACCCTCGATCACCAAGTTAGGCATACCTCATTTCAAAATAGGCCATGACATCATCACTGTCAATATTGAATTATAATTCTTCACGTTTTACCAGTGAAATGACCAAGCTGCGTCTGCATGCCAATCGTTTGATCTCAATCAATTTCATGGGAATATGCATTTAAATCTTCTTAAATTACTCTTTGGTGAGCAAATTAGAGCAGATGGTGTTAAATTATATAGACTTCCTGTATTTTGTTTTAATCAAAGCACATTCTGCCTAATGGCGCGCGCTGTTGAGTTTGGGACGATTCAGCAAACCATCCTAAAACCTCGTAAGAAATTAGGTGTTTTTGTTGTAACAGTAATGTTATGCTATAATATTCGGTTATGTGGACTACTAATTAATCATTAGGTGATCGTCCAAGACATTGATCTAACTTTACTAAACAAACACCATTGTGGCAGCTCATCGCTCCTTCAGCACTACACCCCTGCAGTCTGCTGCACCGAACTAGCGATTGATGCTCACCTAGCCTACACTTTTGCCTTGCGCAACATTTGGTGACGCAGAAACGAGAGAACGTGTTTGGCTGTTTTTATGAAAATCTGGGAATATTTGGCCAAGGAAACATTTCTGGTTGGTCTCAAGGAATGTCACACAGGGAGACTTTTTAAAACGGGATTGAATGAAGTAGCAGCTAATGCTCATGGAGATTCTTACAATTATTATTATTAACCTTTATTTAACTAGGCAAGTCAGTTAATAAGAACAATTCCTACTAACAATGACGGCCTACACCGGCCAAACCCGGCGACACTTGGCCAATTGTGCGCCGGCCTGTGGGACTCCCAATCACGACCAGTTGTGATACAGCCTGGAATCTAACCAGGGTGTCTGTAGTGACGCCTCTAGCACTGAGATGCAGTGCCTTAGACCGCTGCGCCACTTGGGAGCTCATAAGTTTGATGAAATTCCTTTATATTTCAGTCTAATAGGGCTATTTACTTCCTTTCACCAGCTTCTTGTATGTATATTGTACATAAATATAAACACAACATGCAACAATTTCAACTATTTTTTTGAGTTATAGTTCATATAAGTGGCGGCAGGTAGCCTAGTGGTTAGAGCATTGGGCCAGTAACCGAAAGGTTGCTGGATCGGATCCCTGAGCTGACAAGGTAAAAATCTGTCGTTCTGCCCCTGAACAAGGCAGTTAACCCACTGTTACCTGGTAGGCTGTCATTGTTAGTAAGAATTGTTCTTTACTGACTTGGCTAGTTATTAAATAAAGGTAAATGTAATTTAAAAACATCAGTCAATTGAAATGAATTAGGCCCTAACCTGCAGATTTCACATGACTGGGCAGGGATGCAGCAATGGTGGGCCTTGGAAGGCCCACCCACTTGGCAGCCAGACCCACCTCAGGTCCTGGGCTGACGTTGTTACACGTAGTCTACGATTGTGAGGCCGGTTGGACGTACAGCCAAATACTCTAATACGACGTTGGAGGCAGTTTATGGTCGAGGAATTAACATTAAATTCTCTGGCAACAGCTCTGGTCGACATTCCTGTAGTCAGCATGCCAATTGCACACTCCCTCAACTTGAGACATCTGTGGTGTTGTGTTGTGTGACAAAACTGTACATTTTAAAGTGTCCTTTTATTGTCCCCAGCACAAGGTGCGACTGTGTAATGATTATGCCGTCAGGTGGATGGATTATCTTGGCAAAGGAGAAATGCTCACTAACAGGGATTGTAGACATATTTGTTCACACAATTTGATATGCTTTTTGTGTATGTAGGAACATTTCAGAGATTTTTTTATTTCAGCTCATGAAACATGGGACCAACATTTTACATATTGCATTTATATTTATATGAGAAATATGATATAGGCCTACGTCTCGTTTTTCGCTGCACAGAATATCAGATCTCAACAACGATTGGAGAAGTGTTGAACATAACCAGTAGATTACCACATCCTGATGATTTATATCTGATAAATATATGTTTAATATTTTTATATATGAAGTTGTAGAAACATCTCAAGGATGATCAATGGAAACAGGATGCACCTGAGCTCAATTCAAAAGTTTGGGGTCACTTAACACCAGTCTCAACGTCAAAAGTGAAGAGACTACTCCGGGATGCTGGCCTTCTAGGCAGAGTTGCAAAGGCCAGTTTTATTGCTTCTTTAATGAGCACCCCAGTTTTCAGCTGTGCTAACATAATTGCAAAATGGTTTTCTAATGATCAATTAGCCTTTTAAAATGATGAACTTGGATTAGCTAACACAACATGCCATTGGATCACAGGAGTGATGGTTGCTGATAATGGGCCTCTGTTCTCCTCAGTAGATATTCCATAAAAAATCTGCCATTTCCAGCTACAATAGTCATTTACAACATTAACAATGTCTACACTGTATTTCTGATCAATTTGATGTTATTTTAATGCACACATTTTTTTATTTTCTTTCAAAAACAAGGACATTTCTAAGTGACCCTAAACTTTTGAACAGTAGTGTATATTTAATATTTTTTATATATCAAGTTGTAGAAACATCTCAAGGATGGTCAATGGAAACAGGATGCATCTGAACTCAATTTTGAGTCTCTCGTTTTTCAGTTTTTTTTTATTTTTTATAAATTAGCAAAAATTTCTAAACCTGTTTTCACTTTGTCATTATGGGGTATTGTGTGTAGATTGCTGAGGATATTTTTTTATTTAATTTTAGAATAAGGCTGTAACATAACAAAATGTGGGAAAAATCAAGGGGTCTGAATACTTTCCGAGGGAACTGTCAGACCACTTCCCATTTTTCCCATTTTGGTATGTTACAGCCTTATTCTAAAATTGATGACATGTTTTTCCTCGTCAATCTACACACACTACCCCATAATGACAAAGCGAAAACAGGTTTAGAAATTTTCGGACCTCAGACTGGGGTGATGGTTCACCTTCCAACAGGACACCGACCCTAAGCACACAGCCAAGACTACGTGGAGTGGCTTCGGTACAAGTCTCTGAATGTCATTGAGTGGCCCAGCCAGAGCTCGGACTTGAACCCGATCAAACATCTCTGGAGAGACATTACATTTACATTTTACATTTAAGTCATTTAGCAGACGCTCTTATCCAGAGCGACTTACAAATTGGTGCATTCACCTTATGATATCCAGTGGAACAACCACTTTACAATAGTGCATCTAAATCTTTTAGAGGGGGGGGGGGGGGTTAGAAGGATTACTTTATCCTATCCCAGGTATTCCTTAAAGAGGTGGGGTTTCAGGTGTCTCCGGAAGGTGGTGATTGACTCCGCTGTCCTGGCGTCGTGAGGGAGCTTGTTCCACCATTGGGGTGCTAGAGCAGCGAACAGTTTGGACTGGGCTGAGCGGGAACCGTGCTTCCTCAGAGGTAGGGGGGCCAGCAGGCCAGAGGTGGATGAACGCAGTGCCCTTGTTTGGGTGTAGGGCCTGATCAGAGCCTGAAGGTATGGAGGTGCCGTTCCCCTCACAGCTCCGTAGGCAAGCACCATGGTCTTGTAGCGGATGCGAGCTTCAACTGGAAGCCAGTGGAGAGAGCGGAGGAGCGGGGTGACGTGAGAGAACTTGGGAAGGTTGAACACCAGACGGGCTGCGGCGTTCTGGATGAGTTGTAGGGGTTTAATGGCACAGGCAGGGAGCCCAGCCAACAGCGAGTTGCAGTAATCCAGACGGGAGATGACAAGTGCCTGGATTAGGACCTGTGCCGCTTCCTGTGTGAGGCAGGGTCGTACTCTGCGAATGTTGTAGAGCATGAACCTACAGGATCGGGTCACCGCCTTGATGTTAGTGGAGAACGACAGGGTGTTGTCCAGGATCACGCCAAGGTTCTTAGCACTCTGGGAGGAGGACACAAGGGAGTTGTCAACCGTGATGGCGAGATCATGGAACGGGCAGTCCTTCCCCGGGAGGAAGAGCAGCTCCGTCTTGCCGAGGTTCAGCTTGAGATGCGATTCGCCGCCTGGTTATCAGAAGGGGGAAAGGAGAAGATGAATTGTGTGTCGTCTGCATAGCAATGATAGGAGAGACCATGTGAGGATATGACAGAGCCAAGTGACTTGGTGTATAGCGAGAATAGGAGAGGGCCTAGAACAGAGCCCTGGGGGACACCAGTGGTGAGAGCGCGTAGGAGCGACCTGCCAGGTAGGACGCAATCCAAGCGTGGGCCGCGCCGGAGATGCCCAACTCGGAGAGGGTGGAGAGAAGGATCTGATGGTTCACAGTATCAAAGGCAGCAGATAGGTCTAGAAGGATGAGAGCAGAGGAGAGAGAGTTAGCTTTAGCAGTGCGGAGAGCCTCCGTGACACAGAGAAGAGCAGTCTCAGTTGAATGCCCAGTCTTGAAACCTGACTGATTAGGATCAAGAAGGTCATTCTGAGAGAGATAGCAGGAGAGCTGGCCAAGGACGGCACGTTCAAGAGTTTTGGAGAGAAAAGAAAGAAGGGATACTGGTCTGTAGTTGTTGACATGGGAGGGATTGAGTGTAGGTTTTTTCAGAAGGGGTGCAACTCTCGCTCTCTTGAAGACGGAAGGGACGTAGCCAGCGGTCAAGGATGAGTTGATGAGCGAGGTGAGGTAGGGGAGAAGGTCTCCGGAAATGGTCTGGAGAAGAGAGGAGGGGATAGGGTCAAGTGGGCAGGTTGTTGGGCGGCCGGCCGTCACAAGACGCGAGATTTCATCTGGAGAGAGAGGGGAGAAAGAGGTCAAAGCACAGGGTAGGGCAGTGTGAACAAGACCAGCGGTGTCGTTTGACTTAGCAAATGAGGATCGGATATCGTCAACCTTCTTTTCAAAATGGTTGACGAAGTCATCCGCAGAGAGGGAGGAGGGGGGAGGAGGAGGAGACCTGAAAATAGCTTTCCAGAGACGCTCCCCATCCAACCTGGCAGAGCTTGAGAGGATCTGCAGAGAAGGATGGGAGAAACTCCCCAAATACAAGTGTGCCAAGCTTGTAACTTCATACCCATCAAGACTCAAGGCTGTCATCGCTGTCAAAGGTGCTTCAACTAACTATTGTGTAAAGGGTCTGAATACTTACGTAAATGTATTATTTCAGTTATTTCTAAAAACCTGTTTTTGCCCTTGTCATTATGGGGTATTGTGATGTCATTATGGGGTATTGTGATGTCATTATGGGGTATTATTTGTAGATTGATGAGAAGGAAACAAAACTATTTAATCAATTTTAGAATAAGACTAATGTAACAACAAAATGTGGAAAAAGTCAAGGGGTCTGAATACTTTTCGAATGCATTGTAGATGTTATTTCATGCTACTGAGACTTGTATGGATGATACCAGTATTGCCAGCATTTGTTTTGTTCACTGGGCTATCTGGAGTGCTCAGAGTGTAGACTAAAGAAGTGAAGTAGACAAACTGCCAGTGTTTTAAAGTTCTATGAAATGAGTCTGTGTAGTTTCTAACCCTTGTGATAGTGAATGGAGGATGATATGAAATGAGTCTGTGTAGTTACTAACCCTTGTGATAGTGAGTGGAGGATGATATGAAATGAGTCTGTGTAGTTACTAACCCTTGTGATAGTGAGAGGAGGATGATATGAAATGAGTCTGTGTAGTTACTAACCCTTGTGATAGTGAGTGGAGGATGATATAGCTCATTTTCACGACCTTTGCCTCTTTGTAGTTTTTGACTCCTACCCAGTTTTAGAATAGTTTTATACCCATACAGCCTACTGAAATTAATACATACACCACCGTTGAAAAATGTAGGGTCACTTAGAAATGTCCTTGTTTTTGAAAGAAAAGTACATTTTTTTTGTCCATTAAAATAACATCAAATTGATCATTAATACAGTGTAGACGTTGTAAATGAATATTGTAACTGGAAACTGATGATTTTTTAAAATGGAATATCTACATAGGTGTACAGAAGCCCATTATCAGCAACCATCACTCCTGTGATCCAATGGCATGTTGTGTTAGCTAATCCAAGTTTATCATTTTAAAAGGCTAATTGATCATTACAAAACCCTTTTGCAATATTGTTAGCACAGCTGAGATCTGTGGTTCGGATTAAAGATGCAATAAAACTGTCCTTCTTTAGACTAGTTGAGTATCTGGGTCATTTGTCGGTTCGATTACTGGCTCAAAATGGCCAGAAACAAAGACCTTTCTGAAACTCGTCAGTCTATTCTTGTTCTGAGAAATGAAGTCTATTCCATGTGAGAAATTGCGAAGAAACTGAAGATCTCGTACAATGCTGTGTACTACTCCCTTCACAGAACAGTGCAAACTGGCTTTAACCAGAATAGAAAGAGGAGTGGGAGGCTCAGGTGCACAACTGGGCAAGAGGACAAGTACATTAGAGTGTCTAGTTTGAGAAACAGATGCCTCACAAGTCCTCAACTGGCAGCTTCATTAAATAGTACCCGCAAAAACACCAGTCTCAACGTCAACAGTGAAGAGGTGACTCCGGGATGCTGGCCTTCTAGACACTATTCTGGTTAGCGACAGTTTGCTCTGTTCTGTGAAGGGAGTAGTACTCAGCGTTGTATGAGATCTTCAGCCGTTTCCAGCTACAATAGTCATTTACAACATTAACAATGTCTACACTGTATTTCTGATCAATTTGACATTATTTGAATGGACAAAAAATTTGCTTTTCTTTCAAAAACAAGGACATTTGTAAGTGACCCCAAACTTTAGAATTTATTCATTTATTTCACCACTAATGGTAGTGTATTTATTTAAAATTTTTTAGCTTTATTTAACATCCTTAGCATACTGGTTATTGTCTGGAATTTTGGATGACTGACGTGCCCAAAGTAAACTGCCTGTAAACTGCCCAGAAGCTAGGATATGCATATACTTGAATTATAATTTTTTGAGGTCACAGGTTTTTTCAATGCTTGCCTATGGCATATACAAATAGATTGGACCCAGATTGTAGTTCTTATGGCTTCCACTAGATGTCAACAGTCTTTAGAAAGGGTTTCAGGCTTGTTTTTTGTAGTTTGTAGTATTTGTAGTTTTTCCAAGGTGTCCCACATTAGAAAAGTAGTAATGTTGTGCGCATCGACTAGAGTGCACTCTTCGTTATTTATCTTCGCTATTGAACATACTATTCTCCGTCTTAAATATTATTGTTTATTTATATATTAGGATACCTGACGATTAATTAGAAACATCGTTTGACTTGTTTGGACGAACTTTACCAGTAACTTGTTGGATTAGTTTGTGTGCATGTTGAACGAGTGAATTACGGAATCAAGCGCGCCAACTAAACTGATATTTTTGGGATATAATGAAGGACTTTATCAAACAAAACGACCATTCATTGTGTAGCTGGGACGCTTGGGATTGCAATCAGAGGAAGATCTTCAAAGGTAAGTGATTTATTTAATTGCTGTCTGTGATTTTGTGACGCCTGTGCTGGTTGAAAAAGTATATTGACGTGGGGCGCTGTCCTCAGATAATCGCATGCTATGCTTTCTCCGTAAAGACATTTTGAAATCTGACAACGCAGTTGGATTAACAAGGTTTTAAATGATGTAAGACACTTGTATTTTCATGAATGTTTAATATTACGATTTTTGTATTTTGAATTTCGCGCTCTGTAATTTCACCGGATGTTGACGTAGGTGTCCCGCTAGCGTTTGGACATGCGCCCAAGCAGGTTAACTCGGCAAGTCAGTTAAGAACAAATTCTTATTTTCAATGACGGCCTAGGAGCAGTGGGTTAACTGCCTTATTCAGGGGAAGAACGACAGATTTTTACCATGTCAGCTCGGGGATTCGATCTTGCAACCTTTCGGTTGCTCTAACCACTAGGCTACCTGTCACCCGGTATGGCCAGAAGAGGACTGGTCACTGCTCTGAGCCTAGTTCCTCTCTAGGTTTCTTCCTAGGATCCTGCTTTCTAGGGAGTTTTTTGTGGCCACTGTGCTTCTACATCTGCATTGCTTGCTCTTTGGGGATTTTATGCTGGGTTTCTGTTAAGCACTTTGTGACAACTACTGATGTAAAAAGGGCTTCATAAAATACATTTGATTGATATGTATATCACACCAACTGACTGGTTCTTCTGATGTTCACACAGGACACCATGTTGAGACATTCTCTACATCCAGAGAGCAACAGCAGGAAGATCAGAGAGCTAAGAGTTCTCATCACTGCCCACATTGTGAAGAGATTTTCCCATTTCTATCAAAGCTAAAAATACACCTAAAAATACACACAGGAGAGAAGCCTTACTCCTGCTCTGACTGTGGAAAATGCTTCAAAACATCAACGGTGCTAAAACTTCATCAGAGCACACACACAGGAGAGAAGCCTTATTACTGCTCTGACTGTGGAAAACGTTTTAAAACATCAACTCAGCTAAAAGTTCATCAGAAGACTCACACAGGAGAGAAGCCTTTCTTCTGCCCTGACTGTGGAACTAGTTTCTCTCAACTTTCCCACTTAAAAAGACATGAACGTATACATACAGGGGAGAAGCCATACTCCTGCTCTGACTGTGGAAAATGTTTTAAAACATCAAATGAGCTAAAAGTTCATCAGAGAACACACACGGGAGAGAAGCCTTACGTCTGCTCTGACTGTGGAAAATGTTTCACAACATCAACTGATCTAAAAGTTCATCAGAGAACACACACAGGAGAGAAGCCTTTCTTCTGCCCTGACTGTGGAACTAGTTTCTCTCAACTTTCCAACTTAAAATCACATGAACGTATACATACAGGAGAGAAACCATACTCCTGCTCTGACTGTGGAAAATGTTTTAAAACATCAACTGAGCTAAAAGTTCACCAGAGAACACACACAGGAGAGAAGCCATACTCCTGCTCTGACTGTGGAAAATGTTTTAAAACATCAAATGAGCTAAAGGTTCATCAGAGAACACACACAGGAGAGAAGCCTTTCTTCTGCCCTGACTGTGGAACTAGTTTCTCTAAACTTTACCACTTAAAATCACATGAACGAATACATACAGGGGAGAAACCATACTCCTGCTCTGTCTGTAGAAAATGTTTTAAAACATCAAATGAGCTAAAAGTTCACCACAGAACACACACAGGAGAGAAGCCTTATGTCTGCTCTGACTGTGGAAATAGTTTCTCTCAACTTTCCAACTTAAAATCACATGAACGTATACATACAGGAGAGAAGCCTTACTCCTGCTCTGACTGTAGAAAATGTTTTAAAACATCAAATGAGCTAAAAGTTCATCACAGAACACACACAGGAGAGAAGCCTTATTACTGCTCTGACTGTGGAAAATGTTTTAAAGCATTAAATGAACTAAAAGTTCACCAGAGAACACACACAGGAGAGAAGCCTTATGTTTGCTCTGACTGTGGAAAATGTTTCAAAACATCAGCTGAGCTAAAAGTTCACCAGAGAACACACACAGGAGAGAAGCCTTATTCCTGCTCTGACTGTGGAAGATGTTTAAAAACATCAAATGAGCTAAAAGTTCATCAGAGAACACACACAGGAGAGAAGCCTTACGTCTGCTCTGACTGTGGACAATGCTTCACAACATCAACTCATCTAAAAGTTCATCAGAGAACACATACAGGAGAGAAGCCTTATTCCTGCTCTGACTGTGTAAAATGTTTTAAAACATCAAATGAGCTAAAAGTTCATCAGAGAACACACACAGGAGAGAAGCCTTTCTTCTGCTCTGACTGTGTAAAATGTTTTAAAACATCAACTCATCTAAAAGTTCATAAGAGAACACATACAGGAGAAAAGCCTTACTCCTGTTCTGACTGTGGGGTGAGTTTCTCTCGACTAGATGCCTTAAAAACACATCAACATATACATGAAGGAGAGAAGCCATACTCCTGCTCTGCCTGTGTAAAATGCTTCAAAACAGCAACTGAGCTAAAAGTTCACCAGAGAACACACGAATGAGAGAAGCCTGCTTATGTCTGCTCTGACTTTTGGGTGAGTTTCTCTCACCATAGCAACTTAACACAACAATGTATACACACAGGGGAGAAGCCTTACTCCTGCTCTGTGGAGGGGTGGGCGTGTAAGTCAAATTTCTAGCCAAAGGCTGCGTGTTTGAATCTCATCAAGGAGGACTTTAGCATTTTAGCGTATTAGCAACTTTGGAACTACTTACTACTTTGTAGCTATGTTAGCATGTTAGCTTAGCATGCAACTACTTAGCATGTTAGCTAACCTTTCCCCTAAACCCATTTAACTCTACCTTAAACCCTTCACCCCTAACCTAGCTAACGTTAGCAACAACAAATTGGAATTCGTAACATATCATAGATATTACAAGTTCGTAACATATTGTATGAATAGCAATGTGTAAAATAACATACGAATTGTAATTCATAACATACGATACGTCCTACAAGTCGTATTATACTGAACAACAATCTAAACGCAACAATTTCAAAGACTTACAGTTTGTAAGTCTGTAAGTTTTTAAGTTTGTAAGTCTTTGAAATTGCAATCCTGCAGGTGAAGAGGTCCTGGGCTGTCGTGGTTACATGTGATTTGCAATTGTGAGGCCGGTTGGATGTATTGCCAAATTCTGTAAAAGGACATTAAAGGTGGCTTATGGTAGAGATATAAATATTGAGCTCTCTGGCAACAGCTATGGTGGACATTCCTGCAGTCATTAAGACAATTGCACATTCCCTAAACTTGAGACATCTGTGACATTGTGTTGTGTGGCCTTTTATTGTCCCCCAGCACAAGGTGCACCTGTGTAATGATAATGCTGTTCATCAGCATCTTGATATGCCACACCTGTCAGGTGGAGGGATTACCTTGACAAAGGCTGAAATGCTCACTAACAGGGATATAAACAAATTTGTCCACAACATTTGAGATAAATAAGCTTTTTGTGCATATGGAACATTTCTGGAATCTTTTCTTTCAGCTCATGAAACCAACACTTTACATGTTTAGTTTATATTTTAGTTCAGTTTTTATTGGTAGGCCATTGTAATGTAACCTAACATACTAAATGGAGTGGCACGGATGTTTTTGTAACATATAATACGTTTTGCTCTGAGACCAGGTTGTCCCTCTGCAGTATTCTGTGGGGATGAGCTAGTAGACATTTTTTTATTGAACCTTTATTTACCTAGGCAAGTCAGTTAAACCTGTTGGGGACACCCCTTCCCGTTCTTATCCCGGTAACGGGATTGCTTGACAAGGTACATGGCGCCAAATTGAAAACAGCAAAAATCTAATAATTTCAATTTCTCAAACAATCAACTATTTTACACCATTTGAAAGATAAACATCTCCTTAACCTGTTATGTCTAGGGGGCAGTATTTTCACAGCCGGATAAAAAACGTACCCGATTTAATCTGATTATTACTCCTGCCCAGAAACTAGAATATGCATATAATTATTAGCTTTGGATAGAAAACACTCCAAAATTTCTAAAACTGTTTGAATGGTGTCTGTGAGTATAACAGAACTCATTTGGCAGGCCAAAACCTGAGAAGATTCCATGCAGGAAGTGGCCTGTCTGACAATTTCTTGCCCTTCTTGATTATCTCTATCCATTACAGAGGATCTCTGCTGTTACGTGACACTTCCTATGGCTCCCATGGGCTCTCAGAAGGCGGCAAAAAGCTGAATCGTGGCTTTGCATGCTCTGGTTGAAAAAAAGTAGCGCGTTTGGGTAGTGGCTGGTTACAGTACTGTGAGACTCAGGCTCGTGCCCGCGTCGACAGAATGCTTTGTTTTCTTTCGTCTGTTTACCTAAACGCAGATTCCCGGTCGGAATATTATCGCTTTTTTACGAGAAAAAGGGCATAAAAATTGATTTTAAACAGCGGTTGACATGCTTCGAAGTACGGTAATGGAATATTTAGAAATCTTTTGTCACGAATTGCGCCATGCTCGTGACCCTTATTTACACTTCGGATAGTGTCTTGAACGCACGAACAAAACGCCGCTATTTGGATATAACGATGGATTATTTTGGACCAAACCAACATTTGTTATTGAAGTAGCAGTCCTGGGAGTGCATTCTGACGAAGACATCAAAGGTAATCAAACTTTTGTAATAGTAAATCGGAGTTTGGTCAGGGCTAAACTTGGTCGGTGTCTAAATGGCTAGCCGTGATGGCTGGGCTATCTACTGAGAATATTACAAAATGTGCTTTCACCGAAAAGCTATTTTAAAATCGGACATATCGAGTGCATAGAGGAGTTCTGTATCTATAATTCTTAAAATAATTGTTATGTTTTTTGTGAACGTTTATCGTGAGTAATTTAGTAAATTCACCGGATGTTTGCGGGGGGTATGCTAGTTCTGAACGTCACATGCTAATGTAAAAAAGCTGGTTTTTGATATAAATATGAGCTTGATTGAACAAAACATGCATGCATTGTATAACATAATGTCCTAGGGTTGTCATCTGATGAAGATCATCAAAGGTTAGTGCTGCATTTAGCTGTGGTTTTGTTTTTTGTGACATTATATGCTAGCTTGAAAAATGGGTGTCTGATTATTTCTGTCTGGGTACTCTGCTGACATAATCTAATGTTTTGCTTTCGCTGTAAAGCCTTTTTGAAATCGGACAGTGTGGTTAGATTAACGAGAGTCTTGTCTTTAAAATGCTGTAAAATAGTCATATGTTTGAAAAATGGAAGTTTTCGGATTTTAGAGGAGTTTGTATTTCGCGCCACGCCCATCATTGGATATTGGAGCAGGTGTTCCGCTAGCGGAACGTCTAGATGTAAGAGGTTAATCCAACCACATTGTCTGATTTCAAAGAGGCTTTACGGCGAAAGCATAAAGTTAGATTATGTTAGGACAGTACATAGACAAAAAATTACACACAGCCATTTTCAATGCAAGGACAGGCGTCACCAAAAGCAGAAAACCAGCTAAAATTATGCACTAACCTTTGACAATCTTCATCAGATGACACTCCTAGGACATTATGTTAGACAATACATGTATTTTTTGTTCTATCGAGTTCATATTTATATCCAAAAACAGCATTTTACATCGGCGCATGACGTTCAGAAAATGTTTCTCCCTCAAAACTGCCGGTGAATTTACAAAAATAGTCATTATAAATGTTGATAAAATATTAAACTGTTTTTCAAAGAATTATAGATTAACATCTCCTGAATGCAACCACATTGACAGATTTCAAAATAACTTTACTGGGAAAGCACACTTTGCAATAATCTGAGTACTGCGCTTAGAAAAATACACTTGGCAATACAGATAGCCGCCATTTTGGAGTCATCTAAATGCATAAATAACATTAGAAATATTCACTTACCTTTAATAATCTTCATCAGAAGGCACTTCCAGGAATCCCAGGTCCACAACAAATGTTGTTTTGTTTGATAAAGTTCATAATTTATGTCCTAATAACTCCATGTTGTTAGCGCGTTCAGTAAGGTACTCAAAATGTAGGACGCGCGAGGAAAGTGTCACGATGAAAAGTCAAAACAAATATCTTTTTACGTTCGTTCAAACATGTCAAACGTTGTATAGCATCAATCTTTAGGGCCATTTTAACGTGAAACTTCAGTAACATTTCAACCGGACGGTTCCTGTGTCTTGAAAAACATTTTGGAACAGAGGTTCCTCCCTCATGAACGCGCGCCAATGAAGTGATGTCATTCCCTGGGTTACCAACTTCCCAGCCTTCTCATTCGGTCTCTGTTCATCATAGACGCCTCAAACAACTTTCTAAAGACTGTTGACATCTAGTGGAAGTTTTAGGAAGTGCAAAATGAATCCTTAGTCACTGTGTGTTCCATTGGCAATGACTTGAAAAAAGTACAGCCACAAGATTTTCATTTCCTGCTTGTATTTTTCTCAGGTTTTTGCCTGCCATATGAGTTCTGTTATACTTACAGACACCATTCAAACAGTTTTAGAAACTTCAGAGTGTTTTCTATCCAAATCTACTAATAATATGCATATTCTAGTTTCTGGGTCAGAGTAGTAACCTGTTCAAATTGGGTACGTTTTTCATCTGGCCATGAAAATACTGCCCCCTAGCCCCAACAGGTTTTAAGAACAAATTCTTATTTACAATGATGGCATAGGAACAGTGGATTAACTGCCTTGTTCAGAGGCAGAAGGACACATTTTTACCTTGTCAGCTCGGGGATTCGATCTAGCAACCTTTTGGTTACTGGCCCAATGCTCTAACCACTAGGCTACCTCCCACCCCTAACATGTATCAGATAGAGATGGTGTGATGATCACTTTTCACCACTAGTTTGGGGGGATTATTTTACAACTTTATTTAATGATACACAGTTTATGAAATGAATACATGTATTTATTAATTGTCTTTAAAACTAGATGAGTTATTTTAGTTACTGATCATGAATGTGTTTGGATAACTGCATTGAAGCAAACTTTATTGATCTGCCAATGAAAAATAAAGTTACATGAATATGTACTGGTCAACCTCTTCTTCTCTTTAGTATTCAGTTCTTCATATTAGATCTGACAGTATGAATGGTTCTTATGGTTGTATTCAGTTCTTCATATTAGATCTGACAGTATGAATGGTTCTTATGGTTGTATTCAGTTCTTCATATTAGATCTGACAGTATGAATGGTTCTTATGGTTGTATTCAGTTCTTCATATTAGATCTGACAGTATGAATGGTTCTTATGGTTGTATTCAGTTCTTCATATTAGATCTGACAGTATGAATGGTTCTTATGGTTGTATTCAGTTCTTCATATTAGATCTGACAGTATGAATGGTTCTTATGGTTGTATTCAGTTCTTCATATTAGATCTGACAGTATGAATGGTTCTTATGGTTGTATTCAGTTCTTCATATTAGATCTGATTGTATGAATGGTTCTTATGGGCTGAGTGCCTGTAGTGTTTTTGTATGACTACAGTCAGGAATTCTCTCTGACCCTGTGATGTCACCAGCACATTAAGTACATTCATGTTAAGATAGCCAGGTGAGACAACCACATATCACAGTAAATACATTTCTCTTCCTCAATTAGTCAGTGTTAGTAGGACAAGTGTCACATTATTATTATTATTATTTGTATTATTATTATTATTTGTATTATTATTATTATTACTTGTATTATTATTATTATTATTTGTATTATTATTGTTTGTATTATTATTATTATTGTTTGTATTATTTGTATTATTATTATTTGTATTATTATTATTATTATTTGTATTTTGGGGGAGGGATACTCTTTAAAGACGTAGGGTTTCAGACCTTTTCGGGCAGATGGGCAGGGACTCTGCTGTCCTAGCATCAGAGGGAAGCTGGTGACACCATTGGGGTACCAGGACAGAGAAGTGCTTTGACTGGGCTGAGAGGGAGCTTGACCTCCTGTAGCAGTGGGACGGCCATGAGACCAGAGTGGCAGAACTGATTGCTCAGGTTGGGATATAGGGTTTGAGCATAGCCTGAATGTAGAGATGGGGCAGTTCCTCTTACTGCAGCGTAAGTAAACGCTATTGTCTTGTAGTGAATGTGAGCTTCGACTGGAAGCCAGTGGAATGTACGGAGGAGCAGGGTGACATGGGGGAACTTGGGAAAGTTAAACACCCAGACGGACTGCAGTGTTCTAGATAAGTTCAGTGGCGACCCATCATTCAGGGCAGGTGGGCCACCTGTTTTGAGCCCCACAGTTTTAGCAATAAAAAAGTGAGAAAAAAAAAAGATCTGTTTGCAAACAATGTAAAAAAAAACATATACAATTGAGTTATTAATAAAGCTGCATACAGACACAGTCTGTTTTCTTGAGTACGGCAGCTCCAAAATACAGGTGTTTCAGTCTAGTTCATTGCTTTCTGTGGAGGTGGGGCAAGCCAGCAGAAAATACAGAGCGTTGTGCCGTGATAGGCTAAGTGTTCTGTCATTCATGGGGACAATATTTCACTGCCAAGTCTAAGGATAGAACTTGAAAATTCAAGCCCCTTGGGTGCTGCCATAGAGTTACATTCAAAGTGCCCATCCAAGAAGGCTCAAGGTCATTGTCCACAGATAAAATAACGTCAAATCATGTTATATCTACAGTCGCTTTGATTGGACTGATCATGTCAACATCCTACTTTCAAAATCTGAGCTAGCAGTCATCATCATGAATCAAGTTGACAATCTACTGGCAAATCCTTTTTAATCTTTGTCATATGAAGAGAAATTATGAGAAATTATAGATAAAACGTACCAGTGCTCATCGGCCATTGGACATAAACATTACACAACAAGTTGGAAATGTCAAATTCAACAATGTGTGGTTTGGAAAGAATCAGTGGCTAACTGCAAGCATCGCAAAGCAATCATTAGCCTGCTATTCAGTGGAGTGGCTGTGTGGTCCCAAGTCTAAGATGAAGTGGCTCTTTTCCTAGTTTAAAATTGTAAACATTCAACATGGGCCATGCTGTCAATAGCTTGATTTGTGCCGCGCTCAAAACAATTTAACTCGGTACTGCAAAATCTGACTTGAGTGAGTTCAAGACAACTGGGAACTCGGGAAAAACAAGCAACGACTGGGAAAATACAGTTTGAACTTTCATCCAACTCGGAATTGTAAATTGGGACCTCAGGCCTCTTTCAACAGCTACGACCAGAAGATCACTGACGTCATAATTTTTTTTTCTTTGAGTTCCCAGTTATCTTGAAAGCACCATTAATCCAGAGAATGCCAGACTTTGATGACAAAATATGCCCATGAAGGACTGCCGTGCCACCTTCCTGTTCAAGTGAGCACAGCACAACAAGGTGAGTCCAAAAATGTCTTGTATACTGCTGCATAAATTATGTAATATGCCAGGGAGATATGTATACTGTAGCTAAGAACGTAATAGGCCCTAACAGTTTGTGGGAACCGTTTCTCACCGTTATATTGCAATTAATGTATTGTTTAGTATTGTGTAGTGGCTTTGCTGGCATGCAACAAACTTTTTTTTAAACGTATTCTTTATTTAACAAGGCAAGTCAGTTAAGAACAAATTCTTATTTACAATGACGGCCTACCCCAGCCAAACCCGGACGATGCTGGGCCAATTGTGCGCTTCCCTATGGCACTCCCAATCACGGTCGAATGTGATTTAGCCTGGATTTGATCCAGGGACTGTGGTGATATCTCTTGCACTGAAATGCAGTTTCTTAGACCGCTGCGCCACTCGGGAGCCCTTAAAAGGTTTGCGGCGAACGTGGGGTAGGAGTTTGACGGCACAAGCGGGGAGCCCAGCCAACAGAGATTTGAGAAATGTTTTGGTACTCTTCTCCAGATCTGTGCCTCGCCACAAACCTGTCTCGAAGCTCGACTGACAATTTCTTCGACCTCATTGCTTGGTTTTTGCTCTGACATGCACTGTCAACTGTGGGACCTTATATACACAGGTGTGTGCTTTTCCAATCATGTCTAATCATTTGAATTTACCACATGTGGACTCCAGTCAAGTTGTAGAAACAGCTCAAGGATGATCAATGGAAACAGGATGCACTTGAGCTCAATTTCGAGTCTCAGAGCAAAGGGTCTGAATACTTACCAAATAAGGTATTTACTAAAATTTCTAAAAATCTGTTTTCGCTTTATCATTATGTGGTATTGTGTGTATATTGACGAGGGGAAAAATGCATTTAATACATTTTCAAATAAGGCTGTAACGTAACAAAATGTGGAAAAATTCAAGGGGTCTTGTATAATGCCCTGTATATGCTTCAAACTACAGATTTAAGGAACTGAAGTGATAAACACAATGGCATAATGGAAAATGCATGTCCAATGGTTATCTCTGTAGTAGTATTATCCACATTAAAACAACTTGGTAGAGCAGTGGTTATCTCTATTAGTATTATCTCTGTATTAGTATTATCCACATTAAAACACCTACGTAGAGCAGTGGTTATCTCTATTAGTATTATCTCTGTATTAGTATTATCCACATTAAAACACCTACGTTGAGTTGTGGTTATCTCTGTATTAGTATTATCCACATTAAAACAACTAGGTAGAGTAGTGGTTATCTCTGTATTAGTATAATCTCTGTATTACCCACATTAAAACACCTAGGTAGAGCAGTGGTTATCTCTGTATTAGTATAATCTCTGTATTACCCACATTAAAACACCTACGTTGAGTAATGGTTATCACTGTATTAGTATTATCTCTGTTTTACCAACATTAAAACACCTAGGCAGAGCAGTGGTTATCTCTGTATTAGTATTATCTCTGTATTACCAACAGTAAAACACCTAGGTAGAGCAGTGGTTATCTCTGTATTAGTATTATCTCTGTATTACCCACATTAAAACACCTAGGTAGAGCAGTGGTTATCTCTGTATTAGTATTATCTCTGTATTACCAACATTAAAACACCTAGGTAGAGCAGTGGTTATCTCTGTATTAGTATTATCTCTGTATTACCCACATTAAAACACCTAGGTAGAACAGTGGTTATCTCTGTATTAGAATTATCTCTGTATTACCAACATTAAAACACCTAGGTAGATCAGTGGTTATCTCTGTATTAGTATTATCTCTGTTTTACCAACATTAATACACCTAGGTAGATCAGTGGTTATCTCTGTATTAGTATTATCTCTGTTTTACCAACATTAAAACACCTAGGTAGATCAGTGGTTATCTCTGTATTAGTATTATCTCTGTTTTACCAACATTAAAACACCTAGGTAGATCAGTGGTTATCTCTGTATTACCAACATTAAAACACCTAGGTAGATCAGTGGTTATCTCTGTATTAGTATTATCTCTGTATTACCAACATTAAAACACCTAGGTAGAACAGTGGTTATCTCAGTATTAGTATTATCTCTGTATTACCAACATTAAAACACCTAGGTAGAACAGAGGACAGAGCATGTGGCTTTGCAACACACAGATGTTTCATCTCCACACTGGCATGATTTTAACAGTGCAACGCCACACAGGCCTCATGCCTCTCAGGTAGGAGGGTACCAGAAATAAATGAATAAAAAACACTAAACTAATGAAGGAGCACACAGTCACCAACAATATATCCCTGGTGTCAATACTTTCAACTGGCTCAACTCACTGTTACAGTACAGCACCACCAAATTCCATTTACCGTAATTTCCGGACTATAAAGCGCACCTGAATATAAGCCGCACCCACTGAATTAAAAAAAATAGATATATTTTGAACATAAATAAGTCGCACATGTCTATAAGCCACAGGTGCCTACCGATACATTGAAACAAATGAACTTTACACAGGCTTTAACGAAACACGGCTTGTGTTACAGTGTAGGTTCCGTCCCTCTCCTAACTAACTAGCCATTTCACATCGGTTACACTTGTAACAAAAATAAATAGGCTTTAACGAAGCACGGCTTGTAACAAAAATAAATAGGCTTTAACGAAACACGGCTTGTAACAAAAATAAAAAATTAGCAGTAAGCTTTAGTTGTCTTTTTGCACGGAGTCAATTCCTCACGCTGCTGTTTCCAACGTCTTATCATCGACTCATTAAGACCAAGCTCCCGTGCAGCAGCTCTATTTCCTTTTCCAACAGCCAGATCAATCACCTTCAACTTGAAAGCTGCATCTTATGCATTTCTCCGTGTTTTTTCCATGATGAGGGTGACAAAATTACTACCATAATCAGAATGATGGGAAGTTTGAGAGCGCTCGATTTAATCTAAACAGTAAACAAAAAAGTTGTTTGACTTTAACCCGTTCGGCAATTTCATTGGTCTAATGAAAGCTTCATGCCGCCAAAAAACTGAGCACGTGACAGAATGTTTTTTTGGAAGAAAAAAAATTGAAAGTGGGAAAAATCCATATATTAGCCGCTTCATTGTTTATGCCGCGGGGTTCAAAGCGTGGGAAAAAAGTTACGGTAGACTAAAGAAGTGAAGTAGACAAACTGCCAGTGTTTTAAAGTTATATGAAATAAGTCTGTGTAGTTACTAACCCTTGTGATCCTTTTGCCCCTTTTCAGCTTTTGACTCTTACCCACTTTTAGAATAGTTTTATTCCCCTTTTGTATTGTACAGCCAACTGATATGAAGTCATGTATATCTCACCAACTGACTGGTTCTTTTGATGTGTTTCACATAGGAGAGCATGTTGAGACATTCTCTACATCCAGAGAGCAACAGCAGGAAGGTCACAGAGCTAAGAGGTGTCACCACTGCCCACATTGTGAGGAGATTTTCCCAATTCTATCAAAGCTCAAAAAACACCTAAAAATACACACAGGAGATAATCCGTATTATTGTACTGACTGTGGGAAGAGATTCACAACATCACAATCTCTGACAGTTCATCAGAGAACACACACAGGAGAGAAGCCTTACTCCTGCTCTGAATGTGGGAAGAGTTTCTCCCGATTGGATACCTTAAAATCCCATGAACATATACATACAGGAGAGAAGCCTTACTACTGCTCCGACTGTGGGGAGAGTTTCTCGCAAAAGAGCAGCTTAAAAGTACACCAATGAATACATACAGGAGAGAAGCATTACTCCTGCTCTGACTGTGGGAAGAGTTTCTCTCGATCAGATAGCTTAAAATCACATGAGCGTATACATACAGGAGAGAAGCCTTACTACTGCTCTGACTGTGGAGAGAGTTTCTCACGATTGGATACCTTAAAAACACATGAACGTATACATACAGGAGAGAAGCCTCATTACTGCTCTGAATGTGTAAAATGTTTCACAAGATCAACTGAGCTAAAAGTTCATCAGAGATTACACACGGGAGAGAAGCCTTACTACTGCTCTGACTGTGGAAAATGTTTTAAAACATCAACTGAGCTAAAAGTTCATCAAAGAACACACACAGGACAGAAGCCTTACTTCTGTTCTGACTGTGGGAAGAGTTTCTCCCGATTGAGTAGGTTACAAACACATGAACGTATACATA
Source organism: Salmo salar (assembly GCF_965601325.2). Lineage (NCBI taxonomy): Eukaryota > Metazoa > Chordata > Actinopteri > Salmoniformes > Salmonidae > Salmo > Salmo salar. The sequence continues at coordinate 30,651,993 of NC_138307.1, read as the reverse complement.
CAGGAGAGAAGCCTTATTCCTGCTCTGACTGTGGAAAGAGTTTTTCTCACCAGAGCAACTTAAAAACACACCAACGTATACATTAAGGAGAAAAGCCACATCAGTTCTCTCAGACCAGCTAAGAATAAAGTCACTCCATCACTCAATTTTCATCTCAAAGGAAGTGGTAATGTTGAATGAAGCGTAGAACACTATTGTAATCTTATTATTTCTCACTGTGAGAGAACTGTCCAGTGGAAAGGGAGAGTTATAGAATGTTAGCCTCTTTACTTTACTGATTAGTGTGCACCTTTAGTTTTGGTGTGCTTTGTTAGATTCTACTGTAAACATATTGACCTTGGATTTGCCTGTAGTGTTGAATACCCTCTGTGAGGCTTCTCATTTTAAAAACAAACACAGGCTGTGTTTGAATACTCATACTAACTGCACTATTTGTGATGTGAATGGACTATATAATATGCTTATTGGTCATAGTATGGATATAGTTAGCATGCAATTCGCCAAAATACGAAGTATACACACAGAGGACACTAGTTCTGTACTTTTAGGGCCCATAATGCAATTCTTCAAAAAAAAGGGGCGTCGCTTCACAAGTGTTCAGATTTGAAGAAAATGGGGGAAAATATGCAGCCGATGTCCAATGAGAGCGAATACAAATTCATTGCTTTAACTAATTATGACAAATTTTGAGCAAATGTTGAGCAATGTAATCAAGTAATGACTTTTCAAGTAAGTTACGTTACAAGTTATGTTGGCTGACAATTTGTTAGCTACGCTGTCCTTACGAACTGCATAGCATTACAGCAGTATGTACTGGTATGTTAGCTAACGTTAGTTGGATACTAATAATGTTCCAGGCAGTATATTAACTATCTGGTATCTAACTAACCAACATTTATTGACATCATTCTATACTGTAGTCATTGGGCATTTCAATGGACATTGTTAATTCTGGCTATCTACTCCGATTTCAGAACACTCTTGAGCAGAATGACTGATGAATTTAAGAACACTCAACACCGGTTGAATATAGCCGGTGTCAGTAAACGTTGGCAAAAGAAAGCCTAATAAATTATTGCCAGCAGTCACCAACGCTCTGGATAACATGAAAACAGCCTAACCAGTTCTGCTATGGCAAGTAAAATGGTCAGTGAGGTGTTCTCTCATGTGTCTGGAAGTAGCTAGCAAACGTTAGCCAGTTAGCTTGGGTGCTTGACTGCCGTTGAACGATCGGATCAACCCTACTCCTCGACCAGAGCGTCCATTGTGCGCTCTGAACGCTCCGAGAGCGAAATGCTCTGAATTTATGAACGCCCAGAGCGCACTCTGGCACTCCAGATTGAATTTACAAACACACCCGAAATCTTGAAATGTTTAGCTAGTCATTTGTTATGCTAACAACTAGCAAGAGGTTGCATAGCAACAGCATCCGGTAGACAGGCGAAACTCTAGTACGCTCAACTGAAACGATACCGTTCGTTTACAGTATACTAAAATGAACTCTAGTATGTAGTATATACTCATTAAGTATACAGTATGTTAGTATGGGTATATAGTCTGCCAGTTGAATGGGTGGTACTGCTTCCCTCTCAGCCTCTTCTGACTCTGTCTGTGGGGAGAGTTTCTCTACAGTTTTACTGTTTTTACTTCTTTTTATTCAGGTCCCAGTGTCTCATTTGCTATGGTGCCCTGAGGACAAACATTCCATCAATACAACCAAAACAAAGATATATATTTTTTAGCTACAAGACAGCAATAAATACATAACATCAGGTTATTACAATAAGTTATAATAGTCATTTGAAACAATTGCACACTTCAGTGAACTCATTTAACAACAGCGTTTTAAACTGCCCTATCGGCACCAGGGAATCCAGGTGGAATTAGTTTTGTAAGGTATTCTATAACTGTGATGCGTTAAAACAAAGGTGGATTTACCAAACTTTGAAGACAAGCGGGGACGGGTCTGGTATCTCATTTTATATATTTCAAGAGGGAAGTGAGGTATGTTGGAAGCTTGTGGAGATGGAAGCTTTGTAAACAAGAAGGGAGTAATGAAGTGATCTATGGGACTTCCGTGAGGAAGTGACCTTCTGACCTTCTGATACAGAATGCAGTGATGGATATTAAAACTGTCACCTGTAATAAAGCAAAGGGTGCTATGGTAGACGGCATTCAATGGTTTAAGAGTAGTGGCTGCTGCATTCTAGTAAATGGTGTCACCATATTGAAGAACTGGCAGGATAGCATGAAAACACACCAATGTATGCATTTTAACTAATTAGCAACTTTGCAACTACTTATTACTTCTTAGCATGTTAGCTTAGCATGCAACTATTTAGCATGTTAGCTAACTCTTCCCCTAACCTGGCTAACTTTAGTAACAACAAATTGGAATTCGTATTATATTACAAATTAGTAACATATTGTATGATTAGCAATGCGCAACATACCATATGAGTTGTCATTTGCAACATACCATATATCCTATAATTTATATTATATTGTATGACCGCTATTACATTGGTAGGCCAACATAACATATCATACTAAATGGAGTAGCACTAATTTTTGTAACATATAATACGTTTTGCTCTGAGACCAGACTGTCCCTCTCAGTTCTCTGTGGGAATGAGTTAGTAGACACAACATGTATCGGATAGAGATGGTGGATCAGTATCCTGTGGGAATGAGCTGGTAGACACAACATGTATCAGATAGAGATGATGTGATGATCTGTTTTCTGTGGGAATGAGTTAGTAGACACAACATGTATCAGATAGAGATGGTGTGATGATCAGTTCTCTGTGGGAATGAGTTAGTAGACACAACATGTATCAGCTAGAGATGGTGGATTAGTATCCTGTGGGAATGAGCTGGTAGACACAACATGTATCAGATAGAGATGATGTGATGATCTGTTTTCTGTGGGAATGAGTTAGTAGACACAACATGTATCAGATAGAGATGGTGTGATGATCAGTTTTCTGTGGGAATGAGTTAGTAGACACAACATGTATCAGATAGAGATGGTGTGATGATCAGTTTTCTGTGGGAATGAGTTAGTAGACACAACATGTATCAGCTAGAGATGGTGGATTAGTATCCTGTGGGAATGAGTTAGTAGACACAACATGTATCAGATAGAGATGATGTGATGATCAGTTTTCTGTGGGAATGAGCTGGTAGACACAACATGTATCAGATAGAGATGCTGGATTAGAATCCTGTGGGAATGAGTTAGTAGACACAACATGTATCAGATAGAGATGATGTGATGATCAGTTTTCTGTGGGAATGAGTTAGTAGACACAACATGTATCAGATAGAGATGGTGTGATGATCAGTTTTCACCACTAGTTTGGGGGGATTATTTTACAACTATTTAATGATACATAGGTTATGAAATGAAATGTTTTTATTTTTTGTCTTTAAAACTAGATGAGTTATTTTAGTTACTGATCATGAATGTGTTTGGATAACTACATTGAAGCAAACTTAATTGATCTGCCAATGAAAAGTAAAGTTACATGAATTTGAATTGGTCAAACTCTTCTTCTCTTTAGTATTCAGTTCTTCCATATTAGATCTGACAGCATGAATGGTTCTTATGGTAGTATTCAGTTCTTCATATTAGATCTGACAGTATGAATGGTTCTTATGGTTGTATTCAGTTCTTCATATTAGATCTGACAGTATGAATGGTTCTTATGGTTGTATTCAGTTCTTCATATTAGATCTGACAGTATGAATGGTTCTTATGGTTGTATTCAGTTCTTCATATTAGATCTGACAGTATGAATGGTTCTTATGGTTGTATTCAGTTCTTCATATTAGATCTGACAGTATGAATGGTTCTTATGGTTGTATTCAGTTCTTCATATTAGATCTGACAGTATGAATGTTTCTTATGGTTGTATTCAGTTCTTCATATTAGATCTGACAGTATGAATGGTTCTTATGGTTGTATTCAGTTCTTCATATTAGATCTGACAGTATGAATGGTTCTTATGGTTGTATTCAGTTCTTCATATTAGATCTGACAGTATGAATGGTTCTTATGGTTGTATTCAGTTCTTCATATTAGATCTGACAGTATCCCCCCCCCCCCCCCCCCCCCCCCCCCCCACACACACACACACACCTCTCCGATTCAGAGAGGTTGGGTTAAATGTGGAAGACACATGTTGGTTAAATGCATTTCCCTTTCCCCACATCAGAGTTCTACAAGAATATTTACATAATGAACTGGACATTTCAACAGTTTGACCCTCAATATAGTCTTGGGCATTTACTGAGCTGTAACAATGGACCATGGAAAAGGTCTGTTGAAATGAATACTGTAGTGGTGTGAGGAAGGTAACACAAGGTTCCATTCCCCAATAGTAAGTATTGAAACAGATGAGTGAATAATAGAGCCTGTAATTGTCAATGTAACACCTGACCACATACCTATAATGCAGATAATGTAACATGATGAACCTTAGGTTTTCAGATGAATGATTTTTTTTGTTTTTTTTAAACCTCCCCAGGGGTGGATTCATTACGCCGTTCTGTTGTAAAACATTGTCTGTTGGAAAACCTTTTGCATCAGAATCCGTTTACTCCGAATTGAAAAGTTTTGCAATGACAAGGAGAGTTTCTATTGGATAAATTCAGGTAGGTCCCTCCCAATTTCGTTCCATTTGCTTTTTAAATTGTACATTTTTTCCGTTGCAAGGCGTAATGAATACACAAAAGTTCTTAGTTGTAGTGCCTTTCACTTCTTTGAATCCACCCTTCCAGTGGGATAAAGATTATACTTTTTTGTAAGTAGGGCTGGGCGGTATACCGTATTTTACAACGTACTGGTCCAATGTGGAGAAGGAAATAGGAATTTGATGGAGATTTGGATGTGGAAAAGTTGGGACTAATGGTAAGGAAGATGCATAAGGTATGTGGGGATAAGACAGGGAAACAGCATGTCGAGGGTTAGACATAGCCAGGGTGTGGCTGTCTGAAGCCCGCAGAAGAAGGCAAGTGTAGAAAGAGAGAGAGGCAGTGTCAACGGTCGCAGGAGAAAGGCTTAGTCATTTACATTAGGGCTATGTTCTGGAAATTGTATCGATAGTACGTGCCTAATTTTACGACTACAGACATTGATAAATAGGGTTATTTGCGAGGGGTGTCCAACAGTTCAATAACACGTTAAACCGAACGTTTTGATGGCTTGTTTAGTTTAAATTGAAGAGACAGTTACCGAAATCTAATGAATTATAATGAGCGGATAGGTGATTGCGATAGAATAGTACCGAGCGAAATGGGGTTTATTTTTATGCAGGTTGAGTTTATTTTATTTCGCGGGAACAGTGCAAATTAATCATAGTTGTGCGTGTGCCTGGCCGGCGTGTGCGTTCCTGTAGGACGTAGAGTCGCAAGCTAACTCGAGGACGCGCTATCTGTAAGGGGGGTGAGTGTAACCGCGGTGGTGCGCGCTAATAGCGTTTCAATTGGTGAGGTCACTCGCTCTGAGCCCTTGAAGTATAGTTTTGGTACCTCTGTAATAAAACTATTTCATATGCTTTGGAAATTAGCTAGGTTGTATTTGGTTATTTGAATTACCTTTTTCATTTGCTTTCAAAATGTTGAAAGATTGAAATAAATGGTTAAAATAATAAATTGGGTACCTGGACATGGTGATTTGATAGTAGTGCCCTGGGCGACAGATGGACAGTATGTCGAGAAAATCACACAGCTGTGTAATAATCTGAGGGACCACCATTACCGACATGCAGATTTCTCTAAGGTCCACGAGTGTAAACAAGCAGACAGTGAGACTATAAGACAATACCTAGAGAGATTAAAGGACGTGTTCAACGCAAATAGTGGGTTAATAGAACCCCCGGTAGTGGATGGATTTGATGCCCCATAATATCAGCAATTAAAAATTGCTTTCCTCAGTGGAATGCGTCCCGAGATAAGTCGTGCCATCAAACAGAACCTTGTAGGGTGGGGGCTAGCAGATCTGAGGGAAGTAACAGAGGCAAGAGAGGCCAGAGAGGGGGTTGAAACAAATACAGCGAGAAGTAGGTCAGGTGCCCACAGCCAGAAAAAGGAGCGCTTAGCTCTCTTTGGGAAAAATTCCTAGGGACAGGATATCTAAAGGGGTATACACACATGGCATTTTGGAAGTTTTGTTTTCTGAGTTTTAATTAAACACGTCAAATTATTTTGATAGGGAATGTTCTGGGAACCTGGGATACAAAATGTAGATAAAGTCCTTAGCTTTCATTTGTCTAATAAAGTAAGAAACACATTTTTGAAAGGGTGGTATGACTTTTGACCCCTCTAGTGGCTTCCCTGTGTGGTCTGATCAGACACATTGAAAAGCCATTTGGATAGTGAATTTAAGGTCATTTGTGATACTGACTTTAAGGGAATTTGTATAACTGATAATTATGATGGAGTTACAGTTCTTAGACACAATTGATAATTTGAACCAATGAGAAGACTAAAAGAGCAAAGCCTTAGACTAAGGGTAGGCTTCCTTAAGTCTATTTTCCTAGAACAATAAGGGTACATTAATTTTCCTTTGTGGAGTAGTTCAGATTAGTCATTTTTGATCTGATTATGTTATTTGAATATATTTTGACAAGTAGTAGTATTCTTGTACATTATCTAGCCAAGTTTATTTTCCCCTAGGTAGTCAGCTGTGGTTCTATTCAGTGGAAGAGATTTAACACAACAAGGCTGTGGAATTAATATAATAGTATTATTATATTTTGTTGTTGAATAAGTTTAATAATGGTAGACTTATGTCAAGTATCAGGATATATTCTAAGCCAACGGGACAGGAATATATGACATCTGTAGGTGATCCAGGATCATTGAGGGTATGGAGATAAATTTAAGTAGCTATGGAATAAGATAGTGAGACATTTAGCACTCCCCTACACTGCTGAGACCTTGATGGGTTGGAAGTAGCAGGAGGAGAGCATAAGCAAGGAAGAGAAGATAAAAGGGACACAGAAGAATTAGATAACAGTTAGTGAGTGGAGACCAGCATAGTTAAATTATAAACAGGTGAGGACAGAAATAATACTGGGACAGACAGAAAATACATAATAAGAATAGAAGATAGGAAGAGAATTTAGTTTGGTTCGCTTAGTTAGGATATTAATTCATGGAGAGACTATCGGCTCCATTTGGCATGTATTTTAGTTTGGATTTTAAGTTTGTTTGGTAAATTCGCTAAGAAGAGATATGACTATTTACACAGACAAGCACATAGGCATTTAAAACCATACAAAGCAGCACAGATAAATCTTAAATAAGACACTTGACAGAGAATTGTTACAGGGTAGCTAAGGATGAATGCCCCAGGGAAAATTGGACATGTGGAAAATGAAAGGGGGCAATCCTACAAGAGAAGGGCTGACATAAGGATAATTTGTTTAGATATGCAGCAATATTGATACATGGCTTCAGCCATGTATAAATAGGGGGAGTATGGTAGAGCAGGCAATAGAACAGGTTAGGATAATTACTTAAACAAAAACATTTTTTGAAGAATATCCATTCCAACATTTGGAAATGGACTTAGTGAACTATTCTGAATTGAGGGGAAGAAGGGGTATTTAACAATAATAGATAAGTATAGCAAATGGGTAGAAGCGTTCCCAACTTACTTGGTAGACATGATTATGGTAGCTAAAATATTAAGTCAAGATATGATCCCTAGAGTTGGTTTACTAGGAGCCATCTCTTTAACTGATGGATGACATTTTAGCTAATCAGGTAAAGCCTATAGAATGCCAGAGTTAGGGAGAATAGAGATACCAGAACAGGTAGACATAGAAGTTGAAGAAATACTAGCAGAACACATGAGAAGACTGTTTGTTAACCAAACCCGTATGTCCAAAATTTTGTTTCCAACAGGTGAATTACAGGAGAAGGTGATTCACTCAATCCAACCAGGAGACTGGGTGTGGATCCAGTCCCTGAGGAGAAAAGACAGGAAGCAGCCCCGTTGGGAAGGCCCATACCAGGTTCTGTTAAACCACTGCCTTTGCCATTAGAGAAGCTGAGAGAGTCACTTGGGTCCACGTTATCCACTGCAAGAAGGTATGTACACATATGAGCACTGCTGATTACACACACAGTTAGGAGAAGAACCGAGTACCGACAGGGTCCGGGGGCTACCTCCTTAACGAAGATTCCCTATCCCGACCGTTCATCACTGTGTGTGCTCCTAGAGGTGTGAGTATGGGGTGGTACCAAGCAGAGAGACTAAGGGCAGGAGAGGGTTGGCGGTTTTTGGGAAGAGTAGAGACTCTGAGCTGCATCATAGTCTAATCTTTCTGATACGTTCAGATCCACCACCTTCCGGTACTAATCATACGACACCAATCATACGACACCGTTGTCATTTATAAGAATGAAAAGATAAACTATATAATACACTGATGAGTGACATACAGAATAAGGCATTAAAGAAAATCAAGATGAAGAATTTAAGGAAAACATTAAACAATTTCCTGGGGAAGCAGACAACTGTACAGGAATTGGGGTTGGCCAGATAGAAGTGCTTAGCCAACCCACCTCGGTTCACCTTAACTCCTGATGAGTACCAGTGTTATAGATACAAGAATGGCACTGAGAACTTAGATGATTTTAATGGCTGAAAGTAATCGTTAATGTGACTGAATTAGGTTTGAAAGATGAATAGAAAATTCTTAACCTCACAGCACCTATAACTGATGAAGGGTGGGCTAGTACCAGCAAAGGATGCATACGATAGAAATTACCACAAAGGGTGGTTAGGAGCTTGCGCCCTGGGGTTATAGGTCCAACCAAGTCAAGTTAGTCATCAGAGGCCAGTTTTAAGAGGCTAAAGTGGGCACAGGAGGAGTTTTGACCCGGATGGGAGTAGCTTTGTCTAGATGGATGCTATTGGCATCCTCAGGGAAGTTCCAGATGAATACAAAGCTATGAATCAAATATGTGAAGGTTTTAACACTACATTATTTTGGTGGGTGACAATAAATAAAAATGTGGATTGGATTAATGACATCTTTTATAATCAACAGATTCATGAATGAAACCGGGGATGCAGTAAAGAGGTTCTCTGACCAATTATCCACCACCCCCCTCATGACCTGGTAAAATAGACTGACTCTCGATATGTTATTGGCAGAAGAGGGCGGTGTAGGTAGAATGATTAGGTTCATTGCTGCACGTACATTCCTGATAACACAGCTCATGTTTGGGAAATGGAAAATGGAAAAGTGTTGTAAGAACTGTATTATGGGCTGCTTTCACCTGTATGAGTGTGTTTGTGTTGTGTGGTTGTTGTTTGGTCCCGTGTGCGAGAGGTCTCATTTCCAGGGTCCTGGAGAGATTGATAACGGAGCAGATGGGCAACCGGAATGATGCCTTTGATGGAAGTGACCCCAGAGGACACTGAATCCAGCTCGGGGCAAAGATGGGTCTGTCTGAGGACGATCCTTGGTTTGCTGTTGAGGAAGTGGTTGAATAAAGCCTATCCGAAATGTTCTCATATGTGTTGAATGTAGCGGCAGGTGGATGTGAAGGTTTTAAGTTCTGGGACAAAGAGTCTGTCCCACACATGTTAGGTGTAGCCACTGATGCAAGAAGGTCTTCTTTTTATAAGGTTTTAAATGATAATGTTCTGAATTTATCCTGTATACTATTTGTCTTTCCTTATGTGAAGGTTTGAAGTTCCTGGGTGGCTGGTAGTCAACCTAGTACAATTTAGGTGTAGCTGGAGGACTGAAGGTTTTTTTTTATCGTTATTGCCTATTAATAAAAGTGTATGTATTGTATTTTAGTGAGTGACACCCTAGTGGGTGTCAAAAGGGGGAATCCTAAATTTCTCTGAAATTTCTTATTGGGAAATGTTCACACCCAGAGGGTGTGAAAAGGGGGATTGTTGGGTTATATTTTCTTAAACTAGTTGTGGTGCATAACTTATGAAAACTAATGCTAAACATAAGAGGTTTATATTGTATTAACATAGATTGAGCAACATATAATAGATATGACTAACTGGAGGGTTGCTGACTAGTAGTGTAGGCTGAGTAGACTCGTGACACACACACACACTGCCTGGTTGTGGGGCCGCTCAAGGACAGGTGTATGTGAGGAACTAATAGAGGGGAGAATGGCTGTGGCATAAGAACAGGCACTGTCCTTGGGTGTCTGACTCTCGGGTACACACACGAAGATAAGCTAGAAGACAACTATGCTTGGCAACAAATATGCGTCTAGAGGCTGGGACCAGCCTGCACGCCAACGATAGGATGAGTAAGTTTAAACCACGCTCATCCTCCCTCTGACAAGCCAGCAGTGAGCGGGAACTATTTCTGTCAGAGTATTTAATGAAAAGCAAAGGATGTGTCACTCAGTTCTCTGTCTGCCCTGCGTGGTGTCACAGTGAGCCCGTATATACGAACTTCATATTTACCATTTAAATGTTTGCTTCATTAAATACATAACTAAAGGAATTCTATTGAGTTAACTGTTTTATTCCAATACCAGATTCGAATTGACGCAACCCGACACAACAATGCTGTTTTCTCTTTACTTCTTAATATAAACCACTAGCGTTCTAAAATTACACTACTAGTTTGTGTTTTCTTAGCAAGTTGGGCCTAAATATTGTTAGCCGCTAATGCTAATCGCTAGCAATCTAATAAATGTACTGAGTCAGAGCAAACGTAATTAGCTATACAGCCTGATAATACCAGTGATGCTGTAGACCTAAATCAGCATGTTGTTTGGACAACAGTATCTTCAAAATCAAAGCGGAATATGTGAAGCAGGAATGTTAGCTACATGAAGTAGCTAAGAGAAAACACGTTGGTTCCTACTCTGTCACAACTGCTCCCTGGCATTTTAATTTGTCATGTCAAACACTGTATTCAAAGAGCCCACTATTATATTTTAACTATAGAATTTAGAATAATCACTAACACTACTTTACACCCAGCATCATAACACTTTATGACACAGTCATAACCATGTCATAATATGTCAAGAACAGCTGATAGAACTTGTCATGACCTGTTTAGACATATTGCATTATTTTATGACTGGTTATGACATCTAGTGTGTCAAAATCCACAAAACCAACCACACATAGCAAAACATTCCATTACACCATAGCCTGTGTGTCGACAGTATGTTTGTTATATATCTTTTCTGTTGACTGGGATGAATGCAGGAGCAGATTTCAGCTGAGAGACATGGCCCGATGTAATTGTACAAAAGAGAAGTTTGACCAGCAAAAATGTACAAACTTTATTTATTGGCAGATCGATTCAGTTCAATGCATTCATCCAAAACCCTTTTCTCATCAATGACTAAAATTACAATTTAATAAATACATTAAGTCATTTCTAAGATTGCGTATCGTTAAATACTTTAGTATTAAAAACTGATCATCACACCATCCCTATCTGATACATCTTGTGTCTACTAGCTCATACCCACAGAGAACTGATCATCACACCATCTCTATCTGATACATGTTGTGTCTACTAACTCATTCCCACAGAAAACTGATCATCACATCATCTCTATCTGATACATGTTGTGTCTACTAACTCATTCCCACAGAGAACTGATCATCACACCATATCTATCTGATACATGTTATGTCTACTAACTCATTCCCACAGAAAACTGATCATCACATCATCTCTATCTGATACATGTTGTGTCTACTAACTCATTCCCACAGAAAACTGATCATCACACCATCTCATACATGTTGTGTCTACTAACTCATTCCCACAGAGAACTGCAGAGGGAAGCAGTACCATCCAGTCAACCATCAGACTACATCGTTTTAGTAATGGGCACTGATATGGAAAATCTACAGTTTATCAATATGAGTTCAACTGTAATTTGTCTAACTGATATATATATCAGTTTGAATAAATAACAATTGTGACTGTGTGGACTTATTTCCACAGCTTTGTGAAGTCCAGACAACTGCTTGCTGATTGGCTATTGGGGCAAGTGTGATTGTTCTGTGGCCCTAACCCACCCAACCAGTGTAAATACAATGGGACCCAGTTGATGGCCCATCAGCAGCCTGTTAAATATGCTAAATTGAGAGCCTATTTGAGGGTTTTGTGCCTGGGGAACCAGTCGTGTATGCTGTTAACCAAAACTTTTATCACAGTATGCCTTGCTCATTTACCACTCACCGGACAGTTTATTAGTTACACCAATTTTACCTGCAGAACAGCCTGAATTCTTCAGGGCATGGATTATGCATGTTGTAAATGTTCCACAGGGATGTTGGTCCATGCTGATGTGAAAGCATCAGGCAGTCTTTTTTTATTTCACCTTTTATTTAACCAGGTAGGCCAGTTGAGAACAAGTTCTCATTTACAACTGCGACATGGCCAAGATAAAGCAAAGCAGTTCGACAAAAACAACACAGAGTTACACATGGAATAAACAAATGTACACAATAGAAAAATCGGTATACAGTGTGTGCAAATGAATTAATGAGGTAAGGCAATAAATAGGCCAATAGTGGCAAAGTAATTACAATTCCGCAATTTACACGAGTGATATATGTGCAAGTAGAAATACTGGTGTGCAAAAGAGCAGAAAAACAAATATGGGGATGAGGTAGGTAGTTGGTTGGATGGGCTATTTACAGATATGCTGTGTACAGCTGCAGTGATCGGTAAGCTGCTCTGACAGCTGACGCTTAAAGTTAGTGAGGGAGATATAAGTCTCCAACTTCAGTGATTTTTGCAATTCGTTCCAGTCATTGGCAGCAGAGAACTGGAAGGAAAGACAGCCAAAAGAGGTGTTGGCTTTGGGGATGACCAGTGAAATACACCTGCTGGAGCGCGTGCTACGGGTGGGTGTTGCTATGGTGACCCGTGAGCTGAGATAAGGCGGAGCTTTACCTAGCAAAGACTTATAGATGACCTAGAGCCAGTGGGTTTGGCGACGAATATGTAGCGAGGACCAACCAACGAGAGCATACAGGTCGCAGTGGTGGGTAGTATATGAGGCTTTGGTGACAAAACGGATGGCACTGTGATAGACTGCATCCAGTTTGTTGAGTAGAGTGTTGTAGGCTATTTTGTAAATGAAGTTGAGGATCGGTAGGATGGTCAGTTTTACGAGGGTATGTTTGGCAGCATGAGTGAAGGATGCTTTGTTGCGAAATAGGAAGCTGATTCTAGATTTAACTTTGGATTGGAGATGCTTAAAGTGAGTCCGGAAGGAGAGTTTACAGTCTAGCCAGACACCTAGGTATTTATAGTGGTCCACATATTCTATGTCAGAACCGTCCAGAGTAGTGATGCTAGTCGGGCGTGCGGGTGCGGGCAGTTGAAGAGCATGAATTTTGTTTTACTAGCATTTAAGAGCAGTTGGAGGCCACGGAAGTAGTGTTTGGAGGTTTGTTAACACAAAGAAGTGTCCAAAGAAGGGCCAGATGTATACAGAATGGTGGATCAAATAATCACCCGCAGCAAGAGCGACATCATTGATATATACAGAGAACAGAGTCGGCCTGAGAATTGAACCCTGTGGCACCCCCATAGAGACTGCCAGAGGTCCGGACAACAGGCCCTCCGATTTGACACACTGAACTCGATCTGAGAAGTAGTTAGTGAACCAGGCAAGGCAGTCATTAGAGAAACCAAGGCTGTTGAGTCTGCCAATAAGAATACGATGCTTGACAGAGTCGAAAGCCTTGGCCAGGTCGATGAAGACAGCTGCACAGTACTGTCTTTTATCGATGGCGGTTGTGATATCGTTCAGGACCTTGAGCGTGGCTGAGGTGCACCCGTGACCAGCTCGGAAACCAGATTGCATAGCGGAGAAGGTACAGTGGGATTCAAAACTTGGTAGTGATCTGTTTGTTCACTTGGCTCTCGAAGACTTTAGAAAGGCAGGGCAGGATGGATATAGGTCTGTAAACAGTTTGGGTCTAGAATGTCTCCCCCTTTGAAGAAGGGGATGACCGCGGCCACTTTCCAATCTTTAGGAATCTCAGACAATACGAAAGAGAGGTTGAACAGACTAGTAATAGGGGTTGCAACAATGGCGGCGGATAATTTTAGGAAGAGGGTCTAGATTGTCTAGCCCAGATGATTTGTAGGGATCCAGATTTTGCAGCTGTTTCAGAACATCAGCTGTCTGGATTTGGGTGAAGGAGAAGTTGCTGCGGGGGGTGCAGAGCTGTTGGCCGGGGTTGTGGTAGCCAGGTGGAAAGCATGGCCAGCCATAGAGAAATTATTATTGAAATTCTCGATTATAGTGGATTTATCAGTGGTGACAGTGTTTCCTAGTCTCAGTGCAGTGGGCAGCTGGGAGGAGGTACTCTTATTCTCCATAGACTTTACAGTGTCCCAATTTTGGGGGGAATTAGTGCTGCAGGATGCAAATTTCTGTTTGAAAAAGCTAGCCTTTGCTTTCCTAACTGACTGTGTGTATTAGTTCCTGACTTCCCTGAAAAGTTGCATATCGTGGGGACTATTCGAAGCTAGTGCAGTCCGCCACAGGGTGTTTGGGCTTAGACCTGGATAGTATGACAGAACTCGGCAGGCTCTCTCTACAGTAGATTGCAATTCCACCTCCTTTAGCAGTTCTGTCTTGACGGAAAATGTTGTAATTGGGGATGGAAATGTCAGAATTTTTGGTGGCCTTCCTAAGCCAGGATTCAGACATGGCTAGGACATCAGGGTTGGCGGAGTGTGCTAAAGCAGTGAATAAAGCAAACTTAGGGAGGAGGCTTCTGATGTTAACATGCATGAAACCAAGGCTTTCATGGTTACAGAAGTCAACAAATGAGAGCGCATGCAGAAGTCAACAAATGAGAGCGCCTGGGGACACACAGGGCCTGGGTTAACCTCTACATCACCAGAGGAACAGAGTAGGATGAGGGTACGGCTAAAGGCTATAAGAACTGGTCGTCTCGTGCTTTTGGAACAGAGAATAAAAGGAGCAGATTTCTGGGCGTGGTAAGATAGATTCAGGGCATAGTGTACAGACAAGGGTACGATAGGGTGCGAGTACAGTGGAAGTAAACCTAGGCATTGAGTGACTATGAGAGAGGTTGTCTCTCTGGAGGCGCCAGTTAAGCTAGGTGCGGTCTCCACATGTGTGGGGGGTGGGACAAGGGGGCTATCTGAGGCATGTTGAGCGGGACTAGGGGCTCTGCAGTAAAATAAAACAATGAGGGCTGCTCTAAACAACAGTATACAACGCATATTGACATTAGAGAAAGGCATAAAGCAATCACAAGTGTTAATTGGGAAAGCTAAGACAACGGGTGTGACAGCAACAGGTAAACAGCTAAGACAACGGGTAAATGGCGATGAATGGGCAGAGAGGGTCAGTTAGCTACACACAGGGCCTGAGTTCGAGGCTGGGGCCAACAGATAAACAAAATGAAGTACCGTGTTAATGAACAGTCCAGCAGGCATCAGCTGTGTAGCAGAGTTGCTGCTGATTGGACCTCGGAACACCACCGCCACCAGCCTGTACCGTTGACACCAGGCAGGATGGGTCCATAGACTCATGCTGCTTATGCCAAATCCTGCCTCTGCCATCAGCATGATGCAACAGGATCTGGGATTCGTCAGACCAGGCAATATTTTTGCACTCCTCAAATTGTCCAGGGTTGACGATGGTGGCCCACTGGAGCCGCTTCTTCCTTGTTGTTAGATGATAGGAGTGGAACCAGGTGAGGTTGTCTGCTGCAATAGAACCATCCGTGACAAGGGTCGACAAGTTGCAGCATTCCGAGATGCCGTTCTGCTGTGGGATTATTTGTCTGTTTGTGGCCTGCCTGTTAGTGTGCACGACTCTCGCCCAGGAGGGTGGCTGTTTCTGAGATTCTGGATCCAGCTTACCTGGCAACTATCATACCACGCTCAAAGTCACGTACCTGGTAACTATCATACCACGCTCAAAGTCACGTACCTGGTAACTATCATACCACCCTCAGTCACGTACCTGGTAACTATCATACCACGCTAAAAGTCACGTACCTGGCAACTATCATACCATGCTCAAAGTCACGTACCTGGCAACGACTATCATACCACGCTCAAAGTCACGTACCTGGCAACGACTATCATACCACGCTCAAAGTCACGTACCTGGCAACGACTATCATACCACGCTCAAAGTCACGTACCTGGCAACTATCATACCACGCTCAAAGTCACGTACCTGGTAAATATCATACCACGCTCAAAGTCACGTACCTGGTAATCATCATACCACCCTCAGTCACGTACCTGGTAAATATCATACCACGCTAAAAAGTCACGTACCTGGCAACTATCATACCACGCTCAAAGTCACGTACCTGGCAACGACTATCATACCACGCTCAAAGTAACGTACATGGCAACTATCATACCACGCTCAAAGTCACGTACCTGGTAACTATCATACCACGCTAAAGTCACGTACCTGGCAACTATCATACCACGCTGAAAGTCACGTACCTGGCAACTAACATACCACGCTAAAAGTCATGTACCTGGCAAGTATCATACCACGCTAAAAGTCATTCACCTGGCAACTATCATACCACGCTTAAAGTCACGTGCCTGGCAACTATCATACCCCGCTCAAAGTCGTTTGTGTCACTGGTTGACCCCCCCTCCCTCCCTCTCCTAACCCCCCCTCCATTTGTTTTGTACACTGCTGCTACTCACTGTTTATTATCTATGCATAGTCACTTCACCCCTACCTACATGTACAAAAATTACCTCAACTAATCTGTAGCCATGCACACTGACTCAGTACCCGTACCCCCTGTATTTAGCCTCGTTATTGTTATTTTATTATGTTAATTTTTATTATATTATATTTTACTTTAGTTTATTTAGTAAATGTTTTCTTTAACTCTTCTTGAACTGCATTGTTGGTTAAGGGCTTGTCAGTAAGTATTTCACGGTAAGGTCTACACTTGTTGTATTCGGCACGTGACAAATACATTTTGATGTGGTTTTGCCCAATATAACATTCAATAGAACAGTAACGGAATGCTTCGATGCCTGTCTGCCTGCTTTACATAGCAAGCAACGTGACTCACCGTCTATATGAGCGTTCCATTACCGTGTACCTAATAAACTGAGTAGGTATCAAACGATATCAATATCATATTAAATTATGGATTATTGGTGCACACCACTAATTGCTTTCAACGTGACTAAAATAACAAAACTAAAATACTATTTAATAAACGCATGTAGTCGTTTCATATCCTGCTTATCATTAAAGTAATAGCTAAATAAGCTAAACACCTTCACCCGCTTTGAGGAAAACACAGTGCCGCCGACGTGGGTCACCACCTCTCACGAGGACTGTAAGCTCTCATTCTCCATGGCCGACGTGAGTAAGATATTTATGCGTGTTGACCCAAGATGCATGCGCAGACCAGCTGGCTGGAGTGTTTACAGACATATTCAAGCTCTCCACATCCCAGTCTGTTGTACCCATTTGCTTGAAGATGTCCAGCATTGTTCCTGTAACCAAGAAAGCTAAGGTCTAACTTCTGTTATCATGAAGTGATTTGAGAGGCTAGTTAAAGATCATATTCACCTCCACCTTACCCGATAACCTAGACCCACTACAATTTGCCTACTGCCCCCACAGAGCCATGTGGATCAGTTTACCAACAAAGACAAGACAGCCTACAGGGAAGAGGTGAGGGCCCTGGCGGAGCGGTGCAAGGAAAACAGCCTCTTCCTCAACGAGAAAAACAAAAGGATCTGATCGTGGACTTTGGAGATAGCAGAGGGAGCACGCCCCCATCCACATCGACGGGCCGCAGTGGAGAGGGTCAAAAGCTTCAAGTTGCTCAGCGTGCACATCACTGACAACCTGAAATGGTCCTTTCACACAGACGTGGTGAAGAAGGCGCAACAGGAGGCTGAAGAAATTTGTCTTGGCCCCTAAGACCCTCACAAACTTCTACAGATGCACCATTGAGAGCATCCTATCGGGGTGCATCACCGCCTGGTACGGCAACTGCACCATCCACAACCGCAGGGCTCTCCATAGGGTGGTGCGGTCAGCCCAACGCATCACAGGGGGCATACTGATGAGAATTAAGTGATGGAGTGACTTTAATCTTAGCTGGTAGATTAGCTTTAATATTGCATAGAGAACCTACAATCTATAAATGTAATTGTTTCCATCATTTCTAATTTATTTTCTCTATTTTATTTCCCCTACCTTGATTGGAGTATACTACCCTACCATCCCTCCCCTGGTTGGAGTATACTACCCTACCATCCCTCCCCTGGTTGGAGTATACTACCCTACCGTCCCTCCCCTGGTTGGAGTATACTACCCTACCGTCCCTCCACTGGTTGGAGTATACTACCCTACCGTCCCTCCCCTGGTTGGAGTATACTATCCTACCATCCCTCCCCTGGTTGGAGTATACTACCCTACCGTCCCTCCCCTGGTTGGAGTATACTACCCTACCGTCCCTCCACTGGTTGGAGTATACTACCCTACCATCCCTCCCCTGGTTGGAGTACACCAACAGACAACAATACTTCTACTGCTACATACAGCTATGTTCGCTCACATCTACGGTACCTGTAAATATATATTATACATATATTGCCAATTTCCTCAAGTGTCTGGATCTCCACCCACAGCGGCCAACCCACCATTCATTTTGATCTGAACTCCAACGCTCCGATGTCCACAGATTAACTCACTTTTTCCAGTATAATGGCGTTGTGCCATCTCACTTGGCAATACATGTCTCCATTTGACTGTGATGTCATACGAGGGTCCTGAACCTCCCTATTTGTAACATTTCTACCATATCGCCCTAAAAATAAATACTTTACCCCAGAGTATAATGATATTACTCATTGACTGATCGTGGTTTTTCAGATCCCTTAACAATACAGTTTACAGGTCCATCTTAACCCTGATAATATGACGCCACAACCATTCCTGGACCTGACTCCAAAAGCGAGCCACCGATGGACAGTACCGGAAAATATGTCCTATTGATTCTGTTTCCTCGTGGCAGAGTCTGCACAGGGCTGACTGTTCTATTGATTCTGTTTCCTCGTGGCAGAGTCTGCACAGGGCTGACTGTCCTATTGATTCTGTTTCCTCGTGGCAAAGTCTGCACAGGGCTGACTGTTCTATTGATTCTGTTTCCTCGTGGCAGTCTGCACAGGGCTGACTGTTCTATTGATTCTGTTTCCTCGTGGCAGAGTCTGCACAGGGCTGACTGTCCTATTGATTCTGTTTCCTCGTGGCAGTCTGCACAGGGCTGACTGTTCTATTGATTCTGTTTCCTCGTGGCAGAGTCTGCACAGGGATGACTGTCCTATTGATTCTGTTTCCTCGTGGCAGAGTCTGCACAGGGATGACTGTTCTATGCCCCATATATTGAGCATTCTTTTTGTAACAAGTATTTTGTTTAATAGCTTATATCGAAGCGAATGGGACTGCAGTGTCAATAGTTATGTCAGCTCATAGACCCGATGCCAAAGTATTGGGACCTCAAAAACCTGTTTCCAAATTACTTGCATTTTATACCGTATTGCTGTCAAACACTTTGACTAAGTGAAACTGATACATTTTTCAATTTATACTAATAATTTTAAGCCATTTCTGATTTTTAAATGGGAGAAAACTAGACAAATTGTTTAATTTCTTTAGTAATTGCCTCTTCCAATTTTGTGGCAGAGCCACGATGAGTTGGTTATCTTGTATTGAGTATACACCTCCATACGCTGTTGTTAGTTGTGTGACATCATTTGACTGTTCTTGTTTACAAAGTCCTTCATAGATATTATACACATTTCTTACAAGAAAATCGTTTTTTTTTAATCTATCAGTACATTGGAGTTTAGCCATATTACTTGCTGTAATATTAGATCTGCCTTTTCTGGAGGATGACATTGTAGCCAACTCTATATGACTTCATTTAAAAAGGAGGATAGTTTAAAACAGGGGTCCATTGTCAATACACCCAAAATGTAAAGTTTTATTCTGAAAAAGGCTTCTCTCTTGTGTGTATCCATTGGTGTGATTTTAACTTGCCCTGTCAAGAGAAACTCTTTCCAGTCATAGTAGGAGTAAGGCTTCTCTCCTGTGTGTGTTATCTGATGAACTTTCAGCTCAGCTAATGTTTTGAAGCATTTCCTGCAGTCAGCACAGGAGTAAGGCTTCTCTCGTGTGTATCCGTTGGTGTGATTTTAAGCTGCCCCGTCGAGAGAAACTCTTTCCACAGTCAGAGCAAGTGTAAGGCTTCTCTCCTGTATGTATAGGTTGGTGTGATTTTAAGCTGCTCTGTAGAGAGAAATTCTTCCCACAGTCAGAGCAGAAGTAAGGCTTCTGTCCCGTATGTATTAGCTGGTGACAGTTTAAGGTATTCAATCGGGAAAAACTCCTTCCACAGTCAGAGCAGAAGTAAGGCTTCTCTCCTGTGTGTGTTCTCTGATGAACATTTATTGCAGATGATGTTGTGAAGCACTTCCCACAGTCAGAGCAGGAGTAAGGCTTCTCTCCTGTATGTATACGGTAGTGTGATTTTAAGCTGCTCTGTTGAGAGAAACTCTTTCCACAGTCAGAGCAGGAGTAAGGCTTCTCTCCTGTATGTACACGTTGGTGTGCATTTAAATGGACCAGTTGAGAAAATGTCTTCCCGCAGTCAGAGCATGAATATGGCTTCTCTCCTGTATGTATACGTTTGTGTGTTTTTAAGGTATCCAATCCGGAGAAACTGACCCCACAGTCAGAGCAGGAGTAAGGCTTCTCTCCTTTATGTATACGTTGGTGTGTTTTTAAATTGCTCTGTTGAGAGAAACTTTTTCCACATTCGGAGCAGGAATAAGGCGTCTCTCCTGTGTGTGTTCTCTGATGAACTGTCAGAGACCTTGATGTTTTGAAGCTGTTTCCACAGTCAGTACAGGAATACAGATTATCTCCTGTGTGTATTTTTAGGTGCATTTCTAGTTTTGATAGAATTGGGAAAATCTCCCCACAATGTGGGCAGTGGTGAGACCTCTTCGTTCTGTGATCTTCCTGCTGTTGCTCTCTGGATGTAGAGAATGTCTCAACATGTTCTCCTGTGTGAACAACATCAGAAGAATCAGTCAGTTTGTGTGATATACATGACTTCATATCAGTAGGCTGTTCAATACAAAAGGGAATACAACTAATTCTAAAAGTGGATAAGAGTTGAAGGCAAAAAGGGGCAAAAGGAGTGAAAATTAGGAGCCATATCATCCTCCACTCACTATCACAAGTTAGTAACCACCAGGGTTGGGGTCAATTCCATTTCTATTCGAGTTAATTCAGAAAGTAAACAAAATTCCAATTCCTAATGTTCCTCTTTTCAAAGGATTGACAATGACTGTCAATTCAGTGTTCAATTAACTGGAATTGCATTTTTTTTAATATTTTTTTTTTAAACGCTGACAATACTGGTGTCAAACCATGCAAGTGTCAGTAGCATGAAATAACATCTACCTTCTCATTGAAACTGTTCATCATGAAACAGTTCTACAGCAACTTTTCATGTACAGTGGGAAGTTGGAATGAAAAACAAACTTTGTTGTGCAGTCTGGAGTTTCTCAGGGATGTGTGATGTCACCTTTACAGAATTCAACCTGGCAGTAGACTGGGTCATAACTAATGGAGGTCTAACTTAAGATAATTTATAGATAGATAGAACCTGCTGTTACCATGATTAACAGATTTCCCAATATTCTCCTCCTCTTCTTCATCTTTAATGTTGACACTCAGCTCCAGTGTTTGACTGCAGTCTTCCAGCTTCACTGATGCCATCTCTGGATCCTGCAGTGCAAACTGGGCTCCACTGTCACAATCAGGACCCAGTGACTGTAGGTTTGGACTCAGTGTGGAAGGAGACAGGCAGGCTGGGTTTGTCCTGACTGTTGATGTTACCGGCCTCAGACTTAATCAGAGTCGGCCTGTAGTAATAAAGAGAAACAGACACAAAAGTTAGTCTTGAAAGTTCTGGCGCTTTCTTTATTCTCTAAAAATATTTTCCATTTTTTCTTGTTCAATTATCTAATTTCAACAGATCAGGTAGCTAAACATTGAAAACAAAACATACCTTAAATTACACAACGTAAGTGCACTTAACCTATAGTAGATTTCCTAAATTCATATAAATGACTCGAAAACCATTTAGTACAAGGTTGCAGTATGTTTTAGGCAGCACTATGTACTATTTTCCTGAATAACCTTGTCTTCACTGTATTATTTCACTCACAACCAATGGTGGTGGAAAAAAGTACTCAACTGTTATATTTCAGTATAAGTAAAAAGTAACTGCTATACATCTAATTCCTTATATTAAAGTTACAATATAACTTTTTGGGCAACCTGACCAAATGCACATAGAAATGTGAGTTATAGATCTGTCAGTCTCATTGAAAGCAAGTCTAAGAACCGGTAGATCTGTTCTGTGTGTGATATTTCTATGCTGCCCATTCCTAAGTTTAGTTGTCGTCTTTTACTTTTTGTTTTGTACACCTGAATAGAGGATAACTACCGCGCATTTGGAAAGAATTCAGACCCATTGACTTTTCCCACATTGTTACGTTACAGCCTTATTTGAAAATGGATTAAATAAAATGTTTTCCTCATCAATCTACACACAACACCAAATATTAAAAAGCGAAAACAGGTTTTAAAATGTTTGCAAATGTATTAAAAACAAACTAACATTTTACATAAGTATTCACTCTGACAGAGTTCCAGAGTTCCTCTGTGCAGATGGGAGAAACTCCCCAAATACAGGTGTGCCAAGCTTGTAGCGTCATACGAAAGAAGAATCATGGCTGTAATCGCTGCCAAAGATGCTTCAACAAAGTACTGAGGAAAGGTCTGAATACTTATGTAAATGTGGTATTTCAGTTTTTACCTTGTCGTTATGGAGTATTGTGTGTAGATTGATGAGGGGGAAAAAACTATTTAATCAATTTTAGAATAAGGCTGTAACGTAATAAAAAGTGGAAAAAGTAAAGGGGTCTGAACACTTTCCGAATGCACTGTACAATATTTGTGGTTATGGAAAAGTTATTTCACAGCAGTTTAGATGGTACAATGATTCTCCACACCGCTTGGTTTGTCACAAACTGAAATCCGTATTATTCAAATTCATGCAAACAGGAAATGGAAGCGGGATTTCTGCATAACACATCTTTAAGCAAACCAGACTGTTTATATTTATTTATGGACGGCCAGGGGCACACTCAGGCATCATTTACAAACGCAATATTTGCATTTAGTGAGTCTGACAGATCAGAGGCAGTAGGGATGACAACGGGTGAATTGGACCATATTGCTCTCCTGTCTGAGCATTCGAAATGTAACAGGTACTTTTGGGTGTCAGTGAAAATGTATGGGAGCAAAAAGTACATATATTCTTTAGGAATGTAGTGGAGTAAAAGTTGCCAGGAAATATCAATAGTAAACTAAACTCAGCAACAACAAAAAAGAAACGCCTCTTTTTCAAGACCCTGTCTTTCAAAGATAATTCGTAAAAATCAAAATAACTTCACAGATCTTCATTGTAAAGGGTTTAAACACTGTTGCCCATGCTTTATTAATGAACCATAAACAATTAATGAACATGCACCTGTGGAACAGTCGTTAAGACACTAACAGCTTACAGACGGTAGGCAATTAAGGTCACAGTTATGAAAACTTAGGACACTATAGAGGCCTTTCTACTGACTCTGAAAAACACCAAAAGAAAGATGAGCAGGATCCCTGCTCATCTGCGTGAACGTGCATTAGGCATGCTGCAAGGAGGCATGCTGCAAGGAGGCATGAGGATTGCAGATGTTGCCAGGGCAATAAATTGCAATGCCCGTACTGTGAGACGCCTAAGACAGCGCTACAGGGAGACAGGATGGACAGCTGATCGTCCTCGCAGTGGCAGACCACGTGTAACCACACCTGCACAGGATCGGTACATCCGAACATCACACCTGCAGGACAGGTACAGGATGGCAACAACAACTGCCCGAGTTACACCAGGAACACACAATCCCTCCATCAGTGCTCAGTCTGTCCGCAATAGGCTGAGAGAGGCTGGACTGAGGGCTTGTAGGCCTGTTGTAAACCAGGTCCTCATCAGTCTTCACCGGCAACAACGTCGCCTATGGGCACAAACCCACCGTCACTGGACCAGGCAGGACTGGCAAAAAGTGCTCTTCCCTGTTTTGTCTCACCAGGGGTGATGGTCGGATTCGCGTTTATCGTCGA
This sequence comes from Salmo salar, assembly GCF_965601325.2. NCBI lineage: Eukaryota > Metazoa > Chordata > Actinopteri > Salmoniformes > Salmonidae > Salmo > Salmo salar. The sequence continues at coordinate 30,627,708 of NC_138307.1, read as the reverse complement.
AGGAATGAGCGTTACACCGAGGCCTGTACTCTGGAGCGGGATCGATTTGGAGGTGGAGGGTCCGTCATGGTCTGGGGCTGTGTGTCACCGCATCATCGGACTGAGCTTGTTGACATTGCAGCCAATCTCAACGCTGTGCATTACAGGAAAGACATCCTCCTCCCTCATGTGGTACCCTTCCTGCAGGCTCATCCTGACATGACCCTCCAGCATAACAATGTCACCAGCCATGCTGCTCGTTCTGTGCGTGATTTCCTGCAAGACAGGAATGTCAGTGTTCTGCCATGGCCAGCGAAGAGCCCGGATCTCAATCCCATTGAGCACATCTGGGACCTGTTGGATTGGAGGGTGAGGGCTAGGGCCATTCCCCCCAGAAATGTCCGGAAACTTGCAGGTGCCTTGGTGGAAGAGTGGGGTAACATCTCACAGCAAGAACTGGCAAATCTGGTGCAGTCCATGAGGAGGAGATGTGCTGTAGTACTTAATGCAGCTGGTGGCCACACCAGACTGTTACTTTTGACCCCCCTTTGTTCAGGTACACATTATTCAATTTCTGTTCATCACATGTCTGTGGAACTTGTTCAGTTTGTCTCATTTGTTGAATCTTGTCATGGTCATACAAATATTTACACATGTTAAGTTTGCTGAAAATAAACACAGTTGACAGTGAGAGGATGTTTCTTTTTTTGCTGAGTTTACTTAAAGGAGACGTTTCCTATTTTAGGGGATGATTGTAACACAGGATAGTTGTAACACTTAATATCCTCAAGCAGGAACAAGCTAAAATCATGTGACTCACTGTGCACATGCTCAGTTTGGCCCTCAGCCCTCATGTGAAGAAGCAAGACCCTGTGATAAACTCTGCAGATTTTATTGAAAAACAAAATCTGAGTTTGAAGTAAGAAAGACATTTTTGGGGCCAAATTTGTTTTTGTGATGGCATCACCTGCTTTGTAGTTAGATTCACCAAACTTATTTCAGGTTTATAACCAGTTTGTGTGGATATGGGGCGGCAAGTAGCCTAGCGGTTAGAGCGTTGGACTAGTAACCGAAAGGTTGCAAGATCTAATCCCAGAGCTGACAAGGTAAAAATCAGTCGTTCTGCCCCTGAACAAGGAGGTTAAACCACTGTTCCTAGGCTGTCATTGAAAATAAGAATTTGTTCTTAACTGACTTGCCTAGTTAAATAAAGGTTAACAAATGTACATTTGATGCAAGTTATCAATGCTAAAGTTTTAACATGTAGCTAAAATTGAAGCTAACTAATGGCTGCAAACATCAGGGTTGATTTAGGGAGACAAAACCAATACCAATTTGTAGCAGACAGACGTTCCTATTCACATTTTGAATGTACTAGCTGAAAATAATGAGACGTTGACAAAAAATGCAAAAGTGTTACAACCATCCCCTACAACAAATCACATTTTTATGTAAATAAAAAAATTATAGAAGGTTTCAGATAGTTTTTTTGTGATTTCACATATTTTTGAGAACCTTACCCCAACCAGCAAATCGCTGCCTCATCCTTGTTTAGCAGTATGGAGGGCCCCACAAAAAAACAAAGAAAGGCTCCAAAAACACGCAAATACGTCCTTTTAGAAACGGCAAAGCTCTCAGGATAGTGATATAGGTCTTTGATTGTTGTACACATGAAATTGGGTCGTTCTGAACATTATCCGCAACGTTTTATTCAATTTTGCTTTACGACTCGTCGGGGTTTGGGTGAAGAAATCCAATAATTCCTTCAGCTACTAAAATAAATATCTGCACTGACTGACCGCCATCTTGCGGGCACCCTCAGGTCTCTTCTCGTTGTCTGCTTGTCATCAAACAGGGGGACTACCGTAAACGACATAATAATGTGACAGACGCAAATAACGCAATGTTATTTGTCTCCTAACGTATTGCACAAGTTAGCTGCAGGTAGAAAGTAGTTTCAACGCTATTGAAAAAACATGCTGTGGCTTTTTCCAAGTATTCTGGTATATACGGAATTACGCTCAAGCCTAGTAACTACAAATACTAATTTCATAGAACTTCTTCACTGGCAGTTTGTCTACTTCACTTCTTTAGTCTACTCTCTGATCACTCCAGATAACCCAGTTGGTTATGGAAAATATAATTCATAGAAAATATAATTCACGCTTTCTGTAATTTCTGATTGGAGGGGGATGACCACGTGACTTTAGAATCTACAACTGTGTCACTTTGTAACAGTCAGACGTGGTTATTCCTGACGTTGATCAACTCACAATTCATGCCAACATTTATTTAAAGCATTATCTTTTTTATGGGGGAAAAAGATATACCGAGCTAATTTTGGTGTAACCATGTCGAATTTGACGTGTCGGAGAAGGGCGACTTCCTCACGAAAGCGTTGCAGGTATCGCTTCTCGGCCTTTTGGCTAAGATCAAGATAAAGTTCGAGGGCAGTACCCCGGGGATCCTCAAGATGGCGTCGTCGGCCACATCACAGTCAGCGGCCGCTGCACTGAAGAACACGCTGTGATTTCAATGGACTGGAGAAGACAATTTGATGGAAAGAGTTCGTTTTGGAAAGGAAGTTATTTTTGGACCTCTGTGTCGGACAGTAGAAGACGTGCACTGCCTGCAACAGAACACACCCGAGAAGTTTGATGATGTATCTTTATACACCATCACCCGGCTGGAGGAGGTGAGAGGGCTTTTCAGAGCGAACGCGACAGCACCCGCCCTCAGTGCTTTTCAAGTTGAGTCCCTATGCAGGCACAATATGAGGGTGCTACCTCATCCGGTACGTGACCATCTTGCCAGGAGTGAGAAATATTAAGGATGCCCTAGGCATCTGGACAGGGAAGAGACAGTTTCGTGTGCTGCTGAGGGAAGACGAGAGCGGCCATGATGGCTACCGACATCCTCCCGCCTCTTTTACTATCGGTGAAGACAGGGGCTACCTCATGTATGCTGGACAGCCTCGTTTCTGCAGGAAGTGCAGCACATACGGGCACCTCGCCGAGGCCTGCACCCAGACAAGGTGCAGAAACTGTGGGATTCTCGGTCACGTAATGAGGGATTGCGCCGCGCCCAAACGCTGCAGTCTGTGCAACTCAGAGGACCACCTGTTCCGTCACTGGCCGAAGGCAGAGCGGGAAGAAGAGGGAGAAGGCATGGAACTACGCGCCATTGAGGAGGTGGTGGACGAGCTCGTGACGGAGAGAGAACGGCGGGAGTCTGAGGAGAGCGGGAGAAAGGCGCCATCATCTCGCGAGGAGAGCGGAGAGGCGGACGGGAGTTGGAACAAGCGGTGGAGGAGGCTCAGGGAGAGACCACCGATAGCTGGACAACAGTGGGAGAGAGGAGGAAGTGCTCGGTCAAAAGGAAGCAGATGAGCCCCGTTTCCCCACTCATTCGAGTGGAGGCGACGGAAAAGTCCGCCATGGGGGGAAATCGCTTCAGTTGTTTTTCGAGCGGGAAGTCTGAGGAGAGAGGCGAGGGAGACCCGGGCAGCGCAGAGGAGACTCTGCTTCCCCCGTCAGGCAGCTGCATCAGCAGCAGCGGTCTGGCACCCAGCGGTGTCCCAGCACCCACACAGACGGAGGGGGAGCAGTCTGAGGAGGACAGGGGTTTTCCGACCCCTGTCTTTGTGGACAGTCCTCCTGCCGGGGACCACCGGTTCCCAGACAGGCCTCCTAACGAGGAATTGTACTTGAAGTGAGTTTTCAATATAATGTCATATTTAGATAGTTGTACGTTTCCCTCCTTATCCCATGTCGTCTATTTTTAACCTAGCTAGCATTAATGTTAGAGGGCTTAGGAACCCAGTTAAAAGGGCGACTGTTTTTTCCCATTTGTCCTCCATTTGCTTCTCTGTGTGTTTTCTACAAGAAGTACATTTAAAAGATCAAAACGATGTGGAGAGGTTTACGAGGGAATGGGTTCAGGGAGAGTCGAGGTGGAGTGTCGGCGGGGTGCACTCTACAGGGGTCGGGGTGCTATGTGGGAACAGGGAGTTAAAAATACTAGGAAGTTTTTCGGCAGTACACGGGAGGGTTTCAGTTGTAGATATAGATTGGAGGGGTAAAAGTTTTCGATTTATTAATGTATATGCACCACCGACACCCAAGGAAAGGAAGGAAATGCTAAACGAACTAGACGCTATTTTTATGACAAACAGACAGGTGTTCATGGGGGGAGATTTTAATGTGTCATATGACGAAGGTAATCTGGGAGGGCATCTCGTCAAAAGTCTAATAGAGAAATATAATTTGGTGGATATTTATAGAGTGGCGCATGCGGATGATCCCGGTTTCACCTGGGGAAACAGCAGGGGCGCGAGGAGCCGCATAGATTATGTGTTTGTTCCGCGCGGACTCGGTGTGTCCTCTGCGCGCGTCTCTCCGGTATTTTATTCAGACCACAGTTGTTTGACTGTGACTGTAGATTTAAAAACAATTGAATTTGGAAAAGGGTATTGGAAAATTAATAATGACATTTTACATGACAAAACTTTTGACACAAGATTTAGTTTTTTTTTTCAAGGGCTGTGTAACGATGAAATCCTTTTATTCCACTGTCATAGAGTGGTGGGAGAGCACAAAATTAAGAATCTTGAATTTTATTCAGAATTTTTGCAAAGATAAAGTACGTAATAACCACAAAGAATTTTATAAGTTTCTGAAGGAAATAGAAAATCTGCTCATCCAAAGTAATTTGAATAATGGTGGTTTGGATAAAGACACATTGGGTATTTTGAAAAAAAAGCAGCATGCCTTTTTTGAAAAGAAAGCTAGAGATTTCATTTTTAAAAGTCAGCAAGATAAATGGGAAAATGATGAAGTGCTCTGCATATTTTTTTAAACAAATTAAATCACGGGGAAAGAGGAGGACTATTTCTGCTTTATTGGACCAAGATGGGGAGATGGTTGAGGATGGAGATGGCATGCTTGGTGTTGCTACACACCACTTTTCTCAGCTATTTCAAAAACAAACAATTAATTATGAGAAGGGGACTACTTTTTTTAAATGCTTAGATGTGCAGATACCTTTTGATATTAGAGACCAATTGGAAGGGGAATTGAAATTAGATGAAATGTATATGGCACTGAAGAGCATGAAAGATAACAAAGTACCAGGTGTGGATGGGCTCTCTAAAGAGTTTTACATCGTTTTTTGGGATTTAATTGGATGTCATCTGTTGGAAGTGTTTAGAGTTATATTTGGTTTGGAGCATATGGGAGGTTCGATGTGTGAGGGGGTAATCTCTCTACTTTACAAAAAGGGAGACCCCAAGACACTAGCAAATTGGAGACCTTTAACAATGCTGTGTGTTGACTATAAATTATTAAGCAAAGCAATAACTAATCGCCTATCTTCTGCCATGGCATATGTTGTTGGTTTAGACCAAACATGCGGGGTGGTGGGGAGAAAAATAACCTGGAACTTGCAATTGCACAGAGACGTTCAAGCATATTTAGAGGAAAGGCACCTGCAAGCTATTACTGTGAATTTGGACCAGGAAAAAGCTTTTGACATGGTAAACCATGAGTTTTTATTTAGAGTTCTGGAAAAATTTGGTTTTGGAAATAATTTTGTGAAATGGGTAAAAATTCTTTATAGTAATGTGGGTAGCAGGGTACATATTAATGGGAATATTGGAAATGTTATCAAGCAATTACGAGGTGTCAGACAGGGGGACCCTCTATCTGCTCTATTGTATGTTTTATATATTGAACCTTTCGCATGCGCAATTAGGACAAATTACAACATCAAAGGCATAAAATTACCTGGAGGGGATATTCTAAAAATATCGCAATATGCGGATGACACAATTTTATATTTACAAGACGACCTGAGCTTGAAAGAGGCTATCAAAGTCATTGATGATTTCTCTGTTGCCTCTGGGTCGAAGATAAACAAGAATAAAACAGAGATAAAATATATGGGACAGTGGAAATGGAGAACTGATCGGTTATGTGGTTTGACTGTGTGCACAGGACCAATGGTAGTGCTCGGGATATCTTTCGGAAATGAAATTAAAGATGACATGTTTAATTGGAAAGAAACTATTATCGATTAATAAAAGATTGGGGCTGTGGAAAGTGAGGCGACTATCATTTAGTGGAAAGGTGTTAGTGCTGAAGGCGGACGTTCTGCCTTCATTACTTCACCTTGCCTATGTGTTTCCCATACCGGTGTCTCTAAGAAAAACTTTCATACGGGTACTGTTTAGTTTCTTTTGGGGGGGATATGAGTACATCCGTAGAGATCGGATGTACCAGCCTGTAGAGGCTGGTGGAAGGGATTTCCCTCTCAAGCTAGATGCTTTATTCTACTCAAACATTTGTTGTATTTTGTTGTCTTGTGTACACAAATGTCAAATTTTAATCACATTCTGGCTGTCTGTACCCTTAAGGTTCATGGTGGAGTGGGATAATAGTAAGCCAAAAGATGAAATTATCCCATTACATTTTAAGAAAATTGTGGAATGGGCAAGGAAAACCCCCGTCTGCAAGGTAAAAGAAAATGTAGTCAACCACAGATTGCTATACGCGAAATTGTTAGAGAATTGTCGTCCTAGAGACCGATTACCAATATCGCCTTCCACCTGGCTACGAGCACAGTTAAAAGGTTTAGATAACAGACTGAAAGATTTTAATTGGCTGGTTTTACACAGACGTCTTCCGGTCCGTTCAACATTACACAATCATAATTTGACCCTAAATACATTTTGTCCCAGGGACAATTGTTTCGCAATTGAAACAATTCCCCATGTGTTATGGGAATGTTCTTTTGCCCAATTAGTTTGGAAAAAGATAAAACAATTTTTTGAGATTTTAAAAAACATTGATTATGAAGGGGTAGCCAAATTTGAACAAAAAAATGTGGAAAGGGTGCATTTATTAGAATTAGTGACTCTGGTGTCCCTTATCAAGACAAAACTTTGGGAGGACAGGTGTGGTGCACTCAATGACACCCTCAAGTGGTCACCGACGGGATTGGTTCAATTTATTAAACAAGACATTTGGAAAATAATACAATTTGAAATAGATAAGTGGGGAATAATACCAGTCAAACAGAGATGGAAAGGGATATACCCTTCATTGTAAACAGTTTCTATAGTATATATATCATTGTATTTTGTAAGTAAGTTTCGTTTTACTTTGTTAGGAACATGATCTATATTGTATTTTCACATTGAGCAAGTTCATCTTAGTGTCAGTGATGGCTAGATAATGCTGGTCAAGTCGGTCACCGTTATATTGACTGATAGCTGATGTGAATGGTGCGTTAATCTTAAAAAAAACTTTTCGTCACGTGCACGGGATACAGGGTGTAAACGGTACAGTGAAATGCTTACTTGCAAGCTCTCCTCAACAGTGCAATACACATGATAAAAAAATATACACAAATAGCTAAGTAATAAAGTCGTTTTTTTTTTTTAAATTGGGGATATGTATACACAAGAAGACTATACAGTATAAACTATGAAATGTGCTAAAGTCATGTACTGGTAACATGGACTGCCTCACATACCGGTAACGTTATCTGATGTATTTGTCTGAAGTCATTATTTTACAGGCCTGCTATTTTCACAAGACTCAAATATATGTTGTCAAATGTATACAAGGTTTGTAACTCATCTATCTGCCTGTGTTAAAGTAACTGTCTGTTTATCCCATTGATTCTATTTCTATGATTTCACACCACACTTTTTCAAGTGACATAAACTTGATAAAGTGTAGCAAGAGTTATTCCTTCGCTTACGGCATTATTACATATCATATAAACACAATACAGTCTCGGAAGCTAAGTAGGGTCGGGCCTGGTTAGTACTTGCATGGTACGCTGCCTGGGAATACCTACAATCAAAATTGCAAATCCGTTCATCAAAAGAACACGACTGCCTGCAAAATGATTGACACAACTATACTTATTTCTGTAGTGCAAGCAGACAGAACAGAAAGTTAGTCTGTCTTTTAAAAATCCCAGTAGATCCATAAATGTTCTTTGCAGTCACTAAATCATGACGATCAAAACTGGAAGTACAACGATACAAACGTGCACAATTATGGGCAGTTACTCTCCTTTTATGCATATTTCACCAAACAATTTCATGCACATCATATTTAATTACTGATAATTGGAGAAAAAAAATCATATTTGCACATTGTGTGCACGATTTATTCATCGTATCATCACAATCCAATTCCATGAATTCAATAGGCTGGTTTGCTCATAGTTTTGTAGACTTTCCATTGGCGGACAGAAACACAATCCACAATAGAAATAAGTTAAGTAGAATACAACTGATATGAATGTATAGGCCTCAGTCCACACCAAAGCTAAGCTCAATAATAGAAGGACACATGTTGGAGATGATGACATACGAGTCAGCCAAAGTTACTTAGAAGTAACTCAACTTCATTCTCTGCATCTCTGAATATCTGCAATATTGTACAAATGAGACAGTCCCCATTAAGTAAGATCTTGAAACAGGTCAACATTAACAAGTCTGCAGGGCCAGACTAATTACCTGGACGTGCACTCAGAGCATGTGCTGACCAACTGGCAAGTGTCTTCACTGACATTTTCAACCTGTCCCTGACTGAGTCTGTAATACCTACATGTTTCAAGCAGACCACCATAGTCCCTGTGCCCAAGAACACCAAGGTAACCTGCCTAAATGACAACTGACCCGTAGCACTCACATCTGTAGCCATGAAGTGCTTTGAAAGGCTGGTCATGGCTCACATCAACACCATCAACCCCAGTCCATGCTCTGATGAATTGAGGCTGTTCTGAGGGCAAAAGTGTGTGTGTGTGTATTAGGAAATATTAGGAAGGTGTCTTTAATGTTTTGTACACTCAGTACACTCATACACTGAAAAAATATAATAATGCAACATTTAAAGTGTTGGTCCCATGTTTCATGAGCTGGGTTAAAATATCCTGTACCTAGAATACAAGGGTTGGATTTGCACTAACCATTAAATTGTCAGATAAATCATGTGTCAAATCTGGTTTATGGTTAACCTCATATACATTATCTATTTAAAATGTAGAACATACAGCTAGCTCAACAATAAGCAAATGATGTGAGTTTAGCTATTCTGATATATAATGACAAGGAACATATTGATTGCACATGTCCATTAGGCCAGTAATGCCATCATACTGTAGACATATGGCTGCATTGGTAATGCATGCCATAAGAAGCTAAATGGATGATATCCTGAGACAGCATGACAATCAAATAAAACCGCTCAGAAAGATTACAACTGGACTAAAAGGTCATGTTCATTTGAGACAGCAACACAGAGACACAGACAAATTAGAGACAGATCCCTTCACACCTTTTTATTGTAGAATTCTGATCTGTAATTAATGAACAGTTAATCTTAATCTAGTTCATCTTGGATAATGTTTTCACGTTACAATTAAAACAAGTTTAAACGATTAATAAAAATGGAATGAATCAACATATAATTTCAATGTACAAATAAGTAAACTTGTTTGTAAATGTCAGACATCACCACAGGATATCTAAACATCATTGCCAATCAGGTGCATCCCTTCATGGCAGCAGTTTATCCATCTGCAAAATTGATTTTTTTCAGCAGGATAATGCCCCATGCCACAAGGCTGGGATTGTCCAGGAATGGTTCCATGAACATGACAGTGAATTCAGTCAACTACCAGCCAAATTGACAGAAGTGTGGGAAGCATTGGAGTCAATAAGGGCCAGCATCCCTGTAGAACACTGTGGACACCTTGTAGAGTACATGCCCTGATGAACTGAGGCTGTTCTGAGGGAAAAGGGGTGCAACTCAGTATTAAGGTGTTTCTAATGTTTTGTAGACTCAGTGTCTATTGAGACACATTACAGACAGTAGCCTACAAGTAGCAAAACAGAACTCACTTGATTGACAATTAAATGTATTTCAACATTGAAATAGGCCTATAGGCTACTGTTTATACACTACATTGACAAAAGTATGTGGACACCCCTTCAAATGAGTGGATATGACTATTTTAGCCACAACCATTCCTGACTGGTGTATAAAATCGAGGTACACAACCATGCAATCTCCATAGACAAACATAGGCAGTAGAATGGCCTTATTGAAGAGCTCAGAGACATTCAACGTGGCACCGTCATAGGATGCCACCCTTCCAGAAAGATAATTCCAATAGACACCCCATAGAGAAGGCAATTTTCAAAATTCCAAAAAAGACAGTTTCGTTATCACCTTTGTGTCAAGCATATCAATGGAATTTGTCTTCAAGGCCAATTTTCTTTTCTTCCCCTCCACCCCCCACAAATCACAGCTAAAGTTATTGTTTTATATACATGCTATTACATGGAAGAGCTTGTGCTGCACGCAGAAGGAAAAACAATGGAAATCACTCATGCGCTCTCGTCCAGGACCTGCTCATTCAATGTGATGGATTCCTGACATTGGAAGATGAGACAGACTGACTGAAGTGAATGGATAGTCCAGGATCTGCTGTTTGTATGTGGCTGCTTTGAAAGTGAACTGTGTTTGTGTGTGATCAGGGGTGTATTCATTCCGCCGATTCTGTTGAAAAACGTTCCTTAAATCGAAGCAAACGAAACGAAGATAAACATACCGGAATTTGTCCAATAGAAACTCTTGTTTGCAACTGTTGGACTAATGATTACACCCTAGATCAGATAGATACAGGCAAGAGTGTGCAAGGTGGTATTGAATGTGTCAATGTCACCTTGATTACTCAAGTTTCTCTCGACCTGTGCACCTACGTTGTAAACTTTCATTCATAGGCTAGGTTGTAGCAACCTCATGATGGGTATTGGGAAAATTAGAGTATCATGTAGTAGCCTAAACCTGTCGATGTTACATTGAGCTGGGTGAATGGCATATGAATGATAGTCATCCAATATGCTGTTATAGAAATAAGGCCATGCTCATAAAAAAAAAAAGACCTGTCCTCCCTTGTCTTAAAGGCACAGACCGCCACTGGCATTTACTAATGGGCTTCTGAAACCGGAACTAGCAAGATGTCAGCCACCTTGAACAGGCGTATGCAACCGTGAGTAGATAAAGTTCAAAACAACGGTCGGCCATCTTGGAGGCTGTCTCTCGTTCTTATTATAACTCAATGCATTGCTGGCTTCCACCATTTTAATGTAGTCAACTGGGTGGGACTTCCATCTACATTGGCTGATCCCTCCTGACCCTGTTGGAGTCATCTCCAGCTGGCTCATCAGTAGGGATTATGCTGAGCCACGGGGCACCGGTCTATGGCCCGTGATGTAAACGGTGAACAGGCAAATGTGGCATGTGGCAAGGGCCCTTCACAAATAGCAACAGTAATCTGCACCTTTCGGTCATTTTGTCAACAAGGCAGCATGGTGCATCATCCAGAAACATCTCTTTTCCATCAAATATTTGTTTGAATTTCTTAAACCAGGTTTCATTGGGAAGGCAGATAAAGCTCTTTATCAAAATCAATAACTTTTTCATGTGAAAACACAGAATCCTACTCATTACTCCAAGTGCTAAATTACATCACTTTTGTTTGGAGCCAACTTAGCTGTGGGCTTTGAATGTGGCACCTGGCCAAAAACAAAACGAATGCCCTCAAATGTCACCCCATGCAAAACACGCCTATCTGGATCCCAGGCCAGATTAATCGAATCTCCTCAATGCCGCTGCGCATTCTGTCACAGACGCTAAAATGACACAGATACAAAGATGAGTCCTCTATCTATCTTTATGGCCGAGCACCATTGTTCAGAATCTGTGCTGTGAAGACGATGCTTTTTGTCTCCGCTTCTATTCATTACTACAGGTAGGTAATAGCACGTTTAAACTATCTAAAATCGACATAACATGTCATAACATGATAGGTTACAAATCCTTCAAGGGATTGCCAGGTTTCTTATGTTAAATATGTGTCGTGATGAAAACGATATTACAAGTCATATAGCTTGATATTTTGGGTTTGTCTGACTCAAGGTACACCATTTCGTCAAGGTAATATAAAAACATTCAATTTATTTGAGATTTCTGAGTTCGTTTTATGTTATTGGTTTTGTGTATTTAAAAAAAGTATCACGAGCTGGTAAAATGGCGGCGCCCGCTGTCTGCGTTTTAAAGTACAAATAGAAGACAATGGACCGATCATATATTTATGTAGTTGGTGCAGTATTTTAACTAATATACATGGATTCTAACTTGAACCATTATATATTTGTTTACAATTGTACAATTTATGCTCCCCGCATATATAAACCACTAACACAAGCTCGTAATTTTGATGACACCTGGGGAGCTTACTGCCTACTGTACATAGTAAAATGGTGCGCACCAAATTGTAGTTCACATTTTGCTGTGGAAAACGGCTGTGAGGATCTTTCTTCAATATTCATCAGATATGAACACAATTACAATCTTTAAAGAATACAAATCTCATTTAATCAATTGCATGTGGAAAAACGTTATCAAGCCAGCAGCAGATGAAACAGAACAAAACGAAGTCAAGTTCACTTATTTTGCCAGCTAGAAAGAAACGGACACAAATTTATTCAGAATCGGAGCAAGCAGCTCACCCAGCAAACTGTCTTTAAAAAGACGTTGAAAAGACGACTATGCCCGTTCGGTTTTGGTTGAAAGTGAAGGTTGAAAGTTGAAAATATGTATTTTTCATGTCGTTGAAAAGACGTCCATCTAGGCCCGTTTTGGTTGAAAGTTGAAATAAGTGTTTTTCAGGTCGTTCTTTTAACGACTTGCAAAGAACATAATTTAAATGTACTTGTAGCCGATACACATGGACGCAGTAACCCAAAAATGGTCAATCACACTACTCATTACATTACTCCAGTATTTGCACAAAACATTCAGTCAAAGAATACTATCTAGTACAGTGATAAGACAAAATACAGTTAAGTTCAAATTAATATAATTAATTATATCCATCAAAATGATAGATATATTTCGCTGCGTTAGCAACGACCCTATGTGATGGTGACGTGGAAACCATCACCTCAGGCTCTACCAGGAGCATGCTTGAGGTGGTCTGCCACAGCTCCGAACATCATGGTCAGTGGCCTTGCTGTTCCATTTCTTCACTGCAGCTGTAACACCAAAATAAACACAGTAAGTTATAGAAAATACTAATAGATATGGAGCATCTTACAGGTTCCCCACGGCACCTAAATCAGCATTCAGAGCTCATACCACCGGTTTATCACTAACCAATGGTGGCTATTTTGTGTTGTGCAGTAATAATGATCATTTATTACATTTATTCAGAATAATTTAGAAGTGGATAAATGTGTTTGCTTTTCCGTGTCTGTCAAAGACAAAAAGCAATTTACAAGATAAGTTTGGTTAAAGTTGTCCTTCTCAGGGGCTGATAGTTGATTATGGCCGGGCTCAAACTTGCACGCAGTGTAGAAAAGACGAGTGTAACCAATGTGAAACGGCTAGCTAGTCAGTGGTGGCGCGCGCGTACAACGTTTCAATCGGTGACGTCACTCGCTCTGAGACCTGAAGTAGTTGTTCCCCTTGCCCTGCAAGGGCCGCGGCTTTTGTAGCGCGATGGGTAACGATGCTTCGTGGGATTTGTTTATGTGTGCAGAGGGTCCTTGGTTCGAGCACAGGCTGGGGCGAGGAGAGGGACGGAAGTTAAACTGTTACACGAGGGCCTGTTTGAATGGCGCAAGTTGTCTCTTTCACTCCTCCCTAATAGACTATTATAATCACTTTTATTGGTATGCAGAGATCGCAAGTCTATTTTTTTTACTTGAAATGGGGGAATGTTTAGCCGACTGGTCGCTCAGGAGATAAAGGCAATGTCTGACGTATGGAAGACATTTCACTTGCGCTCATAGAAAGAGGAAGGAGCCAGCGCTGCATGTGCCAAACAAGTGCTGTATTCTGCTATATATATATATATATATATATATATATATATATATATATATATATAATTATTTTTTTGTCTTATTGCTTGGTACAGTGTAAACAACACAAAATTGTTGCTGTACCAGAGAGTTGATCTGTACTAATGAAAAAAAATGATAAAGCCTTTATTATTAAAGGCCATGGTATACTGTAGGCTAATTATTCAAGAGAATGCTTGACTGCATTTAAAATGCAGGACTAGTAGGCTGTGGCCAGAAAGCTGAACAAAACCAGCATAATGACATACTAGAGAGTCTAATGAAGAAAAATACATGGTAAAGCATTTATTAGGGCTAAAGCATAGCAAAATAAATAAAAACAGAATTTGATAAAATGTCAAGTTGGGCAGACCATTATACATTTTTAGAACTTGCTAGTCAATAGGTTAAAAGGCCATTGAGGTCACATGATCACCTCATTCAAAATTGCCAACCTCCTAAAACCATTCTTCTCAAAAAGAGACCACACAAATTACCACCATTCAAATGAATAATTGGTTTACAAGACAAAATAAGAATCTAGCCTATTAAAACAGACAGAGCAGGTCATTTTGATTGTGTGACCAGGGCTCAAACCACCCAGTTATTAATACAAAATATACTACAGAATAATGACATGTTTGTAGGTACCGTTGACAACAGAGTACACAGTTGTGTTTCCTTAGTCCCTGCTTTGCGTGATGGCCGTTGAAGTTGAACAAGGACATCAGGCCATTGGTAAAGAGCCTAAAAGTCAAGCACACATAGGATGTTCTTTGTGAATTGAACACTTTCAAACTGCTGAGGAGATAAGGCTCTTGGATTTACTGTATTTGTTGCAGACAGTTTGTATCACTAACGATACCTTTAAAATTACTTTCTTATTGGATCCATTCTAAAAGATATGACATACCTGTCCATGACCTTGTGGGCACAGTCCTTTGTGTCCTTACCACCAATTTTGCTTGACCTTCCAATCTGTGTCAAGAGACTGTTTGAAACCCTGGAAGTTATGCAGTAACCTCTGTCTCAGTAGGACTAATTAAAAAATAAAAATAAATCACAGGCATTGCTTGTAAGAGTGGAATTAACTAATTGTATCGCTTTAGGTAGTGTGAAAAATGTGTAAATGAAATGTCAAAATAAATGTCAATTTCACCATCAGATTCTATGCATCCACACTTTGGAGCTGCTTCTCTTGTTGCTCAAAGTCTTGCTCTGTCTCCATCATCTTGACATGGAACTCAAAGGGTCTTGGGGCTCTGATCTCCCAACACGTTTCACTTCCTCCAATATCTCCACCAATTTAGTTAGGACACACTTCTGAAATGAGAACATTTTGTTGACACTGTGGAAATATGGGGTTGTCACACGCAAGAGGATCCTGACAGACAAGTTGATTGCAAATAAAAGTGAAATTTTACTTGCAATAATACATGTAGTTCAACATTTCAATAATATTCTATATTCTAATAGATTCAGTGTTTAACTTTAACACAAGTTTCAATTTTGTAGTACATTTTGAGTCAGTCCACAAAATAGGTACCTTTTGAATTAGTGCATCACTTATACATAAAATATCAGAGAATCAAAAGGCACATTTCGTGGAACAATCCACTTACTGGCATTATTCATGGGAAAACAGCTCTGGTCTAGCAGAGGGAATGGGAGGGTGAGAGCTGCGATGCTCTTGGCTCCGTTGGGACTGGCAAATAGAAGTCCTGGATGAATCTGCAGAATTCAAAGCCAACTCAGTGTCAACCCAGAGGTAAACAGCAAAAATAAAAAGTAATTGATTTTTGTAAACCTACACACTACAATACATATTTTAAGGATAGTTTTAATCTTCAGTTATCAAGACTGAACATGATGTGTATAATTTCTGCTCATTGTAAAGAAACTAACACTGATGAGCGAATGTGTCCCAGTCGTGTGCATATTGTCTGTGTGTGCTCTTTAGTTACTACATAACTGCTCTCACGTTGTCTGGTTGAGTAACAGGATGGATATGGAAAACGTCTGTGCTCTCTGCTCTGGAGGTGGGACTGACTAGTAGAAGCCCTGGATAGTTCTGTAACATTGAAAACCAATGAATAAACCTTCCTTAGTAGTTGACTGGTTAGCTGATTAAGATTTCTGGACTTGTCTGGCAAGCTGTACTCTTGACCCACCGTGTGTGAAGTGAGATGGGGAAGGAGAGCATTTAGAACAGCCAGCTGAATCCCTGGATTGCCCTGAAACACAAATAAAAACCCAATTTGGGTGTGATCAGGACAACTTAAAAGCAAGGATTTGGATAGGAAAATGTACATGTACTGTATATCATGTGTGAACAATGATCCTGATAGGCAGAGATGCTTGACCCAATAAGGAAAATCACATTACGCTACCATGTGAAAGGTTTGACATTTCCCACTGACTCTTCAGTTTCTCTTACCCCGTCTTCGTGTGTCCCCGTTAAATTCATCCTGGGCTGGGGTAGAGGGAGAACAAGACCGGCTTTTCTGCCTTTTTTGGGACTGCCCAGGTGAACTTCTGGATAGTCCTGCAACAAACATTTAAGCACATGACACATACAGTAAATCATGCATGCAATGTTAGACGCATATCAAAACCCATAATGTATACATAAAATATCAGAGAATCAAAAGCACACATTTTGTGGAACAATCCACTTACTGGCATTATTCATGGGAAACAGCTCTGGTCTTGATCAGTTGTGGATGGATAATTATAATCTTCACTCTGTCATTTTCTGAAAAAAGTTCATAAAGGTAAATAGTAAAATTGTAGTAATGAATATAGTGAGAGCAAGTTTAACTACAGTTTGACCGGCTTCTTAGCTAGTTAATTTTGGTCAATTAATTTTGCAGTCATTCTCCTGTCTTATTTGTAACATATTCACGCCCTCTCTCCTGTGAGCTAACGTTCTTAGCTAGCTAGCTAACCCATACTACAGTTAGTTAGCAAACCAACCAGCTTCACGGTAGGTACCCAGAGAGTAACGTTGATGTTGGACTCTAGCTAGTTAATAAAAAAAAATGTTCTGTCAAAAAACAATGACTCCACACCGGTTACCAGAAAACATAGCTAACCGTAGTTAGCTAAACCGATACAGTAAGCTAGCTGTCAGTACAACTATTATATATGTTAGCCCTGCTTTCCTATCTAATTAACTAGTTAGCTAGCAACTAAGTTAGTGTTAACGTTAGCTAGCTAGCATGCAAGTATCCAGGCAGAGTTTCTTATGTTAGCATAAAGACAATAATAGTTTGCGACAGAAACTGATAATTAATATAACAACCTTATCAGATTACAAACGTTTTCAGAAATGTTGAACTTACAATTATCCGCGTGTCGTTGTGTTACAGTCTTGAGGAACAAACGTCGGGTGAATGACTCGCTCTTTCTGCTTCTCCCAGTTTTGAGGCATGACGGTTATACATTGTAATAAATTCCATTGTGATATTGTAAACTAAAGATTTGAAATTACAGGTCATGTTCAGTCATTCTGTCTATATCAGAACATCTAACAAGCCATTTTATTTTATTTTAAATCAATATATTTCATTACATTGTGTATATAAAAAAAAAGAATCAAACTTATACTACATTCAATATTGTATTCGTGTATCATGCATTTCAATGAGTACAAGCTGATCAGGCTGACTTTCGGCTATATTTGGATCAAAACAGACGGACAATTTTGGGCGAAATAAAGTCTATGATGAACGTCGCCACTGATGCCATGGAAAAACCAGCGTGAAATTTCCCTTTAACCTGTAGTTGTTGGCTTTATTCAATGCAGGATTCTACATGCAGGAGTTAGTCCGTAGCGGGGTGTGTCTGGTTTTAGGTAGGACATATAGCGAAGCGGAAGTGCTGTTCGAGTCTTATGGCTCCCAGTTGAGTAAAGTTGGTAAGATTGAATGGAAGACGGAGACAACGAAAAATGGAGCAAACAGACCAAAAGTTGTAAACAAACATTGGTTTCTTTTGGAGCGCGATTCATCAACAATTGTGTATTTTGGGAGATAATATGAGGTCAGGAAGATGGCAAAGGAGGCATGAGCAAAGGTTGAGTCAGTCAGAGTGACCAGTAGTGGTTTTGATTTGATTTCATGCGTCTCAGAAGAGTAGAAGGAGAGAGCATTGTTTTTCGGAGCAGGGCACCGATAAAATGTGTTATATCTGGAGTTTCGTTGGAAGAGTTTAGAGTGTCTGCCTACTCATGTGATGCTGTAAGATATGCATTGACAGCTATTGTGAATAAACCACAGCAGTTATGACATTGATAAAATAATGGCCATGTTTCAAGTGTGGTATTTATTAGGATCCCCATTAGCCGCTGCAAAAGTATCAGAATTGTTCACTTCTCTCATTGAATTCTCAAACCACGGCTTGGTCTGTTTTACAGGCGTTCTCTGAAGTCTCGCGTTGTTACGTCTCTGGGTTTAGAAACTGGTAGTGAGGAGAAGGCAGTTCCGCGCAGGCGCGCATCATTCTTCAGAATAAAGGATACGTCAGAATTGTGCAGTCGAAACGACAACTTCTGTGTCCATTTCAAATGTATTACTACTGGTATGTAATAGCACGTTCTAATACCGAAAGAACATGTCATAACATGCTAGGTAACAAATACGTCAAATATTATCACGTTTGGTAAAGGTTGTATGTGCTATTTTGTGTCAAATCGCGTGAGTGAACGTGATACCTTTTTTATTTACAAGTCACATAGAGACTTGGGGTTAGTCTGACTGGATGTATATCATTTCATTAAGGATACATTTATTTTCGATTTCTGGGTTCGTTTTACATGTCGTTTTTGGTTTTGTGTAAAATTCACGAGATGGTAAAATGGCGGTTCCCCCTCGGTCTGCATCAACGTACTTCAGTGCAGGCAGTGAGGGTGCAGCAGAGAGACAATTTTACGGCTGCACTACTGTTTTGGAGCTAAATGTAATGTTTATCAATTTTCTACATGTGTAATAATATTCAGAGACATTCAGTTTCTGTCTATCAATAAATGTTACTATGGTGTTAACGGAAATACTATTGGTTTTTGATTGGAATAATACAGTGAAGACAAGGTTATTCAGGAAAATAGTACATATTTCTTCATAAAACATACTGAAACCTTGTACTAAATGTTTTTTTGAGGCATTTATGTGAATTCAGGAGATCTACTATAGATTAAGTTCATTTAGAGTTGTGTAGCCTAATTTAAAGTGTATACTTGGTACTCTGCTCCAGTGAGCTCCTGTCCAAGTCAAGCACAGATCTCATTTCAGTAGATCTGGTAGCTAAGTATTGACAAAACATTAATTAATTCACATTAGACAGTCACCTCAAGTTTCTACTGTTTGAGCTCATGTTCGTCATATAGAATATTATCTCAACAGTATTGTGGAGCTCCTGCACCTAAATATAAACCATATTTTTAGAGAATAAAGAAAATCTTGACAGTTCTGGCACTAACTTTTGTGTCTGTTTCTCTTTATTAATACTGGCCGACTCAGATTAAGTCTGAGGCCGGTAACATCAACATCAACAAACCCAGCCTGCCTCTCTCCTTCCACACTGAGTCCAAACCTAGTCACTGGGTCCTGATTGTGACAGTGGAGCCCAGTTTGCACTGCAGGATCCAGAGATGGCATCAGTGAAGCTGGAAGACTGCAGTCAAACACTGGAGCTGAATGTCAACATTAAAGATGAAGAAGAGGAGGAGAAGATTGGGACATCTGTTTCTCATGGTAAGCACAGGTTCTATCTAACTAAGTTTGTGTTTTTCATTCCAACTTCCCACTGTGCATGAAAAGTTACTGTAGAACTGTTTTATTTATTTTATTTCACCTTTATTTAACCAGGTAGGCCAGTTGAGAACAAGTTATCATTTACTACTGCAACCTGGCCAAGATGAAGCAAAGCAGTGTGACAAAAACAACAGAGTTACACATGGGATAAACAAACGTACAGTCAATAACACAATAGAGAAATCTATATGCAGTGTGTGCAAATGTAGTAAGATTAGGGAGGTAAGGCAATAAATAGGCCGTAGTGGCGAAATAATTACAATTTAGCATTAACACTGGAGTGATAGATGTGCAAGTCGAGATACCGGGGTGCAAAAGAGCAAAAATAAATAACAATATGGGGATGAAGAAGTTGGGTGGGCTATTTACAGATGGGCTGTGTACAGGAGTGTCGTGGAAAATTGTCTTAAGAATAACACTTCTTACAAGAACTTGTAAATTCAATATAGACTTTAATACAGAGTAGTAAAGCCGAGCCGGTCCGCGGAACAACAACTGGCTTCCTTAGGCCCCGGCTCTGCTTTTATGCATATACAATACATAGGTCCATCCTTTATGTAAATGAAGTAAAACCCCCTATGCATTCTGCCACCTTTTTCTTTCAACCCAATTGATAACGCCCTCATCTGCTTTTAGCTCTAACATTGTAGTGGCTGGATAACGCCCATATCTGCTTTTAGCTCTAACATAGTAGGGGCTAGACTCTCCTCATATGGATATGAAAATAATGCATGCATTGCAGGCATACAGCTTGCCTGGCCTTTGCGTGGTTCCTGCTTGGGGATGTATAGCCATCTGTTATTTCCACTCAGGGCCTGCTGTCAGTCTCCTCTTTCGCTAGCTAATGTATTTCTATCTTTCTTTCCTCAGCAAGTCTACCTTTCTCCCACAGGAGCAGTAAGCTGCTCTGACAGCTGATGCTTAAAGTTAGTGAGGGAGATATGTCTCCAGCTTCAGTGATTTTTGCAATTCGTTCCAGTCATTGGCAGCATAGAACTGGAAGGACAGGTGGCCAAATGAGGAGTTGGCTTTGGGGATGACCAGTGAAATATACCTGCTGGAGCGCTTGCTACGGGTGGGTGTTGCTATGGTGACCAGTGAGCTGAGATAAGGTGGGGCTTTACCTAGCAAAGACTTATAGATGACCTGGAGCCAGTGGGTTTGGTGACCAATATGAAGCGAGGGTCAGCCAACGAGAGCATACAGGTCGCAGTGGTGGGTAGTATATGGGGCTTTGGTGACAAAACAGATGGCACTGTGATAGACTACATCCAATTTGCTGAGTAGAGTATTGGAGGCTATTTTGTAAATGACATCGCCGAAGTCAAGGATCGATAGGATAGTCAGTTTTACAAGGGTATGTTCGACAGTATGAGTGAAGGAGGCTTTGTTGCGAAATAGGAAGCCGACTCTAGATTTAATTTTGGTTTGGAGATGCTTAATGTGAGTCTAGAAGAAGAGTTTACAGTCTAACCAGACACCTAAAGTATTTGTAGTTGTCCACATATTCTAAGTCAGAACCGTCCAGTTGCACTACTGTTTTGATGCTAAATGTAATGATTATCGGTTTTCTACGTGTGTAATGATATTGACACATTCAGTTTGTCTTTATCTATAAACGTTACTATGGTGTGAACAGGAAATACAATTGTTTTTAAGTTAAACAGTGAATAAAAGGTTATTAACGAAAATAGCACATAGTGATGCCTAAAACAAACTGTAACCTTGTACTAAATGGTTTTTGAGTAATTTATGCATTTTTCTTCTATAGGTTAAATATTAGCTCAAAAGTATTGTGGAGCTCCTGCACCTAAATATAAACCATACTGGCACCCAAAATGTTTATCGGCAACTATTTCAGTCCAAGTCAAGCACTGAATTAGATAATTGAACAACAAAAAATATAATATATTTAACTTCTTGGGGCTATGTGGGACGCTAGCGTGCCACCCGTGGTGCACCCTATCAACAGCAGGTGCATTTCAAGAGCGGCAAATTTGAAACCAAATAAATGTCAAAATTCAAATTTTTCAAACATACAACTATCTTACACCCTTTGAAAGATCAACATCTCCTTAATCTAACCACGTTGTCCGATTTCAAAAAGGTTTTACGGCGAAAGCATAAAGTTAGATTATGTTAGGAGAGTACATTGACAATAGCTGTGTGTAATGTTTTGTCAATTCAAAGACAGGGTCACCAAAACCATAAAACCAGCTAAAATGATGCACTAACCTTTTACAATCTCCATCAGATGACACTCCTAGGACATTATGTTAGACAATGCATGCATTTTTAGTTCTATCAAGTTCATATTTATATCCAAAAACAGCGTTTTACTATGGCATTGATGTTGAGGAAATCGTTTCCCTCCAATAACCGGCAGTCAAGTCAGCACCACAAATTAAATAATTAAAATTAGAAAACATTGGTAAAATATTATATTGTCATTTAAAGAATTATAGATTTACATCTCTTGAACGCAATCAACTTGCCAGATTTAAAAATAACCTTACTGGGAAATCACACTTTGCAATAATCTGAGCACTGCGCCCAGAAAAATATGCTTTGCTATACAGACAAACGGCCATGTTGGAGAGATCTAAAATCGAAAATACTATGTAAATAATCCATTACCTTTGATTCTCTTCATCAGATGTCACTTCCCGGAATCCCAGGTCCATAACGAATGTAGTTTTGTTCAAAAAAGCTCATCATTTATATCCAAAAAGATCCGTGTTGTTAGCACATGATCTAAGCCAGCCGGACTTCTCGTCATGAACGAGGGGAAAAAATATATTTACGTTCGTTCAAACGTCAAACGTTGTATAGCATAAATCATTAGTGCCTTTTTTAACCAGAACATGAATAATATTCAAGGTGGACGAATGCATTCTCTTTTATAACGTATTGGAACGAGGGTACCCAACATGAACTCGCGCGCCAGAGTCTAATCGGCCATCACCGTTCCATGGCTCTTGTTCGGTCAGATCTCACAGTAAAAGACTCAAAACACTTTGTAAAGGCTGGTGACATCTAGTGGAAGCAATAGGAAGTGCCAAAACATTAATCAACCCCTGTGTGTTTCAATGGCATAGGCTTAAAGGTAATTCAACACATCAGGTATCCACTTCCTGTCAGAAAATGTCTCAGGGTTTTGCCTGCCAAATGAGTTCTGTTATACTCACAGACACCATTCAAACTGTTTTAGAAACTTTAGGGTGTTTTCTATCCATATATAATAAGTATATGCATATTCTAGTTACTGGGTAGGATTAGTAACCAGATTAAATCGGGTACGTTTTTTTATCCAGCCGTGAAAATACTGCCCCCTAGCCCCAACAGGTTAATAGAGAATAAAGACCTTTCCAGAACTGTCAAGAAAATAACTTTTGTGTCTGTTTCTCTTGTACTACTTGCCGACTCAGGTATGAGGACGGTCACATCAATAGTGAGGACAAACCCAGCCTGCCTCTCTCCTTCCACACTGACTCCAAACCTACAGTCACTGGGTCCTGATTGTGACAGTGGAGCCCAGTTTGCACTGCAGGATCTAGAGATGGCATCAGTGAAGCTGGAAGACTGCAGTCAAACACTAGAGCTGAATGTCAACATTAAAGATGATGAAGAAGAGGAGGAGGAGAAGATTGGGAAATCTGTTTCTCATGGTAAGAGCAGGTTCTATCTAAGTTTGTTGTTCATTCCAACTTCCCACTGTGCATGAAAAGTTGCAGTGGAACTGTTTCAATGAGAAGGTAGATGTTATTTCATGCTACTGACACTTGCATGGTTTGACACCAGTATTGCCAGCATTTGTTTTATTCACTGGGCTGTCTGGAGTGATCAGAGAGTAGACTAAAGAAGTGAAGTAAAACAGACAGTTTTTGGAAAGTTCTATGAAATTAGTCTGTAGTTACTAACCCTTGTGATAGTGAGTGGAGGATGATTTAGGTCATAATTATCTTTACTTATGAGATACTTTTAGAATAGTTTTATACTCCTTTTTGTATTGCACAGCCTACTTATATGAATAGGTACAGGTAGCCTAGTGGTTAAAGCGTTGGGACAGTAATCGAAAGGTTGCTGGATCGAATCCCTGAGCTGACAAGGTAAAAATAAACTTGGCAAAGAAAGAGACGACCTCTTACTGTCAACTGCGTTTATTTTCAGCAAACTTAACCTGTAAATATTTGTATGTAAAATAACAAGATTCAACAACTGAGACATAAACTGAACAAGTTCCACAGACATGTGACTAACAGAAATGTAATAATGTGTCCCTGAACAAGGCGGGGGGGGGGGGTCAAAATCAAAACCTTTAACCTCTATGGGCTATGTGCAAGCGTCCCACCCCTGGTACACCCTATCAACAACAGGTGAAATATCAAGAGCGCCAAATTTGAAAACAATTAAATGTCATAATTCAAATTTCTCAAACATACAACTATCTTACACCCTTTGAAAGATAAACATCTCCTTAATCTAACCACGTTGTCCGATTTCAAAAAGGCTTTACGGCGAAAGCATAAAGTTAGATTATGTTAGGAGAGTACATTGACAATAGCTGTGTGTAATGTTTTGTCAATTCAAAGACAGGCGTCACCAAAAGCAGAAAACCAGCTAAAATTATGCACTAACCTTTGACAATCTCCATCAGATGACACTCCTAGGACATTATGTTAGACAATACATGCATTTTTTGTTCTATCAAGTTCATATTTATATCCAAAAACAGCGTTTTACTATGGCGTTGATGTTGAGGAAATCGTTTCCCTCCAATAACCGCCAGTCAAGCAGCACAACAAATTAAATAATTACTATTCGAAAACATTGGTAAAATATTATATTGTCATTCAAAGAATTATAGATTTACATCTCTTGAACGCAACCGGATTGCCAGATTTAAAAATAACCTTACTGGGAAATCACACTTTGCAATAATCTGAGCACTGCGCCCAGAAAAATACGCTTTGCAATACAGACTAACCGCCATGTTGGAGAGATCGAAAATACTATGTAAATAATCCATTACCTTTGATTCTCTTCATCAGATGTCACTTCCAGGAATCCCAGGTCCATAACAAATGTAGTTTTGTTCGAAAAAGCGCATAATTTATGTCCAAAAAGCTCCGTGTTGTTAGCACATGATCTATGCCCGCCGGACTTCTCTTCATGAACGAGGGGGGAAAAAATATTTACGTTCGTTCAAACATGTCAAACGTTGTATAGCATAAATCATTAGTGCCTTTTTTAACCAGAACATGAATAATATTCAAGGCGGACGGTTGCATTCTCTTTTAAAACGTATTGGAACGAGAGTACCCAACATGAACTCGCGCGCCAGAGTCTAATCAGCCACCACCGTTCCAAGGCTCTTGTTCGGTCAGATCTCACAGTATAAGACTCAAAACACTTTAAAGACTGGTGACATCTAGTGGAAGCCATAGGAAGTGCTCAACAATTAATAAGCCCCTGTGTGTTTCAATGGCATAGGCTTAAAGGTAATTCAACACATCAGGTATCCACTTCCTGTCAGAATTTGTCTCAGGGTTTTGACTGCCATATGAGTTCTGTTATACTTACAGACACCATTCAAACAGTTTTAGAAAATTCAGAGTGTTTTCTATCCAAACCTGAACAATAATATGCATATTCTAGCTTCTGAGTTGGTGTAGGAGGCAGTTAAAAATGGGCACATATTTTTTTCAAAATTCTCAATACTGCCCCCTAGCCCCAAGAGGTTAACAGAGAAAATATATTATTTTGCAAGCGTTTCAAGGAACTGAAGCCGGTGGAAAGTTGGCTGCTGTAGAAAAGCTGGGGGCCTGCAAGAGGTGCTTGGTCTGTCATGGAGAAGATGATGAATGCAAAGAGACATACCTGTGCAGGAACAGAAAATGTAAAAAAGATCACCATTTCTTTCTATGCCTGACGGGAGACTTCAAGAGGAGTGACTCAGAAAGAAGACAATTCAATGTGAGAAGGCATACGCAGACTGAGGAGCAGGAGGAGTTTGTATCTATACTCTCCCCAGAGATGGCGGACAAATTCAAGAGAGCGTTCACCAACATCACCGCAAAGACAAACTGTGTTGAAAATATCCAGCTTGGAGAGATTGTGTCAAGTGCAGTAGAATAATTGCCAGTTATTCTAATGCTGCTCGAGGTAACTGCCAATGCAGGACAAAAAATTGGAACCCTGGTCGACTTGGCATCGGGCACAAATTATATCACCCACAGAGCTGCCAGGAGATTAAATCTTCGAAGTGAAAACATCACTTTAGTCGTACATGGAGTTGGGGGGGATGGCCATGAAGGTTAAAACCAGAAGATATCTCCTCAGAGTGAGGATCAAAATGCCTAGAGGCACAGAAAGAGCCCATGAGCTTGTCTGCTATGGTTTGAATGAAATTGCCAACATCCACAGAGTCATCAAACCTGAGCAACTCAAGAAGTTCTTCCCAGAAGTCAGTCTAGGAGATCTGAGGAGACCGGAGAGCATTGAGCTACTGATAAGCCACCGCGAAGGAAGACTTGCTCCGCAAAGAGTGAAGGTGATTGGAGGCCTTGTCTTATGGGAGAGCCCGCTAGGAAAGATTGTTGGTGGAGCACATCCAGATCTGTTTGAAGAAGTCGATATGGCCGCGCACAGGTCTGGAACGCACTTTGCTCGATCCATGAGAGCAACCGCTGTCAAGTATCAAGAGATAACAACTAAAACACAAGAGTTCACAGCTGAAACCAAAAGCACAGCTGCTCGCAGAGAGTTCTTGGATTGGTGGAAATGAGATAGCATTGGAGCAGCTTGCGAACCGAAGTGTGGAGGATGCCGGTGTGGCAATTGTCAACCAGGAGGCAAGGAAATGACTCTGAGTGAGGAAAGGGAGCTGGAGATCATAAGGAAAGGCCTCACCTACATCGAAGCAGATGCTCACAGCGATGAACCGCACTGGGACATAAAATACCCCTGGATTCGAGATCCAAGTTCCCTTCCCTACAACAGGAGTGGGGTTGAAGCCACCTTAAGAACAGAAAAACAACTCAAAAAAGAGCCAGAGTGGAAAATAGCATACACAGCTCAAGTGCATGAAATGGTGGAGAGAAGAGCAGCAAAGAAACTCACCAAGGAGATGATCGCCAGCTGGAAAGGACCAGTATGGTATGTCAGCCACTTGGTGGCGCCAAACCCACACTCTGTCACAACACCTGTGCGACTGGTATGGAACAGCAGCCAGAAGTTTAAAGGGGTCAGCATGAATGACCTGCTGCTGAAAGGGCCTGATGTCCTCAATCCCATCCGAGCAGTACTACTCAGGTTCAGAAGAGGTGTCCATGCTCCTCTTGGCGACATCAGGAAGATGTACAATTCGGTGTGGTTAGAAAACCTGGAGATGCATCTCCACAGATTTCTCTGGAGAAACACTTAGGAGGAAGAGATTGAAGAGTATGCCATCACCAGAGTCAACATTGGCGATCAACCAGCAGGGTGCATTGCACAACTGGCCATGATAGAGACAGCAAAACTGCCCATGTTCGCTCACCTGGAGGAGGAACATAGGATCCTTGAAGAGGATGCCTATGTCGATGACATCCTGACTTCCCATAATGACTTACAAAAGCTGGACAAGGACACCAAAAGAGTTGAAGAGATCCTGAGGACAGGCAGATTCTTCCTCAAACCCTGGGTCCGGTCAGGCCAAAGTGCGAGGCAGGAGATCGTACCAGGAGAACAAGGAGAGGTGTCAGGCACAGTACTTATTCTCCCAAACCAGATGAGGAAAGGAGACAATAAAGCCCTTGGAGTTGGATACCTTGTTGAAGAGGACAAACTGTAACTTATGACTTCAATCAATTTCTCAAGGAGGAAAAAGAAGATGAGTCGGATAAAATCTCCTTGAAGAAGAGGTGAGAGGGAAAACTCCAAACCCACTGACGAGAAGAGAACTGCTAAGCCAAGTAGCTAGCCTGTATGACCCAATAGGTCTCGTCGCCCCTGCCAAACAAAAGGGTGCCATTCTTGTCAGAAAGGCGTTTCAAGAAGCTGGAGGCAAAACTCTGACCCGAAACACGTGGGACAAACCTCTGTCTGAACAATTGAGAGAAGAAGCCATCAAACTGTTTGAGGAGTACACACGTCTTGGCCAAATCACCTTCCACAGAAGCCTCACACCAGTCAACTGGATTGGTAAACCTTGGGGAATAACATTCTCTGACAGAAGTGAGAATAGCTATGGAGCCAAAGTGTACTTCAGATGGGAAACCGAGCAAGGCATCCAAGTCAGGTTGGTTGAGTCCAAAGCAAAAGTCATACCTTTGGACCAAAAGGGGGAGGCAGTGAAAGCTGAAATCTGCGGTGCTGTCTGCGCAGCACGACTTCGAAAGTACGTTGAAAAACACAGTCGTATAGAAATTGAACGATGGCTCCATCTGCTGGACAGTCAAACTGTGGTGGGAGCTATCCAGAAAGACAGTTATGGGTATCAATCTTTCTTCGCGAACAGAGTTGGAGAGATCCAGAAATCCACATCCGTCGAAGACTGGTGGTGGATCCCGGGAGGCCTGAACAGTGCTGACATCATAACAAGAGGGGCAGCCCCGGAAGACCTCCAAGAAGATTCCATGTGGCAGAATGGACCAGCGTTCCTGCGGCAACCTGTGGAAGAGTGGCCACAGAAGTCAGCCAAAGAAATTGCAGCTAATGCCAAGGAAGGCATAAACAAACTTCAAAGAAAATATTTCTCTGCAGCACTGACCAGAGCGCAGGCCAAGAGAAACAAGAATGATGTACTTCCTGAAGTGGGAGATCAGAAGGAAAGTCAGAGTGATGCACAGCAAAGCAGGCAAAATAACCCAGATGAACCTAAGACTAAGATCCGAAGACCACCAGCTGGCTCTGCGGTAACAAAACTGATTGACATCAGGAAATTCAGCAGCCTGACCAGGCTGATCCGAGTCACTGCCTGGGTTTGGAGAGCTGCAACGAAATGGAAAGAAGTGTTGACCAAGAATTCAGCCTCAGATAAACCAAAGTGGGAGGACATTTTTTCAACAAACTGGAAGTCCAGAGGCAAACGAGCTGTACTCACTGGTGAGGAGTGTGAAGATGCACTAAGAGACCTGTTCCTTGCAGCTCAAGAAGGTATAACCTTTCAAGACACCACTCTCAACAGACTCGCTGTTTACAGAGAGGAAGAGACTGGGCTCTTGGTTTGTGGAGGGAGGTTCAAGGTCTTTGATGAGGACGAGTCTGCTGTACCAATTCTACCATATGAGGCATGGATATCCACTCTCCTAGCTCAAGAGGCCCATGATGCAAACCATAAAGAAATAGCAGGTACACTCCTCCGGATGAGGAAGAAAGCCTGGGTGATAAAAGGCCGGAAGCTGGCTAAAAAGAGAGTTGACAACTGTGTGGTGTGCAGAAAGGCTAGGGCCAGAAAGTGCCAACAGATCATGAGTGACCTTCCACCTGAGCGTATAACACCAGCCAGACCATTTGAGTACACAACAGTGGACTTAGTTGGACCATATGAAGTCAAGGATGAGGTGAGAAAGAAAGTCAAGCTCAAGATGTGGGGAATTGTCTTCTGCTGTATGGCATCCAGAGCTATACACACAGATGTTGTCAGTGACCAGTCAACTGAAGGCTTCTTACTGGCCTACCAAAGATTCACTTCACTGAGAGGGCATCCAAAGAAACTGTGGTCAGATCCTGGAAAGAACTTTGTGGGTGCCAGACCTGCCCTCAAAGAGCTCTACCACTTCCTGGATCAACAAATTACATCTGAGCTTGAAAATGAAGCTTCAAAGCATGGAACAGAGTGGAGCTGGAAGATCCACCCAGCAGACTCCCCTCACAGGAATGGTGCTGCAGAAGCAGCTGTTCGCACTGTGAAGCGGGCCTTGCACAATATGAGAGGAGAAGGACTCTTCACATGGAGTGAGTTTCAAACATTTATGTTCATGGCTGCTAACCTTGCCAATGAAAGGCCCATAGATGCCAGGACTCAGAGCAGGGAGGATTGCATAGAATACATCAGCCCTAATTCTCTTCTGCTTGGAAGGACTGGACCTAGGGGAGACTTAGGAAGCTTTGAGTTTGAAGACTACTCCTACAAACGGTTAAGAGTCATTCAAGCGGAAGTTAACTGGTTCTGGAGGAAGTGGAGTCAGTTGGCTGGACCTAACCTGTTTGTGAGGAGTAAGTGGCACACAAAGCAGCGAAACGTGACCGTTGGAGACGTCGTCTGGCTTGCAGACCAGAACGCTTTGAGGAGTCAGTATAAGCTTGGTAGGGTCGTCAATGTCAACGCTGACAAGGAGGGCATTGTGAGAGATGCAAATATACGAACCTTCCCAAGTTATCCCATCTCAACTTTGAAGCATGTTCATGGAGACAAAGCAAAGAAACGTTCAACCAAAATCCCTGCTACAATTCTTCACAGGGACGTCAGGCGTTTGGTTGTGTTATTACCTGTAGAAGAGCAGAAGTAAAGCCATCGAAGATGAAGCCAATGTGACCTTCTTGGGTTCAAGAACCAGGAGATCAAGTGGGAGGTGTTGCGTCAAAAGACAGGTATTCATATTCAAGGCATTCACATTTTCAACTGATTTCAAAGATAAAACACCAGCAGGGGGCGAAATAGTGTATGCATTGTGGAACCCATCATTAGCTTGTGTTTCCCTGGGGAACATATATACTGGTGCACCTTTGTGATAGCAGGTGGTGAAATGTTTGGTGAAAAGGCATTTCACTGGAAGTCCTTCATGGAAGAGGAGACTCTCAGTCATACACATTCAGCTCATTTAGGATTCTGGAGACTCAACCGGTAGGCACATGGACATTGTTGTGTAAAATTGTTGCCAGTTAGGTGTTTATTTGTGTTGGGAATTGAGACCAATTGTCTAATTTAGGATATAGTATAATTTAGAAAATATGACTACATTGAGATTATGTATTTAATTTGAAATGACCTTACTTGAAGTAATGTATATTTCTTTGTGTGTTTTGCCTTTAAAGGTTATCAACCTAATTAACTAACTAAAAACCGAACTAACTAACTGACTAAATAAATAAAAGAAGTCAGAAGAAAATTGAGTTGTCCCTTGCGTCCTTCAGTCCTTAAAGAGGCCTTTTTCAAGTTTGGGCAAAGAGCTGCAGTGTGAACCATACACAACTTGACAGTAACAGTCAGTATCTGGTATGGCCACCAGCTGCATTAAGTACTGCAGTGCATCTCCTCCTCATGAACTGCACCAGATTTGCCTGTTCTTGCTGTGAGATGTTACCCCACTCTTCCACCAAGGCACCTGCAAGATCCCGGCCATTTCCTGGGAGACTGTCCCTAGCCCTTACCCTCCGTTCCAACAGGTCCCAGACGTGCTCAATGGGATTGAGATCCGGGCTCTTCGCTAGCCATGGCAAAACACTGACATTCCTGTCTAGCAGGTGTGATGTTCGGATGTACCGATCCTGTTCAGGTGTTGTTACACGTGGTCTATTCCACAGGCCAAAATCAACATCCTCACCAATTCTATGTAAAGGAGATGTGTCCCAGAGGAGGCAGCTGCAGCTAGCCACTTCTCCAGTGCTTACTGTGTAAATTGGGAGGTGCTGGAACCAAAAGTGAGCCTGAGAGGGGGTGCGACCTGGGGGTCTCTGAGGTACCAGAACACATTAAATAAAATACCTTTTTATAATAAAGCATTGCATGCATTATCATGACTTTTGCATACTGGCATAATATAATTGTTTTATTTTATTTAACTAGGCAAGTCAGTTAAGAATAAATTCTTATTTACAATGACAGCCTATGGGACTCCCAATCGTGGCCGGATGTGATAGACTGGATTCGAACCAGAGACTGTTGTGATGCTTTTTGCACTGAGATGCAGTGCCTTAGACTGCTGTGCCACTCGGGAGCAGTGGAGTTGAACCGCTTACAGAAGTTACACACATTGAGTACATTTTTTGTAGCCTGGAGTCCAGGAAAAATGTGGCCTTTTACAAACGGATTTCATGCAGTTCTACATCATTTTAGATGACTGGGACTGATGACCAAAATGACAGGCTACTTTGACACTGAGAATCTGAGGTCTCTAATCCATCAATAGCCTAGGCCAGGTGTGAGGAGAAACACATTGTATAATATGAGGAGGAAGTTAGAGTCCTTAACAAGCTTTACAGTTTCACTGACTCACCCAATGATGTGCAGCTCACTCACTGGCCAAAAGCTCATCTTTCTCTTGCTTTACTTTGTAAAACAATGCTGTTCGCTCAATAAGCCTATTTGGAAGTTGAAAACTTGGTAACATACAGACAGATTAGTATTTTATTTTCAGCGGGATTCATTTGCTTTACAAACGGCGTTTTCCAGCAATTGTATTAGAAATATTGCTAAAGGCCTGTTTTGGCTGCATGCTGTTCACTGACAGATTTGCCACACGTTCCTGACTGTAGACATGCCTTGTGATTTGGCTACACACAATCCACAGCTAGGCTATTTTATTTAAATTAGCTATTGATCCTCTGTGGCTAAATACTCCTGGTGTAGTTTTGGGAATTATTTCATTTCTTTCTGAACAGACTGTAGAGTGCTGCAGCACCTCAACACACTTCCCGCAGCTATTATTCTATTAGGAAATAAATTATGTGTAATGCTGGAGAGATGAGTTGCCGGCTCATGTCTATAACAGCACAGAGAGAGAGAGATCATAGAAAGTGAATCTCATTCTAGTTCTGTGAGAGATACAGGCGTGCTTCTCTCTCACCACAGCAATGGCCACGCCTTGGTCTAAATAGGCTACAATGTTACATAAACCATAAACCTGGGACGGCCCAACATTAATACATTCTTAGAATATCAGGCACGTTTTCACATTACGTTTTTTAGGAGGCATGACAATTAGAAAGTCATTAGGATTTTTACATTGCAAACAGTGGATATTATTTTTCATGCCACTAGAGGTACAGTTTACATGCACTTAGGTTGCACTCATTAAAACTTGTTTTTCAACCACTCCACAAATTTCTTGTTAACAAACTATAGTTGGCCTCCCGGGTGGAGCAGTGGTCTCTGGTGGCACAGCCAGAGACCACTGGGTTCGAGCCCAGGCTCTGTCGCAGTCAGCCGCGACCGGGAGGTCCATGGGGCGGCGCACAATTGCCCCAGCGTCGTCCGGGTTAGGGAGGGTTTGGCCGGCAGGGATATCCTTGTCTCGTCGCGCACTAGCGACTCCTGTGTCGGGCCGGGCGCAGTGCACGTTGACCAGGTCGCCAGGTGTACGGTGTTTACTCCAACACATTGGTACGGCTGGCTTCCGGGTTGGATGTGCATTGTGTCAAGAAGCAGTGTGGCTTGGTTGGGTTGTGTTTCGGAGGACGCATGGCTCTCGACCGTCGCCTCTCCTGAGTCCGTACGGGAGTTGCAGCGATGAGACAAGACTGTAACTACTACCAATTGGATACCACGAAATTGGGGAGAAAAAAAGGGTTAAAATAAATACTTGTATTTTATTTTTTTTACTTTAGTTTTGGCAAGTCGGTTAGGATATCTACTTTGTGCATGAGACAAGTAAGTTTTCCAGCAATTGTTTAAAGACAGATTATTTCACTTATAATTCACTATCATAATTCCAGTGGGTCAGAAGTTTACATACACTAAATTGACTGTGCCTTTAAACAGCTTGGAGAAAATGATGTCATGGCTTTAGAAGCTTCTGATAGTGTAATTGACATCATTTGAGTCAATTGGTGGTGAGGCTGTGGATGTGTTTGAACACCTACCTTCAAACTCAGTGCCTCTTTGCTTGACATCATGGGAAAATCAAAAGAAATCAGCCAAGACCTCAGAAAAAAATTGTAGACTTCAAGTCTGGTTCATCCTTGGGAGCAATTTCCAAACGCCTGAAGGTACAACGTTCATCTGTACAAACAATAGTACGCAAGTATAAACACCATGAGCTTCCTGAGCTGTTATACCGCTCAGGAAGGAGACGCGTTCTGTCTCCTAGAGATGAACATTCCTCTGGTGTGAAAAGTGCAACTCAATCCCAGAACAACAGCAAAGGACCTTGTGAAGATGCTGGAGGAAACGGGTACAAAAGTATCTACATCCACAGTAAAACGAGTCCTATATCGACATTATCTGAAAGGCCGCTCAGCAAGAGGCGGCCTTTCAAAACCACCATAAAAAAGCCAGACTACGGTTTGCAACTGCACATGGGGACAAAGATCGTACTTTTTGGAGAAATGTCCTCTGGTCTGATGAAACAAAAATAGAACTGTTTTGCCATAATGACCATCGTTATGTTTGGAGGAAAAAGGGGGAGGCTTGCAAGCCGAAGAACATCATCCCAACCATGAAGCACGGGGGTCGGAGCATCATGCTGTAGGAGGGACTGGTGCACATCACAAAATAGATGGCATCATGAGGGTGGAAAATTATGTGGATATATTTAAGCAAAAAGGTCTTCCAAATGGACAATGACCCCGAGCATACTTCCAAAGTTGTGGCAAAATGGCTTAACCTCTCAAGGGTGCGTGGGACGGTAGCGTCCCACCTGGCCAACATCCGGTGAAATTGCAGAGCGCGAAATTCAAAAATCCTAAATTCAAATCTTTAACATTCTTGAAAATGTTATACATCAAAATAAAGCTTAACTTCTTGTTAATCCAGCCGCTGTGTCAGATTTGAAAAAGGCTTTACGGCGAAAGCAAACCATGCGATTATCTGAGGACAGCGCCCCGCATACAAAACCATTAAGAATATATTTCAACCAGGCAGGTGCACCACAAAAGTCAGAAATAGCGATATAATTAATGCCTTTGAAGATCATCTTCTGTTGGCACTCCAAAATGTCCCAGAAACATCACAAATTGTCCTTTTGTTCGATTATGTCCCAAAAATGGCCATTTATTTGGCGCGTTTGACTAAGAAATACACCGATTTAAACTCACCCAACATGCCTACGAAGTATCTAATAAGTTACATGTAAACTTGGTCCAAACATTTCAAACAATGTTCCTAATCCAACCTCAGGTACCCTAAAACGTAAATAATCAATACAATTTAAGACGGAATAAATTGTTACTAATACCGGATAAAAACAACATGGAGCACGCTCCTGTTCACGCTCACCAAAACAGTAGAGTCCACCTGGAGTGACACTGACAATGAATAGGACTACTTCATTTCTCAAAAGAAAAACATCATACAATTTCTAAAGACTGTTGACATCTAG
Source organism: Salmo salar (assembly GCF_965601325.2). NCBI lineage: Eukaryota > Metazoa > Chordata > Actinopteri > Salmoniformes > Salmonidae > Salmo > Salmo salar. The sequence continues at coordinate 30,592,744 of NC_138307.1, read as the reverse complement.
TGGAAGCCATAGGAACTGCAACCAGGTTCCTAATAATAAGGGTATCCTATAGAAAACCATTGGAAAATCCTATGACCTCAATTTTGTTTTTCCTTGATGTTTTGTCCTCGGGGTTTCGCCTGACAAATCAGTTCTGTTATACTCACATTATTTTAACAGTTTTAGAAACTTTAGAGTGTTTTCTATCCACTTATTGTGGGACTAACTTATTGTGGGAAGCTTGTGTAAGGCTACCCAAAACATTTGACCCAAGTTAAACAATTTAAAGGCAATGCTACCAAATACTAATTGAGTGTATGTAAGCTTCTGACCCACTAGGAATGTGATGAAAGAAATAAAAGCTGAAATAAATTATTCTCTCTGCTATTATTCTGACGTTTCACATTTTTAAAATAAAGTGGTGATCCTAACTGAACTAAGACAGGGAATGTTTACTAGGATTAAATGTCAGAAATTGTGAAAAACTGAGTTTAATTGTATTTGGCCAAGGTGTATGTAAACTTCCAACTTCATCTGTAGTCTACCTGACCCTGGCAAATGGTTTCTGGAACAAAGACTGCAAAACTGAGAGGTGCTGGAGGATCCGGCTCAAATTAAGCACCGCCCTTCTCATATAATGAGGTAGGGCCATCCCAAGGATCCCTGAATGCATGGACGATTGCACCAAAGATAGGCCACAACCAGTTGTTTCCGATGGGAACAGATGAGTCATAGCGGGCAGAGCCAAGCACCAGCTACCGAGATCCAATTTGACGCGTTCTAGCACACATCTGCATATTTCTGTTAGGCACCGCCTCCTCTGAAACGCTCGTGTGCTATAACTCAATTCACCTTTACATTCCTTCTGAACAACGCAATTAAAAAAAATACCCTTTGCAAAAGTTAGTCTACAAAACTTAGTCCACTCTGTTCATAACAGATTTTAGTTTTGGGAACAGAACTATATTATGATCAGATGTTTCACTGATTAGAACATTTACAGAATGTCGGCCAAAATCCATCTCGTTCCATCTTCTCCCACTGCCGGCCAGTGGGCTTCCTCTCACTACCAGATTTGGTAGTGAGTGGAAACGCTAAGCGGATGCCTCACATTTATACATCTGGTGAAATATCTGTCTCATTGTTCTGTGGCTGCACTGTGGTAGTGGGGGAACAGGAAGTTCTGGGCAGGCAGGCATCATTCTTCAGAATAAAGAAACGGCAGAACTGTGATGTTAAGAAGATAACCCTGTTTGGGCTAGGGGGCAGTATTGAGAATTTTGGAAAAAATATGTGCCCATTTTTAACTGCCTCCTACACCAACTCAGAAGCTAGAATATGCATATTATTGTTCAGGTTTGGATAGAAAACACCCTAAAGTTTCTAAAACTGTTTGAATGGTGTCTGTGAGTATAACAGAACTCCTCTGGCAGGCAAAAACCTGACAAGGTTTCATGCAGGAAGTGGCCTGTCTGACAAGGAGTCGTGCGTCTTGCATCTGTTTATTGAAAAGTAAGGATCTTAGCTGTAACGTGACAATTCCCAGGGCTCCAATAGGCTCTCAGGACGCGGGAAAATCATGAAGGTTGACGAGGCAGCCTCAGGCTGAAACAGATTATCATCTTATTCAAGTGTCCCATTAGGTGACAATGGAGTGAGGCGCGTGCGCGATTAGCCCCCGTGGAGTATTTTAATTCGGCTGTTTAGTTTATTGCAGATTCCCGGTCGGAATATTATCGCTTTTCTACGAGATAAATGGCATAAAAATTGGTTTTAAACAGCGGTTGACATGCTTCGAAGTACGGTAATGGAATATTTAGACATTTTTTGTCACGCCATGCGCTATGCTCGTGACCATGGATTACCATTCTGATAGTGTCTAGAACTCACGAACAAAACGTCGCTGTTTGGATATAATGATGGATTATTTGGGACCAAACCTACATTTGTTATTGAAGAAGAAGTCCTGGGACTGCATTCTGACGAAGAACAAGAAAGGTAAGAACATTTTTCTTATAGGATATGTGATTTTGGTGAAGGCTGAACTGCGTGGGTGTCTAAATAACTAGCCCTGTGATGCCGGGCTATGTACTTAGAATATTGCAAAATGTGCTTCATCCGAAAAGCTATTTTAAAATCGGACATATCGAGTGCATAGAGGAGTAATGTATCTATAATTCTTAAAATAATTGTTATGCTTTTTGTGAACGTTTATCGTGAGTAATTTAGCAAACTGTTAGTAAATTCCCCGGAAGTTTGCGGGGGGTATGCTAGTTCTGAACGTCACATGCTAATGTAAAAAGCTGGTTTTTGATATAAATATGAACTTGATTGAACAAAACATGCATGTATTGTATAACATAATGTCCTAGGGTTGTCATCTGATGAAGATCATCAAAGGTGAGTGCTGCATTTAGCTGTCTTCTGGGTTTTGGTGACATTATATGCTGGCTTGAAAAATGGGTGTCTGATTATTTATGGCTTGGTACTCTGCTGACATAATCTAATGTTTTGCTTTCGTTGTAAAGCCTTTTTGAAATCGGACAGTGTGGTTAGATTAACGAGAGTCTTGTCTTTAAATAGCTGTAAAATAGTAATATGTTTGAGAAATTGAAGTAATAGGATTTTTAAGGTTTTGAAAATCGCGCCACAGGCTGCAAGTGGCTGTTACGTAGGTGGGACGAATTCGTCCCGCCTAGCCCAGAGAGGTTAAGAAGATAACATTTGTGTCAGTTTCTATTTATTAATACAGGTATGTAATAGCAGGGTTAAACTTCCTAATATCAAAAGAACACGTCATACCATGCTAGGTAACAAATCCGTTAAGGTATTATCACATTTGGTAAAGGGTTGATGTGTTATTTTTGTGTCAAAAAAGTGAAGAACGTGATAACTACTTTACAAGCCACATAGCTAGAGACTTTGGGATTGTCTGAGTGGATGTACATAATTTTCTCAATGTCATTTCATAAATAATCCATTTATTTGAGATTTCTGAGTTCGTTTTGCATGTTATTGGTTTTGTGTAAAATTCACAAGCTGGGAAAACCGCGGCGCCCACTCTGTCTCCGTCAAAGAGAGACAATTTTATGTAGTAATATTCAGACTCATTCAGTTTCTATCTTTGTCTATAAATGTTAATATGATGTGAACAGGAAATACAATTGGTTTTTGATTGACATAATACAGTGAAGACAAGGTTATTACATAGTGCTGCCTAAAACATACTGCAACCTTGTACTAAATGGTTTTTGAGTCATTTATTAATTTATGTCAATCCAATAAATCTACTATAGGTTAAGTTTAGTTACGTTGTGTAGTGTGTACTTTGTCTAATTTGAATAAATTCATGTTTTGTTGTCAATGCTTACCTACCTGATCTATTGACATGAGATGGACAGGAGCTCACTGGAGCTGAGAACCGGCACCTCAATTTTCTACTGCTTGAGCTCATGTTCTTATAGAATATTACCTCAACAGTATTGTGGAGCTCCTGCATCTAAATATAAACAGTACCGCGACCCAAAATGAGTATCGACAACTATTTCAGTCCAAGTCAAGCACTGATTTAGATAATTGAACAAGAAAAAATACAATATATTGTAATAGAGAATAATGTGCCAGAACTATCAAGACTAACTTTTTGTGTCTGTTATTCATTGTTACTACAGGACGACTAGAATTAAGTCTGAGGCCGGTAACATCAATAGCGAGGACAAACCCAGCCTGCCTCTCTCCTTCCACACTGAGTCCAAACCTACATTCACTGGGTCCTGATTGTGACAGTGGAGCCCAGTTTGCACTGCAGGATACAGAGATGGCATCAGTGAAGCTGGAAGACTGCAGTCAAACACTGGAGCTGAATGTCAACATTAAAGATGAAGAAGAGGCGGAGAAGATTGGGACATCTGTTTCTCATGGTAAAAGCAGGTTGTATCTGACGAAGTTTGCTGTTCATTCCAACTTCCCACTGTGCATGAAAAGTTGCAGTAGAACTGTTTCATGATGAACTGTTTCAATGAGAAGGTAGATGTTATTTCATGCTACTCAGACTTGCATACCAGTATTGCCAGCATTTTGTTTTATTCACTGGGTTATCTGGAGTGATCAGAGAGTAGACTAAAGAAGTGAAGTAGACAAACTGCCAGTGTTTTACAGTTATATGAAATTACTCTTCTTTTTTTTAACCTTTTTTTTATCTAGGCAAGTCAGTTAAGAACAAATTATTATTTACATTGACGGCCTACCCCCGGCCAAACCCGGACGATGCTGGGCCAATTGTGTGCCGCCCTATGGGACTCCCAATCACGGCCGGATGTGATACAGCCTCGTTACAAACCCTTGTCATAGTGAGTGGAGGATGATATGGCTCATAATGTTCACGACTTTTACCCACTTTTAGAATAGTTTTATTCCCTTTTGTATTGTACAGCCTACTGATATGAATACGTATGTCACCCGGTACAGCCAGAAGAGGACTGGCCACCCCTTTGAGCCTGGTTCCTCTCTACGTTTCTTCCAAGGTTCCTGCTTGCTAGGGAGTTTTTCGTTGCCACTTTGCTTCTACACCTGCATTGCTTGCTCTTTGGTGATTGAGGCTGGGTTTCTGTAAAGCACTTTGTGACAACTGCTGATGTAATAAGGGCTACATAAAATACATGTGATTGACATGTATATCACACCAACTGACTGGTTCTTCTGATGTTGTTCACACAGGAGACCATGTTGAGACTTTCTCTACATCCAGAGAGCAACAACAGGAAGATCACAGAGCTAAGAGGTCTCACCACTGCCCACATTGTGAGGAGGTTTTCCCATTTCTATCAAAGCTAAAAATACACCTCAAAATACACCCAGGAGAGAATCGGTATTCCTATACTGACGGTGGGAAGAATTTCACCACATCCAAGGCTCTGACAGTTCATCAGAGAGTGCACACAAGAGAGAAGACTTACTCCTGCTCTGACTGTGTAAAATGCTTCACAACATCAACTTGGCTAAAAGTTCATCAGAGAACACACACAGGAGAGAAGCCTTACTCCTGCTCTGATTGTATAAAATGCTTCACAACATCAGCTAAGCTAAAAGTTCATCAGAGAACACACACAGGAGAGAAGCCTTACTTCTGCTCTGCCTGTGGGGCGAGTTTCTCTCATATGTGCAACTTAAAACGACATGAACGTATACACACAGAGAAGCTTTACTCCTGCTCTGACTGTGCGGCGAGTTTCTCTCTACTGTGCAAATTAAAACGACATGAATGCATACACACAGGAGAGAAGCCTTACTCCTGCTCTGACTGTGGAAAGAGTTTCTCTCGACTGGGCCACTTAAAAACACATGAACAAAAACATACAGGAGAGAAGCCTTACTCCTGCTCTGACTGTGGAAAGAGTTTCTCTCTACTGGGCCACTTAAAAATACACCAACATATACATACTGGAGAGAAGCCTTACTCCTGCTCTGACTGTGGAAAGAGTTTCTCTCGACCGGGCCACTTAAAAACGCATGAACAAAAACATACAGGAGAGAAGCCTTACTCCTGCTCTGACTGTGGAAAATGCTTCACAACATCAACTGAGCTAAAAATTCATCAAAGAACACACACAGGAGAGAAGCCGTACTCCTGCTCTGAGTGTGTAAAATGCTTCCCAACATCAACTAGGCTAAAAGTTCATCAGAGAACACACACAGGAGAGAAGCCTTACATCTGCTCTGACTGTGCGGCGAGTTTCTCTCTACTGTGTAACTTAAAACGACATGAAAGTATACACACAGGAGAGAAGCCTTACTCCTGTTCTGACTGTGCGGCGAGTTTCTCTCTACTGTGTAACTTAAAACGACATGAACGTATACACACAGGAGAGAAGCCTTATCACTGCACTGACTGTGAGAAGAGATTCTACAGATTGGGCCATTTAAAAAGACACCAATGTATACATAAAGGAGAGAAGCCTCATTTCTCTAAGACCAGCTAAGATTAGACACTCCACTTAAGTATCATGTCATTAAAAAATTGGCAACGTTGAATTGGATCAAGTGAAGAAAGTGTAAAACACTATTGTAATCCTATAGTTTCTCACTGTGAGAGAACTGTGCAGAGGAAAGGGAGCGTTATAGCATGTTAGCCTCTCTTTACTTTACTGATCAGTGTGCACCTTGTCAGTTTTGTTAATCTCAATAACTTTACATTAGAAACTAACTTAGGGTTGAATATCCTCTGTGAGACGTCTCACAATGGAGTCTGATGGTTGACTGGGTGGTGCTGCTTCCCTCTGAAGTTTTCTGTGGGATTGAGCTGGTAGACACAACATACTCTGAGTGTACAAAACATTAAGGACACCATGACATAGACTGACCAGGTGAATCCAGGTGAAAAGCTATGGTCCTTAATGATGTATTTGTGGTGTATTTATTATGGATCCCCATTTGCTTTCATCAAAAAACAAGAAACTGCGGTGGGCTAAGGAATGAAAACACTGGACACTGGAAGAAAAAATATTTTATTTTCTTTAGGAATGTAGTGAAATAAAAGTAGAAGTTGTCAACAATATAAATAGTAAAGTACAGATACCCCCAAAAACGACTTAAGTAGTTCTTCAAAAAAAATGGACTTCATTACTTTACACAACTATATGCATCCATGCCGTGTGTCAGCATTGCAGGCTGGTGGTGTGATGGCTGGGGTGTGTTTTCAGGGCCCACATTGGGCCCCTTGATAAAAGATGAACAATGTTTGAATGCTACAGGATGTCTAAACATCATTGGCAATCAGGTGCATCTCTTCATGGCAGCAGTGTATCCATCTGCAAATAGATTTTTTCAGCAGGATTATGCCCCATGCCACAAGGCTTGTCCAGGAATGGTTCCAAGAACATGACAGTGAAATCATCTTACTGCAGTGGCCTGCCGAGTCACCAGATCTCAATCTGCATCTGTGGGAGGATATGGAACAAGCTGATGATGATCAGTTTTCAGCGTCAGTTTTGGTGGATTATTTTATATTACTATATAACTTGTGTTTAATGATAAACAGTCTATGAATCTACTTGTGTTTATTAAATTGTATTTTAATACTGGATGTATTATTTGAGTCATTGATGAATGTATTTGAATAACTGTATTGAAGTTAATTGATCTGGTGGCAGGTAGCCTGGCGGTTAAGAGTGTTGGGCCAGTAACTGAAAGGTCACTGGTTTGAATCCCAAGCTGACTAGGTGAAAAATCTGTCATTGTGCCCTTGAGCAAGGCAATTAACCCTTATTTGTCCAGTAAGTCGCTCTTATCCACAGATCTGCTAAATTACACAAATGTAATGAAAAATGTTTGTACATGAATTCATGCTCGGCAACCTCTCTTGTGTATAATTAAATGAAATAAACAGTTTGAAGTGAAATACTGTATATACAATACACAACATTACTGCTTTGTTGACCCTGTCCCTCTGGCCAGGGTAATAGTAAGCTGGATTTTGCAGCTGCTGTTGTTAGTAGCCTACAGTTTCCATACAATACAGCATGTCAGATCACAAATTATTAGGTGTATAGGCTTCTACATTTTTGAAAGAGTTTTTGCTTGTGTCTCTTAACTTTTCCTTGTGGTAAAAATTATGTGGGTAAAACAAAGTGTGAATTAAAAGTGTGAATCTCAGAGCATCGTAGCACCATTGGGTTCAGGAAATCCACTTTTTGGAAGCGAACCACTCGATTTCGTCCCTACGTTATATCGGCATCGAACATGTCACCCTCCCTAGGAGAGGGGGTGACACTGACAATTTATTAAAACGAGAGGCTGCCTGGATCTTTCATTTAAAGACCCTTGCTCCCTTCGGTCTCAACGTAGACTTTGATCTGAAGCCATTCTTGTGATTGTGCTATTCATTGTAAATGTTTGTAGGCCTATGTAGCAAAATTGTATCTATGATCGTATGCTCTCATTCATGTTTTTAGCATGTTATTTTTATATCTGAGAATAAACCAATGATATCGGCACACCTGGGCATGATTACAGACACCTGTGTGTGTCCTTTGACACTATATAAACTAGTGACCCAGAGTGTTTGTCATTATACCCTGATGAAGACAGCTTGTCTGTGGAAACGTTGTATATTAGGTAATTAAATGATTGCGTCTGAGCTTCTAAAGTGTGGGTCTCTCCTTTTTCGAGTGTTCTACTCTGCTAGCCAGCACCTCGCCTAAACAGGTGTGCGCTTCTATCGCTTCCAGGTCTCTGTAAGTCATGGATATAATATGTCTCTCTCTGTAAGTCATGGATATAATATGTATCTCTGTTTGTAAGTCATGGATATAATATGTCTCTCTCTGTTTGTAAGTCATGGATATAATATGTCTTTGTTTATAAGTCATGGATATAATATGTCTCTCTCTGTAAGTCATGGATATAATATATCTCTCTCTGTTTATAAGTCATGGATATAATATGTCTCTGTTTGTAAGTCATGGATATAATATGTCTCTGTAAGTCATGGATATAATATGTCTCTCTCTGTTTGTAAGTCATGGATATAATATGTCTCTCTCTGTTTATAAGTCATGGATATAATATGTCTCTCTCTGTTTATAAGTCATGGATATAACATGTCTCTCTCTGTTTGTAAGTCATGGATATAATATGTCTCTCTCTGGTTATAAATCATGGATATAATATGTCTCTCTCTGTTTATAAGTCATGGATATAATATGTCTCTGTTTGTAAGTCATGGATATAATATGTCTCTCTATGTTTATAAGTCATGGATATAATATGTCTCTCTGTAAGTCATGGATATAATATGTATCTCTGTGAGAACATGTTGACTGAAGTACAGTAGATGAATAAAGCTACAGTACTGTACACGGTGACAAAGCTGCGTATATTGAAAAAGCTTGTTAGTGCATAAGGTCAAATGTATCTCTGTGATGCTCATTTCAGGTATTTTTCTGCTTCACTGTTGTGGGAATTCATACACAGGACAAAGTCAATATTAAATGAATCACTTTGTCAGCAAGCTGGGGAGGTCACAGTCAAACGTAGATGCATAAGTACCGGTCTGAAGAAAACTTTAGAATGGCCTTCCTTACATAGTCTTGTATACTGCTATCTAAACCTACATCAACATTATTCATAGGATCGGTTCACACATGTGACTGGCTCCGTCTCTATCTTAACTTAAAGAACATATTCTGGGCGTTCGGCTAGATGTTCCTCCGGAGGGGGCCCTACCCCTCTCTTGACCAGACACAGGTAGGAACCAAGGCTTGTTTATTACACCAAAGATAAGATGCATTTCATTCATTACATTCCATCCTTTTGTCACTTGTGCGATAACAATAATTAAATGTTAAAGTAAGCATTTGGATTTGAGCTATTTCATAATAAATCATAATAAAGCTAAAATCTACAATCAAAAAGTTATAACCAACTGGAGTGTGTGTGTGTGTGTGTATAAAAAGAATACAGACATACATACATACATACATACATACACAAGGGATCTGTAGATTCAGAAGTGAATGCATCTCTGTGTTATCCATTGTTTCCATACCTTTTAGCAACAGTGGCACTGTATTCAGTCACATTAGAAGGGTGATTTGAGACAAAAGTACAACATTCATCACCAATGATTGCTCTGTTTCGCAGAGCTAACTTATGCAATGCTTTCATTTCCCAATTTAATTCTTCCAGGGCATTTCGAGTAGCATTGCCAATTTTCTCTCTGTGTCTAGAGATGTCTCGAATTTGATCTAACGCATATGCAACTCCATACCCAGGAAAAAACACTGCAAAGAACCTGGAGGCAGGCGCCTGAGTGTGAGTGATGCCAGCTAGAGATCTCTTATCTCTCCTCATTCCAGGAGGTCTGTAGTCTGTGAACGAAGCCTTCAGATCCCTCTCATTATTCTGAACGGTTCTTACAGCTGTCACCACAAACCCTACAGTACATGTCCCTCCCCAGTTCCATGGAATGCTCTAGTAAGCCATTTTTCCACACAACCAATAGGTTCCATTCGGAGCTCCTCTGAAAGGGATAATAACATTATAGACTGAAATACCATAACTAACATTATAAGGTTCCCCAGTGTCGGCATTGTACAATTCCATTCCAGTTCACCCAAATGATTTCCTCGGTTCTCCTCTAATACACCAAGGGGCTGTCATCACTCCTGCTACTGAAATGAGTGGGAATAAAGTATTATCTGGCCTAGCAAACGGCGGTGGGCCTGTATGCTTGTACAATGCAGAGAATGTCATGGGGTCAGGGTTAAGTGACATTGCCACTAAGAATGGTAAGGCCATTTGCATAGACAGATTTACCCCTATGAGAACTCCCATCAGCGGTAAACCTGCTCCTATCTTAACTGGCCCTAAACCCCAAACTCAACACCCTTTTGTCCAGATGTAAGATTAGCAACCTTTTCTGCTCTAGATGAAACAAATTGCCCTCATTGTTGTGATCATCTCTTTCCACGATGACCATCTGCTTCTGGGTCACTGCTCCGGACCAGCGTCGGTTCCTTTCGTTCAGGGCTCCTTCTACCCTCTGTCAGGTTCCCACAAGGGGACAACCTACTGTTCTCATTAGCACTCCTGTGCTAATGCAGAGGAGGGCCACATTGCACCACTGGAACTGGCGAGGGCCCATCGTCTTCTGGATCAGGAACTCGTCTGAAGTGCGACACGTGGATCCAGGTATCTCTCTCAGCAACCTTCACCGTGGTGGGGGTGGTCAGAAGAACTTGGTACGGGCCTCTCCAGGGGGGTCCTTTCAACTCTTTCTCCTGAAGTCCTTCACCACCACAAAATCACCTGTGTTAAAACAGTGTTCAGTTCCACCTGCTAGATCTGGCAAAGAAGCCTTCACCCGGGGGTAAAGAGTCTTAAGAATACTGTTAAGGTTGACACAATACTCAACCATGTCTTCCTCCATCCCTTGCAGGGACAACCTGTTCTGGGCGAAATGTGCATTTGTCATTCGCATAGGATGGCCAGTCAGCACCTCGTGTGGAGAGAGACCAGTGACTGTGGGATCTGCCTCTCATACTCATCAGTGCCAATGGAAGCACTTTCACCCATGTCAGCCTTGTTTCACCAATCAATTAGACTAATTTAGTTTTCAGAGATTGGTTCACCCTTTCGACCGCACCAGCAGATTGGGGATGATAGACACAATGAGTTCTCAAATCAATCTGCAAAGCCTCTGACAAGGATTGAAAAATCTTATTTACGAAATGCCGACCGTTGCCAGAATACATTTTTGACGGCAGACCCCATCTCCTAAGATGGCGCCGACAGAGATGGTCGCCTCGCTTCAAATCCTTAGGAAACTATGCAGTATTTTGTTTTTTTATGTATTATTTCTTACATCATTAGCCCAGAAAATCTTAAGTGTTATTACAGGTGCATCAAAGCTGGGACCAAGAGACTGAAAAACAGCTTCTATCTCAAGGCCATCAGACTGTTAAACAGCCATCACTAACACAGAGAGACTGCTGCCTACATACAAACTCAAATCATTGGCCACTTTAATAAATGGATCACTAGTAACTTTAAACAATGCCACTTTAATAATGTTTACATATTCTACATTACTCTCATATGTATATAGTGTATTTTATACCATCTATTGCATCTTGCCTATGCCGCTCGGCCATCGCTCATCCATATATTTATATGGACATATTCTTATTCCATCTATTTACATTTGTGTGTACAAGGTAGTTGTTGTGGAATTGATAGATTACTTGTTGCTGTCGGAACTAGAAACACAAGCATTTCGCTACACTTGCATTAACATCTACTAACCATGTGTATGTGACCAATTGTAACGGCTGTCTTCTGTAAAAATGGACCAAGGCGCAGCAGGTATGTGAATACTCATCTTTAATTAAAATAAAGGAGTAGAGCATCCACTGAACAATTCAAACAATATATAAGACAGGAACAGTTTTGCAGGCACACAACACGCAGTGCAAAAACAACTACCCACAAAACCAAGTGACAAACATACTCCTACATATATGACTCCCAATCAGGAACAACGATCCCCAGCTGTTCCTGATCAGGAGTCACAAGACCAACACAGAACAATCACACACACAAGACTGCCACGTCCTGACCCCAAAACTACAACAACAGCTCCATCTGCTGGTCAGGACGTGACAGTACCCCCCCCTCAAGGTGCAGACCCCGGAATGCACCTAACAACGAAAAAACACCAACAAACAAAATCCCCAACAAAACCCATAAACAATAACCCCTAAACAATAAGGGAGGGAAGGGAGGGTGGCTGCCGTCAACGACGGCACTGTGCTACACCCTCCCTCCCCAACCCACCTATCCTGGAGGTGGCTCCGGTGCAGGACGGCCCCTCGGGCCGGGCCGGGGGACAGGAGGGCCCCTCGGGCTGGGCCGGAAGGCATGCGGGCCACTCGGGCTGGGCCGGAAGGCATGCGGGCCACTCGGGCTGGGCCGGAAGGCATGCGGGCCACTCGGGCTGGGCCGGAAGGCATGCGGGCCACTCGGGCTGGGCCGGAAGGCATGCGGGCCACTCGGGCTGGGCCGGAAGGCATGCGGGCCACTCGGGCTGGGCCGGAAGGCAGGAGGACCACTCGGGCTGGGCCGGAGGGCATGCGGGCCACTCGGGCTGGGCCGGAAGGCATGCGGGCCACTCGGGCTGGGCCGGAAGGCATGCGGGCCACTCGGGCTGGGCCGGAAGGCATGCGGGCCACTCGGGCTGGGCCGGAAGGCATGCGGGCCACTCGGGCTGGGCCGGAAGGCATGCGGGCCACTCGGGCTGGGCCGGAGGGCAGGAGGACCACTCGGGCTGGGCCGGAGGGCAGGAGGACCACTCGGGCTGGGCCGGAGGGCAGGAGGACCACTCGGGCTGGGCCGGAGGGCAGGAGGACCACTCGGGCTGGACCGGAGGGCAGGAGGACCACTCGGGCTGGACCGGAGGGCAGGAGGACCACTCGGGCTGATCCTGACAGGCCGGGCACCCTGGCAGATCAGGGCAGGCGGGCACCTCTGGCAGAACCGGGCAGTCTGGCCACTCTGGCAGAACAGGGCAGTCCGGCCACTCTGGCAGAACAGGGCAGTCCGGCCACTCTGGCAGAACAGGGCAGTCCGGCCACTCTGGCAGAACAGGGCAGTCCGGCCACTCCGGCAGAACAGGGCAGTCCGGCCACTCCGGCAGTTCAGGGCAGTCCGGCCACTCCGGCAGAACAGGGCAGTCCGGCCACTCCGGCAGTTCAGGGCAGTCCGGCCACTCCGGCAGTTCAGGGCAGTCCGGCCACTCCGGCAGTTCAGGGCAGTTCGGCCACTCCGGCAGTTCAGGGCAGTCCGGCCACTCCGGCAGTTCAGGGCAGTCCGGCCACTCCGGCAGTTCAGGGCAGTCCGGCCACTCCGGCAGTTCAGGGCAGTCCGGCCACTCCGGCAGTTCAGGGCAGTCCGGCCACTCCGGCAGTTCAGGGCAGTCCGGCCACTCCGGCAGTTCAGGGCAGTCCGGCCACTCCGGCAGTTCAGGGCAGTCCGGCCACTCCGGCAGTTCAGCGCAGTCCGGCCACTCCGGCAGTTCAGCGCAGTCCGGCCACTCCGGCAGTTCAGCGCAGTCCGGCCACTCCGGCGACTGTTGACTGGCGGGCAGCTCCGACGACTGTTGACTGGCGGGCAGCTCCGACGACTGTTGACTGGCGGGCAGCTCCGACGACTGTTGACTGGCGGGCAGCTCCGACGACTGTTGACTGGCGGGCAGCTCCGACGACTGTTGACTGGCGGGCAGCTCCGACGACTGTTGACTGGCGGGCAGCTCCGACGACTGTTGACTGGCGGGCAGCTCTGACGACTGTTGACTGGCGGGCAACTCTGGTGACTGTTGACTGGCGGGCAGCTCTGGTGACTGTTGACTGGCGGGCAGCTCTGATGACGACTGTTGACTCCTGATGCGTGGGGCAGGTATTGGACGTACCAGCCTGGAGACACGCACCTCCATGCTAGTGTGTCTAGCGGGAAACACCGGACCGAAAGGGCGCACTGGCGGTCTTGAGTGCAGGGTTGGCATCACCCCTTCCGGCTCGATGCTCCCCTTGCCCTGGCACCTGCGGGGCGCTGGTACTGGGCGCACTGGGCTGTGCGTCCGTATAGGCGAGATGGTGCGCACCTCAGCGTAACATGGCGCCCTCCACCTCGTACGCACCTCCCTGTAGTCACGGGTAGCTGGCTTACGGCTCTTCCCTGGCCTGGCCAAACTACCCGTGTGCCCCCCCAAAAAAAATTCTTGGGGCTGCCTCTCGGGTTCCCTTAGCTCCCTTAACTTGTCCGCCCAGAATTTTCTTTCGTCCTGCCAGGTCCATTCTTCCATTTTCTTCTCCTGTGGCTTCCTCCTCTTCTGCTGCTTGGTCCTTTGGTGGGTAGTTCTGTAACGGCTGTCTTCTGTAAAAATGGACCAAGGCGCAGCAGGTATGTGAATACTCATCTTTAATTAAAATAAAGGAGTAGAGCATCCACTGAACAATTCAAACAATATATAAGACAGGAACAGTTTTGCAGGCACACAACACGCAGTGCAAAAACAACTACCCACAAAACCAAGTGACAAACATACTCCTACATATATGACTCCCAATCAGGAACAACGATCCCCAGCTGTTCCTGATCAGGAGTCACAAGACCAACACAGAACAATCACACACACAAGACTGCCACGTCCTGACCCCAAAACTACAACAACAGCTCCATCTGCTGGTCAGGACGTGACACCAATAAAATGTTATTTGATTTGATCTCTCTCATGAGTGCATTCGCCACAACAGCCGCTGTGGCTCTCCTGCAAGGCAAAGCTTCAATCCATTTAGAAAATATGTCAACAACCACCAAACAATAATTATTCCTCCACAAGGATCAACTCAATTAAGTGCTCGAAGGGTCCTTCAGGCCTTGGATGGGATGCGGGGGATATTGAAAGGCCGCGTCCATCATTGTTAGTCAAACAAATCAAACATTTCTTGCAGAAATGTTCTGCAAAAACAGTAAAACCTACTGTACACCGATATTTATTTACAAGATCCACCATTCCTCCTTTAGACACATGATCCTGACCATGTGACAATTTTGTGAGGAAGTGGAATGTACAACGGGGCATGGCAGGTCTGCTCCACTCATCCAGCCATACACCCGAGGCGTCCTTATGACAGCACCCAGCCCACTTGTGTTTATCTGAAGCATCAGCCGTAGCCTGTAAAGCAACGATATCATTAACAGAGAAAAAGTTGGTGGGAGCTGGAACTATTGCCATCTGTAGGAGGGGGCCTGATACTTTATCACTGAGGTTAATGAGGGGAGTTGAACAACCTCCAACAGACAGCACACAAGCTTACTGTGAACAATTTGTTTTCCAGAGAAAGTCAAAAACCCTCTATTCTTCCATAATGTTCCAAAATCATGCACTACAACGCATATCTACTGTCGGTGTATATGTTAACAGAGCTATCTTTAACCAAAATACAAGCTTTAGTCAAACCAAATAATTATGCTGCTTGAGCAGACAAGTGCGATGGGAGCCTTGCAAACTCCATTGTCTCTAAACTTGTCACAACAGCGTTACCAACTAATAGGGTCTTATTTACCATTACACTGAGCAGACCCTTCTACAAAAAACTCAAAATCCAGATTTTCTAATGGGGTGTCTCAAGTCCAACCTAGGCCTACAGTCAATCTCAATAGCCAGTCACAGCCCTCATAAAACAAAAACATGTAAAACTAGTTATAATTATAAAACAAATAGCACTATTAATATCAGTTTAAAAAGCTTCTATGAAAATCTATATCAATCAGAATGAAATAACAGTTGGACTGATCTACAGCCTTCTTAGACTCAACTATCAGCAAAAAAAGAATCAAAGAAATCACCAAAAAGTAAATATTAGACACTGTTAAACATTCGCGTGAAGAAAAGCACCAGGTATGGAAAGCACCAGCTTTCCCATAGAATTTTATTTGACATTCTGGGACAAAGTAGCGGCCCAATTTACTCCAATGACAACACGTTATGTATCAAACAATTTCAGTTATATTAAATTCAGGAAAATCTGGAGAGTCCCCTACTGATTATAGACCCACAAGTTTAATAAACTGTGATGATCAAATAATAAAGCTTATAAGAATGGCAAAAGTATTACCAGACTTAACATATCTATCAAACAGAGTTTATTAAAAATAGACAAGCAAAAACACATTTCAGTTTAATACAATATGCAAAAAAACTATATAGATTTATCAAAAATGGTGGTTGATGCCGAAAAGGCTTTTGACTGTCTTGAAGGGCCTTTTCTATTCAAAACTTTGGAAACTTAAAATTTGAGCAGAAAAAAGAAATGTTCTAAAAAGATTGTATTAATGTCAGAAAGCTAAAATATACACAAATATATTATCTGATTAAATAGTTGTATAAAGGAGCACAAGACAGGGATGTCCCCTCTCCCTCCTGTTTGCGCAGGCAGTTGAACCGCTTGCAGAAAGAATTAGACAGGACCCAAACGTAACAGGTATCAGTATTGGTAAACGTGAATATAAAATAAACTTATTTACAGATGATCTCCTGATATACCTGACCAATATTGGACCACAAAATGGGAAATACTTTGGATGCTTAATAGGTGACAACAAATAACAAAACACTATAGATAACTTTATTCCATTACTTAACAATATGACAGCAGATGTAATTAAATGGAATAATCTTCCCAATCTGACAGGTAGAATAAACCTCTAAAGAATGGCATGGCTCCCAAAGTTTTAGTATTTATTCTCCATAATAGCAATTACCCCACATTCTTTAAAAAGTATACTCTGTCATAAGACTGTATATGGACAAATAAAATTCATAGAATAAAAAGGAAAGTTTCACATCTTCCTAAATCTGAGGGTAGTTTTAACCTTCCAGATTTGGAATTGTATCAACTCACTACTCAGGGCTTTTACTTGCGAAATATAGTTAAATGCACTAAAGAGGAACAATGGGTGCCTGGTTCATATTGAAGATGTGCATGTTCATCCCCAGAATATTTTACGTGTTTATATTCAAAAGCTAAGAACATTAATAACTTCATAGTTAAGAACACTATAACAATATGGAAGAAGATGAAACGTATTCTACAAGAAACAATATCACTCCCTAGAAACCACAAGAATTAGTGGACACTGTTAATTAGTGGAATGTTACAAATACATGAAACATGGTTTCCAGGTGTTTAATGCCATTCCATTTGCTCCGTTCCGGACAATATTATGAGCCGTTCTGTCCTCAGCAGCCTCCTGTGCTAGAAACACAACCCCCTGTATATAGCCTTGTTATTGTTATTTTATTGTGTTACTTTATTTTATTTTATACTTTTATTTTATTTAGTCAATATTTTCTTAACTCTATTTCTTGAACTGCATTGTTGGCTAAGGGCTTGTAAGTAAGCTTTTCACGGTAAGGTGCCTGTTGTATTCGGCACATGTGACGAATCAAATTTGATTTGATTTATGGAACAATCCCTGGATAGCGTTTCAGAATTCATCGATAAATTGGTCCACATGGAAAACTAAAGGCATAGAAACTGTAAAAGACTTGGTAATAGGAAATACATGTATCTTGGTGACAGCTCTAAAAAGCAATTTTGGAATGACCAATGTAGATATTTTCAAATACACTCAACTTAAAGGTTTTATATCACAATGTTGATTTGAAATCTTTTGGACATCACAGCAATCTTGAGGGAGTTCTATTTGAGTCAGAAAATGATATTAATATGATAGATAAGCTATACAAAACCTTGCAGAAAACCTATACAACTGACAATCTCTTAGAAAAAACTACTGAACCAAGATTTAACAATAACTGATATTGAAGTTGGAAAAAACAGAAAATCCCATCAACGGGATGAGTCACTATTATGTAGGTGGATGGAAATGATCCAGACATTATGTTTAATATAATAATAATAAACTACATTCATCAATCTGACTCCATTACTATGTGAATGCTATAGACCTATAATCGTATCCAGTGGGCATAGCCAAGGTTGCGAACCTTTCGTCACCACTCAGAATAAGATGCAAGTGTCTAGGTTTAGCGTTATGCAATTATTAAGAGGCTGAGGAACAAGGAGCTAATATCTTACAATCTATGTCTTAGCATTAAATTAAGTTAACCTTAGAGCAGAGATGCACAGTTAGACTGAGCATATATGCTATTTGCAGTGCATTCTGAAAGCAATCTAACCGCACGTATTTCCTGACTCCCTGTGCCTATGTTACAATAATCTTGGCAAAGGAGAAATGCTCACTAACAGGGATGTTGCACAACATTTGAGAGAAATAAGCTTTTTGTGAGTGTGGAACATTTGACAGAGCGGCAAAGATTACTGTTTGATTTGAAATGGGAGCTCCTCCCTCCCTGCTTTTTCCCATTGACGTGACGTGGGCATTTCCCGGTTCAACCTCGGCCAGTGTAATAAAACTCCCTCAATGAAAGTGCACTCAGTGAGAGCACACAATTGAAAACAAAATTATGAATACACTTGGTTTGACTGCACAATGTTATTTCAATATGGTTCAATAAGGATAGAGGATAGATTAGTGAAACAGGGAGCAACCAAAATGGCGGTCTAGTGAGGTGACCAAACAATCGTGCCACTACATGGGACATTCATTCTTGTATTGAGGTGGCCTTCCAACTTGCAAACCCTTTCAACACCCCATTGTTAAAGCTTAATATCAAATCCAATCAAATTTTATTTGTCACGTACACATGGTTAGCAGATGTTAATGCGAGTGTAGCGAAATGCTTGTGCTTCTAGTTCCGACCATGCAGTAATGTCTAACAAGTAATCTAACCTAACAATTTCACAACAACTACCTTATACACACAAGTGTAAAGGAATGAATAAGAATATGTACATAAAAATATATGAATGAGCGATGGCTGAACGGCATAGGCAAGATGCAGTAGATGGTATAGAGTACAGTATATACATATGAGATGAGTAATGTAGGGTATGTAAACATTATATAAAGTGGCATTGTTTAAAGTGGCTGGTGATACATTTATTACATCAATTATTTCATTATTAAAGTGGCTAGAGATGAGTCAGTATGTTGGCAGCAGCCACTCAATGTTAGTTATGGCTGTTTAACAGTCTGATGGCCTTGAGATAGAAGCTGTTTTTCAGTCTCTCGGTCCCCGCTTTGATGCACCTGGACTGACCTCGCCTTCTGGATGATAACGGGGTGAGCAGGCAGTGGCTCGGGTGGTTGTTGTCCTTGATGATCTTTTTGGCCTTCCTGTGACATCGGGTGGTGTAGGTGTCCTGGAGGGCAGGTAGTTTGCCCCCGGTGATGCGTTGTGCAGACCTCAATACCCTCTGGAGCGCCTTACGGTTGTGAGTGGAGCAGTTGCCGTACCAGACGGTGATACAGCCCGACAGGATGCTCTCGATTGTGCATCTGTAAAAGTTTGTGAATGTATTTGGTGACAAGCCAAATTTCTTCAGCCGCCTGAGGTAGAAGAGGCGCTGCTGCGCCTTCTTCACCACGCTGTCTGTGTGGGTGGACCATTTCAGTTTGTCCGTGATGTGTACGCCGAGGAACTTAAAACTTTCCACCTTCTCCACTACTGTCCCGTCGATGTGGATAGGAGGCTGCTCCCTCTGCTGTTTCCTGAAGTCCACGATCATCTCCTTTGTTTTGTTGACATTGAGTGTGAGGTTATTTTCCTGACACCACACTCCGAGGGCCCTCACCTCCTCCCTGTAGGCCGTCTCATCGTTGTTGGTAATCAAGCCTACCACTGTAGGGTCGTCTGCAAACTTGATGATTGAGTTGGAGGCGTGCATGGCCACGCAGTCATGGGTGAACAGGGAGTGCATGAGAGGGTTGAGAACGTACTCTTGTGGGGCCCCAGTGTTGAGGATCAGCGGGGTGGAGATGTTGTTAACTACCCTCACCACCTGGGGGCAGCTCGTCAGGAAGTCCAGGACCCAGTTGCACAGGGTGGGGTTGAGACCCAGGGTCTCGAGCTTAATGACAAGTTTGGAGGGTACTATGGTGTTAAATGCTGAGCTGTAGTCGATGAACAGCATTCTTACATAGGTATTCCTCTTGTCCAGATGGGTTAGGGCAGTGTGCAGTGTGATTGCGATTGCGTTGTCTGTGGACCTATTGGGGCGGTAAGCAAATTGGAGTGGGTCTAGGGTGTCAGGTAGGGTGGAGATGATATGATCCTTGACTAGTCTCTCAAAGCACTTCATGATGACAGAAGTGAGTGCTACGGGGCGATAGTCATTTAGCTCAGTTACCTTCGCTTTCTTGGGAACAGGAACAATGGTGGCCCTCTTGAAGCATGTGGGAACAGCAGACTGGTATAAGGATTGATGGAATATGTCCGTAAACACACCAGCCAGCTGGTCTGCGCATGCTCTGAGGATGCGGCTGGGGATGCTGTCTGGGCCGGCAGCCTTGCGAGGGTTAACACGTTTAAATGTTTTACTCACGTTGGCTGCAGTGAAGGAGAGCCCGCAGGTTTTGGTAGTGGGCCGTGTCAGTGGCACTGTACTGTCCTCAAAGCGAGCAAAGAAGTTGTTTAGTTTGTCTGGGAGCAAGACATCGTGGTCCGCGACGGGGCTGGATTTCCTTTTGTAGTCCGTGATTGACTGTAGACCCTGCCACATACCTCTCGTGTCTGAGCCGTTGAATTGCAACTCTACTTTGTCTCTGTATTGACACTTAGCTTGTTTGATTGCCTTGCGGAGGAATAGCTACACTGTTTGTATTCGGTAATGTTTCCGGTCACCTTGCCTAGTGGTTAGAGCGTTGGACTAGTAACCGAAAGGTTGCAAGTTCAAATCCCTGAGCTGCCAAGATACAAATATGTCGTTCTGCCCCTGAACAGGCAGTTAACCCACTGTTCCTAGGCCGTCATTGAAAATAAGAATTTGTTCTTAACTGACTTGCCTATTTATATAAAGGTAAAATATTTTTTTTTATAAAAAAGCAGTGGTTCACGCTTTCAGTTTTGCGCGAATGCTGCCATCAATTCATGGTTTCTGGTTGGGGAATGTTTTAATAGACGCTGTGGGTACAACATCACCAATGCACTTGCTAATAAACTCACTCACCGAATCAGCGTATTCATCAATGTTCATGTCCGACGCTATGCGGAACATATCCCAGTCCACGTGATCGAAGCAATCTTGAAGCGTGGAATCCGATTGGTCGGACCAGCGTTGAACAGACCTGAGCACGGGCTTTTCCTGTTTTAGTGTCTGTCTATAGGCTGGGAGCAACAAAATGGAGTCGTGGTCAAATTTTCCGAAAGGATGGCGGGGGAGGGCTTTATATGCGTCGCAGAAGTTAGAATAACAATGATCCAGGGTTTTGCCAGCCGGGTCGCGCATTCGATATGCTGATAAAATTTAGGGAGCCTTGTTTTCAGATTAGCCTTGTTAAAATCCCCAGCTACAATAAATGCAGCCTCAGGATGTGTGGTTTCCAGTTTACATAGAGTCAAATGAAGTTCTTTTAGGGCCGTCGATGTGTCTGCTTGTGGGGGAATATACACGACTGTGATTATAAACAAAGAGAATTCTCTTGGTAGATAATGTGGTTAGCATTTGATTGTAAGGAATTCTAGGTCAGGTGAACAAAAGGACTTGAGTTCCTGTATGTTGTTATGATCACACCACGTCTCGTTAATAATAAGGCATACACCCCCTCTCTTCTTCTTACCAGAGAGATGTTTGTTTCTGTCGGTGCGATGTGTGAAGAAGCCAGGTGGCTGTACTGACTCTGATGACGTATTCCGAGTGAGCCATGTTTCCGTGAAACAAAGAACGTTACAATCTCTGATGTCTCTCTGGGAGGCAACCCTTGCTCGGATTTCGTCTACCTTGTTGTCAAGAGACTGGACATTAGCAAGTAGTATGCTCGGGATCGGTGTGCGATGTGCCCGTCTACGGAGCCTGACCAGAAGACCGCTCCGTCTGCCCCTTCTATACTGTACTGCTGGGACTATATTGAGGGTCAGGCTGTTGAAATGCAGTTGATTATGTAAATAGTATTGTAGAACTGTGGTACTGATGGTCCATTCGAGGGTGAGTCATTGATATGAATGCTCAGAGTGAAAGAGCTGTGAACTCACCTGTGATGGTCCACATCTACCACAACATTTCCTATTGTGTTAGTAAGCACCACAGCATTTTAGGCAGCCATTGTTCAAAATGTGTTCATACATACAGTAACAATGAGAGGGGGTGTAGCATGCACAGGGGAGGACCAGGAAGTTGATCTCAGATTCTATTCAGAGTTGACAGATTGACAGTGAGGACAAACCCAGCCTGCCTCTCTCTTTCCACACTCTAAATCTACAGTCACTGCGTCCTGATTGTGACAGTGGAGCCTAGTTTGCACTGCAGGATCCAGAGATGGCATCAGTAGACAGGTTTCCATTGACCCAGGTTTATTAGACAAAATAACCTACAGGAAAAAAATCTGGAAACATTGCAGAACCACAGTGACATTACGTGGAGGTGTAAGAATGGCGCTGCTAAGATCAGAGATTCATCTCCTGAGTACATACTGTACCTAGTCCCCTGAATACCAATCAAGTAATCTTACATACAGGACTTCAAGTTGTAAAATAGTAAACTACTCCTTTAATGGAGTGGTAGGCTCTATGAAAGGATGTTTCACACAAAAAACTTTATTGTAGTATTTTGTTCATTAGTACACTGCAATCACGTTTTCAACAACTTTCAGTACAAAGCAAAAAGTGTGATGATGATGATGATATGAAAATGACAAATTATTATTGCATCATCACACTTTTTTACTATGTACTGCAGTGTACCCTAATCCTGGTCCAGGGGACCCAAAGGGGTGTGCTTTTTTGTTTTTGCCCTAACACTCACACACTGGATTCAACTAAGCAACTCAAGCCTTTGAACTGAATAAGGTATGTGAGTGCTAGGGCAAAAACATACATGTACACCCCTTTGGGACCAGGATTGGGGAACACTGGTGTACTGAAAGTCTTCCATCATGAGAACTTCACTGCTGACGTGCACATTATTGGGATTGTATACAGGGTGAAGAAACCAATGTGTACATTTGTAATTTGATTGAACTATCCCTTTAATTAGAGTTCCTTTGGAGTTACATTTAGTTAGACATGCATTTGCTCTAAGCATGTGCTATAAATAAATATTAATTTATTTTTTAAAGAAAACTGCTTTTGTCATCTCTTAAAGAATTTTTTACTTAAGTACTTTAGTTTACACCACTGAGGAGGCGACGGCAGCAGCATCTATCCCCTTCTCATGTAATGGGGTAAGGGTCATCCCAAGGATCCCAGAATGCACTACTGTGGTAGTAGAGGACAGGAAGTACCCGGCAGGCGTGCGCCATTCTTCAGAATAAAGAAAGCGCCGGAACGGTGCAGTCAAGAAAATAACCGTTGTGTGTTTCCGTTTCAATTTACTACTACAGGTATGTAATAGCGCGTTTAAATCTTACAATATCGAAAGAACATGTCATTCCATGCTAGGTAACAAATCCATTAAGGTATTATCACGTTTGGTAAAGGTTTGATGTGTAATTTCTGTGTCAAACCGAGTGAAGAACGTGGTAAACTATTTTACAAGTCACATAGCTAGAGACTTTGGGTTTGTCTGAGTGGATGTAAATTTTTCTCAAGGTCATTTCATAAAGAATCCATTTATTTGAGATTTTTTGTTGCATGATATTGGTTTTGTGTACAATTAACGAGCTGGTAAAATGGCGGCGCCCACTCGGTCTGTTACTACAGTGTGAACGGGAAATACAGTCGTTTTTTGATTGGAATGATACAATAAAGACGCGGTTGTTCAGGAAAATAGTAACAATGCTGCCTAAAACAAACCGTGACCTTGTAATGTACTACATGTTTTTTGTTTGTCAATTTTATGTGAATTTATCAAATCTACTATAAAGTGCTCTTACGTTGTGTTTAATGTGTTTAACAATAGCGGAGCAATATACAGAGTCAATATGTGGGGGAACCGGTGTCGAGGTAATTGTGTACATGTAGGTAGAGTTATTAAAGTGGTTATGCATAGATAAGAGAGTAGTAGTAGTAGTAGCAGCAGCGTGCGTGGGGGCAATGCAAATAGTCTGGGTAGCCATTTGATTAGCTGTTCAAGAGTCTTATGGCTTCTGGGTAGAAGTTGTTTAGAAGCCTCTTGGTCCTAGACTTGGTGCTCTGGTACTGCTTGCTGTCCGGTAGCAGAGAGAACAGTCTATGACTAGGGTGGCTGGAGTCTTTGACAATTGTAGGGCCTTCCTCCACCTCTGCCTGGTATAGAGGTCCTGGAATGAAGGAAGCTTGGCCCCTGTGATGTACTGGGCTGTACATACTACCCTCGGTAGTGCCTTGCAGTAAGAGGCCAAGCAGTTGCCATACCAGGCAGTGATGCAACCAGTCAGGATGCTCTCGATGGTGCAGCTGTAGAACTTTTTGAGGATCTGAGGACCCATGTCAAATCTTTTCAGTCTCCACAACTGTCTTGGTGTGCTTGGACCATGTTAGTTTGTTGGTGATGTGGACTCCAAGGAACTTGAAGCTCTCAACCTGCTCCACTACAGCCCTGGTGTAGTACAATTCGATCTTAGTCCTGTTAGTCCTGTATTTGTTGTCAATGCTTAGCTACCTGATCTACTGAAATGAGATCAGTGCTTGATTTGGACAGGAGCTCACCGGAGCAGAGTACTTACATTACTACTGCTTGAGATCATGTTCCTCTTATGGAATATTAGCTCAACATTATTGTGTAGCCCCTGCCCCTAAATATAAACAGTACCGGCACCCAAAATGAGCACGGGCACCTATTTCAGTCCAAGTCAAGCACTGAATTAGATAATTGAACAAGAAATATAATATATTTTTAGGGAATAAAGTGCCTGAACTGTCAAGGCTAACTTTTTGTCTGTTTTTCTTTATTACTACTGACTGACTCAGATTAAGTCTGAGGCCGGTAACATCAACAGTGACGACAAACCCAGCCTGCCTCTCCTTCCACACGGAGTCCAAACCACTGGGTCCTGATTGTGACAGTGGAGCCCAGTTTGCACAGCAGGATCCAGAAATGGCATCAGTGAAGCGGGAAGACTGCAGTCAAACACTGGAGCTGAATGTCAAAATTAAAGATGATGAAGAGCAGGAGGAGATTGGGACATCTGTTTCTCATGGTAAGAGCAGGTTCTAACTAAGTTTGTTATTCATTCCAACTTCCCACTGTGCATGAAAAGTTGCTGTAGAACTGTTTCATTATTAACTGTTTCAATGAGAAGGTAGATGTTATTTTATGGTACTGAGGCTTGCATGGTTTGACACCAGTATTGTCAGAATTTGTTTTATTCACTGGGCTATCTGGAGTGCTCAGAATATTTTTTTTATAAATGTTTTATTTCACCTTTATTTAACCAGGTAGGCCAGTTGAGAACAAGTTCTCATTTACAACTGCGACCTGGCCAAGATAAAGCAAAGCAGTCCGACACAAACAACAGAGTTACACATGGAATAAACAAACCTACAGTCAATAACACAATAGAAAAGTCTATATACAGTGTGTGCAAATGAGGTACGATTAGGGAGGTAAGGCAATAAATAGGCCGTAGAGGCGAAGTAATTACAATTTAGCAATTAACCTCTCTGGGGTATGTGGGACACACTATTCAACAGCCAGTGAAATAGCAGGGCGGCAAATTCAAAACAACAACAAATCTCATAATTCAAATTTCTCAAACATACAACTATTTTATCCCATTTTAAAGATACACTTCTCGTTAATCCAACCACATTGTCCGATTTCAAAAAGGCTTTACGGCGAAAGCGTAACATTAGATTATGTTAGGACATAAACTTCACAAGAAAAACCACACAGACATTTTCCAAGCATGGACATGCATCACAAAAACCAAAAATACAGCTAAAATATTCACTAACCTTTGATGATCTTCATCAGATGACACTCCTAGGACATCATGTTATACAATACATGTATGTTTTGCTCGATAAAGTTCATATTTATATCCAAAAACATCATTTTACATTGACACGGGATGTTCAGAAAATGTATTCCCACCAAAACAGCCGGTGAATGTGCACATCAATTTACAAAAATACTCATCATAAACGTTGATTAAATTTACAACAGTTATTGAAAGAATTATAGATACACTTCTCCTTAATGCTATCGTTGTGTTAGATTTTAAAATAGCTTTTCGGCGAAAGCACATTTGTCAATATTCTGAGTACAGAGCTCAATCATCAAAGCAAGCTATACAGTTACCCGCCAAGTTCTGGAGTCAACTAAACTCAGAATTAGTATTATAAATATTCTCTTACCTTTGCTGATCTTGGTCGGAATGCACTACCAGGACTCCTACTTCCACAAGAAATGTTATTTTTGTTCGAAATACTCCATATTTATGTCCAAATACCTCCGTTTTGTTCGTGCTTACAGATCACTATCCAAAAGGCATAACGCGTGTGCGTAAAATAAGAAAGAAAAAGTCAAATAGTTCCATTACTGTTCGTAGAAACATGTCAAACGATATTTACAATCAATCCTTAAGGTCTTTTTTAAATTAAAATGTCGATAATATTCCAACCGGACAATAGCGTATTCATTCCAGGAGGAAAAGAATGAGCGGCGTGCCAAACGTGAACGCCCAGTAAACAACTCCCTGCTCCCAGGCAGTCCACTGATAAACTGAGCTCCTGTTCTTTGCCCAGTAACAGGAGACGCATGAAAGACGTTTCTAAAGGCTGTTGACAGCCAATGGAAGCCCTAAGAAGTGCAAAATAACCCCACAGACACTGTAGTTTGAATAAGGATTAGATAGAACTACAAATCACTTCCTGGTTGGATTTTTTTCTCAGGTTTTTGCCTGCCATATGAGTTCTGTTATACTCACAGACATCATTCAAACAGTTTTAGAAACTTCAGAGTGTTTCCTATCCAAATCTGCCAATAATATGCATATCTTAGTTTCTGGGAGTGAGTAGGAGGCAGTTTACTCTGGGCACGTCAGTCATCCAAGCAACTCAATACTGCCACCATCCATAAGAAGGTAACTTGTCTTTCGAAGACTGTGGAAAGGCAGGGTAGGATAGATATAGCTCTGTAACAGTTTGGGTCTAGAGTGTCTCCCCCTTTGAAGAGTGGGATGACCGCGGCAACTTTCCAATCTTTGGGGATCACAGACGATACAAAAGAGAGGTTGAACAGGCTAGTAATAGGGGTTGCAACAATTGCAGTGGATAATTTTAGAAAGAGAGGGTCCTGATTGTCTAGCCCAGCTGATTTGTAGAGGTACAGATTTTGCGGATCTTTCAGAACATCAGCGATCTGGATTTAGGTGAAGGAGAAATGGGGAGGCTTGAGGAAGTTGCTGTGGGGGGTGCAGGGGGTTTGACCGGGGTAGGGGTAGCCAGGTGGTAGTAGATTTAAAGAAGTGAAGTAGACAAACTGCCAGTGTTTTTTGAAAGTTCTATGAGTGAAGGAAAAGCAGCCAAAAAGTGCTCAGCATATGTGGGAACTCCTTCAAGACTTTTGGAAAAGCATTCCTCATGAAGCTGGTTGAGAGAATGCAAAGCTGACATCAAGGCAAAGGGTGACTATTTGAAGATTCTCAAATAAAAGTCTAAATATACTTTATTTAAAAAAATAAAGTAGTCCTGGGAGTGCATTCTGACGAAGAACAGCAAAGGTAATCCAATATTTCTTATAGTAAATCTGAGTTTGGTGAGTGCCAAACTTGGTGGGTGTCAAAATAGCTAGCCATGATGGCCGGGCTATCTACTCAGAATATTGCAAAATGTGCTTTCACCGAAAAGCTATTTTAAAATCGGACACCGCGATTGCATAAAGGACTTCTGTATCTATAATTCTTAAAATAATTTGTTTTTTGTGAACGTTTTATCGTGAGTAATTTAGTAAATTCACCGGAAGTGTTTGGTGGGTATGCTAGTTCTGAACGTCACATGCTAATGTAAAAAGCTGGTTTTTGATATAAATATGAACTTGATTGAACAAAACATGCATGTATTGTATAACATAATGTCCTAGGAGTGTCATCTGATGATCATCAAAGGTTAGTGCTGCATTTAGCTGTGGTTTTGGTTTTTGTGACATTATATGCTAGCTTGAAAAATGGGTGTGTGATTATTTCTGGCTGGGTACTCTGCTGACATAATCTAATGTTTTGCTTTCGCTGTAAAGCCTTTTTCAAATCGGACAGTGTGGTTAGATAAAGGAGAGTCTTGTCTTTAAAATGGTGTAAAATAGTCATATGTTTGAAAAATTGAAGTTTTTGGATTTCTGAGGTGTTAGTAATTCGCGCCACGCATTAGATATTAGATATTATCATTAGATATTGGCGAGGTGTTCCACTAGCGGCACATCTAGATGTAAGAGGATAAGGTGGGCTTTTTAGCATTTATAGCCATGGTTGTCAATTGTATTGCAGAAATGGACAATTTATTGCTCTCAAATTTTGTACACAAATTTGTGTACATCCCTTAGTGAGATTTTCTCCTTTGCAAAGATAATCCATCCACCTGACAGTTGTGGCATATCAAGAAGCTGATTGAATGGCATGATCATCATTACACAGATGCATCTTGTGTTGGTGACAAGAGTAGCTGAGTAGGTCCTGCCTTGGCAGCAGCTAATGGGGATCCCTAATAAATACAAAAATGCCACAGTCTCAAGTTGAGGGAGCATGCTATTGGCAAGCTGACTGCAGGAATTTCCACCAGAGCTGTTGCCAGATAATTTAATGTTAATTTCTCTACCATAAACCGCCTCCAATGTTGTTTTAGAGAATTTGTCAGTAGGCTCAACCAGCCTCACATCTGCAGACTGCCGTGTATGGCGTTGTGTGGTTTGCTGATGTCCATGTTGTGAACAGAGTGCCCCATGGTGGTATCAGGGTTATGGTATGGGCTGGCATAAGCTACAGACAACCAACACAATTGCATTTTATCGATGGCAATTTGAATGCACAGAGATCCCATCACAAGATCCTGAGGGCCATTGTCCTGCCATTCATCCGCCGCCATCACCTCATGTTTCAGCATGACAATGCACAGCTCCATGTCGCAAGGATCTGTACACAATTGAAAATGCTGAAAATGACCCAATTCTTCCATGGCCTGCATACTCAGATATGTCACCCTTTTTGAGCATGTTTGGGATAGACGTGTACGACAGCTTGTTCCAATTCCCGCCAATATCCTGGAATTTTGCACAGCCATTGAAGAGGAGTGGGACAACATTCCACAGGCCACAATCAACATCCTCACCAATTCTATGTTAAGGAGATGTGTCCCGGAATAGGCAGCGGCAGCTACCCACTTCTCCAGTGCTTAATGTGTAAATTGGGAGGTGCTGGAACCAAAAGTGAGCCCAAGAGATGGTGACCTGGGGGTCTCTGAGGTACCAGAACACATAAAATACCTTTATAATAAAGCATTGCATGCATTATCATGGCTTTAGTGTACTGGCATAGAGCAGTGGTGTGGAGACGCTTGCAGAAGTTGCACGCATGGAGTACATTTATTGTAGCCTGGAGTCCTGGAAAAATGTTGCCTTTTCATGCAATTCTTCATAATTTTAGATGACTGGAGACTTTCGCAGAATCTTTTTTAATGCCTCACAAATGACAGGCTACTTTGACACTGACAAACTGAGAATCTGAGATCAATAAAAACAACCTTGTCTCTAATCCATCAATAGCCTAGGCCAGGTGTGAGGAGAAACACATTGTACAATATGAGGAGGAAGTTATAGTCCTAAACAAGCTTTCCAGTTTCACTGACTCACCCAATGATGTGCAGCTCACTCACCGGCCAAAAGCTTCTCTCTCTTGTTTTACAAAGTAAAACAGTGCTGATCACTCAATAGGCCTATTTGGAAGTTGATAACTTGGTAACATACAGACAGATTAGTATTTTCTTTTCAGCAGGATCCATTTGCTTTACAACCTGTGTTTTCCACCAATTGTATTATAAATATTGCTGTTTTGGCTGCATGCTGTTCACTGACAGATTTGCCACACGTTCCCAACTGTAGGCATGTCTTGTGATTTGGCTACACACAATCCACAGCTAGGCTATTTAAAAAATAAATAGCTATTGATCCTCTATGGCTAAATTATAGTCTTACTCCTGGTGTAGTATTGGGTATTACTTAATTTCTCAGACTGCTGTTCTATTCTATTAGGAAATAAATGAAGTGCAATGCTGGAGAGATGAGTTGCCGGCTCATGTCTATAACAGCACAGAGAGAGAGAGAGAGAGAGAATAGAAAGTGAATCTCATTTTAGTTCTGTGAGAGATACAGGCGTGCTTCTCTCTCACCACAGCAATGGCCACGCCTTGGTCTAAATAGGCTACAATGTTGCACAAACCATTAACCTGGGACGGCCCAACATTAATACTTTCTTAGATCAGGCATTTCTTCACATTACGTTTTTTAGGAGGCATGACAATTACAGAGGAATCTAAATGTAATTACTCTGCTTTTATTAGGATTTTTACATTGCAAACAGTGGCAATCATTTTTCATGCTATGAGGTAGTCTACCTGATACTGGCAAATGGGTTCTGGAATGAAAGACTACAAAACTGAGAGATGCCGGAGGATCTGGCTAAAATTAAGCACCGCTCTTCTCATATAATGGGGTAGGGCGATCCCAAGGATCCCTGAATGCACGGACGGTTGCGCCAAAGATTTTATAACTAAACCAAGATGTACCACAGCTGGACGCTTCCAATGGGAACAGTTGAGTCAGTGGACAATACCGAGCATGAGCTAGTGAGATCCTATTGGTGTGTTCTAGCACATATCTGCATATTTCTGTTAGGGAATGCCACTGTGAAGCGTTCGTGTGCAAAAACTCAATTCGCGTTCCTTCTAAACAATGCACTTTTTTTTTTTTTTTTTTTTTTTGCAAAGGGTAAATTCTCTACAAATCTTAGTCCACTCTGTTCACAACTGATTTTAGTTTTGGGAACAGAACTGTATTAAGATCAGATTTTTCATTGATTAGAACATTTGCAGAATGTCGGCCAAAATCCATCTCGTTCCATCTTCTCCCACTGCCGGCCAGTGGGCTTCCTCTCACTACCCTATTTGGTAGTGCGTGGAAACGCAAAGCGAATGCTTCACATTTATATATCCGGTGAAATATCTGTCTCATTGTTCTATCTGTGGCTGCACTGTGGTAGTGGGGGAACAGGAAGTTCCAGGCAGGCACGCACCATTCTTCAGAATAAAGAAAGCGCCGGAACTGTGCAGTCTGTTTCTGTATGACTACAGGTATGAAAGAACATGTCATACCATGATAGGTAACAAATCTGTTAAATTACATCAAACCTGATAATACCTTTTCTGTCAAACAGTGAACGTGATAACTATTTTACAAAGTCCCATAGCTAGAAACTTTGGGTTTGTCTGAATGGATGTACATTTCCTGAAGGTAATTTAATAATCAATTTATTTCGGAGTTCATTTAGCATGTTGGTTTTGTGTAAAATTCATGACCTGGTAAAATGGCGGCGCCCACCCTGTCTGCGTCAACGGACTTCAGTGCGGGTGCATCAGAGAGAGACAATTTCACGGTCTCACAAACAGTAACCTTGTACTATATGGTTTTGTGCATTTATGTGAATTTGTGAAATCGGTTATAAGTTAAGCGCACTTATTTAAAGGGTCTAATTTGGATGAATTTGTGTTTTGTTGTCAATGCTTACCTACCAGATCTATTGAAATGAGAACAGTGCTTGACAGTGTCTACTGTTTGAGCTCATGTTCCTCTTATAGAATATTAGTTAAACAGTATTGTGGGGCTCCTGCACCTAAATATAAACAGTACCGGCACCTATTTCAGTCCAAGTCATGTGGTGAATTAGATAATTGAACAAGAAGCAATATAATATATTTTTAGAGAATAAAGAATGTACCGGAACTGTCAAGACAATAACTTGTCTGTTTCTCATTGTTACTACAGGCCGACTCAGAGTAAGTCTGAGTCCAGTAACATCAACAGTGACGTCAGACCCAGCCTGCCTCTCTCCTTCCACACTGAGTCCAAACCTACAGTCACTGGGTCCTGATTGTGACAGTGGAGCCCAGTTTACACTGCAGGATCCAGAGGTGGCATCAGTGAAGCTGGAAGACTGCAGTCAAACACTGGAGCTGAATGTCAACATTAAAGATGAAGAAGAGGAGGAGAAGATTGGGAAATCTGTTTCTCATGGTAAGCACAGGTTCTGTCTAAGTGTGTTGTTCGCTCCAACTTCCCACTGTGCATGAAAAGTTGCAGTAGAACTGTTTCATGATGAACTGTTTCAATGAGAAGCTAGATGTTTTTTCATGCTACTCAGACTTGCATGGTTTGACACCAGTATTGCCAACATTTGTTTTGTTCACTGGGCTATCTGGAGTGATCAGAGAGTAGACTAAAGAAGTGAAGTAGACAAACTGCCAGTGTTTTTTTAAATGTCTATGAAATGAGTCTGTGTAGGTACTGTTGTGGAAATATTGAAACAAGTATTTCTAAGATACCGGAGCTTGTGAATTCAAATAGACTTTATTACAAAAGTAACAAAGCCAAGCAATTCCATGGAAGAACTGATTCTCATTACTCAGCTTTTATACAGTTTTACCCTTACATGACATTGTCACTCCACTTTATTTAAATGATTAATACCTTCTAGCCTTGGCCACCCTAATCTTGCTGCCTTTCTTATTGGCTCAGACATTAGGTCATAGATTCTATTGGTGGCGTGGCACAGACATGTACACTCCTACTGCAGGTCTATTGGTGCCTATAACTGATTAGCTAATGTTCCTGTCCAAAGGTCTTCACAAGTTCAGGCTGATGTTGTCTATGTATGATTAACCCATGTGCATGTCCAGTAGCCTTCACAAGATCAGATATGGCCCAGACCAGTCACGTCTGTGTTGGTCTACCTTGCCTCACCCACACGGATTCTGCTTACTGTTTTTTATATGTCTAATGGTTAACTCGATATTGATCCAGCTCTGTACATTCAAATGGGCTCAGCCTTCATTCTGCTTACACATGTCTAATATTTAACCTTATATCGAATCTACTTCAAAGAGAACAGTATCGGTACTGAAAATCACCAGATGACTCAATTCTCTAACATTACTAACCCTTGTGATAGTGAGTAGAGAATGACACGCCCCTTTTTAGCTTTCAACTCTTACCCACTTAGAGTAGTTTTATTCCCCTTTTGTGTTGTACAGCCTACTGATATGAATACATACACTACCGTTCAACAGTTTGGGGTCACTTAGAAATGTCCTTGTTTTGAAATAAAAGCACTTTTTTTTGTCCAATGAAATATAAAATTGATCAGAAAAACAGTAGACATTGTTTTGTAATGTTGCAAATGACTATTGTAGCTGGAAACTGCTTTAAAAAAAAATAAATAATAGTAATTATATTGAAAATCTACATAGGACAGCGGAGTCAATCACCACCTTCCGGAGACACCTGAAACCCCACCTCTTCAAGGAATACCTGGGTTAGGATAAGGTAATCCTTCTAACCCCCCCCCTTAAAAGATTTAGATGCACTATTGTAAAGTGGTTGTTCCACTGGATATTATAGGTGAATGCACCAATTTGTAAGTCGCTCTGGATAAGAGCGTCTGCTAAATGGCTAAAATGTAAATGTAAAAAAATGTGTACAGAGGCCCATAATCAGCAACCATCACTCCTGTGTTCCAATGTATTGTGTTAGCTAATCCAAGTGTATCATTTAAAAGTTTTCTAATGATCAATTAGCCTTTTTAAAATGATAAACTTGGATTAGCTAACACAACGTGCCATTGGGACACAGGAGTGATGGTTGCTGATAATGGGCCTCTGTACGCCTATGTAGATATTCCATAAAAAATCTGCCGTTTCCAGCCACGATAGTCATTTACAACATTAACAATGTCTACACTGTTTCTGATCAATTTGATATTTTATTTTACAAAAAAATAGCTTTTCTTTCAAAACAAGGACATTTAAAAGTGACCCAAAACTTTTTTTTAAATGTAGTGTATGTCACCCGGTACAGCCAGAAGAGGACTGGCCACCCCTTTGAGCCTGGTTCCTCTGTTACTTCCTAGGTTCGTGCATTCTAGGAAGTTTGTCATAACCACTGTGCTTCTGCATTGCACGCTCTTTTGTGATTTTAGGCTGGATTTCTGTAAAGCACTTTGGCAACTGCTGATGTAGAAAGGGCTTCGTAAAATAAATTTGACATGTACAGTACCAGTCAAAAGTTTGGACACCTACTCATTCAAGGGTTTTTCTTTCTGCATTGTAGAATAATAGTGAGGACATCAAAACTATGAAACAACATATATGGAATCGTGTAGTAACCAAAAAAGTGTTAAACAAATCAATATATTTGAGATTCTTCAAAGTAGCCACCCTTTGCCTTGACAGCTTTGCCAACGCTTGGCATTCTCTCATCCAGCTTCATAAGGTTGTCACCCGGAATGCATTTCAATTAACAGGTGTGCCTTTGTAAAAGTTAATTTGTGGAATATTTTTTCCTTAATGCGTGTGAGCCAATCAGTTGGGTTGTGACAAGGTAGGGGTGGTATACAGAAGATGGCCCTATTTGGTAAAAGACCAAGACCATATTATGGCAAGAACAGCTCAAATAAGCAAAGTGAAATGAAATTCCATCATTACTTTAAGACCTGAAGCTCAGTCAATCTGGAACATTTCAAGAACTTTGACAAGCGTTATGATGAAACTGGCTTTCGTGAGGATCGCCACAGGAATGGAGGACCCAGAGTTACCTCTAATTGACTTATCCCTTGCAGCAGAGTTACCAGCCTCAGAAATTGCAGCCCAAATAAATGCTTCAGAGTTCAAGTAACAGACACATCAACTGTTCAGAGTAGACTGTGTGACTTAGAGACATGGTCGGATTGATGCAAAGAAACCACTACTAAAGCACACCAATAAGAAGATACTTGCTTGGGCTAAGAAACACGAGCAATGGACATTAGACCTGTGGAAATCTGTCCTTTGGTCTGATGAGTCCAAGTTTCAAATTTTTGCTTCCAACCGCCGTGTCTTTGTGAGACGCAGAGTAGGTTACCAGATGATCTCTGCATGTGTATTTCCTACCGTGAAGCATGGAGGAGGTGTGATGTTGTGGGGGTGCTTTGCTGGTGACTGTCTGATTTACTTAAAATTCAAGGCACATGTAACCAGCATTCTGCAGCGATACGCCATTCCAGCTGGTTTGGGCTTAGTGGGACTCATTTGTTTTTCAACAAGATAAACCAACACACCTCCAGGCTGTGTAAGGGCTATTTGACCAAGAAGGAGAGTGATGGAGTGCTGCATCAGATGACCTGGCCTCCACAATCACCAGACCATAACCCAATTGAGATTGTTTAGGATGAGTTGGATTGCAGAGTGAAGGAAAAGCAGCCAACAATTGCTCAGCATGCGTGTGAACTTCAAGACTGTTGGAAAAGCATTCCTGGTGAAGCTGGTTCAGAGAGTGCCAAGAGTGTGCCAAGCTGTCAAGGCAAGGGGTGACTACTTTCAAGAATCTAAACTACAAGCTATTTTGATTTAACACTTTTGGGGGTTACATGATTCCATATGTGTTATTCCATAGTTTTGATGTTTTCTCTTATTATTCAATGTAGAAAATAGTAAAAATAAAGAGAACCCCTTGAATGAGTAGGTGTGTCCAAACTTTTGACTGGTACTGTATATTACGCCGACTGAGTGGTTCTTCTGATGTTCACACAGGAGATCATGTTGAGACATTATCTACATCCAGAGAGCAACAGCAGGAAGATCATAGAGCTAAGAGGTCTCACCACTGCCCACACTGTGAGGAGATTTTCCCATTTCTATCAAAGCTAAAAATCCACCTACAAATACATACAGGAGAGAATCTGTATTTCTGCAATGACTGTGGGAAGAGATTCAAAACATCAGGGATTCTGACAGTTCACCAGAGAGTACACACAGGAGAGAAGCCTTACTCTTGCTCTGACTGTGGAAAATGCTTCCCAACATCAACTGAGCTAAAAGTTCACCAGAGAACACACACTGGAGAAAAGCCTTACTCCTGCTCTGACTGTGGAAAATGCTTCACACAATCATCAGAGGTAAAAGTTCATCAAAGAACACACACAGGAGAGAAGCCTTACTCCTGTTCTGACTGTGGAAAGAGTTTCTCTCAACCGAGCCACCTAAAACAACATGAACGTATACACACAGGAGAGAAGCCTTACTCCTGCTCTGACTGTGGGGCGAATTTCTCTCAACTGGTCCACTTAAAACGTCACCAAGGTATACATAAAGGAGAGAAGCCTTACTCCTGCTCTGACTGTGGAAAGAGTTTCGCTCACTCGAGCTACCTAAAACAACATGAACGTATACACAGAGGAGAGAAGCCTTACTCCTGCTCTGACTGTGGAAAGAGTTTCGCTCACTCGAGCTACCTAAAACAACATGAACGTATACACAGAGGAGAGAAGCCTTACTCCTGCTCTGACTGTGGAAAATTATTCATAACGTCAACTGTTCTAAAAGTTCACCGGAGAACACACACTGGAGAAAGGCCTTACTTTTGCTCTGACTGTAGGGCGAGTTTCTCTCAATCGAGCCACCTAAAACAACATGAACGTATACACACAGGAGAGAAGCCTTACTCCTGCTCTGACTGTGGAAAATGCTTCACACAATCATCAGAGGTAAAAGTTCATCAAAGAACACACACAGGAGAGAAGCCTTACTCCTGTTCTGACTGTGGAAGGAGTTTCTCTCGACTGAGCAACCTAAAACAACATGAACGTATACACACAGGAGAGAAGCCTTACTCCTGCTCTGACTGTGGAAAATGCTTCACACAATCATCTGAGCTAAAAGTTCACCAGAGAACACACCGGAGAGAAGCCTTACTCCTGTTCTGACTGTAGGGTGAGTTTCTCTCAAATGGGCCAGTTAAAAAGACACCAAGGTGTACATAATAGTAGCCTCATCAGTTCTCTCAGACCAGCTAAGATTAGTCACTAAAATAATTGGCAACATTGAGTTGGATCAAATGAAGAAAGTGTAGAACACTATTGTAATCCTATTGTTTCTCACTGTGAGAACAATGCAGAGGAAAGGGAGCGTCATAGAATGTTAGCCTCTTTTTACTGATCAGTGTACATCTTGTCAGTTTTGCGGTGTTTTTTTAGCCCACGTCCGTAGACACATCCCTGCTCTACTAGTACTGCACCTGTCGACGACACAAGTTGTTCTGCTTCCACGAGCACATCCAATGCTAGCATCAGTAATTCTACATTTGTTGTTTGCCCAGCTAGCATGGACACTGCGGCTGCATCAGAATCACAACTGTCAGCGCTACTGCCTGCTTACTCGGGAAAGCACCAAACAACAGACAGGGATGTTGGACCATCGAAGAGGTGCAAATATGATGAGACCTACATTGATTTGGGGTTCACTTATATTGGGAATAGTGCCTTTCCTCAGCCACAGTGTGTTTATATCTCACAACTCGATGAAACCTTCACTCTTGCGCAGACATTTAGAAACAAAACATGCCAATTTGAAAAATAAGCCACAGGAGTTTTTTGAGCAAGAGTTGAGACTACTTTCGAGTAGTAAGACATGTATAAAAGCAACAGATACCATTAATAAGAAGGGGCTCGAAGCGTCTTATATGGTGAGCTACCGAGTGGCTAGGACAGGCAAGCCCCATACTATTGTGGAGGACTTAATTCTTCCTGCTTCCGTGGATATGACTGCGACAATGCTGGGGGAAAAAGCCAAAAAAGCTATACTGTTTCATGATGCATCAGTGACATGGCAGATGTTTTGAAACAATTACTGCTTTGCGTACAAGCCAGTGAATTCTATGCGTTACAGCTTGATGAGTCAACAGACATGGCGGGCCTGGCACAGCTCCTGGTATATGTCCGTTACGTTTTTGGGGGGGTCCTCTTCTGCAAACCACTTGAAACCGGGACAACAGGGTATCTTTTTAAAGTACTGGACAGCTTTGTGACATCAAATGGATTTTGGTGGTCAAGATGTTGGTATCTGTACTGATGGCGCAAAAGCCATGACAGGGCGACATAGTGAAGTGGTAACACGCGTGCAAGCAGTTGCTCCCAACGTTACTTGGGTACACTGCAGCATCCACCGAGAGGCTCCTGCTGCCAAGGGAATGCTTGACAGTTTGAAAGACGTTTTGGACACTACAGTGAAAATGGTTAACTTTGTTAACAAGGACAACACACAGGTCTTTCCATCATTGTATGATTTTGTTTGTCTGAAAATGAACTCAAGCTTACGGACAATGTCAAATGTGATCTAGCGAAGCACCTGAGTGAGTTTGGTGTGTAAGTACGCAGATACTTTCTTGAAACGGATGACACAAACTGGATTCGTTACCTTTTTCATGCCCTGCCTCCAGTAAACTTACCGATATCTGAACAAGAGCCTCATCAAAATTGCAACAAGCGGTTCTGTGAAAATGTAATTTAATCAGAAGTTGCTGCCAGATTTCTGGATTGGGCTGCGCTCAGAGTATCCTGCCTTGGCAAATTGTGCTGTTAAGACACTGATGCCCTTTGCAACCACGTACCTATGTGAGAGTGGATTCTTGGCCCTCACTAGCATAAAAACTAAATACAGACACAGACTGTGTGGAAAATGATTTAAGACCGACTCTCTCCAATACAACCCAACATTGCAGAGTTATGTGCATCCTTCCTTTCAAGCACACCAATCTCATTAACCTGTGGTGAGTTATTCACAATTTTCAATGAGCAAGTAAGGTTTTATATGTAAAATGGCTAAATAAAGAGCAAAATTGATTATTTGTGCCCTGGTCCTATTCGAGCTCTTTGTCACTTCCAACGAGCCTGGTTTTGACAAACTCAAGCCTGTGTGACAGGCTAACAATATTTCAGAGTGTGCTGACCCTGGTACGTAGCTGGAGGTTGAATGTTTGAAGAGGTACGGGACTATAAACATTTTGGGTAACGCTGGTCTAGATAATCCCAGTTCCTGCTGTGTCATGCTGATGGGATACTAGGGTATGGAGAAAACCATGAGTGAATGCATCCATGCCGTGTGTCAGCATTGCAGGCTGGTAGTGTGATGGTGTGTTTTCATGGCACACAATGGGCTCCTTGATAAATTGGAGAAACGTTTTAATGCCACAGGATGTCTAAACATCATTGCCAATCAGGTGCATCCCTTCATGGCAGCAATGTATCCAGCTGCAAATGGATTTTTTCAGCAGGATTATGCCCCATGCCACAAGGCTTGTCCAGGAATGGTTCCATGGAAACCGTGACAGGGAATTCAGCTTTCTGCAGTGGCCTGCCGAGTCACCAGATCTCAATCCAATTGTGCATCTGTGGGAGGATATGGAACGAGCTATTCGGAGTAGATATCCACTCCCAGCCAACCCGACACAATTGTGGGAAGCATTGACGTCATCGTGGCCCAGCATCCCTGTGGGTTTCTTTCCACACCAGGTGGAGTCCATGGTCTGACGAATTGAGGCTGTTCTGAGGACAAAGGGGATTCCAACTCAATATTAGGAAGGTGTTCCTAATGTTTTGTATACTCAGTGCCAAAGGAAAGTATTCAGACACCTGGACTTTTTCCACATTTTGTTACGTTACAGCCTTATAATAAAATTGATTAAATTAAAAAAGTCCTCAATCTACACACAGTAGCCCATATTGACAACTTGAAAAGTTTTTTTAGGGGGCAAATAATAAGTATTCATACCGTTTGCTATGAGACTCAATTCTTCTCAGGTGCATCCTGTTTCCTTGATTGGAGTCCACTTTGTAAATTCAATTCAAACAGGCACACACCTGTCTATATAAGGTCCCACAGTTGACAGTGCATATCAGAGCATGGTGAAACATGGTGGTGGCATCATCATGCTGTGGGTTTGTTTTTCAACGGCAGGGACTGGGAGACTAGTCAGGATCGAGGGGAAATTTGAACGGAGCAAAGTACAGAGATCCTTGATGACAACCTGCTCCAGAGTGCTCAGGACCTCACTGGTCCACCTTCCAACAGGACAACGACCCTAAGCACACAGCTAAGTCGATGCTTACAAATATTTTTGAAAAACCTGTTTTTTGCATTGTAATTTTGGGATGTGTGTAGATTTGAGAAAAAAAACGATTTAATACATTTTATAATGATGCTGTAATGTAACAGAAGGTG
Organism: Salmo salar; assembly: GCF_965601325.2. Taxonomy (NCBI): domain Eukaryota; kingdom Metazoa; phylum Chordata; class Actinopteri; order Salmoniformes; family Salmonidae; genus Salmo; species Salmo salar. Next base: position 30,552,417 of record NC_138307.1, on the reverse strand, counting down.
GAAAAAGTCAAGGGGTTTGAATACTTTTTGAATGCACTGTATCAGATAAAGATGATGTGGTGATCAGTTTTCAGCATTAGTTTCGGTGGATTATTTTTATATTACCAAACATGTTTTGTTTAATGATAAACAGGCTATGAATTGACTAGTTATTATTAATTTGTATTTTATTGCTAGATTCATTGTTCTAGTCATTGATTAATTAATTTTAATAACTGTTGAAGTTAATTGATATTAATTTGTTCTGGGCAACATCTGCTCTTGAGGATAATTTTAAATGAAATAGTGTCTATATATGAACCAAATTGATTTGATCCCATTCTCACAAACAAATGGCCTACACTGTGTATATACAATTGTTGACATCCGATGGTCATTTTTATGGTGGGTTGCAAAATGCAGGATCCTTCCAAGTTGAACCTACCAGAGGGGGACTCATGACTAGCCTGTGAGGATCAGGTTACAGTGGATTCCGGTTCTACAGAGATATCTCTCCCTCCCGAAGAGGGGGAGAAGTATAGAGGGATTGATTGATTGGGGGGGGGGGGGGGGGTTTATGACCTCACGCCCATCATAAGGCAACAGCCCAACTCCATTCTGTTCTCTAATGTGAGAGACTGGAATGTCTGTGTGCCTTTGGAAGAGTTTACAGCTCAAAACTACAGAACATCAAATAAATTGACTTTGGGACATGTATATTTGATCAGCCAAATGGTGTAAACAATGATGGATGGAATATGAATGTCTATTTTATGTTCTTAAAAGTTAGTTGAGGATGTTATAACGAAAACATTAACTTGAAGAGTTTTCATGATGTATATGTGATGTTTACATACTTTGTGTAGAGAATATGCAGATGAAAGAGAATATTTTGGTGATGATAAGACTGATTTTAGTTGTCTAAACGAGATCATAGTAAATCCTAATGCCTTGCCTTGTAACTAGCTACACCTAGGAAACCCAGAGAGTGTGTCATAAAGATGGAAACGCCCCTTTCTACTCTACGGTATAAAACATGAGTTAAGAATTTACATATACGACTAGTCGTGACCCTGAAACGCAACACGAGGTTGAAGACAAAGTAAATCTCTGAACAATCAAGTTTATGGTGGAGCTATTCTAAGTTCTGTATCTAGGAAGTTGAATTTAAGCAGAACCATCCGGCTATTCTTTTCAAGTCACCGGTTGTCTACACGGCCCTCTTACCCACGCCGGGAGCATCGGCACGGCTGATTAGCCTCCTCATAAGCCCACTCTCACAGAATGAGTCCAAGGAAACTGACAACTAAGAGAAAGGACATTGTGACATCGTTTGGGAAGTCAGAGACTTACACCTGAAGACAAATGAACAAGGCGTTGGCCAAACCTTTCCCACTAAGCGGAACTAGACCCACAAAGAGATACCTAACAGAGACCGTAAATACATGCATTACACTTTTTACCCATAACCGGGGCAGTTCAGGGCAAGGTGTTAGTGCTGAAACTAAGCATAGTTTACAAATGTATCCAAGTGTTGAATTTCTCTCTTGCGCGCTCTCTCTCAATCTCTCTCTGTAAATCTCCATCTTGTGTTGGTCCACTAGGGACCTGTTGCCATTGTATGAAGTTTTAACCAATAACCTAGACTGTTTGTGTATATTTATCTTATGTTATCATTTAACTGGTTAGTAAATAAATAATCAACTCAATTTGTGTGGTACGGAATAATTAGTGAGACCCGGGTTTGTGCAGGTTTACTAATTATGCGACATTCAGAATGAGACTGAGGAAATGAATTAATTGGTGACTGCTATGAAATCTATATGTTTTGAGTTAATTCGGGAAATGTTAACGCATTAAACAAACTTTTCCCGTGGTGCTTCAGGTTACTGAGTTAATTGTTACAGGATTAATTTAATCACGTAATAATAAACAGTTAATTATTCAATTAATAGCATGTCATCACATTAATGACAACGTCATGACATATTGATGCCGCTGTGCGAGGAATCTAAGATAAAACTTGGCCTCACTGTTGAATTCAGTCCATAGGAATTGTGTAGCAAGTTACTCATACACCAATCAGGATTATTGTTGAGAGTGGCGTGTGTGTGGTTTTTCTTTTTCACCAAGATACTAGTGGAGCAAGATTGACTCGTGTTGTATATCTGACACAAATCAGTGTGTAGGGGATTTACTGAATGCTATGAGCTAGGGCGTATGTACCACCCGATGCAGGCATTCTGAGAAAAATAATAGTTGGGCCCAATGGAGTGTTATTTCTGTCTATCGCGTTCAGGAGCGAGTAATTAATTTCTTGAGCGTGGACATAGGGCCAGCCGATTAAAATTTGAGTAGATATTGGCTTGACCAAGTTAGTAATTATCTCTCTGTCTCGCGTTTTCATTGGTGCGAGTAGACCAACGGCGTATTTGTGTTTTACGCACGTTCCGGTTAATCGCAAAAAATATTGCTGAAAGATTGAACGTGAGACGTCACTTAGTAAACCCGTTCTCTTGTTGGAGGGGACTTTTGTTGTGCGGAGTCTCACTTTCCAGCACAAGTGAAGCTAAGCATTGCACCAAATGCTAAGCTAACAAGGGGGACAGCCATTTTTGTTTAACCCTTTGCTCAAAGTGAAATCCCTTGCCGTGCGGGAATCCCATGTGATTTCAGCTTGCGCTATCAGTGACCTCTGGTGCTGAAGAATCGCCAGTAATTGTTTTTAAATAATTTGGGTTACACTGTATGATATGATTTTCACCTTTCTACATGAACTTAGATTAAGTATCGTTTTCAGGTTAATTTAAAGTTTAATTTTCAAATAGCCTAGACAGGTATGATTCATCAATAACATTATTTAAATTAAACAATTACATTTACGAGCTCATTAGGGCCAACTCCCACATTACTGATCTGGTATTGTTGGAAGTCCTGCCTTTGCTAGAATCCAGTGGGATTTCAGCTTTCAGGGATAAGTGGTGGTGATGAATAGCAAGTAATTACATTTTTTTACATTTTTATAGTTTCTTTCTTGTGACAGCAACCATATGCTCAAATCAAATTTTATTGGGTCACATACACATGGTTAGCAGATGTTAATGCGAGTGTAGCGACATGCTTGTGCTTCTAGTTCCGACAGTGCAGTAATATTTAACAAGTAATCTAACAATTCCACAACTACCTAATACAGACAAATCTAAAGGGATGGAATAAGAATATGTCCATATAAATATATGGATGAGCGGCATAGGCAAGATGCAATTGATGGTATAAGATACAGTATAAACATATGAGATGAGTATTGTAAGATATGTTAACATTATTAAAGTGGCATTATTTAGTGTCTAGTGATCCATTTATTAAAGTGGCCAATGATTTGAGTCTGTATGTAGGCAGCAGCCTCTGTTAGTGATGGTTTTTCAGTCTCTCAGTCCCAGCTTTGATGCACCCGTACTGACCTTGCCTTCTGGATGGTAGCAGGGTTAACAGGCAGTGGTTTGGGTGGTTGTTGTCCTTGATCTTTTTGGTCGTCCTGTGACATCGGGTGCTGTAGGTGTCCTGGAGGGTAGGTAGTTTGCCCCCGGTGATATGTTGTGCAGACCGCACCACCCGCTAGAGAGCCTTGTGGTTGAGGGTGGTGCAGTTGCCGTACCAGGCAGTGCTACAGCCCGACAGGATGCTCTCAATTGTGCATCTGTAAAAGTTGGTCAGGGTTTTAGGTGACAAGCCAAATTTCTTCCATTTCCTGAGGTTGAAGAGGCGCTGTTGCCGAGGAACTTAAACTTTCCACCTTCTCCACTACTGTCCTGTCGAGTGGGGGGGGGGGGGTGCTCCCTCTGCTGTTTCCTGAAGTCCACGATCATCTCCTTTGTTTTGTTGACGTTGAGTGAGAGTTTGTTGCTCACGTTTGGTTGGATACAGTACAGCGTTGTAGCAATCTCAACTGATTGGATATCACTGTCTCGTTGACGATTTAAAGCCGACAAAGACAACCTACTGGTAGCCGAGGAACTGCGTTTGAGAACAGATTAATTGAAAGATCTGGCTTAGACTTATGATAAAGAACGTGAACAAACTCTTGACCAAGTCCATATTCTACAGGAACAATTCGTTTTAGCCCAAAATATATACGATGAAGTCCACGCAAATCTAGATGAATCTGATGAGCTAGCTAAAAACAGGGGCGAGCAACTTGATGCCCTACACTCAAAGCAATAATGTTCTATTGCAAAAGCTGCATACCAAAGACGTTCAGTTAATGAACACATTTACCAAGTTGGATGACAAAACAGCGGAACTCCTTGAAGTCGCTGATTTAATGAACGATGAGAAAGCCCAGGTGAGAAAGTTGGAAAACGTGATCTCTAAGCAAAAGGAGGACATCACATCACTTAATCTCTTGCTTCGCACTCGAGACCTTTCCCTGAAAACCATGACAGATAAGTATGAGGCGGAGCAAGTGCGACACCTACGTGTTTAAGATAAACACCATCTCCTAGGTGGACTCTGCGATACAGCAGAATACCACCCTTAGGTATCATCTGGAGGAACTCCAGAACAGTCACGCGCTATCACGGGACTACCTAACCGAGCAACCTAGCTCACAACCGGAGCTCAGGGAACGAAGGAATGTAGACGACAGGAGATTTCAGACTTCACCTCTCTTAACCTCTTGGGGCTAGGTGGGACGCTAGCGTGCCACCTGTGGTGCACTCCATCAACAGCAGGTGCATTTCAAGAGCGGCAAATTTGAATCCAAATAAATGTCAAAATTCTAATTTTTCAAAAATACAACTATGTTACACCATTTGAAAGATAAACATCTCCTTAATCTAACCACGTTTTACGATTTCAAAAAGGTTTTACGGCGAAAGCATAAATTTAGAGTATGTTAGGACAGTACATTTACAAGAGTTGTGTGTAATGTTTTGTCAAGTCAAAGACAGGGTCACCAAAACCATAAAACCAGCTAAAATGATACACTAACCTTTTACAATCTCCATCAGATGACACTCCTAGGACATTATGTTAGACAATGCATGCATTTTTAGTTCTATCAAGTTCATATTTATATACAAAAACAGCGTTTTACTATGGCATTGATGTTGAGGAAATCGTTTCCCTCCAATAACCGGCAGTCAAGTCAGCGTCACAAATTAAATAATTAAAATTAGAAAACATTGGTAAAATATTATATTGTCATTTAAAGAATTATAGATTTACATCTTTTGAACGCAATCAACTTGCCAGATTTAAAAATAACCTTACTGGGAAATCACACTTTGCAATAATCTGAGCACTGTGCCCAGAAAAATACGCGTTGCGATACAGACTAGACGTCATGTTGGGGAGATCTAAAATCGAAAATACTATGTAAATAATCCATTACCTTTGATTCTCTTCATCAGATGTCACTTCCAGGTATCACAGGTCCATAACGAATGTAGTTTTGTTCAAAAAAGCTCATCATTTATGTCCAAAAATCTCCGTCTCGTTAGCACATGATGTAAGCCAGCCGGACTTCTCGTCATGAACGAGGGGAAAAAATATATTTCCGTTCGTTCAAACATGTCAAACGTTGTATAGCATAAATCATTAGGGCCTTTTTTAACCAGAACATGAATAATATTCAAGGTGGACGAATGCATAGCCTTTTATAACGTATTGGAACGAGGGTACCCAACATGAAGTAGCGCGCCAGGTGTCTAATGGGACATCACCGTTCCATGGCTCTTGTTCGGTCAGATCTCCCTCCAGAAGACTCAAAACACTTTGTAAAGGCTGGTGACATCTAGTGGAAGCAATAGGAAGTGCCAAAATATTCCTAAACCCCTGTGTTTTTCAATGGGATAGGTTTAAAGTCAATACAACACATCAGGTATCCACTTCCTGTCAGAAAATGTCTCAGGGTTTTGCCTGCCAAATGAGTTCTGTTATACTCACAGACACCATTCAAACAGTTTTGGAAACTTTAGAGTGTTTTCTATCCATATATAATAAGTATATGCATATTCTAGTTACTGGGTAGGATTAGTAACCAGATTAAATCGGGTACATTTTTTTTATCCAGACGTGCAAATGCTGCCCCCTAGACCCAACAGGTTAAGGGTCCCTCAGTCTTTTCCTCTTGACCATTCGGCCCACAGTAACCCGGCGCCCCCTCGCCAACATAACCAAAGCTTGGCTTTTCGTCCCACAATTCCCCACAGGAGGGTGCAGATGCTCCCCGCGCACTTGGCAGGGATCGCCTTGACAAAATCGTCAAACTTCCGCATCTTTGACCCCGGTCCAGGAAAGCCAAACGACACTGAGACGTTCTTAGCAGACATAGAGGACACCTTGGATGACTACCCTAATGCTACATATATCGACAGGCTTTACCTGTTGAAGCTAACGTCCAACAGACGTGACAAGGTTCACCCGTCTACAACAGCAACACGTGCAAAACGACTACGCTAAACTTGCCACGGCTTTGAAAATAGAATTCAGCGGTTCTGAGACTCGCAAACATGATAGCTCGTTGGCTAACAATGTCAAACAAGCACGAAATAAACACTCACAAGCCTACTATCATTGTTCAGCTTACTTTGGCATGCTCACTGAAACAGGAATAGAAGTGCTATTGCCTTTCAAACAACTGTTTCTGTCGAACATGTATCCCAACTTCATTAACTTCTTGGACCCTACTGCCCACATTGCCAAAGGGCCCTTTGCCAATTTCGTCACTTCTAGAGCTTGCGAGCACAGCTAAGAGACCGGAATTTGATTTTCGAGCTCGATCCAGATCGACTGGGTCGGCCTAGTTGCCAGGTCGGCCAGATGCGAGAATTATCTCCTCACAGTGACTTGCGCATTGACAAAGTAGATGGAGTGCCTGCCCGCAAACCAATGACACAGCGGAAAGCACGGCCATTCTTTTGCTCAACCACATTTTCAGTCGTTTCAGCCTGCCAGGAGAAACCGTTGACAGCAACAGAGGAACTCACTTTTCGGCAGCTGTAATGACCGAACTGTGGTGGCTCCTGGGAATCAAAGCTAAACTCCACATCGCGTACCACCCTAGGAGCTCTGGCAGGCTAGAAATGAGCAACCAGACAATTGTCAGAATCCTGAGGAAATATGTGGCAGCCAACCACAAAGATTGAGACCTCAAACTCCCACTGGTACTGATTGCGATCAGAGCCACACGCAACAGGTCTACGGGAATAACACCAATCGAGATGATGAAGGGCCGGCAAATGACACTTCCACTGCATCTCCTGTACCAACCGGGAGATGTCGCCGCAGCCACCGCCTACACGGCTCATCAACACGTGACGGACTTGCGAACCCACCTCCAAACTACCTTTGCGTACGCTCAAGGAAAGTTGGAAAGAAGTGCAGAAGGTGACAAGACCCATTACGACAAAAAGGCATCAGGTGTTCGAGGTCAGATTATATGTGGTACTACATATACACCAAACCCGCAGGCATCGCGGCAAAGTTCTTGCCCCACTGGACGGGGCCACACGAGATTGTGGTGAAACTGTCACCTGTAGCTTATCAAATCAGGATTGGTCGACAATCCACCATGTTAGTGGGTCCACAGGAAACAAATTGTTTTATACTCCCCCATGTCAGCCAGCACCGAATAGACAGAAACCTAGCAAAGTCAGAGGTACTAAGAAAATTCTTAAATGACCTCAGCTGATCCCTTCCAGGAGATCAGTATGTTGCAGGACAATATCAACAGTGACAACGAATGTACACTACCGTTCAACAGTTTGGGGTCACTTATAAATGTCCTTGTTTTTTAAAGAAAAGCACTTTTTTTCCATTTAAAATAACATCAAATTGATCAAAAATACAGTGTAGACATTGTTAATGTTGTCAATGACTATTGTAGCTGGAAACGGCAGATTTTTTTTATGGAATATCTACATAGGCTTACAGAGGCCCATCATTAGCAACCATCACTCCTGTGTTCCAATGGCACGTTGTGTTAGCTAATCAAAGTTTATCATTTTAAAAGGTGAATTGATCATTAGAAAACCCTTTTGCAATTATGTTAGCACAGCTGAAAACTGTTGTTCTGATTAAAGAAGCATTAAAACTGGCCTTCTTTAGACTAGTTGAGTACCTGGAGCATCAGCATTTGTGTGTTCGATTACAGGCTCAAAATGGCCAGAAACAAAACTTTCTTCTGAAACTCATCAGTCTATTCTTGTTCTGAGAAATGAAGGCTATTCCATGTGAGAAATTGCCAAGAAACTGAAGATCTCGTACAACGCTATGTACTACTCCCTTTGACAGAACAGCATAAACTGGCTCTAACCAGAATAGAAAGAGGAGTGGGAGGTCCTGGTGCACAACTGGGCAAGAGGACAAGTACATTGGAGTGTCTCGTTTGAGAAACAGATGCCTCACAAGTCCTCAATTGGCAGCTTCATTAAATAGTACCCGCAAAACACCAGTCTCATTGTCAACAGTGAAGAGGCGACTCCGGGATGTTGGCCTTCTAGGAAGAGTTCCAATGTCTGTTATTTTGCCCATCTTAATCTTTTCTTTTTATGAGCCAGTCTCAGATATGGCTCAGCATCCCGGAGTCGCCTCTTCACTGTTGACGTTGAGACTGGTCAAGTATTCATAAAATGTTTTTGTTTTTTTACATGGCTAAAAGAGAAATAATATAATATATATTGTTTACAGGAAACTCATTCTACAAATATAGATGAGGTTGAGTGTAAAAAGGACTGGGAGGGAGAAATATATTTTTGTCATGGTCAAAGAAACTCAAAAGGGGTGATTATACTAATTAATACAAATTTTTATCCGATTGTGCAAATAGATCCGTAAGGAAGATGGATTATTTTAAATATGCTATTGGACCAAAAACAGATCTGGCTAATTAATCTATATGGGCCAAACAATGATGATCTACACTTTTTCAAAAATATATGTAATAATCTATTGAGCTCACAAGCAACGAAATCTATTATGGTGGGAGATTATAATATGGTTTTAACTACCTCAATGGATCGTAAAGGAAATCATTCTACAAACTATCACCCTCAAGCATTTAAGGAGATTACAAAGATCATGGATACATTAGAACTAGTGGATATATGGAGGTTGAAAATCCCTGACCTAGTGAGTTATACATGGAGGAGGCTTAATCAAGCTAGCCGTCTTGATTACTTCCTAGTCTTGTTCTTGCTGGCATCAAAAGTATTAATAGGAGACCGAATGCGATCGGACCACCATCTAATTGGCCTCCATATAGCTCTTTCAGAATTTCCACGTGGACAGGGATATTGGAAATGTAATCAAAGCCTATTGGATGACCAATTTGTTCTTAACTAAGACAATATAATTCATAATTTACTTTTTGTACAACGTAGGTACAGCAGATCCTCTTATTGTATACAACACTTTCAATATACTTTTAGAGGCCATTCAATACAATACTCATCATTAAAACAAAAGCAGTTTAGGTCTAAAGAGATTAGACTAATAAAGGAAATAGAGGAAGTAACAGAGCAGGTAGATGGTAATGTAAACTATTATAGAGGCACAAAATATGTTAGTGGAAAAACAAAAAGAACTGGAGGTACTTATTCAAGAACGATCAAGTGTAATGTATTACAAAAATAAAGCGAATTGGATGGAAAATGGGGGGATATGCACACAATTTTTCTTGAATCTTCAACACAGAAATTCTAACAGAAAGACTTTACAGAAACTCATTAAAATTATGGAGTTTTCCATGATTCACCAAATTATATTTTGAAAGAGGAAGCAAAAATATTTTAAGCAAATGTTTTCTTTTCAGTCTCCTATATTTCCACTGTTAACTGTAAGGATTTATTTTATAATAATAATAATGTAAAATTAACACATTTACAGAAAGACCGGTGTGAAGGCCAACTTACAGAAGAGGAACTTTGAGGCAATAATATCTTTTCAGTCTGGAAAAAACACCAGGGCTTGACACTATACCAGTAGAGGGATATCAGACCTTTTTGATGTACTCAAAGATCCATTATTAGCATATTTTAATTACTTTTATACAAACGGTAGACTTTCAGGTCCTCAACAAGGTCTGATTTCATTACTACTAAAACAGGACCCAGGTGGTAAGTATAAAGATCCTGTCCATTTAAAAAAATGGAGACCTCTAACACCTCAATGATGTGATGTGAAAATCTTGTCGAAATGCATAGCATAGAATAATAGAATAAAAAAGGTTATAACAGCTATTGTTCATCCTGATCAGACAGGTTATTTATATGGACGATATATTGGAGATAATATACAACAATTACTTGAAACAATTGAACATTATGAAACATTTTAAGATAGCAGGTCTGGTCTTCATAGCAGATTTTGAAAAGGTATTTGATAAAGTACGATTACAATTTATATATAAATGCCTGGAATACTTTAATTTTGGTGAATCTCTTATACAATGGGTTAAAGTTATGTACAGCAATCCCAGATGTAAACAATGGTTACTTCTCAAAGTATTGAGCTTTTAGAGGAGTAAAACAAGGCTGTTCGTTGTCTCCATATCTATTTATCATGGCCATTGAAATGCTAGCTATTAAAATGACATCCAACAAGAACATCAAGGTGTTAGAAATCCAGCGGATAAAAACAAAAGTGTCAATGTATGCTGATGACTCCAATTTTTTCTTAAATCCGCAATCTGGATCCCTGCACAGTCTCATTGAAGATCTTGATCACTTTTCTAGCACCTCTGGATTAAAACCTAATTATGACAAGGGTACCATATTACGTATTGGATCATTAAAAAAATGTGTTGACACTACCTTGTAGTTTACCAATAAAATGGGCGAATGGTGAAGTAGACATACTTGGTATTCACATCTCAAAAAATATAAATTCATTTACCACAATTAATTTAAATAGAAAGTTAGCAAAAATAGATACAATTCTGCAACCATGGAGAGGTAAATACTTGTCTAGTTATGGAATAATTACATTGATTAACTCTCTGGTCCATCACAGTTTACTTACTTACTAATAGCATTGCCTACTCCAGATGATTTGTTTTTAAAATCATATGAGCAAAAAAACCATTTCATTTTATTTGGAATGCTAAGCCAGACACAATTAAATGTGCCTATTTATATAATTAATATGAGTTTGGGGGGCTACAATTATTAAATATTAAAACTTTAAACCTCTCACTAAAAGCTTCACTCATACATAAGTTATACTTAAACCCAAAATGCTTCTCCAGTATATTAAGAAAAGCTCATCCTTTGTTCAAAAATTGCTTTTTTGCCTTCATACAGATTACAACTTCTCATTTCCGACTAATTGAAAATTAAATTTTGTTTAAAGTATCACCCTTTCTTTAAACAAGCCATACAAAGCTGGTTACAATTTCAATTTATCCTCCAGAAAAGATAGAACAAATATTACAACAAATGTAATGGTTAAACTCAAATATATTGATTAATAAAAAACATTCTTTATGGAAAAATGTTTAAAATGGTATTATATTTATTAATGATATTATGAATAGAAAGTGAGGAGTTATATCACATATGCAGTTGTCGAAAATATATGGGAATATCTTCTCAATCCAAACTTACAACCAACTGATTGCAGCACTACCACAAAAATGGAGGAGGCAAGTGGAAAAGGGAGAAAGTAGGGAACTTGTTTGCCTGCCATATATTAAAGATACAAATTGGCTGAAAGGAATTGGTATAAATAGAAAAATATACCAGTTTCATCTGAGGACAAAAATGTTGACAGCTGCGCCATACATGTTGCAAAATAAATGGGAGGAAATGTTCGATATACCAATTCCATGGCACATGGTTTATGAACTGGTACAAAAAACTACAGTTGACTCAACACTTAGTTTTTCAATTTAAATTATTATATAAAAGTATTGCCACTAACAGAGTGCTATATATATGGGGAATACAACAATCTCAGCTCTGTCGATTTTGTTGCGAAGAGACAGAATCAATAGATCACTTATTCTGGTATTGCCCCTATGTAGCTTGTTTCTAGTCACAGGTTCAGGAATGGTTAAAAAACCACAACATGCACTTAAAATTAACCTTACAAATAGCAGTGTTGGGCGATCTGGAAAGCCATAGGCAATCAATAAATAATACAATAATACTCGTAGGAAAGGTTTTCATCTTTAGCTCACAATCAGTGGATAATATACGATTAAAAAGATTCTAACATTTTGTAAAACATCACAGCACAATTGATAAATATATGGCACATGGAAACCAAGGGCAGTCTATGGTGAGAGTGGCTGAGGGTTGGTTTTAAAGAGTTTGTTTGGTAATGTATTGTTGTTATATATAAAAGTAGCATGTATGTTAAATAGATTTTTTAAATGATTTGGGAAAATGTATGTATATGTAGCAAAAAAGCTGTAAAAAAAAAAATAGGGGTTAAAAAATAAAGAATTATAGAAATTACTCAAATATGGCTGACTGAGGATAATAACAAAAAAATTGCAATTAAACATTGTTTTTATTCAAATAAATTATAGCCATAGCTCTAGTTTTTCTCATCTTCAGGTTCACCCTCTCAAACTGAACAGGACATCAGTAGGCTTAGTCCATGCACACAGATATTTTGTATTTCTGCAGCCTCGCCTCCTGAAGTGCCATCGTACACAAAAAACTGGAAAGAAAGTACATTTTCTTATAAATATAACTTTGCACTGTTTGTCTCCGAGCATGATCTTGGTATAGCCTAGGCCTATAGTATAGTCTATGGATCATGTTGGAAGAGAGAAGAAACCTCTGTGAGGAGGGCCGGAGGGGTCCACCCCAACGACACTAACCACAGTCCTATCTCACACACCTCTCCACTCACGCTGCTCTGAACAGGCAGGGCCATGACAAAACCAGTAAAAAGAACAGACCTAGGTCCTCTGAGAAATAGACTGATTGTTTATCTTATAAGTGGTGACTCGGCCTAGTTGGAAGGTATAAATATGTCATTGTGTGACTTGTATGTTATATTAGCAGCTGACGTATCCAGTAGGTTGAATAAATCTGGTGTGTGCTTTTACGAGTTGTCAATCTGAGTTTCTCCTCTGTTCGTTCAGAACTTAACAATCCTTTTATTGAGACCACACTTGGCACACTTGATATTGCACACCCAGCAGCGAATCAGGGAGGAAGGGCATCATGAGATATAATAAGCAACTAATTCTCAAACCCTGAGCAATGTGACATTTGATTGATTGCAAATTACATGACACTCCCTGAACTAAATGTAAAAATACTAAACCCTCCCCTTGACTGAAATCTAAAAAGAATGACACTCCCTCATTTTCCTCCAGGTAACAATTATGTAAATTTCACCTCTCCCTAAGCGACTGTTGTTTAATGATATACATACTTTGAAACTACTACATATGTTTATTAAATTGTCTTTTAAAACTAGATGTATTATTTTCATCCTTGATGAGGAAGAATGTGTTTGGATAACTGCATGTAACTTGATTGATCCGCTAATGAAAAATAAATATTCTACTGCTCAGCCTATGGGTTATCTATACAAAAAATGTGTTTGTTTAATTGATAGCATGCGAAATAATTTAAATGTCTATGTATCTACTCAATACATGTCACTACACCTCTACATGCCAATTAGCTAGCCCCCAGTATGTTCTACAATGCATACAAATAATGTTTTGCAGTATAAAGGACATTTTTCATATTTAAATAAATGTGAAATAAAACGAATGTATTTGTAATTTAAAAAAATAATATTTTTTGTGTTTTCTATGGTGCCAAAGTCCAGGGACAATATTACTACCACAATTCAAGTATGACCTTCTTAATATTGGCCAATGGAACCAGAGAGGAAGCTTGTGTTACCCTTTCCATGCCCCATTGTTCAGAGTGGAAGAGCTGTGAACTCACCTGTGATGGTCCACATCTACTACAACCTTTCCTATTGTGTTAGTAACCAACACAGCATTTTAGGAAGCCATTGTTCAAAATGTGTTCATACGTAAGATTACAATGGGAGGGGGTGTGGCATGCACAGGGGAGGACCAGGAGGTTGATTTCAGACGTCTATTTAGGACTGGGATCCTATCCAGAGTTGACAGATTGACAGTGAGGACAAACCCAGCCTGCCTCTCCTTCCACACTGAGTCCAAACCTACAGTCACTGGGTCCTGATTGTGACAGTGGAGCCCAGTTTGCACTGCAGGATCGAAAGTTTGTATCAGTGAAACTGGAAGACTGCAGTCAAACAATGGAGCTGAATGTCATCATTAAAGATGAAGAGGAGGAGAACATTGGGAAATCTTTTATTCATGGTAAAACCAGGTTCTAGCTTTAAATGCTATTCATGAATTAAACCTCTAAGTTATGACCCAGTCTATTGCTATGTTGAATTATGACATTACACATCACTGAAGAACTTCCAACTGTACAAATGTAGTTATGAAAGTTCAATCAGTAAGGCTGGTCTGAATGGTTTGTTACTTCATTCATCTAGTAAACTCTATGGTGCAGTTCCGCTGACACAGATTAAGCCTAATCCTTGAATAAATTCCACTTTTAAATTGTACTAACTGAAATGGCTTTTCTCAGACATGGTTTAAAATAGTCTCAGACTTGTCCTAGTCTAGATTTAAAATCAGTATTATTTAATCTAGATCTAACTAGTGGGGAACCATGAGGGCCTTCAGAGAAGGTTAAGGCTTGATAAAAATGTATATATTTTTAAAAATAAAATTTCGTTTAAATTTGTATTTCGTTTTAATAATTGTAATAATTTTCTGATTTCATCTCTTCAGTTGTTGTTGGAAAGAGAAGGGTTAACACTGAAGAGAAAAAAAATATCCAATCAGGATTTTCTTTGGTGGTCTCTGGGTAGAAAAATCTAGCTAGCTCAGCCAGCCATAAGCAAGAGTCTTTGGTAACAGCATATATAGAGTGTGTCTGAAAGTGGGCGTGTTGACTGAAGTGGGAGGATCAACAGAGGTGGGTGTATGGAAAGTGAATCAGCTAATTGAGAAGATTTGTTGCCACTCAAGACCGTTTTGTGTGGCTGATTTGATTGTTGCACAACCAGTTGATTGTTTGACAACTGTAGCATTTTATCTAAGCAAAACCCTAACCTTTTTCCTAACCTTAACCTCATTATCCTAACCTGCCACGTTAATTATCCTAACCATTTTCCTAATCCTAACTTCATTCTCCAAACCGGCCACGTGAATTATCCCAACCTGCTAGGTTAGTTCTCTTAACCTGCTATGTAAACATTACGCTGATCAGCATGTACCTGGGTATGGCTGGTCTGAACAATAATGGAGTGCTGATGTTAAAATTCCACCTTTCCAGAAACAAGTCTCTCACCGTTGTCGCTTGTTATAGACCCCCTTCAGCCCACAGCTGTGCCCTGGACACCATATGTGAATTGATTACCCCTCATCTATCTTCAGAGTTCGTACTGTTAGGTGATCTCAACTGGGACATGCTTAACACCCCGGCCGTCCTACAATCTAAGCTAGATGCCCTCAATCTCACACAAATGATCAAGGAACCTACCAGGTGCAACTCTAAATCCGTAACCATGGGCACCCTCTTAGGTATCATCCTGACCAATTTGTCCTCTAAATACACCTCTGCTGTCTTCAATCAGGGTCTCAGCGATCATTTCCTCATTGCCTGCGTGCGTAATGGGTCCGCGGTTAAACGACCACCCCTCATCACTGTCAAACGCTCCCTAAAACACTTCAGCGAGTAGGCCTTTCTAATCGACCTGGCCGGGGTATCCTGGAAGGATATTGACCTCATCACGTCAGTAGAGGATGCCTGGTTGCTCTTTAAAAGTGCTTTCCTATCCATCTTAAATAAGCATGCGCCATTCAAAAAATATAGAACTAAGAACAGATATAACCCTTGGTTCACCCCAGACTTGACTGCCCTTAACCAGCACAAAAACATCCTGTGGCGTTCTGCATTAGCATCGAATAGCCACCGCGATATGCAACTTTTTCAGGGAAGTTAGGAACCAATATATTCAGTCAGTTAGGAAAGCTAAGGCTAGCTTTTTCAAACAGAAATTTTATACATTTTATTATGAACGCATTAGATTGACGGTAACAGTAGTCAGATTAGGCTACAGGTAAAACAAATGTTAAAAAACACTGTCTGTTGTTGACAAGCATATTCAGTTAATATTCATATTTAATTCAGTGATTGAAATGATGAGCCCATCCCTCAGTAGCCTATTCCAGCAGGCTACTGGGAAACAAGCACTTCTTATTGAGGAATTGCCTCGCATTCATGTTGAACAAATTAGTCTGGAAATCTGAAGTAAGCAAGCTGCTAAATCGTTCAGTTTACATCTTGCCTACATCTTGTCTAGGCTACTGTAGACTATCTGAAATTATATGTAGGTCTATCAGGCTACCTGCCTTTATCCAAGCAAACTATGTCAAAATGTAATTAGAAACATAAACCCAGATTTTTTACTGTTGCCTATGTCTTTTGAAATGACAAGTCAATCTCGCAAATAGGTCATTTATAACGGCTGTAGTCTTACAATCTGGCACATAATAACTGCACAATTTCCATAAATTAGCCTAACATTCGTTTTTTTTTAAATGTTCATCCAAATGTTTCTTGCTCAGAGATTTCGAGATCCTCTGCCAGCTTTCATCTCTCAAACTCTCCTTTCGGATTTATCTATTGTTATGCACATGCGCAAAGGGTATTTATTTACAATAATGAACCTGATTCAAGCCCAGAATGCTGATTGGCTGAAAGCCGTAATATATCAGACCATATACCAGGGGTATGACAAAACATTACTTTTTACTGTTCTAATTACGTTGGTAACCAGTTTATAATAGCAATAAGGCATCCTTGGGGTTTGTGGTATGTGGCCAGGCACTCCGCGTTGCGTTGTGGTTAAGAACAGCCCTTAACCGTGGTATGTTGCCCATATACCATACCCCCTTGTGCCTTATTGCTTAGTCAAGTCGACATTCATTGATAGAAAATGATCTGGTGAGTTTAATAAAGGTGTTATGTAAAGGTCGTATAAAATGTGTTATATCTGGAGTTTCCTCGGACAATGAGGTTCATCTTCTTATGCAGAAGATTCCTGAGTGTTTGGAGCACTAAACCGTGTGTAGATGGAAAGAAGGAGGAAAGTCAATCGGTTTTACTGATGTTGGAAGAAGAGTATCAACCTACTAATCTTTTTGGTATTTATTAGGTTCCCCATTAGCCGCTGCAAAAGCATCAGAATTGTTCACTTCTTTCATTAACTTCTCAAACCCCGGCTTGGTCTGATTCCCAAGCGTTCTCGCAAGTCTCGCGTTGTTGCGTCTCTTGGTTTAGGAACTCTGTGGCTGTTGTGGGGGAACAGGAATTTCCGGCCAGGCGCGCATCATTCTTCATAACAAAGAAAGCGCTAGAATTGTGCAGTAGAGACGATTACTTTTGTCTCCGTTTCAAATTGATTGCTACAGGTATGTAATAGCATGTTTAAACTTTCTAATATCGAAAGAACATGTCATAAAAAAACGTTAAGGTATTATCACGTTTAGTTAAGGTTTTATGTTCTATTTTTGTGTCAAACTGAGTGAGTGAAGAACGCAGTCAAACACTGGAGCTGAATGTCAACATTAAAGATGAAGAAGAGGAGAAGATTGGGAAATCTCTTTCTCATGGTAAGCACAGTTTCTATCTAACTAAGTTTGTTATTCATTCCAACTTCTCACTGTGTATGAAAAGTTGCAGTAGAACTGTTTCATGATGAACTGTTTCAATGAGAAGGTAGATGTTTTTCCTGTGTTGCTCAGTTGGTAGATCATGATCCTCTCATCGCCAGGGTTGTGGGTTCGATTCCCATGGGGGACCAGTACGAAAAAAGTATTAATGTATGCACTCATTACTGTAAGTTGCTATGGATATGAGCGTCTGCTAAATGACTAATGTAAATTTGCAGTACGTGAGGAGATAAAGAACATTCCTTTCTTCATTACATCTGTCACATTATTATGTAGTTTACGGTAGTCCCCCCAGTCACGTGGTGTTTGATGACAAACACACAACGAGAAGAGACCGGAGCCTTGTGAGTCAGTTACTGTTGTGCAGCATGCGCCATCTAATTACAGTATGGAATTCACAACTAAATGTTTGCCAGCTAAATATCTTACAACTGTTAAGTTAACAGTCTACAATGTGTTAAATGCTCTGCAGTTGTCTATTTGGTTTGCTAATTTAGTAGCTAGTTAGCTACCTAGCTAAGTGGTTAGCTTCTTCTAAAATCAAGCATTCGCTTGGTAACAGCAGAGAATGCCCTCCTGGATCAAGAGCCCTGCAGGCTAATATTCGTTTGGGGGTGCAGCAAACTGAGTAGTGTTTTTCAGTTACCTGTATATTTGTATAGTTTGTCAGACTCTACACAAAATGTTCGCAATGCGCTCATTAGCATTTAGTATTCTCTATGAGGATTCCTTAGTGCTTGTTAGCATTTTGATAGCATTCTGCTGAGTGACTTTTTAAACAGCTGTAGTCAACTTGTGCTCTAGGTAATAGATAAAGCACCTCGCGTTCATAAATTTGCCCGTTTAGATAATTTTTCATAATGTACTAGTTTCCCAAAACAGTGGTCTGAGCCAGTAACGTGTGTCAAACGGTGGCTATAAAATATATTTTGATTTAACACTTTTCTTTTTGGTTACTACATGATTCCATATGTGTTATTTCATAGTTTGTCTTCACTATTATTCTACAATGTAGAAAAATATAAAAAATAAAGAAACCCTCGAATGAGTAGGTGTTCTGAAACCTTTTACCGGTAGTGTATATCTGCAGAAATAAGACCGATCCTGCTTGTGTTGCCTGTTTGTTTCTAATAGCCTACTGATTCCGTGAGCACAAAGCCTCACGCAACATGTCGGATAAACAATTAAAAAAATTCAGCTGTTTTTTTTAATCTTTGCTATGCTGTAATAAAGGCTTAACCAAACGTTTCAACAGACTCAGTTATGCTTATAATTTATTTAGTGTTGTTTATATTGTTCCAAATAGTCACAACATTTTTCTTGTAATCTAACAGCACCTGTTTGGCACACATAATATGCACAGTGTTTGCTCCGTACCTTCTTTTTCTTGATCTCCAGAATGTTCCACAACTAGTCACATTTATTCCACACATCTGACTTCCCCTTTACCTCCTGAGCAACCAGTAAACATTCTCCCGTTTCGAGTTTGTCACGTCCTCTGCAACCATTTTGCTGTTACAGTATTCTGAGTTTGTTATAACCAATTTATTGATGTGATTATGATATGATGTAGGTTTGGCCCTATTGGTCAGGTGCATGTGATGTATACATGGGTCACAAAGAGAGCAAAAGTTGAGGCAATAGATAATGTTTTTCCTTAACAAATGAGGGATTTCAGCAACAGAACTTTTCAGTCAGAAATGTCTGTAATTATGTTGCAGCTTCAGCAATATGGACAGTGTGATGAACACTGTTGATGTTCTGTGGTGGTCGCTACAGCAGGGAAGAGAGAGAGACAACAGGTGCTAGTCTTTTTGTTGTTGTAAGTCTGAGCACAATCGTATCAATTGCGGTCGAACTCCCTCTAGCCATTTGTGTGTTTTAGTTTAAGCGCAGTTTGATTAAATAATTATCAGACAAGCTCAGTGCATGTGGTTGATTTGATTAAAACACGTGTCTATATATGGAGAAATAGATGTTACATTTTTTTCGACCCATCGATTGGTGGAAAGAACAGACTACTCTTGGTGCCCTAATGGACTGTGCAAGGTGTTTTTTGAAATGTATTTTTATTTCACCTTTATTTAAACAGGTAGGGTAGTTGAGAACAAGTTTTCATTTACAACTGCGACCTGGCCAAGATAAAGCAAAGCAGTGCGACACAAACAACAACACAGAGTTACACATGGAATAAACAAGCGTACAGTCAACACAATAGAAAAAAAGAAAGTCTATATACAGTGTGTGCAAATGGCGTGAGGAGGTAAGACAAATATATAGGCCATAGTAGCGAAGTAATTACAATTTAGCAAATTAACACTGGCGTGATATATTAGCAGATGATGATGTGCAAGTAGAAATACTGGTGTGCAAAAGAGCAGAAAAGTAAATAAAAACAATATGGGGATGAGGTAGGTAGATTGCGTGGGCTATTTACAGATGGGCTATGTACAGCTGCAGCGATCGGTTAGCTGCTCAGATAGCTGATGTTTAAAGTTAGTGAGGGAAATATAAGTATCCAGCTTCAGCGATTTTTGCAATTCGTTCCAGTCATTGAAAGTATTCTACAGAGAGGCTGGCCCATGTTGACTCAAAAGCTTCCCACAGTTGTCAAGTTTGATGGATGTCCTTTGGTTGGTGGACCGTTCTTGATACATAAGGGAAAATGTTCAGCATGAAAAACCCAGCAGCATTACAGTTCTAGACACAAACCGGTGCACCTGGCACCTATGATCATACCCTGTTCAAAGGCACTTAAATCTGTTTTCTTGCCCATTCACCCTCTAAATGGCAGACATTCGATCCAAATGATCTCAAGCCTTAAAAATCTTTCTTTAACCCGTCTCCTTCCCTTCATGTACACCGATATGAAGTGGATTTAACAAGTGACATCAATAAGGGATCATAGCAGTCACCTGGTCAATCTGTCATGGAAAGAGCAGGTGTTCATAATATTTTGTACCACTGACTTTTTTTTCTTCTGCTGCTGTTCACACAGGTCATGTTGAGACATTCTCTACATCCAGAGAGCAACAGCAGGAAGAGAGCTAAGAGGTCTCACCACTGCCCACATTGTGAGGAGATTTTCCCATTTCTATCAAAGCTAAAAATACACCTAAAAATACACACAGGAGAGAATCTGTATTCCTGTACTGACTGTGGGAAAAGATTCACATCATCACATTCTCTGACAGTTCATCAGAGTGCACACAGGAGAGAAGCCTTACTCCTGCTCTGACTGTGGGGGGAGATTCTCTCGACGGAGCCACTTAAAAAGACACCAACATATACACACAGGAGAGAAGCCTTACTTCTGCTCTGACTGTGGGAAGAGTTTCTCCCTATTAGATAGCTTAAAAGCACATGCATGTATACATATTGGAGAAAAGCCTTACTCTTGCTCTGGCTGTGGGAAGAGGTTCTCTCAACGGAGCAACTTAAAAATACACCAACGTTTACATACAGGAGAAAAGCCTTATTCCTGCTCGGACTGTGAAAAGAGTTTCTCCCAATTGGATAAGTTAAATAGTCACCAGCGAATACATACAGGAGAGAAGCCTTACTTCTGCTCTGACTTTGGGACTTGTTTCAGCCAAATTGATACCTTAAAATGTCACCAGCGAATACATATAGGAGAGAAGCCTTACTCTTGCTCTGACTGTGGGCAGAGCTTCTCTCAACACAGCAGCTTAAAGGAACACCAACGTATACACACCGGAGAGAAGCCTTACTCCTGCTCTGAATGTGGGATGAGTTTCTCTCTACAGGACAGCTTGAAATCACACCAACGTATACACACAGGAGAGAAGCCTTACTTCTGCTCTGACTGTGGAAAGAATTTCTCTCGACACAGCAGCTTAAAGAAACACCAACGTATACACACAGGAGAGAAGCCTTACCTCTGCTTTGAATGTGGGAAGAGTTTTACAACATCAAGTGCTCTGACAGTTCATCAGGGAGTGCACACAGGAGAGAAGCCATACTCCTGCTCTGACTGTGGGGGAGTTACTCTCGACTGGGAAACTTAGAAACACACCATCGTACACATACGGGAGAGAAGCCTTACTCTTGTTCTGACTGTGGTAAATGCTTCACAACATCAAGTGCTCTGACAGTTCATCAGAAAACACACACAGGAGAGAAGCACACCAACGGATACACACAAGCCAAGACTTTTGCAGATTAAAATCTTACGTTTTCAGTGGATTGGCAATGGACCCATTTTAAAGTATCCTTTTTTGGTAACAAAAGGAGAGAAGCTTCATCAGTTCTCTCAGACCAGCAAAGATTAAAGTCACTTCATCACTTAATTCTCATTAAAGAAGTGGTAAGTGAATTGGATCAAATGAAGAAAGTGTAGAACACTACTGTAATCCTATTGTTTCTCACTGTGAGAGAACTGTGCAGAGGAAAAGGAGCATTACAGAATGTTAGCCTCTTTTTACTGATCAGTGTGCATCTTGTCAGTTTTGGTGTGTTTTGTTAGCTTCTACTGCAAAGATATTGAGATGTCCTTGGATTGGCCCTTAGTGTTGAATATCCTCTTAGGTTTCTCTTGTTGAAACAATGGAGTCTGATGGTTGACTGTGTAGTACTGCTTCCCTCTGCAGTTTTCTGTGGGAATGAGCTAGTCGACACAGCATGTATGAGATAGAGATGGTGTGATGATCAGTTTTCAGCATATATATGCCTTACTCCTTGTTTTTCTATTGGTAACCCAATAGAAAAACAAGTGAAAATATATAAAATGCAGCTACTTGGCTGTTATTCTAGCAACACGGTTTCACGTGACTGTTAGCCATAGTTGGCTAGCTAGCAAGCAAGCAAGGGATAAGAAACGACTTGGTCGCATCTGTAGATACAGAATAATAATACTTTGACTGGATCGAGTCTCTGGCAACCTATCCAATAGAATGAACGGACATCTTTTCTCAGCCAATCAAAATCATGAATCAGTGTGATTTTATGGATATATACAAAGAAATGTTGATAGAAAAACAGGTAAAACGACATGAAATGCAGCTAGTTTGCTGTGTTACCAGCGTCAGTTTGAAATGATTGTGTTTGCTGTGTAGATGGCTAGCTGTGTAGATGGCTAGCTAACAGTGTCCTGACTAGCTTCTCTGAACAGTGTCCTGACCAGAGAGCACATTTTCTGTGCCATGCGAAATCCAAAACAGCTTAAACAAATGCAGATGTTTGACCAGTTTTTTTATTTAATTGGTAACCCATTGTATAAAAGCAAATGTTCCCTAGAGGTTTTGGACAACTTTTTTTTTTGCATGGCTTTGCTGATCTATGGTACTCTTACCTATGACTGCAGCACAGCCATGCTAAACAATTGTTTTAGTATAGTCTAATGTGATGTGCCATCTGTAAATACGAATACATTTGTTTAAATTGCGAGACTAGTTGGTTTAGCCACAGAAAAAGACAGCAACCTTCCCGCTAGTCATGGTTGGCTGAGATAATAAGTGGGCTGGACATGCCTAGAGATGAGTTTGTATTGGTCTGCGATATAGCACGTATTGCGTAGTACTTCTGCGTAAGTGTTGCTCTCCACTTTTCTGGAGGACTGAGTTTTGAAATCAGAGGAATTAGAGTATGATAGCAAAGGAGATGGAGAAAACACGTCTCTGGATTACATCTTCAAACTAAGGGCAAACATGGCATCTGTGACAGGGAGACGCATCCATCCATGATGTATACGGGTAAGATAATGTAGCTAGCTAGACTTTCAGATATTACATGTTTCTAATTTTGACAGTGGTTTAATTTCAAGCTAAAGTGGCTTGAAATTAGGCTATAATGTTAGCTAGCTAACAATGAACCTGGTTGGTTAGCTACCTGCAGATTCATGCAGGGTAGTAATGTCATGAGTTGGGATTATGGTTAATTGTTTACCTAGCTAGCTACATGTCTTAACCTCTATGGGCTAGGTGGGACGCTTGCGTCCCACCTACGTAACAGCCACTGGCAGCCTGTGGCGCGATTTTCAAAACCTTAAAAATCCTATTACTTCAATTTCTCAAACATATGACTATTTTACAGCTATTTAAAGACAAGACTCTCGTTAATCTAACCACACTGTCCGATTTCAAAAAGGCTTTACAACGAAAACAAAACATTAGATTATGTCAGCAGAGTACCAAGCCAGAAATAATCAGACACCCATTTTTCAAGTCAGCATATAATGTCACCAAAACCCAGAAGACAGCTAAATGCAGCACTCACCTTTGATGATCTTCATCAGATGACAACCCTAGGACATTATGTTATACAATACATGCATGTTTTGTTCAATCAAGTTCATATTTATATCAAAAACCAGCTTTTTACATTAGCATGTGACGTTCAGAACTAGCATACCCCCCGCAAACTTCCGGGGAATTCGCTAACATTTTACTAAATTACTCACGATAAACGTTCACAAAAAGCATAACAATTATTTTAAGAATTATAGATACAGACCTCCTCTATGCACTCGATATGTCCGATTTTAAAATAGCTTTTTGGTGAAAGCACATTTTGCAATATTCTAAGTACATAGCCCAGGCATCACGGGCTCGCTATTTAGACACCCGGCAAGTTTAGCACTCACCATAATCATATTTACTATTATAAAAGTTTGATTACCTTTTGTTGTCTTCGTCAGAATGCACACCCAGGACTGCTACTTCAATAACAAATGTTGGTTTGGTCCAAAATAATCCATCGTTATATCCGAATAGCGGCGTTTTGTTCGTGCGTTCCAGACACTATCCGAAATAGTAAAGAAGTGTCGCGCGCATGGCGCAATTCGTGACAATAAAATTCTAAATATTCCATTACCGTACTTCAAAGCATGTCAACCGCTGTTTAAAATCAATTTTTACGCCATTTTTCTCGTAGAAAAGCGATAATATTCCGACAGGGAATCTCCTTTTCGGCAAACAGAGGAAAAAATCCCAAAGGCAGGGGCGGTCGGGTCAGGCGCATAAACCCAGTGTCCCTTGATCGGCCACTTGAGAAAGGCGATAATGTGTTTCAGCCTGGGGCTGGAATGACGACATTCTGTTTTTTCCCGGGCTCTGAGCGCCTATGGACGACGTGGGAAGTGTCACGTTAGAGCAGAGATCCTTAGTAAATGATAGAGATGGAAAAGAAGTTCAAGAAATGGTCAGACAGGCCACTTCCTGTAAAGGAATCTCTCAGGTTTTGACCTGCCATTTGAGTTCTGTTATACTCACAGACACCATTCAAACAGTTTTAGAAAATTTAGGGTGTTTTCTATCCATATGTAATAAGTATATGCATATTCTAGTTACTGGGTAGGAGTGGTAACCAGATTAAATCGGGTATGTTTTTTATCCAGCCGTGTCAATACTGCCCCCTAGCCCTAACAGGTTAACAAAAGACTCCACTATGCAAGTAACCATTTCAGTTGCATTTGTAATTTCAGTCTGAGTATGCCAGAGTGCAGAATAACTGATGAATTTATGAACGCTCAACACAGTTGAATATGGCCGGTCTCAGTAAATGTCTGCAAAAAAGCGTAAATAAATTGTTGCCAGCGGCACAGTTAGTCATCAACGCTCAGGATAACATGACAACAGCCTAACCAGCTCTGCTAGGGGGAGTAAAATGGTCAGTTGGGTGTCCTCTCATTTGTTTCTGGAAGTAGCTAGCAAGCAAGCCAATGTTAGCCATTTAGCTGTGGGGCTAAAGCTTAAGAGGGTGTGAACAATGCTGAATGGGTGTAAGCAAAGATGAGCTCTCCAGTAGGTACCAAAACATTCAAAAGACATTTTCTCAAAAGTGAGGTTACAAGTATCAAGTTTATGGCTGAGCTGGCCGCCCGGCCAAACTAAGATATTGGGGGAGAAGGACCTTTGTCAGGGAGGTGACCAAGAACCACTCTGACAGACCTCCAGAATTCTTCTGTGGAGATGGGAGAACCTTCCAGAAGGACAACCATCTCTGCAGCACTCCACCAATCAGGCCTTTATGGTAGAGTGGCCAGACGGAAGCCACTCCTCAGTAAAAAGCACATGACAGCCCGCTTGGAGTTTGCCAGAAGGCACCTAAAGGACTCTGACCATGAGAAACAAGATTCTCTGGTCTGAAGAAACCAAGATTGAACTCTTTGGCCTGAATGCCAAGCTTCACGTCTGGAGGAAACCTGGCACCATCCCTACGGTGAAGCGTGGTGGAAGCAGCATCATGCTGTGGGGATGTTTTTCAGCGGCAGGGACTGGGAGACTAGTCAGGATCAAGGGAAAGATGAACAGAGAAAAGTACAGAGATCCTTGATGAAAACCTGCTCCAGAGCGCTCAAGACCTCCAACTGGAGCGAAGGATCACCTTCCAACAGGACAACACAGGAGTGGCTTCAGAACAAGTCTCAATGTCATTGAGTGGCCCAGCCAGAGCCCGGACTTGAACCCGATCGAACATCTTTGGAGAGACCTGAAAATATCTGTGCTGCGACGCTCCCCATCCAACCTGACGGAGCTTGAGAGGTCCCGTGTGGCTCAGTTGGTAGAGCATGGTGTTTGCAACGCCAGGGTTGTGGGTTTGTTTCCCACGGGGGACCAGTACGGAAAACATTTTATGAAATGTATGCATTCACTACTGTAAGTCACTCTGGATAAGAGTGTCTGCTAAATGACTAAAATGTAAATTTAAAAATGAGAGGATCTGCAGATAAGAATGGGAGAAATTCACCAAATACAGGTGTGCCAAGCTTGTAGCGTCATAACCAGGAAAACTTGAGGCTGTAATCACTGCCGAAGATGCTTCAACAGAGTAAAGGGTCTTAATACTTTCTAAGAATTAGTTTTTTTTACAAACATTTCTAAAAACCCGTTTTTGCTTTGTCATTATGGGGTATTGTGTGTAGATTACTTAACGTAACAAAATGTGGAAAAAGTCATGGTGTCTGAATACTTTCTGTATGCACTGTGTGTGTATATATGAATGTGATGTGGTAGCCTACTTCTTTTAGTTAAGAAAGTCAACACAGTATTAACATTATTAATAATGGGTAATGCATAATAAGCTAATAACTTATAGCCTCTGTCTCTTGTGCAATACGCACCTGTGCTCCACTGGCCTCTCCTTAAACCCTCCTTAGCTCTTGGACTCGCATTTCTTCTACTAACAGACTATTGGAAGAGAGAAGCAAGCTCTTTTTTTGCTGAATATTAATTACAGCAGCCAATCGAACTCATGGGTAGTTTTAAAGAGGGAACGCTCAATGGTGGTAGAATATATAGCAGTTATTGATTCAGACCCAAAACCATTCAATCTTCGTGAAGAGAAAGCCGTCTGCATCTTATTGTATTCCTATATTATTGTAGTCCTATATTATCTTATTGTAGTCCTATATTATATTGTAGTCCTATATTATTCAAGCATGTCATTACAATAATAAAGATGAGGACAACAGGACTTATTTAACTGTTGAAAGTCAGGAAGGAATGAAGCAACCATAGAAAAAGGAGGTAGGCTAATAACATGAGGGGAAATATTATGAAATCCATATGCATCTACCTACTAATTATACAAATGTAAAATAGTCCCTAGTATATTTCAAAATGATTATCACATTTGCTAGCTTATAATTGTAACTTTGTAGGTCGCATGTCCTGCACCAGATTGGCATGTACTTAGGTCATCTTATCAATACAGACTGATTATCTTAGAGGGGGTGAGTGGTGACTCGGCCTAGTTGGAAGGTATAATAATGTACTTGTATGTTGTATTTGCATCTGAAGCATCCAGCGGGTTGAATAAATCTGGTTTGTGCTTTTACTAGTTGTCCATCTGAGTTTATACTCTGTTCGTTCAGAACTTAACAATAATTTAATTGAGACTACACTTGGTACACTTGATATTGCTCACCCAGCAGAGAATCAGGGATGAGGCATCATGAGATATAATAAGCAACTAATTCTCAAACCCTGAGCAATATGACATTTAATTGATTCCAAATGACATGACCCTCCCCTGAACTAAATTTACAAATTAATAAACCCTCCCTCATTTTTCTCCAGGTAACAATTGTCAATTTCGATCTCTCCCTAAGCGACTTTTGTTTTAATGATATACATACTTTGAAACTGTTTATTAAATTGTCTTTTAAAACTACATTTATTTTCGTCATTGATGATGAATGTATTTGGGTAACTGCATTGAATTTGAATATTCTACATTAATTTGTGCTGCTCAGTCAATGGGTTATCTATGCAGAAAATGTTTTTGTTTAATTGATAGACATTTAAATGATTTAGCATGCTATCTACTCAATACATGTCAGTACACCTCTACATGCCAATTCGCTAGCCTCCTTTCATATTTAAATAAAAGTGAAATAAAACAAATATATTATTTTTTAAATAATTGTAAAGTGTTTTCTATGGTGCAAAAGTATGACCCACTTACTATTGGGGAATGGAACCAGAAAGGAAGCTTGTGTTACCCTTTCCATGCCCCATTGTTCAGAGTGGAAGAGCTGTGAACTCACCTGTGATGGCCCACATCTATCACAACCTTTCCTATTGTGTTCGTAAGCACCACAGCATTTTAGGAAGCCATTTATCAAAATGTGTTCATGCATACAGTACAATGAGAGGGGGTGGAATGCACAGGGGAGGACCAGGAGGTTGAGCTCAGACCTCTATTTTGGATTAGCATCCTATCCAGAGTTTCCAGATTACCACTGAGTACAAACCCAGACTGCCTCTCTCCTTCCACACTGAGTACAAACCTACAGTCACTGGGTCCTGATTGTGACAGTGGAGCCCAGTCTGCACTGCGGGATCCAGAGATGGCGTCACTGAAGCTGGAAGACTGCAGTCAAACACTGGAGCTGAATGTCATCATTAAAGATGAAGAAGAGAAGGAGAAGATGGTCCGGATTCCGACAGGATTTTGAGAAGGTCACTGAAAAGACCCTTGCCGACAAATGGGGAGCTCAGAACGCATTTGAAGACACTCGGGGAAGGAAGGCAAGGCATCATTTTGATGAGCTATGCGGGGACGAGCAACTGTCTGATGGGGACCACAAACTATGGGACCACGCAGTCACCTAGAGATAAACATACTTTGGTGCGAAAAGTGCAAATCAATCCCAGAACAACAGCAAAGGACCTTGTGAAGATGCTGGAGGTAACAGGTACAAAAGTATCTATATTCACAGTAAAACGAGTCCTATATCGACATAACCTGAAAGGCCGCTCAGCAAGGAAGAAGCCACTGCTCCAGAACCGCCATAAAAAAGCCAGACTACGGTTTGCAACTGTACATGGGGACAAAGATTGTACTTTTTGGAGAAATGTCCTCTGGTCTGATGAAACAAAAATAGAACTGTTTGGCCATAATGACCATCGTTATGTTTGGAGGAAAAGGGGGGAGCTGAAGAACAACATCCCAACCGTGAAGAACGGGGGTGGCAGCATCATGTTGTGGGGGTGCTTTGCTGCAGCAGGGACTGGTGCACTTCACAAAATAGATGGCATCATGAGGGAGGATAATTATGTAGATATATTGAAGCAACATCTCAAGACATCAGTCAGGAATTGAAAGCTTGGTCGCAAATGGGTCTTCCAAATGGACAATGACCCCAAGCATACTTCCAAAGTTGTGGCAAAATGGCTTAAGGACAACAAAGTCAAGGTATTGGAGTGGCCATCACAAAGCCCTGACCTCAATCCTATAGAACATTTCTGGGCAGAACTGAAAAAGTATGTGCGAGCAAGGAGGCCTACAAGCCTGACTCAGTTACACCAGCTCTGTCAGGAGGAATGGGCCAAAATTCACCCAACTTATTGTGGGAAGCTTGTGGAAGGCTACCCAAAATATTTGACCCAAGTTAAACAATTTAAAGGCAATGCTACCAAATACTAATTGCGTGTATGTAAACTTCTGACCCAACTGGGAAATGTGATGAAAGAAATAAAAGCTGAAATAAATCATTCTCTCTACTATTATTCTGACATTCACATTCTTAAAATAAAGTGGTGATCCTAACTGGCCTAAAATAGGGAATCTTTACTAGGATTAAATGTCAGGAATTGAGTTTAAATGTATTTGGTGTATAAGGTGTATGTAAACTTCCGACTTCAACTGTATGTATTCATGTCAGTAGGCTGTGCAATACAAAACGGGAATAAAACTATTCTAAAAGTGGGTAAGAGTTGAAAGCTAAAAAGGGGCAAAAGTTGTGAAAATTGAGCTATATCATCATCCACTCAGTATCATAAGGGTTAGTAACTACACAGACTCATTTCATATCATCCTCCACTCACTATCACAAGGGTTACTAACTACAAAGACTCATTTCATATCATCCACTCAGTATCACAAGGGTTACTAACTACAAAGACTAATTTCATAGAACTTAAAAAAACTGGCAATTTTTCTACTTAAATTTTTTGGTCGATTCTCTGAGCACTCCAGACAGCTCCGTGAATAAACAAATGCTGACAATACTGGTGTCATCCCTGCAAGACTCAGTAGCATGAAATAACATTACCTTCTCATTGTAACAGTTCATCATCAAACAGTTCTACTGCAAATTTTCATGCCCAGTGGGAAGTTGGAACGAACAACACAAGCTTTGTTGTGCAGTGTGGAGTTTCTCAGCGATGTGATGTCAGAACGACAGAATTCAACCTAGCAATAGACTGGGTCATGTCATGACTTGCCCTTTTGGGTGAGGATCATAGGCGCCAGATCCCCTCACCCTTCCCCCCCCCTCTTTCGCTCTCTCCCACCAGTTTTATGGTCCCCTTAACATGTGTCTTGAGGTCGACATCAATTCTTACTGACCTCCAGGCATTGACCTGGAAATGATCTGATGACGTCAGACTCATTCTGAACAGGTTGCAGCCTACCAGGATACTTGGTTTTCCTTCCCTTGGCATGTGCACTTGTGTAAGCAAACGTACAACGGAACATTTAATGAGGATTTATGCTAGGATAACGTAAAACTTGTTAGCCTCTCTAGGCTAGGCGGGACGAATTCGTCCCACCTACGTAACAGCCACTGCTATCCTGTGGCGCGATTTTCAAAACCTTAAATCCTATTACTTCAATTTCTCAAACATATGACTATTTTACAGCCATTTAAAGACAAGACTCTCGTTAATCTAACCACACTGTCCGATTTCAAAAAGGCTTTACAACGAAAGCAAAACATTAGATTATGTCAGCAGAGTACCAAGCCAGAAATAATCAGACACCCATTTTTCAAGCCAGCATATAATGTCACCAAAACCCAGAAGACAGCTAAATGCAGCACTCACCTTTGATGATCTTCATCAGATGACAACCCTAGGACATTATGTTATACAATACATGCATGTTTTGTTCAATCAAGTTCATATTTATATCAAAAACCAGCTTTTTACATTAGCATGTGACGTTCAGAACTAGCATACCCCCCGCAAACTTCCGGGGAATTCGCTAACATTTTACTAAATTACTCACGATAAACGTTCACAAAAAGCATAACAATTATTTTAAGAATTATAGATACAGACCTCCTCTATGCACTCGATATGTCCGATTTTAAAATAGCTTTTTGGTGAAAGCACATTTTGCAATATTCTAAGTACATAGCCCAGGCATCACGGGCTCGCTATTTAGACACCCGGCAAGTTTAGCACTCACCATAATCATATTTACTATTATAAAAGTTTGATTACCTTTTGTTGTCTTCGTCAGAATACACACCCAGGACTGCTACTTCAATAACAAATGTTGGTTTGGTCCAAAATAATCCATCGTTATATCCGAATAGCGGCGTTTTGTTCGTGCGTTCCAGACACTATCCGAAATAGTAAAGAAGTGTCGCGCGCATGGCGCAATTCGTGACAATAAAATTCTAAATATTCCATTACCGTACTTCAAAGCATGTCAACCGCTGTTTAAAATCAATTTTTACGACATTTTTCTCGTAGAAAAGCGATAATATTCCGACAGGGAATCTCCTTTTCGGCAAACAGAGGAAAAAATCCCAAAGGCGGGGGCGGTCGGGGTCACGCGCATAAGCCAGTGTCCCTTGATCGGCCACTTGAGAAAGGCGATAATGTGTTTCAGCCTGGGGCTGGAATGACGACATTCTGTTTTTTCCCGGGCTCTGAGAGCCTATGGAAGATGTGGGAAGTGTCACGTTAGAGCAGAGATCCTTAGTAAATGATAGAGATGGAAAACAAGTTCAAGAAATGGTCAGACAGGCCACTTCCTGTAAAGGAATCTCTCAGGTTTTGACCTGCCATTTGAGTTCTGTTATACTCACAGACACCATTCAAACAGTTTTAGAAAATTTAGGGTGTTTTCTATCCATATGTAATAAGTATATGCATATTCTAGTTACTGGGTAGGAGTGGTAACCAGATTAAATCGGGTATGTTTTTTATCCAGCCGTGTCAATACTGCCCCCTATCCTAAACAGGTTAAGGATCGGTGTCCCGTCTACGGGACAGTTGTTCCCTAATTCATAATGTGTTAACAACGTGGTTTTTAGCGGGGGGGGGGGGGGGGGGGGGGAAATGAAGGTACATATAAGTGTCTTATATGGGCAGAAAGGTTAAATTATTGTTATCAAACTGCATTGTCCAATTTACAGTAGCTATTACAGCAAAAAAATGCCATGCTATTGTTTGAGGAGAGTGCAGAACAACAAAACACTTTTTTCACCGCGACAGGTTTGATACATTCACATCTGAAGGTAAAATATTTACTTACATTCTGAAATCTTGCTCTGATTTGTCATCCTAAGGGTCCCAGAGATAACATGTAGTGATGTTTTATTAGATAAAATCCTTTTTCATATCCTAAAAAGGTCCATATAGCATGCACGATCGAATTTGTATTTCCACTCATTCAACTTGCAAAGAAAGAAATCTGTGAAAATCAAATGCTAAACGTTGTTTCAACCAGTCAAATTACATTTGTGTTTATTCCTCAGACACTCAAAAAAGTTACCAGCCTTTGCTAGATCAGTCTGCATTCAGTCAATCCACTGGGAAACCAGTTTTAGCCAGGATGGCATCATGGCCATACGGCATCATTGCGCGCCGATGACACGGCCGGTGTTCACTTGATTGACTGTGTCTTTGTCAAATTACCACCTATCGTTTTGAAACAAAGCTAGCTAGATAGCCAATAAGCTGTGCTTTACAAGAGCAGGTGGAAACCCTTTGTCCGTCACACAATCTTTCAGCTAACCTAGCACGCCAGGAGGCTAGTTCCGTTTGGACATTTATGCAAGAACATGTCGAAGCGCGTTACGCATATCTGTGAGTTATGAAAACTAAGTGTTTTGCAAATTTTGAACTTACAATATGGCTACTAATATTGGAAAAGCTAAATCAAAGTCCAGGTATACAGATTGTGGAAGATATTCTAGCGGAAATCCATCGGGAAAGTAGACGCTAACATTACCTTAGACTGGTAAGTGAAATACGAGTCTTTATATTCTTTTATATTGTAAATCCAAAAGCCACAACATGTCAAAGTCAACATCCAATACACATTGGACTCCCAACTGGCGCAGTTTTCTAACACACTGCAGTACCTGGTTCGAATCCAGGCTGCATCACGTCCGGCCGTTATTGGGAGTCCCATAGGGCAGCGCAGAATTGGCCCAGCGTCGTCCGGGTTTGGCCAGGGTAGGCCGTCATTGTAAATAAGAATTTGGACTGACATGCCTAATTAAATGAAGGTTCATTTTAAAAATAAATAAATAAATAGGTACACAACCTTCACCACAGTGTTCTCCACTCAATATAATATATGTTTATAGATGTGCTGTTGTATATTTGATGTATTGCTCAAATAAAGGTTCAATATAATAAGTAATAAAGTTGAGTTCTTACTGATTTTGTTTTAGTAATAAAGACTGGCTTCAAAGAGATCACATTCTAGTCCTCCATCCCCCACTTAGTCTGACTGCTGCTCTCTCTGGCTCCACAACAAACCCCGCCCAGCCATCAAGAGGTGTGAATACCTAGCCAGCCTACAAGTACATGGTAAGTGCTTTACAGCTGAAAGGGACTTTAGACCAGCAGCACAATCTTGTGTATAGGGCGTGTTGTAAGCAGGGGCGAAAATCTGATATCAACTTTGGAGGGGACAATTACATGAAATTTTCTCAAGAGCAATTCCTGAGGGGGACACCAAAAGTAGTGCTGTAACACATAGCCTACATTGTAATATGGTAAATGTATATTGAGGAACCAAAGAAATAAGGTGTTTGCCGTACTCCTAACTACCGGTACCCAAAACTACACAACTAATCACAACAGCAATACCATTGCCTTTAACAAATCTTAGTTCAGTCACCAGTTTAAGTTGAGAGTGGGGGTATCCATGGCATTTTCCAATTATGTTCCTATTTTACAAGTCAAAAAAATGGAGAACCTTTCATAATGTTGCCAAACAAAGACTCAACAAACTTACCTGAGACTCCCTGTCTCTGCCAGTCTTTCCCTGCATATCTGTCCCCAACTCTGCTGTCTGTGTGCCATCTGTTGCCTGCTCTGCCTAATGACATCATTGTGAAACATTTCCATTAGAATTTAATTTCTTTCTTATGAACATTTTATCAACTAGTCTTTGAGATATTAGGCTACTAGGGTTCTTACTTTGCGTTTTGGTGTACTGAAAAATACTCTGATGTCCGTCTTTTATTTTTCTGCCATTTTTCTACCTGGCTGGCTGGCTACACACACACACAGTGTGTAGGTTATTTACAGTAGGAGATGGGCTTCTATCATCTTATCTTTTATCATTCTATTTGGGCTTCGATCTAAAAGGTAGCTAGCAAATGTGAAACGGATTAAAATGACAAGAGTTGACAGCTGTATGAGTTCACCATTTACACAACATATGCTGCAACCTTTTGTAATTTTAATAGTTTTTTTCATATTGGCTGGCTTCCAACAATAGCTGAATTTGCAAAGCTAGCGAGCACCAATTCCGTTTCAGTGGTGTTTGCTATAATCTTTGCTACCCGGGTTAAATAAAGGTGAAATAAAATAAATAAATAAAAGTTCCCTTGCGACAATTTAGCTTTTGCAACGAGACCATTAAATATATTTAAGACAATGGTAGAAGAGAGTGTAGTTATGTTCAGTTTGGACTTCAGTTTTTCGCTAACCTTATCACAGGGACTTTGAAGCACTAACTTACATCATCTGCATGCTGATCTTGGAATAAATTGACGATAGCAAAGATTCCATCTTTGACGAGGCCACATAAATGGAATAGGTACTAGCTAGCTTAATAGTTAATATTTGCCCGCTAGCTCTGCATATTCAGCTAGTGTGTGTGCGTGATTGACTGGATTAACCTCACGTCAGTTACGTTCATTGAGTGCCTTTCAGACAGTGGATACCACCCCTCTGTTACCTTGCCAACTAAGGAACTGGCAGTGGATCAAACCATTGTGAGGCAAAGGGAGGGGGGGGTCGCAATCTTTTGAAACTTAAAAACGCGCTATTAAGTGTCTATAATCAGCACAATTGCTTTCATTGCGTATTATTAATATTATTTAAATTACATAGTTATGTTTCAGTGATATATTGGGGGGGGACAAATCATATTTTTCCCAGGATGGGGGGGTCGTGTCCCCCCCGTCCCCCCCGGGATTTCCGCCCCTGTAAGTACAGTCATTGTAAATAATGTGTGCATTATAAATTTTTCTTTACTTTGTGTTTGTGGTGTGTTACCTTATGAAATTAGATCAGTGTTGGCTGCTAACTTGGTCATTATCTTAAATATTTCACCTATGTGTTTGGAGAGGGGCTGGAGGTGAGGAAAGAGACTGTCTGTAATGGTACTCTTATCTTTATATTGTGGAATAGGGTGCCATTTTGGATTCAACCGTAGTTCATTCTGGTAATAATTATGAGGTGTTCCCCATCTCTCCTTGCAGCCATTCGATGAGACGGGCCGTAAAACCAGCACTATGATGAGCATCATCGGGATGCGTCTGTTGTCCACTCTGGATAATGGGACAGGGTCCGCTCCTGCTGAGGACGTCCTGGATGAAGGAGGGCATCGAGAACAGCCCCGAGATACTACAGGTGATAACATTTAACCTCTCATTCTGGAAGGAGAGGGAGGTAGTTAGAGAGGGAGGGAGGTAGATAGGGATGTAGAGAACACCTCTGTGTTTGGAGACATTGGATCAGCATTCTTGTTGGCTCTCCTGTTAGTACATTTTATGTAGGGAAGCTAATGATCCATAATGTTTTGACATTCCTGGGAGTGTGTAAACTTGTATTTTTTTTTAGCATAGCATTTTTGTATGTTTTCTATAGTTATATTCTGAAAATGTATCAATTTACCAATTCGGCCACTTGGGTACATTTGGGCAAATCGTGAAGGACACCTGGGTGATTTCATACTAAATGTCATGTAGCTTGCTTAGTCTTCAAGTTATCGGTCTGAAACTTTGCACATACACTGCTGCCCTCTTGTGGACACCATCTAAATTACAACTAGAGTCATGGCTAGATTTGGGCCCTTTCTGTTGCATTTCAAAGATGGTGGTACCAGATCTATTGTGTTATATTCTCCTACATTCAATTCACATTTCCATAAACGTAAGTGTGTCCTTTCAAATGGTACCAAGAATATGCATATCCTTGCTTCAGGGCCTTAGCTACAGGCAGTTAGATTTGGGTATGTCATTTTAGGCAGCCAGGACCATAGCCGCTCCGGCCTAGCTCTCACTGCAGTCCAGTGTCATGGATGGACATCGTTGAAGTTTGGCCTCGAGTAATTTAGGAGAGCAACTTTATGAAGGCCTCCTCACAATGGCCTTATCATACAAGGCTCTACAGAAACAAAATACATGCTATTTATATTATTCACATTATTTGCATTGATGATGTATTGAAGTCAAGTGGTTCAACATTCAAATGCAGTTTGATGTACCACACAGGACAGCTTGGAAAAAGCGACGGTTGGTGGAACTCTGGCGCCACCAAGTGGACAATTGCTTCTGTTCCGTTGTGGCAGCAACGCTACCAGATATTTGATACAAGATCAAATGTTATGTCAATATTATCTCCAAATTGTTTTACCTCCCCACCGTGATATATTATTATTACAATTTAGCTGTTAATATGGTTTTAATTTAACCATTTCTGATTGGAGGGCGGATGACCACGTGACTTTAGAAGCTATCAATTTGTTAGTTTCTAACAGTGAAACATGGTTATTCCTGACGTTGATCAACTCCCAATCCATGCCACCATTTACTTAAAGCATTATCTTTTTTTATAGAAAAAAGCATACAGAGCTCATTTTGGTGTAACCATCGTCGAATTTGACGTGTCGGAGAACGGCCACTTCCTCCCGAAACCATTGTGGATATCGCTTCTTGGCCTTTTGGCTAAGGTCAGGTTCGGTACTACAACCCCTTCAGTCAGAAGTCGATGGCCGGAAGGCGTAAGAGAGAAATCCAGTTCTAATTGTTGCGGTAAGAACGTAGATTTACGGCCATTTTCCGTGAGGAGATGGCCAATAATAGCAGCGCTGGGTCGGTCCCCAGGACCGGACTGAAGAATATGATCCGATTTGCTTGGAAGAAGGAAGAGGAAATGAGAATGCCAAGGGATTCGTTTGGAAGAGCCATGCTGATGGGGGCCCTGAAGCCAAGAGTGCCTGAAGTGATGTGTCTGCAGGGAAATGCTATGGAGGAGGCATACGACGTAACAATACACATAGAAGGTATGTGCGACGTCGTAATGAATAGAGTCAAGGTGGCGGCTGAGGAGAGGCCATTATCCTTGTTTAACATAACATGCCTGTCAAAAACAAACTTCGGGACTATCAATGTACACGTGTACAATCCGCATGTTGCGGACATCGCAATAGGGGCTTTCCTGAGTAGGTTTTGTGATGTGACGTCGGGGGTGAGGTACGTGAAGGACTCGTTGGGGTTCTGGAACGGCCGCCGCCAGTTCCAGGTTCTGCTGAGGCCAGATAAAGGAGGTTTTGATGGTTTGCTCCATCCCCCGGGGCCTTTTCACTGGGCTCAGATAGGGGGATGCTTTTCTACACCCGCCAGCCCCCGTTCTGCAAGAAATGCAGGGAATATGGGCCCGTTACAGCCGCCTGCAGTGCAAGGAGGTGTCTTTTTTGTTAGTCTGGGGAACATGAGGCAAAGGACTGTAGGGAGCCGAAGGAGTGCCACGGGTGTGGTAGTAGGTTGCACCTGTTCCGGGACTGCCCGTCCCGTCGGCATTCATATGCCGAGGCGGCGACAGGGAGGAAGGAAGGAAGGAAGGAGGAGATTCTGTGGGGAAAAAAGACCCTGGGTCCAGGGAGGAGGACCCAGAGAGGAAGGAGCAGGAGAGACCATCCTCACCCACACCCACTCCACGTGCCAGGGACGGGAAGGAGATGGCATCAGGGCCGTCAGTGAAAGGAGGTGAGGGGTCCGCTATCCAGCAGCTGGAGGTGGAGGAGGCGGGTGGCAGAATGGAGGAGATGGGCTCATCACTTGATGGTGTGGAGGGGCTTGGGGCCCTGGTAGAAAATCTTCCAGTGTTGGGGTCAAGGGCAGGGGAGTGGGCCTCGGACTCCGGTGTGCTGCTCGAGCCCGGGCAGGATGGGAAGGAACCGTCAGCCGGGAGGGCGATCCCGGAGCTGGAGACGGACCCCTATGTCGGCAAGAAGAGGACGAAGCGGAAGGGTGAGGGGCAGAATGAGGTGG
This sequence comes from Salmo salar, assembly GCF_965601325.2. Classification (NCBI taxonomy): domain Eukaryota; kingdom Metazoa; phylum Chordata; class Actinopteri; order Salmoniformes; family Salmonidae; genus Salmo; species Salmo salar. The sequence goes on along the minus strand of NC_138307.1, from coordinate 30,513,961 downwards.
GAGGCTTAGGGGAGGGGGCGGGCAAGCATGTGATGGGGGTTAAAGACAGTGACGCTGATGTGTCCTCGCAGGACTCATCCTCCCTTTACCCCTAGTGAAAATGGACATGACGACCTCCACTCTATCTCTGCCTCCTGGGGATGGAGAGTCGCAGGGCTGTTCAGGGAAGCCGGAAACCTCCGTCCCCAACCCTTTCCCGGTGTCATGGGCAGATGACATGGGGGTCATAGAGGCAGGGGGAAACAGGGTGTCCCTAGTTGGGTGCGAGCAGGTGGCCTCATCTGAGGAGGACCTGTATTTGTCAGACAGGGGGAGCATTTTTGCATCCTTGTCGGAGGAGATGGAGCAGGGTAGCATCGGGTGAGCCTCCTGTTGTTGTTTTTGTTGTTAGTAGGTTTATTTGATGTTTTCATTATGGATAAAATTACTTTTGTTAGTTTAAATGTAAGGGGTTTGAGGGATAGGATAAAAAGAAGGGTGGTTTTTAGTTATTTAGAGGGTGTGGGGTTTGATTTTTGTTTTTTTACAGGAGGTTCACCTAAGGGATGTGGGGGATGTTGTGAGGTTTAAGAGGGAGTGGGATAAGGGGGAATCAGTTTGGGCTATAGGGGGGTTCACTCTTCGGGGGTAGGGATTTTGTTTGGGAATAGGAAGGTAAAGGTTGAGGGTACTTTTGTTGTTATGCAGGGGAGGGTTTTGGGGGTGGATGTCACATTAAGGGATTGTAGGTATAGATTAGTTGGGGTGTACGGGCCACAGGTGGCGGCAGACAGGAGGGAGATGGTGGACTGTCTGGCGCCCCTGTGTGTCACAAATAGGCAGTTGGTGATAGGGGGGATTTTAATATAGATTTAGGGGTAGGGGGGACAGCAGTGCAGGCGCCATCACCGGGCTAATGACTTGCCATGGTCTGGTTGATGGAGGCCTGCACACTGCTCCGACAATGGCTGGTCCCACTTGGCGCAACTCCAGGGGGGGTTGCGCAGAGGCTTGACTATATTTTTCTATCCAGGTCCTTGGGTCAGTTGTCTGGTTGCCTGTCTTCTTTTCAGATCACGACGGGGTGCTCCTGCAGGTGAGTTCTCCAGTCTGCCTCTTCGGTAGGGGGTTTTGGAAATTAGATCGGGATGTGCTGGATGAGCAAGCTTTCGTTAATGCCTTTATTGGTGTGTTTCGGGAGCTTGAAGGCCTCCGGTCCATGTGCGAGGGGGTGTAAGAGTTGTGGGACGTAGTCAAGGTAAGGATTAGGGTCTTTATTATAGGATATTGTAAGAGGAGAAAAAGGGAGGAAAGGAGGGAGGTGGATCATATCCAAAGGTTTGTCACAATTTGACCTAGGAGAGCTGTGTTTTCTCTGTTTAGTTAGGTCAGGGTGTGATAGATGGGTGGGCAGTCTATGTTTTGTTTTTCTATGTTTTGGCCGGGTATGGTTTCCAATCAGAGGCAGCTGTCTATCGTTGTCTCTGATTGGAAGCCATACTTAGGCAGCCTTTTTTCCCCTTGGTTTTCGTGGGTAGTTGTTTTCTATTTCGTTTGTGTAACCTGACAGAACTGTTGGTTGTCGTTTCGTTCGATTTCATTAAAATACAATATGAGCACTCAACACGCTGCGCCTTGGTCCCCTCTATACGACGCCCGTTACAGAACTACCCACCACGATTGGATCAAGCGGCGTGCCCGGCCAGAGATGGATACCTGGTCGATGAAGGAGTGGACCGAAAGGAGAAACTGGACTTGGGGCCAGGTAATAGACAGGTATCGTAGCCTACCGGGGAAGAACGAGAGGCAGCCCCCAAAATATTTTTGGGGGGGCACACGGGTAGTTTGGCTGGGCCAGGGGTGAGACCTGAGCCAACTCCCCGTGCTTATTGTGGTGAGCATGTGCCTGCCTCTCGCACTCTCCCTCCGGTGCACCTCCATAGCCCAGTACGTCCTGTGCCTGCTCCTCGCACTCTCCTCCAGTGCGCCTCCATAGCCCAGTACGTCCTGTGCCTGCTCCTCGCACTCTCCCTCCAGTGCGCCTCCATAGCCCAGTACGGCTGGTGCCTGCCCTGAGCACCCGGGCCTCAGTGCGTCTCTCCAGTCTGGTGAGACCTGTTCCAGCTCCACGAGAAAAGCCTCCAGTGATAATCTATGGTCTGAAGCTTGTAGAGATGATGCATGGCATGAAGCCTCCAGAGGTAATCCATGGCCCGGAGCCTGTAGGGATAATCCATGGCAAGAAGCCTGTAGGGATTATCCATGGTCCGGAGCCTGTAGGGATAATCCATGGGAAGAAGCCTGTAGGGATGATCCATGGCCCGGAGCCTGTAGAGATGATCCATGGCACGAAGCCTCCAGTGATGATCCATGGCGCGGAACCTGTATTGATGATCCAAGGCATGGAGCATGCAACAAAGGTCCCTAGTCCGGAACCTCCAGCAACGCACCTCAGTCCGGAGCCTCCAGCGATGCTCCTCAGTCCGGAGCCCCCAGCGACGCTTCTCAGTCCGGAGCCCCCAGCGACGCTTCTCAGTCCGGAGCCTCCAGCGACGCTCCCCAATCCGGAGCCTCCAGCGACGCTCCCCAGCCCGGAGCCTCCAGCGACGCTCCCCAGTCCGGTGCCTCCAGCGACGCTCCCCAGTCCGGAGCCTCCAGCGGCGGTCCGCAGCCCGGAGCCTCCAGCGGCGGTCCGCAGCCCGGAGCCTCCAGCGGCGGTCCGCAGCCCGGAGCCTCCAGCGGCGGTCCGCAGCCCGGAGCCTCCAGCGGCGGTCCGCAGCCCGGAGCCTCCAGCGGCGGTCCGCAGCCCGGAGCCTCCAGCGGCGGCGGTTGGCATTCCAAAGCCTCCGGCGATGATCCACGGTCTGGTTCCTCCAGACACACAGAAGCGGGGGGATCAACGGGCGGTGGGGGTGCTACGCCCTGAACCAGAGCCGCCGCCAATTATAGATGCCCACCCGGACCCTCCCCTATAGGTTCAGGTTTGTGGCCGGGAGTCCGCACCTTTGGGGGGGGGGTACTCTCACGCTCTGACTTAGGAGAGCTGTGTTTTCTCTGTGTAGTTAGGTCAGGGTGTGATAGGTGGGTGGGCATTCTATGTTTTGTTTTTCTATGTTTTGGCCGGGTATGGTTTTCAATCAGAGGCAGCTGTCTATCGTTGTCTCTGATTGGAAGCCATACTTAGGCAGCCTTTTTCCCCCTTGGTTTTCGTGGGTAGTTGTTTTCCGTTTTGTTGTCTGTTGCCTGACGGAACTGTTTGCTGTCGTTTTGTTTCTTTGTAAAAGTGTTTAGTTTTCATTAAAGAATAATCATGAGAACTCAACACGCCGCGCCTTGGTCCCCTCTATACGACGCACGTTACAAGGTTGCTCGAACTCGAGTATGAGGCAGGCAACCTCGGCGGGTCGGTCGACTGGGAGAGATCCACTGCCCTGAAGGCGCAACTCAGGGAGCTGCAGGAGTGGAAGGCTCGAGGTTTCCTGGAGCGTGCACATAGCGGCTTTTTAGAACATAACGAGACTTGTTCTTTAAGTCGGTTAGGGACAGACAGAGTAGGAAAGTAATGTACGGGGTTAGGGAAGAAAATGGTAGTGTAGCTAAAGAGCCGGAGGAGATGGTCAGAGCGACCACTAACCATTTCTGAGGTTTCTTTAAGGAGGGGGAAGTAGATGTAGAGCAGGGAAATGTGTTTTTAGAACACTTGTCCCGGCAATTGCTGTTGGACATTAGAGAAGCGATGGAGGCTCAGATCTCCCTCGAAGAGGTTGAGAGCGCCCTCAGGAGGATAGGAAAAGGGAAGGTGCCTGGGATGGATGGGCTGCCGGCTGAGTTTTACCTCAAGTTTTGGGGGATACTCGGACCGGTGGTCCTCGAAGTCTTGAAAGCCATCCTCGAGACGGGGGTCCCGGGGGGATCAATGGCCGTCAGTGTGCTGTCACTTCTTTACAAGAAGGGGGATGCCACAGACCATGGCAACTGGCGGCCATTGACCATGCTGTATGTAGACTACAAGCTGCTTGCAAAGGTCCTAGTGGATCGGTTGCGCACAGCTCTTCCCTACGTCGTTCATGAGGATCAAACGTGCGGGGTAGAGGGCCGATCTATTAGGTGGAACCTGCAGTTGATTAGGGACTCCATCGCTTGGGTAGAAGATAGAGGTCTGCCTTTAATGGTAGCAGCGCTAGATCAGGCGAAAGCCTTTGATCGCGTGATAGGTATTTTCTTTTCAGGGTGTTAGGTAGATTAGGATTTGGGGAGAAGTTTATAGTATGGATCCGTACTTTATATGTCGGAGCGGGGTGCCGGGTTAGCGTAAGCGGTCACATGGGTGATGTTTTTGACCTCTCGTCAGGGGTCAGGCAGGGGTGCCCGCTCTCGGCTCTCCTCTTCGTTCTGTACATGGAGTCTCTGGGGGCTATCATTAGGGCAGACACAGGGGTGGAGGGCTTGTTAATCACGGGAAGTGGCGGGCTGCGCGTTAAGGTGACGCAGTACGCCGACGACACTTCCTTGCTGCTTTGCAAGGACTGGTGCCTGACAAGGTCCCTTGCCATTTTTGGGGACTTTACCCGAGCATCGGGAGCGGTTAACCCCGCAAAGTCTTCCGTTAAGTTTTTTGGAAGATGGCGTGGTGGGATGGATGTGCCCGGAGGGTTATCTCTCTGTAACAGGGCCCTGAAGATTCGCAGGGTTCATTTTGAGACCCCTGGCTCAGCGACGCTGAACTGGACCATGGGCAACGCAGTGGTACAGAGGAAGCTAGCGATGTGGAGGGCTAGGTCGTTGTCTTTTATAGGCAAGGTCCTGGTCCTCAAGGGGGATGTATTAAATCTCTTTTATATTTGGTGTACATCTACCCATTGCCGGCTTGTCTGAGGAGGCCTCTAGTGAGGCTAGTGTTTCAGTTCATGTGGGGTGGCAGGTACGAGTGGGTCGCCAGGGCACGCATGCTCTGCCCCATCAGGGAGGGAGGTCGGGGGGTACCACATCTCCCCCTCAAGCTGCACACAATTTTTGTTTATTTTTTGTTGACAGAGCTTGCTCATCCGGTAATACACCCGTCCGGTTACCTCCTGTGGGTGTTCTTCTCATACCAGGCGAGAAGTGTAATGGTGTGGTCTAACATGGGTCCTCGGGCGGAGCAGCTGCCGTGGCACTTTGGTCATGCGGCCAAGTGGCTGCGTTTACACCCCGAGGTTGAAGTTGCCCGAGTAGGTTTAGACCACAAGCACCTGTACGAGGAGGTCAGACAGGGAGGATGTCCGGCGCCTGTAGTGGGTATCCCGGCAGTGGTCTGGGAGGGAGTGCAGGCGCGGGGTCTGGACAACAGGCTTAAGGACATGAATTGGTTGAGCCTCCACAAGTGTTTGCCGGTACGTTCCGGCATAGCTTGGCGCAATCCCCCACCTGTCCAAAACCATCGTGTGGCGGGGAGGAGACAGTGCGCCATGCTTTTTGGGACTGTGCCTTTGCCGGAGTAGTATGGGCGAGGGCACGGGTGTTGTTAGGTAGGGTAAAAGGAGATTTTATTTTGACGTGGGTTAGGTGTAGGGAGGTGTAGGGAGAGCGAGGGGGACAGTAAGGGATAGATTTCGGCTCTGGCTTCTCATAAGCCTCTTTAAATGGGGGCTGTGGGAAGCCAGACAGAACATGGTAAAGACAGGGAGAGATTGGGGGGTGGAGGGGATAGTGAGAAGGGTGGAAGAACATTTGAGGGGGAGGATGAAGATGGAGGAGAGGAAGTGGGGCAGCATGCTGCCCGGGAGAGGTGGAAGGGGGGTTTAGGGCTGTGGTAAAGGGAATAGGGAAAGGGAATAGGTTAGGGATGGGGAGATAGGGAAAGGTAGGGATTTAGGTATCTAGTTTATGTGGGTATTAAGGGGGAAGGAAGGTGCTCCCCTGAGTTTTAATTTGGGGGTTAGTTTGTTTTGTGATTTCAAATGCCTTGTTTTGAGTTTATTGGTATTGATGAGTATGATTGTTGATGGTTTGTTTATTATGCTTATGTTTTTGGGCAGTAATAAAATCTTTTAATCATCTGTTCTGAAGGATCCCGATGGGATCTGGACAGGGGCCTGGAGGGTCACTGTCCAGCAGAGGGAGGACCCTGGGGGCTATGGTGGGTTGAAAGCCATCCCATCCACCATAGTCCTCGGAGAGAACAGGAGCCATGTTCACTACCAGGACCAGCCAAGCTGTGCCGTAAGTGTGGTGAACATGGCCACCTAGCAGAAGCCTGTTAAAAGGTGGTCTGCATAAAGTGCCGGTAGGTGAGTGCACCCCGTCGTTGTAAATGTTCATTTTTACCAGGTAAGTTGACTGAGAACACATTCTCATTTACAGCAACAACCTGGGGAATAGTTACAGGGGAGAGCAGGGGGATGAATGAGCCAATTGTAAGCTGGGGATGATTAGGTGACAGCTTGGGAATTTAGCCTAGCCAGGACACCAGGGTTAACACCCCTACTCTTACTATATGTCCCATGGGATCTTTAATGACCTCAGAGAGTCAGGACACCCATTTAACATCCCACCCAAAAGACAGCACCCTACACAAGGCACTGTCCCCAATCACTGCCTTGGGGGATTGGGATATTTTTTAGACCAGAGGAAAAAGTGCCTCCTACTGGCCCTCCAACACCACTTCCAGCAGCATCTGGTCTCCCAACCAGGGACTGACCAGGACCAACTCTGCTTAGCTTCAGAAGCAAGCCAGCAGTGGGATGCAGGGTGGTATACAGGCATTGCTTCATTTGAATTTGTTAGGAACATGATCTATATTGTATTTTCACATTGAGCAAGTTCATCTTAGTGTCAGTGATGGCTAGATAATGCTGGTCAAGTCGGTCACCGTTATATTGACTGATAGCTGATGTGAATGGTGCGTTAATCTTAAAAAAAAACTTTTCGTCACGTGCACGGGATACAGGGTGTAAACGGTACAGTGAAATGCTTACTTGCAAGCTCTCCTCAACAGTGCAATACACATGATAAAAAAATATACACAAATAGCTAAGTAATAAAGTAGTTAAAAAAATTGTTATGATTGGAAATAAATACACAAGAAGAATATACAGTATAAACTATGAAATGTGCTAAAGTCATGTATCGGTAACTTTATCTGATGTATTTGTCTGAAGTCGTTATTTTACAGGCCTGCTATTTTCACAAGACTCAAATATATTTCGTTAAATGTATACAAGGTTTGTAACTCATCTATCTGCCTGTGTTAAAGTAACTATGTCTGTTTATCCCATTGATTCCATTTCTGATTTCACACTGCACTTTTTCATGTGACATAAACTTGATATAGTGTACCAAGAGTTATTCCTTCGCTTACTGCATTATTACATATCATATAAACACAATACAGTCTCGGAAGCTAAGTAGGGTCGGGCCTGGTTAGTACTTGTATGGTTCGCTGCCTGGGAATACCAGGTGCAGTAAGCTGATTTTCAAAACAGTGCACAAAACACACAACTTTCGCAAAACAGTAAATGCTTTTAGAAAATGTAGTTGTCTTTTAAAAAAACATAACATTCATAAAAAATATAATACCATCAAAATTGCAAATACGTTCATCAAAAGAACACGACTGCCTGCAAAAAGATTGACACAACTATACTTATTTCTGTAGTGCAAGCAGACAAAACATAAAGTTAGTCCATAAATGTTCTTTGCAGTCACTAAATCATGATGACCAAAACTGGAAGTACAACTATACAAAGGTGCAGAATTATGGGCAACTACTCTGCTTTTATGCATATTTCACCAAACAATTTCATACACATCAAACTTGATTACTGATAAATGAAAAAAACAAATATTTGCATATTGTGTGCATGATTCATTCATCGGTATCATCATAATCCAATTCCATGTATTCAATAGGCTGGTTTGCTCATAGTTTTGTAGACTTTCCATTGGCGTACAGAAACACAATCCACAATAGAAATAAGTTAAGCTGAATACAACTGATATGAATGTATAGGCCTCAGTCCACACCAAAGCTAAGCTCAATAATAGAAGGACACATGTTGGAGATGATGACATACGAGTCAGCCAAAGTTACTTAGAAGTAACTCAACTTCATTCTCTGCATCTCTGAATATCTGCTCAACTCAATATTATGAAGGTGTCTTTAATGTTTTGTACACTCAGTGTACATACACTGAAAAAAATATATAAATGCAAGATATAAAGTGTTGGTCCCATGTTTCATGAGCTGAAATAAAAGATACTTAACCTAGAATACAAGGGTTGGATTTGCACTAAACAATATAATGTCAGATAAATCATGTAACAAATCTGGCTTATGGTTAGCCTCATATACATTATCTATTTAAAATGTAGAACATACAGCTAGCTCAACAATAAGAAAATGATGTGAGTTTAGCTATTGTCTGCTGCTGATGTATAATGACAAGGGGCACATTGATTGCACATGTCCATTAGGCCAGTAATGCCATCATACTGTAGACATATGGCTGCATTGGTAATGCATGCCATTATGATAAGCAGCTAAATGGATGATATCCTGAGACAGAGTGACAATCAAATAAAACCGCTCAGAGAGAGATTACAACTGGACTAAAAGGTCATATTCATTTGAGACAGAAACACAGACAAATTAGAGTCAAATCCCCTTCACACCTTTTTATTGTAGAATTGTGGTCTGTAATTAATGAACATTGACACTAGTTCATCTTGAATAATGTTTTTACTTTACAATTAAAACAAGTTTAAACAATTAATAAAAATAGAATGAATCAACATATAATTGGTGTGGAGTGTGTTTTCATGGCACATATTGGGCCCCTTCATAAAAGTGGAGCAACGTTTGAATGCCACAGGATACCTAAACATCATTGCCAATCAGGTGCATCCCTTCATGGCAACAGTTTATCCATCTGCAAAATGTTATTTTTTTCAGCAGGATAATGCCCCATGCCACAAGGCTGGGGTTGTCCAGGAATGGTTCCATGAACATGACAGTGAATTCAGCCAACTACCAGCCAAATTGACACAAGTGTGGGAGGCATTGTAGTCAACAGGGTCCAGCATCCCTGTAGAACACTGTGGACACCTTGTAGAGTACATGCCCTGATGAATTGAGGCTGTTCTGAGGGCAAAGGGGGTGCAACTCAGTATTAAGGTGTTTCTAATGTTTTGTACACTCAGTGTCTATTGAGACACATTACAGACAGTAGCCTACAAGTAGCAAAACAGATCTCACTTGATTGACAATTAAATGTATTTCAACATTGAAATAGGTCTATAGGTTCCCGTTTACACACTACATTGCCAAAAGTATGTGGACACCCCTTCAAATGAGTGGATTCAGCTATTTTAGCCAGACCCGTTGCTGACAGGTGTATAAAATCGAGGTACACACCCATGCAATCTCCATAGACAAACATAGGCAGTAGAATGGCCTTATTGAAGAGCTCAGAGACATTCAACGTGGCACCGTCATAGGATGCCACCCTTCCAGAAAGATAATTCCAATAGACGCCCCATAGAGAAGGCAATTTTCAAAATTCCAAAAAAGACAGTTTCGTTATCACCTTTGTGTCAAGCATATCAATGGAATTTGTCCATGAATTGTCTTCAAGACTGACCCCCCCACAAATCACAGCTAAAGTTATTAACGTTTTATATTCATGCTATTACATGGAAGAGCTTGTGCCGCACGCAGAAGGAAAAACAATGGAAATCACTCACGCGCTCTCATCCAGGACCTGCTCATTCAATGTGATGGATTCCTGACATTGGAAGATGAGACAGACTGACTGAAGTGAATGGATAGTCCAGGATCTGCTGTTTGTATGTGGCTGCTTTGAAAGTGAACTGTGTTTGTGTGTGATCAGGGGTGTATTCATTCCGCCGATTCTGTTGAAAAACGTTCCTTAAATCGAAGCAAACGAAACGAAGATAAACATACCGGAATTTGTCCAATAGAAACTCTTGTTTGCAACTGTTGGACTAATGATTACACCCTAGATCAGATAGATACAGGCAAGAGTGTGCAAGGCGGTATTGAATGTGTCAATGTCACCTTGATTACTCAAGTTTCTCTCGACCTGTGCACCTACGTTGTAAACTTTCATACATAGGCTAGGTTGTAGCAACCTCATGATGGGTAAATAAGAAAATTAGAGTATCATGTAGTAGCCTAAACCTGTCGATGTTACATTGAGCTGGGTGCTGTTATAGAAATAAGGCCATGCTCATAAAAAAAAAATAACTGTCCTCCCTTATCTTAAACGGCACAGACCGCCACTGGCATTTACTAATGGGCTCCTGAAACTGGAACTAGCAAGATGTCAGCCTCCTTGGATAGGCATATCTGACCGTGAGTAGATTACGTTCAAAACAACGGTCGGCCATCTTGGAGGCTGTCTCTCATTCTTATTATAACTCAATGCATTGCTGGCTTCCACCATTTTAATGTAGTCAACTGGGTGGTACTTCCATCTACATTGGCTGATCCCTCCTGACCCTGTTGGAGTCATCTCCAGCTGGCTCATCAGTAGGGATTACTGCTGAGCTATGGGGCACCGGTCTATGGCCCATGATGTAAACGGTGAACAGACAAATGTGGCAAGGGATTAGCGCCCTTCTCAAATAGCAACAGTAATCTGCGCCTTTCGGTCATTTTGTCAACAAGGCAGCATGGTGCATCATCCAGAAACATATATTTTCCATAAAATATTTGTTTGAATTTTTTAAACCAGGTTTCATTGGGAATGCTGATAAAGCTTTATTTGTTTTAAATCAAAATCAATAACTTTTTCATGTGAAAATACAGAATCCTTCTCATTACTCCAAGTGCTAAATTACATCACTTTTGTTTGGAGCCAACTTAGCTGTGGGCTTTGAATGTGGCACCTGGCCAAAAACAAAACGAATGCCATCAACTTTCACCCCGTGCAAAACACGCCTATCCGGGAGCCCAGGCCAGATTAATCGAATCCCCTCAATGCCGCTGCGCATTCTGTCACAGACACAAATATGAGTCCTCTATCTATCTCTATGGCTGCGCACCATCGTTCAGAATCTGTGATGTGAAGACGATGCTTTTTGTCTCCGTTTCTATTCATTACTACAAGTAGATAATAGTTTAAACGTGCTATCTAAAATCGAAAGAACATGTCATAACATGATAGGTTACAAATCCGTCAAGGGATTGCCAGGTTTATTATGTTAAATTTGTGTCGTGATGAAAACGATTTTACAAGTTATATAGCTTGAGATTTTGGGTTTGTTTGACTTAATGTACACCGTTTCGTCAAGGTAATTTAAAAATATTCAATTTATTTGAGATTTCTGAGTTCGTTTTATGTTATTGGTTTTGTGTATTTTAAAAAAGTATCACGAGCTGGTAAAATGGCGGCGCCCGCTGTCTGCGTTTTAAAGTCCAAATAGAAGACAATGGACCGATCATATATTTATGTAGTTGGTGCAGTATATTAACTAATATACATGGGTTCTAACTTGAACCATTATTTATTCGTTTACGCTTGTACAATTTATGCTCCCCGCATATATAAACCACTAACACAAGCTCGTAATTTTGATGACACCTGGGGAGCTTACTGCCTACTGTACATAGTAAAATGGTGCGCACCAAATTGTTGTTAACATTTTGCTGTGGAAAACGGCTGTGAGGATTTTTCTAAAATATTAATCAGATATGGACACAATTACAATCTTTAAAGAATACAAATCTCATTTAATCAATTGCATGTGGAAAAACGTTATCAAGCCAGCAGCAGATGAAACAGAACAAAACAAAGAGACACACATTTAGAATCGGAGCAAGCAGCTCACCCAGCAAACTGTCTTTAAAAAGACGTTGAAAAGACGACTATGCCCGTTCGGTTTTGGTTGAAAGTGAAGGTTGAAAGTTGAAAAGATGAATTTTTCATGTCGTTGAAAAGACGTCCATCTAGGCCCGTTTTGGTTGAAAGTTGAAAATAAGTGTTTTTCAGGTCGTTCTTTTAACGACTTGCAAAGAACATAATTTAAATGTACTTGTAGCCTATACACATGGACGCAGTAACCCAAAAATTGTCAATCACACTACTCATTACATTACTCCACTATTTGCACATAACATTCAGTCAAAGAATACTATCTAGTACAGTGATAACAGACAAAATACAGTTAAGTTCAAATGAATATAATTAATTATATCCATCAAAATTATAGATATATTTCGCTGCGTTAGCAACGACCCTATGTGATGGTGACGTGGAAACCATCACCTCAGGCTCTACCAGGAGCATGCTTAAGGTGGTCTGCCACAGCTCTCTGAACGTCATGGTCAGTGGCCTTGCTGTTCCATTTCTTCACTGTAGCTGTAACACCAAATAAACACAGAAAGTTACAGAAAAGACTAATAGATATGGAGCATCTTACAGGTTCCCCACGGCACCTAAATCAGCATTCAGGGCTCAAACCACCGGTTTATCACTATTTTCTGTTGTGCAGTAATAATGGTAATTTTACATTTATTCAGAATATTTTAGAAATCGATTAATGTGTTTGCTTCTCCGTGTCTATCAAAGACAAAATGCAATTTACAAGATAAGTTTGGGCAAAGTTGTCCTTCTCAGGGGCTGACAATTGATTAGGGCCGGGCTCAAACTTGCACGCAGTGTAGAAAAGACGAGGGCCTGTTTGAATGGCGCAAGTTGTCTCTTTCACTCCTCCCTAATAGACTATTATAATCACATTCATTGGTTAACTGAACACTGTAGCCTGATATATTTGTCAGTATGCGGAGATCGCAAGTCAATTTTTTTTACTTGAAATGGGGGAATGTTTAGCCGACTGGTCGCTCAGGAGACAAAGTCAATATCAGATGTATGGAAGACATTTGGCTTGAGCTCATAGAAAGAGGAAGGAGCCAGCGCTGCGTACATGTGCCAAACAAGTGCTGTATTCTGCTATATATATTTTTTTTTTCAGATTGCTTGGAACAGTGTAAACAACACAAAATAAATGATAGCTGTTCCAGAGAGTTGATCTGTACTAATTAAAAAAATGATAAAGCCTTTATTATTATTTAGGCCATTGTATACTGTAGGCTAATTATTCAAGAGAATGCTTGACTGCATTTAAATGCAGGACCAGTAGGCTGTGTGATGAAATGAAGTAATAATAAGGACTAATTGATAACAGGCCAGAAAGCTGAACAAAACCAGCATAATGACATACTAGAGTCTAACGAAGAAAAAAATATGGTAAAGCATTTATTAGGGCTAAAGCATAGCAAAATAAATAAAAACTGAATTTGAGAAAATGTCACGTTGGGCAGACCATTATACATTTTTAGAACTTGCTAGTCAATAGGTTAAAAGGCCATTGAGGTCACATGATCACCTCATTCAAAATTGCCAAGCTCCTAAACCATTCTTCTCAAAAAGGGACCACACAAATTACCACCATTCAAATGAATAATTGGTTTAGAAGACAAAATAAGAATCTAGCCTATTAAAACAGAAAGAGCAGGTCATTTTGATTGTGTGACCTTAGTGACCCTTTAAGCAATGGGAGGGTGTAGTAAAGGCCTTTCTTATGCACAACACAACTCAGCGTGCCTGGATACAGACTGTAACCATGTATTGTGTGGTTACAGTACCACAAAAACCAGAGGACTTTGCTTTTATGGCTATGACACTCACAGCCATAATAAATGTCATCATAACACATGGGCTCTCATGTATTATTGCTTAAATATACCATGGCTGTTAGCCAATCAGCTTTCAGGGCTCAAACCACCCAGTTATTAATACAAAATATACTATAGAATAATGACATGTTTGTAGGTACCGTTGACAACAGAGTACACAGTTGTGTTTCCTTAGTCCCTGCTTTGCGTGATGGCCGTTGAAGTTGAACAAGGACATCAGGCCATTGGTAAAGAGCCTAAAAGTCAAGCACACATAGGATGTTCTTTGTGAATTGAACACTTTCAAACTGCTGAGGAGATAAGGCTCTTGGATTTACTGTCTTTGTTGCAGACAGTTTGTATCACTAACGATACCTTTAAAATTACTTTCTTATTGGATCCATTCTAAAGATATGACATACCTGTCCATGACCTTGTGGGCACAGTCCTTTGTGTCCTTACCACCAATTTTGCTTAACCTTCCAATCTGTGTCAAGAGACTTTGTTTGAAACCCTGGAAGTTACTTATTTTTATTTTATTTATTTCATCTTTATTTAACCAGGTAGGCTGGTTGAGAACAAGTTCTCATTTACAACTGCGACCTGGCCAAGATAAAGCACAGCAGTTCGACACATACAACAACACAGAGTTACACATGGAATAAACAAACATACAGTCAATAATACAGTAGAAATAAGAAAATTCTATATACTGTGAGTGCAAATGAGGCAAGATAAGGGAGGTAAGGCAATAAATAGGCCATGGTGGCGAAGTAATTACAATATAGCAATTAAACACTGGAATGGTAGATGTGCAGAAGATGAATGTTCAAGTAGAGATACTGGGGTGCAAAGGAGCAAGATAAATAAATACAGTATGGGGATGAGGTAGTTGGATGGGCTGTTTACAGATGGGCTATGTACAGATGGGCTATGTACAGGTATAGTGATCTGTGAGCTGCTCTGACAGCTGGTGCTTAAAGCTAGTGAGGGAGATATGAGTCTCCAGCTTCAGTGATTTTTGCAGTTCTTTCCAGTCATTGGCAGCAGAGAACTGGAAGGAAAGTCGGCCAAAGGAGGAATTGGCTTTGGGGGTGACTAGTGAGATATACCTGCTGGAGCGCGTGCTACGGGTGGGTGCTGCTATGGTGAACAGTGAGCTGAGATAAGGCGGGGCTTTACCTAGCAGAGACTTGTAGATGACCTGGAGCCAGTGGGTTTGGCAACGAGTATGAAGCAATGGCCAGCCAACGAGAGCTTACAGGTCGCAGTGGTGGGTAGTATATGGGGCTTTGGTAACAAAATGGATGGCACTGTGATAGAGTGCATCCAATTTGTTGAGTAGAGTGTTGGAGGCTATTTTGTAAATGACATCGCCAAAGTCAAGGATTTGGTAGGATGGTCAGTTTTACGAGGGTATGTTTGGCAGCATGAGTGAAGGATGCTTTGTTGCGAAATAGGAAGCCGATTCTAGATTTAATTTTGGTTTGGAGATGCTTAATGTGAGTCTGGAAGGAAGGTTTACGGTCTAAACAGATACCTAGGTAGTTGTCCACATATTCTAAGTCAGAACCGCCCAGAGTAGTGATGCTGGACGGGCGGGCAGGTGCAGGCAGTGATCGGTTGAAGAGCAGGCAGTGATCAGTTGTGAATGTATAATTATGATCTTCACTTTTTATTTTTCTGAAAAAAAGTTAATAAAAAGGTAAATAGTAAACAAACTGTAGTAATAAATATAGTGAGAGCAAGTTTGACAGGCTTCTTAGCTAGTTAATTTTGGTCAATGCATTTTGCACTCATTCTCCTTGTCTT
Organism: Salmo salar; assembly: GCF_965601325.2. Classification (NCBI taxonomy): domain Eukaryota; kingdom Metazoa; phylum Chordata; class Actinopteri; order Salmoniformes; family Salmonidae; genus Salmo; species Salmo salar. The sequence goes on along the minus strand of NC_138307.1, from coordinate 30,498,492 downwards.
ATTTGTAACATATTCACGCCCTCTCTCCTGTGAGCTAACGTTCTTAGCTAGCTAGCTAGCTAACCCATACTACAGTTAGTTAGCAAGCCAACCAGCTTCACGGTAGGTACCCAGAGAGTAACATTGATGTTGGACTCTAGCTAGTTAATTTAAAAAAATGTCTGTCAAAAAACAATGACTCCACACCGGTTACCAGAAAAAATAGCTAACCGTAGTTAGCTAGACCGATACAGTAAGCTAGCTAACAGTACAACTATCAAATATGTTATCCCTGCTTTCCTATCTAATTAACTAGTTAGCTAGCAACTAAGTTAGTGTTAACGTTAGCTAGCTAGCATGCAAGTATCCAGGCAGAGTTTCTTATGTTAGCATAGAGACAATAATAGTTTGCGACATTAACAGAAACGGATAATTAATATAACAACCTTATCAGATTACAAACGTTTTCAGAAATGTTGAACTTACAATTATCCGCGTGTCGTTGTGTTACAGTCTTGAGGAACAAACGTCGGGTGAATGACTCGCTCTTTCTGCTTCTCCCAGTTTTGAGGCATGACGGTTATACATTGTAATAAATTCCATTGTGATATTGTAAACTAAAGATTTGAAATTACAGGTAATTTTCAGTCATTCTGTCTATATCAGAACATCGAACAAGCTATTCGATGTATTTTTTATTTTAAATCAATATATTTGATTGTGTATATCAAAAAAAGATTCAAACGTATACTGTATAATTGTATTCGTGTATCTCATGCATTTCAATGAGTACAAGCTGATCAGGCTGACTTTCGGCTATATTTGGATCAAAACAGACGGACAATTTTGGGCGAAATAAAGTCTATGATGAACGTCGCCACTGATGCCATGGCAAAACCAGCGTGAAATTCCCCTTTAACCTGTAGTTGTTGGCTTTATTCAATGCAGGATTCTACATGCAGGAGTTAGTCCGTAGCGGGGGTGTCTGGTTTTAGGTAGGACATATAGCGAAGCGGAAGTGCTGTTCGAGTCTTATGGCTCCCAGTTGAGTAAAGTTAGTAAGAATGAATGGAAGACGGAGACAACGAAAAATTGAGCAAACCGACCAAAAGTTGTAAACAAACATTGGTTTCTTTTGGAGCGCGATTCATCAACAATTGTGTATTTTGGGAGATAATTTGAGGTCAGGAAGATGGTAAAGGAGGCATGAGCAAAGGTTGAGTCAGTCAGAGTGACCAGTAGTGGTTTTGATTTGATTTCATGCGTCTCAGAAGAGTAGAAGGAGAGAGCATTGTTTTTCGGAGCAGGGCACCGATAAAATTTGTTATCTGGAGTTTCGTTGGAGGAGTGAAGAGTGTCTGCCTACTCATGTGATGCTGCGATATGTAAAATACGCAGTGAGAGCTATTGTGAATAAACCACAGCAGTTATGACATTGATAAAATAATGGCCATGTTTCAAGTGTGGTATTTATTAGGATCCCCATTAGCCGCTGCAAAAGTATCAGAATTGTTCAAACAACGGCTTGGTCTGCTTCACAGGCGTTCTCTGAAGTCTCGCGTTGTTACGTCTCTGGGTTTAGAAACTGGTAGTGGGGAGAACAGGGAGTTCCGCGCAGGCGCGCATCATTCTTCAGAATAAAGGACATTTCAGAATTGTGGAGTCGAGACTACAACTTCTGTGGCCATTTCAAATGTATTACTACTGGTATGTAATAGCACGTTCTAATACCGAAAGAACATGTCATAACATGCTAGGTAACAAATACGTCAAAATATTATCACGTTTGGTAAAGGTTGTATGTGCTATTTTTGTGTCAAACCGCGTGAGTGAACGTGATACCTTTTATTTACAAGTCACATAGAGACTTGGGGTTAGTCTGAGTGGATGTATATCATTTCATTAAGGATCAATTTATTTGAGATTTTCTGGGTTCGTTTTACATGTCGTTTTTGGTTTTGTGTAAAATTCACGAGATGGTAAAATGGCGGTTCCCCCTCGGTCTGCGTCAACGTACTTCAGTGCAGGCAGTGAGGGTGCAGCAGAGAGACAATTTTACGGCTGCACTACTGTTTTGGAGCTGAATGTAATGCTTATCAATTTTCTACATGTGTAATAATATTCAGAGACATTCAGTTGCTTCTGTCTATCTATACATGTTACTATGGTGTGAACAGAAATACTATTGGTTTTTGAATGAAATAATACAGTGAAGGCGAGGTTATTCCGGCAAAATAGTACATTGTGCTGCCTTAAACATACTGCAACCTTGTACTAAATGTTTTTTGAGGCATTTATGTGAATTCAGGTTATCTACTATAGATTAAGTGCATTGAGTTGTGTAGCCTAATTTAAAGTGTATACTTTGGCTAATGTGAATTAATTAATGTTTTGTTGTCAATGCTTAGCTACCAGATCTATTGAAATGAGATCAGTGCTTGACTTGGACAGGAGCTCACCGGAGCTGAGAACTGTCACCTCAAATTTCTGTTTGAGCTCATGTTCCTCTTATAGAATATTAGCTCAACAGTATTGTGGAGCTCCTGCACCTAAAAATAAACCATTTTTTTTGAGAATAAAGAAAGTCTTGACAGTTCTGGCACTAACTTTTGTGTCCGTTTCTCTTTGTAACTACTGGCCAACTCAGATTAAGTCTGAGGCCGGTAACATCAAGTGAGGACAAACCCAGCCTGCCTCTCTCCTTCCACAGTGAGACCAAACCTACAGTCATTGGGTTCTGATTGTGACAGTGGAGCCCAGTTTGCACTGCAGGGTCCAGAGATGGCATCAGTGAAGCTGGAAGACTGCAGTCAAACACTGGAACTGAATGCCAACATTAAAGATGAAGAAGAGGAGGAGAAGATTGGGACATCTGTTTCTCATGGTAAGAACAGGTTCTATCTAACTAAGTTTGTGTTTTTCATTCCAACTTCCCACTGTGCATGAAAAGTTGCTGTAGAACTATTTTATTTATTTTATTTCACCTTTATTTAACCAGGTACGCCAGTTGAGAACAAGTTCTCATTTACAACTGCGACCTGGCCAAGATAAAGCAAAACAGTGTGACAAAAACAACAACACAGAGTTACACATGGAGTAAACAAACGTACAGTCAATAACACAATAGAGAGATCTATATGCAGTGTGTGCAAATGTAGTAAGATTATGGAGGTAAGGCAATAAATAGGCCATAATGGCGAAATAATTACAATTTAGCATTAACACTGGAGTGATAGATGTGCAGATGATGTGCAAGTAGAGATACTGGGGTGCAAAAGAGCAAAAATAAATAACAATATGGTGATGAGGTAGTTGGGTGGGCTATTTACAGATGGGCTGTGTACAGGTGCAGTGATCGGTAAGCTGCTCTGACAGCTGATGCTTAAAGTTAGTGAGGGAGATATGTCTCCAGCTTCAGTGATTTTTGCAATTCGTTCCAGTCATTGGCAGCAGAGAACTGGAAGGACAGGTGGCCAAAGGGGGAGTTGGCTTTAGGGATGACCAGTGAAATATACCTGCTGGAGCGCGTGCTACGGGTGGGTGTTGCTATGGTGAACAGTGAGCTGAGATAAGGTGGGGCTTTACCAAGCAAAGACTTATAGATGACCTGGAGCCAGTGGGTTTGCCGACGAATATGAAGCGAGGGCCAGCCAATGAGAGCATACAGATCGTAGTGGTGGGTCGTAAATGGGGCTTTGGTGACAAAACGGATGGCACTGTGATAGACTACATCCAATTTGCTGAGTAGAGTGTTGGAGGCTATTTTGTAAATGACATCGCCAAAGTCAAGGATTTGGTAGGATAGTCAGTTTTACGAGGGTATATTTAGCAGCATGAGAGAAGGAGGCGTTGTTGTGAAATAGGAAACCGATTCTAGATTTAATTTCGGATTGGAGATGCTTAATGTGAGTCTGGAAAGAGAGTTTACAGTTTAACCAGACACTTAGAATATGTGGACAACTACAAATACCTAAGTCAGAACCGTCCAGAGTATTGATGCTAGTCGGGCGGGCGGGTACAGGCAGCGATCGGTTGAAGAGCATGCATTTAGTTTTACTAGCATTTAAGAGCAGTTGGAGGCCACAGGAAGGAGTGTTGTATGGCATTTAAGCTCGTCTGGAGGTTTGTTAACCTCTCTCGTGTAGGGGGCAGTATTTTCACATCTGGATAAAAAACGTACCTGATTTAATCTGGTTGTTACTACTGCCCAGAAACTAGAATATGCATATAATTGTTTGATTTGGATAGAAAACACCCTACAGTTTCTAAAACTGTTTGAATGGTGTCTGTGAGTATAACAGAACTCATATGGCAGGCCAAAACCTGAGAAGATTCTGTACAGGAAGTGCCCTCTCTGACCATTTCTTGGCCTTCTATACCATCTTTATCGAAAACAGAGGATCTCTGCTGTAACGTGACATTTTCTAAGGCTCCCATAGGCTCTCAGAAGGCACCAGAACGTTGAATGATGACTTTGCAGCCCCTGGCTGAAAAACAGTAGCGCATTTGGATAGTGGTCGATCTGAGAACAATGAGACGGGCGCACGCACGTGAAGAGTCCATTTTCCATTTTCAGTCTTTGAATGAAAAAGACGTCTCCCGGTCGGAATATTATCGCTATTTTACGAGAAAAATCGCATAAAAATTGATTTTAAACAGCGTTTGACATGCTTCGAAGTACGGTAATGGAATATTTTGAATTTTTTTTGGCACGACATGCGTCTGCGCGTCACCGTTCAGATAGTGTCTTGAACGCAAGAACAAAACAGAGGATATTTGAACATAACTATGGATTATTTTAAACCAAAACAACATTTGTGGATGAAGTAGAAATCCTGGGAGTGCATTCTGACGAAGAACAGCAAAGGTAATCCAACTTTTCTTATAGTAATTCTGAGTTTAGTGAACGCCAAACTTGGTGGGTGTCAAATTAGCTAGCCCGTGATGGCGAGCTATCTACTCAGAATATTGCAAAATGTGCTTTTGCCGAAAAGCTATTTTCAAATCTGACACCGCAATTGCATAAAGGAGTTCTGTATCTATAATTCTTAAAATAATTGTTATGTTTTTTGTAAACGTTTATCGTGAGTAATTTAGTAAATTCACCGGAAGTTTTCGGTATGTTTGCTAGTTCTGAACATCACATGCTAATGTAAAAAGCTGGTTTTTGATATAAATATGAACTTGATTGAACAAAACATGCATGTATTGTATAACATAATGTCCTAGGAGTGTCATCTGATGAAGATCAAAGGTTAGTGCTGCATTTAGCTGTGGTTTTAGTTTTTGTGACATTATATGCTAGCTTGAAAAATTGTTGGGTGATTATTTCTGGCTGGGTACTCTCCTGACATAATCTAATGTTTTGCTTTCGTTGTAAAGCCTTTTTGAAATCGGACAATGTGGTTAGATTAACGAGAGTCTTGTCTTTAAAATGGTGTAAAATAGTCATATGTTTGAGAAATTGAAGTAATATAATTTCTAAGGTATTTGAATATCGCGCCACTCGATTCCACTGGTTGTTGACTAGGTGGGGCGATTTCGTCCCACATACCCTAGAGAGATTAACAGTGTCCAAAGAAGGGCCAGATGTATACAGAATGGTGTCGTCTGCGTAGAGGTGGATCAGAGAATCACCAGCAGCAAGAGCGACCTCATTGATATATACAGAGAAATGTCGGCCCGAGAATTTAACCCTGTGGCACCCCCATAGAGACTGCCAGAGGTCCGGACAACAGGCCCTCCGATTTGACACACTGAACTCTGTCTGATATGTAGTTGGTGGACCAGGCGAGGCAGTCATTTCAGAATCCAAGGCTGTTGAGTCTGCCAATAAGAATGCGGTGATTGACAGAGTTGAAAGCCTTGGCCAGGTCGATGAAGACTGCTGCACAGGACTGTCTTTTATCGATGGCGGTTATGATATCGTTTAGTACCTTGAGCGTGGCTGAGGTGCACCCATGACAAGGTCGGAAACCAGATTGCATAGCGGAGAAGGTATGGTGGGATTCAAAACTTGTCCGAGATCTGTTTGTCATCTTGGCTTTTAGAAGACTTTAGAAAGCCGGTGCAGGATTTCATGATGAACTGTTTCAATGAGAAGGTAGATGTTATTTCATGCTACTGACACTTGCATGGTTTGATGTCAGAATTGCCAGCATTTGTTTTATTCACTGGGTTATCTGGAGTGATCAGAGAGTAGACTAAAGAAGTGAAGTAGACAAACTGCCAGTGTTATTAAGTTCTATGAAATGAGCCCGTGTAGTTACTAACCCTTGTGATAGTGAATGGAGGATGATATAGCTCATAATTTTCATGACTTATGAGTTTCTTTTAGAATAATTTTATTCCCCCTTTACATTGCACAGCCTACTTGTATGAATACATACAGTGCATTCGGAAAGTATTCACACCCTGTGACTTTTTCCACGTTCTGTTAGGTTACAACCTTATTCTAAAATGAATTCAATATGAAAACGTTCTTTATCAATCTACACACAGTACCCCATAATGGCAAAGCAAACGCAGGTTTTTAGAAATGTTTACACATTTATAGAAAATTAAAAACGGATACCTTATTTACAAAGTATTCAGATCCTTTGCTATGAGAATCGATACTGAGCTCAGGTGCATCTTGTTTCCATTGATCATCCTTGAGATATTTCTATAACTGGATTGTTGTCAACCTGTGGTAAATGAAATCGATTGGACATGATTTGGAAAGGCACACACCTGTCTGTATAAGGTCCCACATTTGACAGTGCATGTCAGAGCAAAAACCAAGTCACGAGGTCGAAGGAGTTGTCCGTAGAGCTCCATGAAAGGAAAAATTCACAAGCTGGTAAAATGGCGGCACCCACTCGGTCTGCGTCAACGGACTTCAGTACAGGCAGTGTGGATGCAGCAGAGGGAGACCATTTTACGGTTGCTCTACTGTTTAAATGCTAAATGTAATGATTATTGGTTTTCTACATGTGTAATAATATTGACACATTAAGTTTGTCTTTATCTATAAACGTTACAATGATGTGAACAGGAAATGTTATTGTTTTTTGAAGTAAAACAGTGAATACAAGGTTATTAAGGAAAATAGCACATAGTGCTGCCTAAAACAAACTGTAACCTTGAACTTAATGGTTTTTGAGTAATTTATGCATTTATCTACTATAGGTTAATTATTAGCTCAAAAGTATTGTGGAGCTCCTGCACCTAAATATAAACCATACCGGCACCCAAAATGTTTATCGGCAACTATTTCAGTCCAAGTCAAGCACTGAATTAGATATTTGAACAAGAAAAAATAGAATATATTTAATAGAGAATAATGACATTGCCAGAACTTTCAAGATAATAACTTTTGTGTCTGTTTCTCTTGTACTACTTGCCGACTCAGGTATGAGGCCGGTAACATCAACAGTGAGGACAAACCCAGCCTGCCTCTCTCCTTCCACACTGAGTAGAAACCTTCAGTCACTGGGTCCTGATTGTGACAGTGGAGCCCAGTTTGCACTGCAGGATCCAGAGATGGCATCAGTGAAGCTGGAAGACTGCAGTCAAACACTGGAGCTGAATGTCAACATTAAAGATGAAGAAGAGCAGGAGGAGATTGGGACATCTGTTTCTCATGGTAAGAGCAGGTTCTATCTAATTTTGTTGTTCGTTCCAACTCCCCACTGTGCATGAAATGTTACAGTAGAACTGTTTCATGATGAACTGTTTTAATGAGAAGGTAGATGTTATTTCATACTACTGAGACTTGCATGGTTTGACACCAGTGTTACCAGCATTTGTTTTATTCACTGGGTTATCTGGAGTGATCAGAGAGTAGACTAAAGAAGTGAATTCGACCAACTGCCAATGTTTTAAAGTTCTATGAAATGAGTGTGTAGTTTCTAACCCTTGTGATAGTGAGTGGAGGATGATATGAAGTGAGTCTGTGTAGTTACTAACCCTTGTGATAGTGAGAGGAGGATGATATGAAATGAGTCTGTGTAGTTACTAACCCTTGTGATAGTGAGAGGAGGATGATATGAAGTGAGTCTGTGTAGTTACTAACCCTTGTGATAGTGAGTGGAGGATGATATGAAATGAGTCTGTGTAGTTACTAACCCTTGTGATAGTGAGTGGAGGATGATATGAAATGAGTCTGTAGTTTCTAACCCTTGTGATAGTGAGAAGAGGATGATATGAAATGAGTCTGTGTAGTTACTAACCCTTGTGATAGTGAGAGGAGGATGATATAGGTCATAATTTTCTTGACTTATGAGATACTTTTAGAATAGTTTCATTCTCCTTTTGTATTGCACAGCCTACTTATATGAATACGCACAGGTATCCTAGTGGTTAGAGCGTTGAGCCAGTAAACGAAAGGTTGCTGGATCGAATCCCTGAGCTGACAAGGTAAAAATAAACTCAGCAAAAAAAGAAATGTCCTCTTACTGTCAACTGCGTTTATTTTCAGCAAACTTAACATGTGTAAATATTTGTATGAACATAAGATTCAACAACTGAGACATATGCTGAACAAGTTCCACAGCCATGTGACCAACAGAAATTGAATAATGTGTCCCTGAACAAAGGGGTGGTCAAAACAGTCAGTATCTGGTGTGGCCACCAGCTGTATTACGTACTGCAGTGCATCTCCTCATGGACTGCACCAGATTTGCCAGTTCTTGCTGCGAGACGTTACCACACTCTTCCACTAAGGCACCTGCAAGTTCCCAGACATTTCTGGGGGGGAATGGCCCTAGCCCTCACCCTCCAATCCAACAGGTCCCAGACGTGCTCAATGGGATTGAGATCCGGGCTCTTCGCTGTCCATGGCAGAACACTGACATTCCTGTCTTGCATGAAATCAAGCACAGAACAAGCAGTATGGCTGGTGGCATTGTCATGCTGGAGGGTCATGTCAGGATGAGCCTGTAGGGAGGGTACCACATGAGGGAGGAGGATGTCTTCCATGTAACGCACAGTGTTGAGACTTCCTGCAATGACAACAAGCTCAGTCCGATGATGCTGTGACACACCGCCCCCAGATCATGACGGACCCTCCACCTCCAAATCGATCCCGCTCCAGAGTACAGGCCTCGGTGTAACGCTCATTCCTTCGACGATAAATTTGAATCTGACCATCACCCCTGGTGAGACAAAACCGCGACTCGTCAGTGAAGAGCACTTTTTGCCAGTCTTGTATGGTCCAGCGGCGTTGAGTTTGTGCCCATAGGTGAAGTTTTTGCCGGTGATGTCTGGTAAGGACCTGCCTGACAACAGGCCTACAAGCCCTCAGTCCAGCCTCTCTCAGGCTATTACGGACAGTCTGAGCACTGATGGAGGATTGTGCATTCCTGATGTAACTTGGGCAGTTGTTGCCATCCTCTACCTGTCCCACAGGTGTGATGTTCGGATGTACTGATCCTGTGCAGGTGTTGTTACACGTGGTCTGCCACTGCGAGGAAGATCAGCTGTCCATCCTGTCTCCCTGTAGCGCTGTCTTAGGCGTCTCACAGTACGGACATTGCAATTTATTGCCCTGGCCACATCTGCAGTCCTCATGCCTCCTTGCAGCATGCCTAAGGCATGTTCACGCAGATGAGCAGGGACCCTGGGCATCTTTCTTTTGGTGTTTTTCAGAGTGAGGTGGAGGGTCCATCATGGTCTGGGGTGGGCTTTTTAGCATTTATAGAAAATCACCACAAACGGACTCAGTCAAACTTAAATGAATCATTCTTTATTGTCAGCAAGCTAGAGAGGTTCCAAGAAACTTAAAGAACCATAGTACACGTCGGTCGGGAGCTCTGCCGGGGCAGTCCTGGTAGTTCTCCTTTATACTGCTTACACAGACAAGCTATATTTACATGATTTAGCTTATTAATTAATTATTAACATTTTGTTGTTGCATGTGCTGAGACCTTGAAACTGATATGTTCCTAGAACAATGTTCTTGGCGTACTGCCAATTGGGCTGAGGAGGAGGTCACAGTCTCCTGTACGAACCAAGAAAAAATGTCCTCACATTTTTACAGGGCAAATAGTTGGCAGGGCAATTTTGTATTAATTAGCGTTACAATGAATTTAATGTATGTAGACTATGCATGGCCTCACACCAGTACAGTAGGTGGTGTATGCACCTAAGAGTTGAATGCGATCCGCCAACCAAATCCCAAAGAAGAAGGACGCAAATGCACGTCGCTTGACCCGTATGGAGAATGTGAAAAAGGAGCAAAGTTCATATCTATTATTGATGTTTGATGAAGAGTATCTACCACCCTATGTAAAGCTGGGATATATAAGATACCCCATAAGAGAGTTGGTGTAAAACCCGATGCAACGCAAGAAATGTATAAAGTTTGGCCACATGTCAAGTGTTTGCAGGCGGAAGGAATATGTTATTGTTGAGTATGTGATTGTAAAATTATGCAACTGTGGTGGGGGTCATTTTCAAATTCCCAGAGTGCCCTTTTAGGGTGAAAGAGGTTGCGGTGTCAAGGATCAGGACTGTACAGCAAATCTCCTACAGTTGAAGTCGAAAGTTTACATACACCTTAGTCAAATATGTTTAAACTCAGTTTTTCACAATTCCTGACATTTAATCCTAGTAATAATTCCCTGTCTTAGGTCAGTTAGGATCACCACTTTATTTTAAGAATGGGAAATGTCAGAATAATAGTAGAGTGATTTATTTCAGCATTTATTTTTCATCACATTCCCAGTGGGTCAGAAGTTTACATGCACTCAATTAGTAGTTGGTAGCGTTGCCTTTTAAATTGTTTAACTTGGGTCAAACGTTTCGGGTAGCTTTCCGCAAGCTTCCCACAATAAGTTGGGTGAATTTTGGCCCATTCCTCCTGACAGCTGGTGTAACTGAGTCAGGTTTGTAGGCCTCCTTGCTCGCACACACTTTTTCAGTTCTGCCCACAAATGTCCTATAGGATTGAGGTCAGGGCTTTGTGATGGCCACTCCAATACCTTGTCTTTGTTGTCCTTAAGCCATTTTGCCACAACTTTGGAAGTATGCTTGGGGTCATTGTCCATTTGGAAGACCCATTTGCGACCAAGCTTTAACCTGTTAGGGCTAGGGGGCAGTATTTACACGGCCGGATAAAAAACGTACCCGATTTAATCTGGTTATTACTACTGCCCAGAAACTAGAATATGCATATAATTATTGGCTTTGGATAGAAAACACCCTAAAGTTTCTAAAACTGTTTGAATGGTGTCTGTGAGTATAACAGAACTCATATGGCAGGCAAAAACCTGAGAAGATTCCTTACAGGAAGTGGCCTGTCTGACAAGTTCTTGTTCTTCTTAACTCTCTTTATTGAAAACTGAGGATCTTTGCTGTAACGTGACACTTCCTATGGCTCCCATAGGCTCTCAGAACCCGGGAAAAAGCTGAATGATGTAATTCCAGCCCCTGGCTGAAAAACATTAGCGCCTTTGGTAAGTGGTCTATCAGAGGACAATGAGACTGAGGCGAGTGCACGAGGCGACCCCATGTTTTTATTTACTCTCTCTTTGTACTAAAACACAGATTCCCGGTCGGAATATTATCGCTTTTTTACGAGAAAAATGGCATAAAAATTGATTGTAAACAGCGGTTGACATGCTTCGAAGTACGGTAATAGAATATTTCGATTTTTTTTGTCACGAAACGCGTCGGGCGCGTCACCCTTCTTTACCCTTTCGGATAGTGTCTTGAACACACGAACAAAACGCCGCTATTTGGATATAACTATGGATTATTTTGAACCAAACCAACATTTGTTATTGAAGTAGAAGTCCTGGGAGTGCATTCTGACGAAGAACAGCAAAGGTAATAACATTTTTCTTATAGTATATCTGACTTTGGTGAGGGCTAAACTTGGTGGGTGTCTAAATAGCTAGCCCTGTGATGCCGGGCTATCTACTTAGAATATTGAAAAATGTGCTTTCACCGAAAAGCTATTTTAAAATCGGACATAGCGAGTGCATAGAGGAGTTCTGTATCTATAATTCTTAAAATAATTGTTATGTTTTTTGTGAACGTTTATCGTGAGTAATTTAGTAAATTCACCGGAAGTATGCTAGTTCTGAACGTCACATGCTAATGTAAAAAGCTGGTTTTTGATATAAATATGAACTTGATTGAACAAAACATGCATGTATTGTATAACATAATGTCCTAAGATTGTCATCTGATGAAGATAATCAAAGGTTAGTGCTGCATTTAGCTGTGGTTTGGGTTTATGTGACATTATATGCTAGCTTGAAAAATGGGTGTCTGATTATTTCTGGCTGGGTACTCTGCTGACATAATCTAATGTTTTGTTTTTGTTGTAAAGCCTTTTTGAAATCGGACAGTGTGGTTAGATTAACGAGAGTCTTGTCTTTAAAATGGTGTAAAATAGTCATATGTTTCAGAAATGGAAGTAATAGCATTTCTAAGGTATTTGAATAACGCGCCACGGGATTCCACTGACTGTTATGTAGGTGGGACGAAATCGTCCCACTGGCTCTAGAGAAGTTAACTTCCTGACTGATGTCTTGAGATGTTGCTTCAATATATCCACATCATTTTCCTACCTCATGATGCCATCTATTTTGTGAAGTGCACCAGTCCCTCCTGCAGCAAAGCACCCCCACAACGTGATGCTGCCACCCCCCGTGCTTCACGGTTGGGATGGTGTTCTTTGGCTCGCAAGCTCCCTCCTTTTTCCTCCAAACATAACGATGTTCATTATGGCCAAACAGTTCTATTTTTGTTTCATCAGACCAAAGGACATTTCTCCAAAAAGTACGATCTTTGTCCCCATGTGCAGTTGCAAACCGTAATCTGGATTTTTTTAATGGCGATTTTGGAGCAGTGGCTTCTTCCTTGCTGAGCGGCCTTTCAGGTTATGTAGACTCGTTTTACTGTGGATATAGATACTTTTGTACCTGTTTCCTCCAGCATCTTCACAAGGTCCTCTGCTGTTGTTCTGGGATTGATTTGCACTTTACGCACCAAAGTACGTTCATCTCTAGGAGACAGAACGCGTCCCCTTCCTGAGCGGTATGATGGCTGCGTGGTCCCATGGGGTTTATACTTGCGTACTATTTTTTGTAAATTGCTCCCAAGGATGAACCAGACTTGTGGAGGTCTACAATTTTTTTTCTGACGTCTTGGCTGATTTCTTTTTATTTTCCCATGATGTCAAGCAAAGAGGCACTGAGTTTGTAGGCCTTGAAATGCATCCACAGGTACATCTCCAATTGACTCAAATGTCAATTAGCCTATCAGAAGCCTCTAAAGCCATGTCATCATTTTCTGGAATTTTCCAAGCAGTTTAAAGGCACAGTTAACTTAGTGTATGTAAACTTCTGACCCACTAGAATTGTGATATAGTGAATTATAAGTGAAATAATCTGTCTGTAAACAATTGTTGGAAAAATTACTTGTCATGCACAAAGTAGATGTCCTAACCGACTTGCCAAATCTATAGTTTGTTAACAAGAAGTTTGTGGAGTGGTTGAAAAAGGAGTTTTAGTGACTCCAACCTAAGTGTATTTAAGAGAGTTATAGGGGCAAGAGGCCACAGTTCTGAAGATATGGTGGTGGATGCACCGCAACCAGTTGCAAATGTTGTACGTCAATCAAGTGATCTGCATACACTTATTGTGAAAGTGGATATTTTAGTATTTATAACCACAGTTATTAATTATTTGCACAAGAGGTCCAAGAAGCTGGACATATCTGCAGCTGATAAGTTTTTGGGCCTCCAAGACAGCAAGGACTACTGTCACCAGATAATGTTCCGCTCTTACAGGATCATTCTCAGTCTGTGTAGGCACCTGATTAGAACAGAAAATCAGGCTGATTTAGTTTAATTTACATTTCGTTATTGATAGTTTTTGTATGATTTAAAAAAATATATATACTCTTTACCCTGAACAAACATAAACTCAACATGTAAAGTGTTGGTCCCATGCTTCATGAGGTGAAATAAAAGATCCCAGAAATGTACACACAAACTTATTTCTTACAAATTTTGTGCACACATTTGTTTACATCCCTGTTAGTGAGCATTTCTCCTTTGCCAAGATAATCCTGAGGTTCTGAGGTATCAGAACACATTAAATAAAATACCTTTATAATAAAGCATTGCATGCATTATCATGGCTTTAGCGTACTGGCATAGAGCAGTGGTGTGGAGACACTTGCAGAAGTTGTTCATTTTTTGTAGCCTAGAGTTCAGGAACATTGTGGCCTTTTATAAACGGACTTCATGCAATTCTACATTTTAGATGACTGGATACTTTCGCAGAATTTTGAAAGGGATTTTTAAATTGTTTATTTAGCTAGGCAAGTCGGCTAAGAACAAATTCTTATTTACATTGACGGCCTACCCCCGGCCAAACCCGGACGACGCTGGGCCAATTGTGCGCCACGTCCTCCAGGTTTAATACCTCACAAATAACCAAAATGACAGGCTGCTTTGACACTGACAAACAGAGAATCTGAGATTAATAAAAATGACCTTGTCTCTAATCCATCAATAGCCTAGGCCAGGTGTGAGGAGAAACACATTGTACAATATGAGGAGGAAGTTATAGTCCTTAACAAGCTTTCCAGTTTCACTGACTCACCCAATGATGTGCAGCTCACTCACCGGCCAAAAGCTTCTCTCTCTTGCTTTACTTTGAGCAAACAGCATTTTTTTACAATAGACCTATTTGGAAGTTTATAACTTGGTAACATACAGACAGATTAGTATTTTATTTTCAGCAGGATCCATTTGCTTTACAACCTGTGTTTTCCAGTGACTGTATTAGAAATATTGCTAAAGGCCTGTTTTGGCTGCATGCTGTTCACTGACAGATTTGCCACACGTTCCTGACTGTAGACATGCCTTGTGATTTGGCTACACACAATCCACAACTAGTCGATTTAAAAAATGTTTTTGCTATTGATCCTCTGTGGATAAATTATAGGCTTGCTCCTGGTGCAGTATTGGGAATACTTATTTCCCTCATTAAAATGCAAATCAATTTATAACATTTTTGACATGTGTTTTTCTGGATTTTTTTGTTGTTATTCTGTCTCTCACTGTTCATATAAACCTACCATTAAAATTATAGACTGATCATTTCTTTGTAAGTGGGCAAACGTACAAAATCAGCAGGGGATCAAATACTTTTTCCCCCCACTGTATCAGGCACGTTTTCACATTACGTGTTTTTGGGGTTTCATGACAATTACAGAGGAATCCAAATGTAATTACTCTGATTACTTTTATTAGGATTTTTACATTGCAAACAGTGGACAGAAAAAGTGGTAGGCTACCTGATCCTGGCAAATGGGTTCTGGAACGAAAGACTACAAAACTGAGAGGTGCTGGAGGATCTGGCTCAAATGAAGCACCTCCCTTCTCATATAATGAGGTAGGGCCATCCCAAGGGTCCCTGAATGCATGGACGATTGCACCAAAGTTTTTTTTTATAACTAATCCAAGATTAGACCACAGCCGGTCGTTTCCAGTGGGAACAGATCAGTCATAATGGGCAGAGCCAAGCACGAGTCAGCGAGATCCTATTGGTGTGTTATACAACACATCTGCATATTTCTGTTAGGGAACTCCTCTGTGAAGCACTCGTGTGCAATAACTCAATTCACCTTTACGTTCCTTCTAAATAACGCAATTATTTAACTTTTGCAAAGGGTAAAGTCTACAAAACTTAGTCCACTCTGTTCATAACAGATTTTAGTTTTGGGAACAGAAAACTGTAGTAAGATCAGGTGTTTCATAGATTAGAACAATTGCAGAATGTCGGCCAAAATCCATCTAGTTCCATCTTCTTCCACTGCCGGCCAGCGGGCTTCCTCTCACTACCATATTTGGCAGTGAGTGGAAACGCTAAGCGCATGCTTCACATTTATACATCTGGTGAAATATCTGTCTCATTGTTCAATCTGTGGCTTCACTGTGGTAGTGGGGGAACAGGAAGTTCCAGGCAGGCACACAACAGTTCCGGCGTTTTCTTTATTCTGAAGAATGCTATGTTAAGAAGATAACCTTTGTGTCCGTTTCTATTTATTACTGCAGGTATGTAATAGCGCGTTTAAACTATCTAATGTCGAAAGAACATGTCATACCATGCTAGGTAACATCCATTAAGGTATCATCACATTTGGTAAAGGGTTGATGTTTTATTTTTTAGTAAAACCAGGTGATTGTGATCAACTATTTTACAAGTCACATAGCTAGAAGCTTTGGGTTTGTCTGAATGGATGTACATCATTTCCTCAAGGTAATTTGAATAAAGAATACATTTATTTGAGATTTCTGAGTTTGTTTAGCATGTTATTGGTTTTGTGTAAAATTCACGAGCTGGTAAAATGGCGCTGTCCACTCTGTTTGCGCCAATGGGCTTCAGTGCAGGTGCAGAGAGACAATTTCATGGTCGCACTACAGGTTTGAAGCTGAATGTAATGATGATCATGTGTTGTAATATTCAGACACATTCAGTTGTTTCTTCCATCTTTATAAATGTTACTATGGTGTGAATGGAAATACTATTGGTTTTTGATTGGAATAATACAGTGAAGACAAGGTTATTCAGGAAAATAGTACATAGTGCTGCCTAAAAATACTGCAACATTGTACTAAATGTTTGAGTCATTTCGGCATTTATGTGAATTTGTGGTGTCTACTATAGTTTAAGTGCACTTACGTTGTGTAGACTAATTTAAAGCAGGTACTTTGTCTAATTTGAATTAATTAATGTTTTGTTGTCAATGCTTAGCTACCAGATCTATTGAAATGAGATCAGTGCTTGACTTGGACAGGAGCTCACCGGAGCTGAGTACCGGCACCTCAAATTTCTACTGTTTGAGCTCATGTTCCTCTTATAGAATATTAGCTCAACAGTATTGTGGAGCTCCTGCACCTAAATATAAACAGTACCGGCACCTGTTTCAGTCCGAGTCAAGCACTGAATTAGATAATTGAACAAGAAGAAATATAATATATTTTTAGAGAATAAAGAAAGTGCCAGAACTGTCAAGACAATAACTTTTGTCTGTTTCTCATTGTTACTACAGGACGACTAGATTTAGGTCTGAGGCCGGTTACACCAATAGTGAGGACAAACCTAGCCTACCTCTCTCATTCCAGGCTATGTCCAAACCTACATTCATTCACTGGGTCCTGATTGTGACGGTGGAGCCCAGTTTGCACTGCAGGATCCAGAGATGGCATCAGTGAAGCTGGAAGACTGCAGTCAAACACTGGAGCTGAATGTCATCATTAAAGATGAAGAAGAAGAGGAGGAGAAGATTGGGAAATCTGTTTCTCATGGTAAGGCAGGTTCTATCTAACTAAGTTTGTTTTTCATTCCAACTTCCCACTGTGTATGAAAAGTTGCAGTAGACCTGTTTCATGATGAACTGTTTCAATGAGAAGGTAGATGTTATTTCATTCTACTCAGACTTGCATGGTTTGACACCAGTTTTGCCAACATTTGTTTTATTCACTGGGTTATCTGGAGTGCTCAGAGAGTAGACTAAAGAAGTGAAGTAGACAAACTGCCAGTGTTTTAAAGTTCTATGAAATGAGTCTGTATAGTGAGTGGAGGCTCATATGGCTCATTTATGACTTTTACTCACTTTTCGAATAGTTTTATTCCCTTTTGTATTGTGCAGCCTACTGATATGAATACATATGTCACCCGGTACAGCCAGAAGAGGACTGGCCACCCCTTGGGCCTGGTTCTTCTCTGTGTTTCTTTCTAACTTCCTGCCTTTTAGGGAGTTTTTCCTAGCCACTGTGCTTCAACATCTGCATTGCTTGCTCATTGGTGTTTTAGGCTGGTTTTCTGAAAAGCATTTTGTGACAACTGCTGATGTAAAAAGGGTTTATAAAATAAATTTGATTGACATTGACAGTACCAGTCAAAGGTTTGGACACCTACTTATTCCAGGGTTTTCTTTATTTTTACTATTTTCTACATTGTAATATAAGTGAAAACAAACTTTAAGTAACACATATGTAATCATGTCGTAACCAAAAAAGTGAGATTCTTCAAAGTAGTGTCGTGTCTTTGGGCACCATTAACTGAAGACATGTTTATAAAAATAACTCCCTGTTATTATTATTACGCGATTAAACAGATTAATCGTTTATCTGTAATTAACTAGGAGATCGGGGCACCAAGGAAAATATTCAGATTACAAAGTTATAATTTTCCTAATATAACTTTCCTATATTATAACATTATAGTATAGGCCGATTATCTTCTGGTTTAAATGGTGTATTTTACCTTGCGTCATTCTCATTCCAAACGTCGTAAATTGTTGTATCTGCACGAATCCAGTCTTTACTAAGTCATCCATGCATCAACTGTCTTAAAATCATTTATTTACTAAACAACGTCATTCACAGAAAACATAGAAACAGTAATTATCGTCACAAAGAATTGGTAATGTGCCCTAGTGGGCTAAACCGGCATGGCGGCTTGTTAAACCAACAAGGGCGGGTCAGCTGAGAAGACCCTACAGAGTTGATAAATATTAACAATTGATATGCTAATCCTTTGCACATGAACGCTCACTCATTCGGGAACAACTGCAATCAATATATATTTATGCTCAGTGTGTCGTCGGGATCCTTGTTGGAGAGTTTTTGTCCGCGTTCTCTCTCTCGGTTGGAATGGATCTTTCAAAGCGACATTCATTAATGTCGTTATAGAATGGATGTTTCGTCGGTCTTCGCGTTCGATGATATCAAATTTCTAGCTGCAGACTATGAATTAATATCAAAGACTTGTTATTATTCTGTCGGTATCGATAGTCTAAAGTTTAACCACGTGGTATGGTTAAAGTTCAGTAGAGGGATGCATGGTCAAACCTATTGGCCAACTCGTAATGGAGTGGAGGCCTGGTCAAAAGAAAGTAACCCTGGGTGGGGGTTTTATTCGGAATGACAGAAAAAGGCTGTCTCATGACGCCAGGTCTTGTCTGTGTCCCTGGGGGCGTGCCGATGACTGAGTTAAGCTTTGAACAGAAATACAATTCTATCACATTAACATCAGTACATAGCCTTTCAACATATTCCAAATAGCTTTAATCTTATTAAATCATTGTATACAACCATTTAGATGCAAGTCCCATAGCTGAGGCTATTATATAAACCTTAGTATGGTAATATGGCACTATTGTCTCTAATGAGTATCACAAAATTGTATCAAGCGGATCAGTTCGTAGCTGGATTCTTCACCGATCTTTTATACCTTCTCCAGAACATAAATGTCATTCGGTTCCCCAATTCTGTGAGTTGGAAGGATTTCCTTTGTCTCTATGAATCCCCTCTCTGTCTCAAAACTGGGCCATGCGGCAGGACATTCTCCTTTAGAATTTTACGACCCCTCTCACCACAGCAGTGTCAGAAGTATAGAGGTCGGGGGATGGTGCATAGAAAAGGCCTGATGCAGAGAGAGGGGGTTCAACTGTGTTCTCTGTTCCCAGAGAGGGCAGCATCATGACAGTAGCCACCCTTTGCCTTGATGACAGCTTTGCACACTCTTGGCATTCTCTCAACCAGCTTCATGAGTAAGTCACCTGGAATGCATTTCAAATAAAAGGTGTGCCTTGTTGAAAGTTAATTTGTGGAATTTCTTTCCTTCATAATGCGTTTTAGCCAATCAGTTGTATTGTGACATGGTAGGGGTGGTATACAGAAGATAGCCCAATTTGAAAAAAGAGCAAGGCCATATTATGTCAAGAACAGCTCAAATAAGCAAAGAGAAATGACAGTCCATTACTTTAAGACATGAAGGTCAATCAATGCGGAACATTTTATAGAACTTTGAAAGTTTCTTGAAGCGCAGTTGCAAAAACCATCAAGCACTATAATGAAACTGACTCTCACAAGGACTGCCACAGGAAAGGAAGACCCAGAGTTACCTCTACTGCAGAGGAGAAGTTCATTAGAGTTACCAGCCTTAGAAATTTCATCCCAAATAAATGCTTCACAGAGTTCAAGTAACAGACACATCTCAACATCAACTGTTCAGAGGAGACTGCGTGAATCAGGCCTTCATGGTCAAATTGATGCAAATAAACCACTACTAAAGGATACCAATAAGAAGAAGAAATTTGCTTGGGCCAAGAAACACGAGCAATGGACATTAGACCGGGGGAAATCTGTAATTTGGTGCGATTAGTCCAAATTTCAGATTTTTGGTTCCAACTGCTGTGTCTTTGTGAGACGCAGAGTAGGTGAATGGATGATCTCTGCATGTGTGGTTCCCACCGTGAAGCATGGATGTGTGATGGTGGGGTGCTTCGCTGGTAACACTCAGTGATTTATTTAGAATTCAAGGCACACTTAACCAGCATGGCTACCACATCAGTCTGCAGCAATATGCCATCCCATCTGGTATGGGCTTAGTGGGACTCATTTGTTTTTCAACAGGACAATGACCCAAAACACCCCTCCAGGCTGTGTAAGGGCTATTTGACTTAGAATGAGAGTGATGGAGTGCTGCATCAGATGACCTGGCCTCCACAATCCCCCGATCTCAACCCAATTGAGATGGTTTGGGATGAGTTGGACTGCAGAGTAAAGGAAAAGCAGCCAACAAGTGCTCAGCGTATGTGGGAGCTCCTTCAAGACTGTTGGAAAAGCCTTCCAGGTGAAGCTGGTTGAGAGAATGCCAAGTGTGCAAAGCTGTCATCAAGGCAAAGGGTGGCTACTTTGAAGAATCTAAAATATATTTTGATTTGTTTTCACACTTTTTTTGGTTACTACATGATTCCATATGTGTTATTTCATAGTTTTGATGTCTTCACTTATTCTACAATGTAGAAAATAGTAAAAATAAAGAAAAACCCTTGAATGAGTAAGTTTGTCCAAACGTTGGACTGGTACTGTATATCACACCAACTGACTGTTTCTTCTGATGTTGTTCACACAGGAAACCATGTTGACACATTCTCTACATCCAGAGAGCAACAGCAGGAAGATCATAGAGCTAAGAGGTCTCATCACTGCCCACATTGTGAGGAGATTTTCCCATTTCTATCAAAGCTGAAAATACACCTAAAAATACACACAGGAGAGAATCTGTATTCCTGTACAGACTGTGGGAAGAATTTCACAACATTAAAGGTTCTGATCATTCATCAGAGAGTGCATGAACGGATACACACAGGAGAAAAGCCTTACTCCTGCTCTGACTGTGGAAAGAGTTTCTCTCTACTGAGCAACTTAAAACGACATGAACGCATACATACAGGAGAGAAGCCTTACTTATGCTCTGACTGTGTAAAATGCTTCACAACATCAACTGAGCTAAAACGTCATCAAAGAACACACACGGGAGAGAAGCCTTACTCCTGCTCTGACTGTGGAAAGAGTTTCTCTCAACTGAGCAACTTAAAAGCACATGTACGTATACATACAGGAGAGAATCCTTACTCCTGTTCTGATTGTGGGAAGAGTTTCTCTCTACTGAGCAACTTAAAATCACATGAACGTATGCATAAAGGAGAGAAGCCTTACTTATGCTCTGACTGTGTAAAATCCTTCACAACATCAACTGAGCTAAATCGTCATCAGAGAACACACACGGGAGAGAAGCCTTACTCCTGCTCTGACTGTGGAAAGAGTTTTTCTCGACTAAGCACCTTAAAAAGACACCAAGGTAAACATAAAGGACCACTGATCTGACTGTGGAAAATGTTTTAAAACAACAGCTGAGCTAAAAGGTCATCAGAGAACACACATAGGAGAGAAGCCTTACATCTGCTCTGACTGTGCATCAAGTTTCTTCTGTGCCCCTTAAAATGACTTGAACGTGTACACACACGCACTGACTGTGAGAAGAGATTCTACAGATTGAGCCATTTAAAAGGACACCAATGTGTACATAAAGGAGAGAAGCCTCATCAGTTCTCTCAGACCAGCTAAGATTAGACACTCCACTTAATTCTCATATCATTAAATAATTGGCAACGTTGAATTGGATCAAATGAAGAAAGCGTAGAACACTCTATTGTAATCCTATAGTTTCTCACTGTGAGAGAACTGTGCAGAGGAAAGGGAGCGTTATAGTATGTTAGCCTCTCTTTACTTCGCTAATCAGTATGCACCTTGTCAGTTTTGGTGTGTTTTGTTAGCTTCTACTGTAAAGATATTGAGATGACCTTGGATTTGCCCTTAGGGTTGAGTATCCTCTGTGAGGCCTCTCACAATGGAGTTGTTGACTGGGTGGTACTGCTTCTCTCTGTAGTTTTCTGTGGGAAAGAGCTGATTGACACAACATGTACAGAGTGTACAAAACATGAAGGATGCCTGCTCTTTCCATGACATAGACTGACCAGGTGAACCCAGGCGAAAGCTATAATCCTTAATGATGTAGTTTTTATTATGGATTTATTATGGATCCTCATTAGCTTTCAGCAGAAAACAAGAGACTGCAGTTGAAGTGGTGTAAGGAATTAAGACTGGACGCTGGAGAATTTGAAAAACATTGCCTGGTCTGATGAATCCTGGTTCCTGCTGTTTCACACTGATGTGAGGACTAGTATATGGAGGAAACCACGAGTACATACATCATGCCTCTTGTCATCTTTGCAGGCTGGTGGTGATGGTGTGGAGTTTGTTTTCAGGGCACACACTGGGCCCCTTGATAGAAGTGGAACAAAGTTTGAATACCACAGGATATCTAAACATCATTGCCAATCAGGTGCCTCCCTTCATGGCAACAGTGTATCCATCTGCAAATAGATTTTTTTCAGCAGGATTATGCCCCATGCCACAAGGCTTGTCCAGGAATGGTTCAAAGAACATGACAGTGAATTCAGCTTACTGCAGTGGCCTGCCGAGTCACCAGATCTCAATCCAATTGTGCATCTGTGGGAGGAGATGAAACAAGCTATTCGGAGTAGAGATCCACTCCCAGCCGACTTGACACAATTGTGGGAAGAATTGGGCCAGAATCCCTGTGGAACGCTCTCAACACCTTGGACAGTCCATGTCCTGATGAATTGGGGCTTATTCTGAGGACAAGGGGGGGGGGGGGGGGTGCAACTCAATATTAGGAAGGAGTTCCTAATATATTGTACACAGTGTATATCAGATAAAGATGGTGTGATGATCCGGTTTTAGCGTTAGTTTGGGTGGATTATTTTCTATTACTCAACTTGTGTTTAATGATAAACGGTCTATGAATCTACTTGTGTTTATTAAATTGTATTTTAATAGTAGATTCATTATTTTAGTCATTGATGATGGATGTATTTGAATAACTGTGTTGAAGTTAATTGATCTGGCGGCAGGTAGTTTTACAGACGTGTTTAATACGTCTTATTTATACACTTTTGTAATATTTATGAAATGCATATTGTTATATTTGGTAGTACTTATTTGTTTTTCCTTTGTCTCCAACCCCTTTCGATGTGTGGAACGGATGTGGGTGGGGCTAGGTCTACATAAGGGTGCTAATTTCAGAAAATTCACAAAAGCTCTGACGAAGGCCGTGAGGCCGATACGTAACCTTATTAAATATCAGTGATACTATCAAGAGCAGTGTGTGGTTTCCTTTTTCCTTCATCTTGTTCAACTGTTGCCATGCACCTGCAAAACATTTTGCTCATATGCTCAGAATTTTATATAAAGGTGGTATAAAAGGTGTTATATCTGGAGTTTAATAAAGGTGTTTCATAAAGGTTAAATAAAGGTGTTTATAGGTGGAGTTTAATAAAGGTGGTATATAAAGGTGTTATAGGTGGAGTTTAATAAAGGTGTTATATAAAGGTGGTATAAGAGGAAGATTTCTGGAGGGGTTTGTATTTGTGTATTTATCAGGGATCCCCATTAGCTACTCTTCCTGGTATCCAAACACACTAAAGCATCCACATGACATATAAAACAACAGATGAAACAGTGAACTATGTTTGTACTGAATGAGCTAAAGATAAAACAGTACATCATAACATCCCTACACCACCACATCTCCACAACACAAAATGTTCAATACCACAATACAACAATATCACAATGTGTGCGTATGCATGTGTCTGTACCTTTGTGTGTGTCTCTTCACAGTCCCCGTTCCATAAGGTGGTATTTTTACCTGCTTTTTAAATCTGATTCTCCTGCTGGCATCAGTTACCTGGTGTGGAATAGAGTTCCACGTAGTCATGGCTCTATGTAGTACTGTGCGCCTCCCATAGTCTGTTCTGGACTTGGGGACTGTGAAGAGACCTCTGGTGGCATGTCTTGTGGGGTATTCATGGGTTTCCGAGCTGTGTGCTAGTATTTTAAACAGACAGCTCGGTATATTCAGCTTATCAACAGCTCTTACAAAAACAAGTAATGATGAAGTCAATCTCTCTTCCACTTTGAGCCATGAGAGACTGACGTGCATGTCATTAATGTTAGCTCTCCGTGTACTTTTAAGAGCCAGCCATGCTGCCCTGTTCTGAGCCAACTGCAATTTTCCCAAGTCCCTCTTTATGGCACCTGACCATACTACTGAACAGTAGTCTAGGTGTGATAAAACTAGGGACCTGCCTTGTTGATAGTGTTGTTAAGAAGGCAGAGCAACACTTTATTATGGACAGACTTCTCCTCATCTTAGCTACTGTTGTATCAATATGTTTTGACCATCACAGTTTACAACCCAGGGTTACTCCAAGCAGTTCATCACCTCAACTTGCTCAATTTCCACATTATTCATAAGGAGACGTAGTTGAGCCACATACGTTTTTTCCAGCAGCAGACTATGATCGATATTGTCAAAAGCTGCACTGAAGTCTAACAAGACAGCCCCCACAATCATTTGATCATCAATTTCTCTCAGCCAATCATCAGTAATTTGTGTAAGGGTTGAGTGTCGAGTGTCCTTCTCAAACATCATTTTTTCCAGAAGTTTGTTGACAAGCTGATTGGTTGGCTATTTGAGCCAATGAAGGGGGCTTTACTATTATTTGGTAGTGGAATGACTTTATCTTCCCTCCAGGCCTGAGGGAACACACTTTCTAGTGGGCTTAAATTGACGATGTGCCTATATCATCTGCTATTATCCTCAGTAATTTTCCATCTCGATTTTTTTAACCTTTATTTGATGAGGCAAGTCAGTTAAGAACAAATTCTTATTTACAATGACGGCCCATTGGGGTCATTGTGGGTTAACTACCCTGTTCAGAACAACAGATTTTTACCTTGTCAGCTCAGGGATTTGATCCAGCAACCTTCCAGTTACGGGCCCCAAGCTCTAACCAGTAGGCTTCCTGCCGCCCCTAGATTGTCAGACCCCGGTGGCATCTTATTGTTGAAAGACAACAATCATTTTTTTTCACCTCATCCACACCGACTTTACGGAATTCAAAAGTACATTTCTTGTCTTTCATAATTTGGTCAGATATACTTGGATATGTAGTGTCAGCGTTTGTTGCTGGCATGTCATCCCTAAGTTTGCTTATCTTGGCAATATCAGTGGGTTTTGTGATAAATGAGCATCTGATTCAATGTATGAAGGAGCCGAGTTGGCTTTTTTCCCCAGAATTTTGTTTAATGTGCTCCAACGCTTTTTACTATCATTCTTTATATAATTTATCTTTGTTTCATAGTATAGTTTATTTTTATTTCATTTAGTCACATGATTTCTTAATTTGCAGTATGTTTGCCAATCAGTTGTGCTGCCAGACTTATTTGCCATACCTTTTGCCTCATCCCTCTCTACCATACAATTTTTAAATTCCTCATCAATCCAAGGAGATTTAAGTCTTTACAGTCATTTTCTTAATAGGTGCGTGCTTATTAGTAACTGGAATAATCAATTTCATAAATGTGTCAAGTGCAGCGTCTGGTTGTTCCTCATTACACATCACAGACCAGCAAATATTCTAGAAATAGAATTACACAATTAACATCTTGATCAACTCTATACAAAGGAGATGTGTCCTGCAGGAGGCTACGACCCCTTCTCATGTAATGTGGTAGGGCCTTCCCAAGGATCCGGAATGCACGGACGGTGTTAGTGGGGGAACAGGAAGTTCCGGGAAGGCGCTCACCATTCTTCAGTATAAAGAAATAGCCAGAACGATGCGGTCTAGAAGATAACCTTCGTGTCCGTTTCTATTTATTACTACAGGTATATAATAGCACGTTTAAACTTTCTAAAGAATATATTTACTTGAGATTTCTGAATTCGTTTAGCAAGTTATTGGTTTTGTGTAAAATTCATGAGCTGGTAAAATGGCGGCACCACTCGGTCTGCGTCAACGGATTTCTTTTTTCTTTTATTGCAACAATAATAACAATATTACACATCAGTACAGCGACATTCCTGTGAATACAATGGAACAAATGTAAAGTCCAGGCAGTGAGGGTGCAGCAGAGAGAGACAATTTTACGGTTGCACTACTGTTTTGAAGCTGAATGTAAAGATGATCAGTTTTCTACATGTGTACTAATATTCAGACACATTAAGTTGTTTCTATCTTTATTTATAAATGTTACTATGGTGTGAACAGACATACTATTGGTTTTGATTGAAATAATACAGTGAAGACAAGGTTATTCAGGAAAATAGTACATAGTGCTGCCTAAAACAAAAGGCAACCTTGTACTAAATGTTTTTTGTCATTTATGCGAATTCAGGAAATCTACTAGTTTAAATGCCTTTAAGTTGGGTAGCCTAATTTAAAGTGTATACTTTGTCTAATGTCAATTAATGAATGTTTTGTTGTCAATGCTTAGCTACCAGATCTATTGAAATGAGATCAGTGCTTGACTTGGACAGGAGCTCACCGGAGCTGAGAACCGGCACCTCAAATATCTACTGTTTGAGCTCATGTTCCTCTTATAGAATATTAGCTCAACAGTATTGTGGAGCTCCTGCACCTAAATATAAACAATATTTTTTTGAGAATAAATAAAGTGCCAGAACTGTCAAGACTAACTTTTGTGTCCGTTTCTCTTTATTACTACTGGCCGACTCAGATTAACCATGAGGGCGGTAACATCAACAGTGAGGACAAACCCAGCCTGCCTCTCTCCTTCCACACTGAGTCCAAGCCTACAGTCACTGGGTCCTGATTGTGACAGTGGAGCCCAGTTTGCACTGCAGGATCCAGAGATGGCATCTGTGAAGCTGGAAGACTGCAGTCAAACACTGGAGCTGAATGTCAACATTAAAGATGAAGAAGAGGAGGAGGAGATTGGGACATCTGTTTCTCATGGTAAGAGCAGGTTCTATCTAACTAAGTTTGTTGTTCGTTCCAACTTCCCACTGTGCATGAAAAGTTGCAGTAGAACTGTTTCATGATGATGTAACGCGGGTCGTATAAAGGGGAAGAAGGCGCGGCGTGTAGAGTGCTCATACTTTACTTTAATGATAACACTTAAAAAAAAACGACAGCCAACAGTTCCGTCAAGTGATACTCACAAAACAACTACCCACACCAACACAGGAAAAACAGGCTGCCTAAGTATGGCTTCGAATCAGAGACAACGATAGACAGCTGCCTCTGATTGGAAACCATACCTGGCCAAAATATAGAAAACAAAAACATAGAATGCCCACCCATCTATCACACCCTGACCTAACTAAACAGAAAAACACAGCTCTCCTAGGTCAGAGCGTGACAGATGAACTGTTAAAATGAAGCGGTAGATGTTATTTCATGCTACTGATACTTGCATGGTTTGACACCTGTATTGCCAGAATTAGTTGTATTCACTGGGCTATCTGGAGTGATCACTAAATAATTGAAGTAGTGTTTTAAAGTTATATGAAATGAGTCTGTGTAGATACTAACCCTTGTGATAGTGAGTAGAGGATGACACTCCCCATCTTACCCACTTTTAGAATAGTTTTATTCCCCTTTTGTATTGCACAACCTTCTTATATGAATACATACAGTGCATTCAGAAAGTATTCAGAGCCCTTGGCTTTTTCCACATTTTGTTACGTTACAGCCTTATTCTAAAATTGATTAAACAAAAAAATGATCATCAATGTTCCTCACAAAGGAAACACAGGTTTTTTTTAAATGTTTGTACATGTATTAAAAATTCAAAGCAAAAATACCTTTATTTACATAAGTATTCAGGCTCTTTGCGCTGAGACTCGACATTGAGCTCAGGTGCATCCTGTTTCCATTGATCATCCTTGAGATGTTTCTACAACTTGATTGAGAGTCCACCTGTGGTAAATTCAATTGATTGGACATGATTTAGAAAGGCACACACCAGTCTATATAAGGTCCCACATTTGACAGTACATGTCAGAGTGAAAACCAAGCCACGAGTTCGAAGGAAGTGTCCGTAGAGCTCCATGAAAGGATTATGTCGAGGCACAGATCTGGGGAAGGGTACCAAAACATTTCCAAATAAGAAGTGTAATATGCAGTTGCAGATAATGCAGATTACTCTTAAGAACTAGAGCCAATATTCACATAAAAAATAGAGGATTTACAGTTCCAATGCTTCTAGAATATCACCGGTTTGCAAAAACTCACAAAACAGATCCCAAATATTATGACACTCTGGGGCTTTCTTTTTCACTATATAAGTACATTTTTCAAGAGCCAGGCTTGACGTTAATTATTTTAACCAACGACCAAGTGAGGGAACTGACATACTTCCAGTGGAGAGCTATTAAACATCTAGCTTGTAATAGACAGAGGTCAACCATTTTATTTTCTCCTATGTAAGGAGAGATTCTCTGGGTAAAGATTTAGGAGGCATAGTTTAGGGATTTGTGGTATTGGGGCAGAGGTCATCTCAGAGATATAGCGCAGTACTGAGCTCCAAAATGTTTGTATCTCAACAAATTCCTCCAGGCAATGATACAAGGTGCCTAAATGTGTGTAACATTTAAAATCCATTTTTATGCAATTTTTCTCGTAAAAAAGCGATAATATTCCGACCGGGAATCTCCTTTTAGCTAAACTGAGGAAAGTAAACAAAGCTTTCGGTCGACGCGGGCACGAGCCTGAGTCTCACAGTACTGTAACCAGCCACTACCCAAATGCGCTACTTTTTTTCAGCCAGAGCCTGCAAAGCCACGATTCAGCTTTTTACCGCCTTCTGAGACCCTATGGCAGCCGTAGGAAGTGTCACGGGACAGCTAAGATCCTCACTCTTCAATAAACAGAGACAAGAAGAACGACACCTTGTCAGACAGGCCACTTCCTGCCTGAAACCTTGTCAGGTTTTTGCCTGCCAAATGAGTTCTGTTATACTCACAGACACCATTCAAACAGTTTTAGAAACTTTGGAGTGTTTTCTATCCATATGTAATAAGTATATGCATATTCTAGTTACTGGGTAGGAGTGGTAACCAGATTAAATCGGGTATGTTTTTTATCCAGCCGTGAAAATACTGCCCCCTAGCCATAACAGGTTAACACACAGGTCTGGGGTATTAGGGTCACATTTGTGGAGCTTAACAAGGGTGATATTGGTTCTCATTATCCAATCTTGGGCGGGTGTTTATTGTCTGTATCTGAGCTTTAGAGCATATCATACCCCAATACACTGCACATATCCGAAAGTGGACCTAGAAGTTTGTCCTTAAATATCTATTGGGAGCCCATCTGGACCTGCGTCTTTACCTCCCTTCATATCAGATATTTCAACACCATCCAATTCCTTTTCCAGATCCAATTTAGTGTCTTCTGAACTAGAGGGAACATCAAGACCTAATTAGTTCTCAGGAGATTCAGAGCTGTAAAGTGTGTTGTAGTAGGAAGCAAATGTTTGGTTTATTTCTACAGGATCCATTGATCATTTTCCTGTTAACCTCTCTAGGGTAGGGGGCAGTATTTTCACATCTGGATAAAAAACGTACCCGATTTAATCTGGTTGTTACTACTGCCCAGAAACTAGAATATGCATATAATTGTTTGATTTGGATAGAAAACACCCTAAAGTTTCTAAAACTGTTTGAATGGTGTCTGTGAGTATAACAGAACTCATATGGCAGGCAAAAACCTGAGAAGATTCTGTACAGGAAGTGCCCTCTCTGACCATTTCTTGGCCTTCTACACTCTCTTTATTGAAAACAAAGGATCTCTGCTGTAACGTGACACTTCCTAAGGCTCCCATAGGCTCTCAGAAGGCGCCAGAACGTTGAATGATGACTTTGCAGTCTCTGGCTGAAAAACAGTAGCGCATTTGGATAGTGGTCGATCTGAGAACAATGAGACGGGGGCGCGCGTGCACGAGACGACTCCATTTTCAACTTTGAGTCTTTGAACGAAAACAGGGTTTCCCGGTCGGAATATTATCGCTTTTTTACGAGAAAAATTGCATAAAAATTGATTTTAAACAGCGTTTGAAATGCTTCGAAGTACGGTAATGGAATATTTCGAAAAAAAATTGTCACGATACGCGTCACCGTTCGGATAGTGTCTTGAACGCAAGAACAAAACAGAGGATATTTGAACATAACTATGGATTATTTTGAACCAAAACAACATTTGTGGATGAAGTAGAAGCCCTGGGAGTGCATTCTGACGAAGAACAGCAAAGGTAATCAAATTTTTCTTATAGTAAATCTGAGTTTGGTGAGTGCCAAACTTGGTGGGTGTCAAAATAGCTAGCCCGTGATGGCGAGCTATCTACTCAGAATATTGCAAAATGTGCTTTTGCCAAAAAGCTATTTTAAAATCGGACACCGCAATTGCATAAAGGAGTTCTGTATCTATAATTCTTAAAATAATTATGTTTTTTGTGAACGTTTATCGTGAGTAATTTAGTAAATTCACCGGAAGTTTGCGGTGGGTATGCTAGTTCTGAACGTCACATGCTAATGTAAAAAGCTGGTTTTTGATATAAATATGAACTTCATTGAACAAAACATGCATGTATTGTATAACATAATGTCCTAGGAGTGTCATCTGATGAAGATCATCAAAGGTTAGTGCTGCATTTAGCTGTGGTTTTGGTTTTTGTGACATTATATGCTAGCTTGAAAAATAGGTGTCTGATTATTTCTGGCTGGGTACTCTGCTGACATAATCTAATGTTTTGCTTTCGTTGTTAAGCCTTTTTGAAATCGGACAGTGTGGTTAGATTAACGAGAGTCTTGTCTTTAAAATGGTGTAAAATAGTCATATGTTTGAGAAATTGAAGTAATAGCATTTCTAAGGTATTTGAATATCGCGCCACAGGATTCCACTGGCTGTTGAGTAGGTGGGACGATTTCGTCCCACATACCCTAGAGAGGTTAATTATGAATTGCATTAATGGCTCAGTCTGAATTTAACCTCTTAATGCACCAGGTCAGTAATTTACCAGGTTTTTCACCTTGATCATAGGACTGTTTCAGCCTAGTTAAGCTGTTTGCAGCCTTTGAGGTGGAAAGTTCTTCATACTGAGCTATAAGAGAAAATAATTCCTTGTTTACTTCTACTGAGTTATCCAAAAAAGCTTCCCTCTGCAATTCTCTGATTTTGCTGTCCAGTGCTCATTTTCTGATTTAAATTTCATTGAGTTGATTTGAAACTGGTAGAATGTATAGTTTCCCCCCAATACATGCTTAAGAGGCTTTCAATCTGGTACTCACTGACGTTTGTTTAGTGTTCAATACATGACAAGATCCTGAGGGCCATTGTCCTGCCATTCATCCGCCGCCATCACCTCATGTTTCAGCATGACAATGCACAGCCCCATGTTGCAAGGATCTGTACACAATTGAAAATGCTGAGTATGTCCCAATTCTTCCATTGCCTGCATACTCACCAGACATGTCAGCCTTTGAGCATGTTTTGGATGGTCTGGATCAACGTGAACGACAGCTTGATCCAGTACCCGCCAATATCCAGGAATTTCTCACAGCCATTGAAGAGCAGTGGGACAACATTCCACAGGCCACAATCAACAGCCTGATGAACTCCACTTCTCCAGTGCTTCATTTGTAAATTGGGAGGTGCCGGAACCAAAAGTGTACCCAAGAGGGGAGGTGACCTGGGGGGCTCTGAGGTATGTCATGACTGTCCTGATCAGGTCAGGTTACAGGAGACCACAACCCTACAGATTATCTCTCACCCCAACAGAGGAGGAGAGAGCTAGGGGTCTGAAGATGTGGGGGTTTTATGACCCCTCACGCCCATGATTTATCTTAGGCCACAGACAAAGTTCCTTTGTCCTCTCACTATGGAGGACCAGCCTCCGAACATTAAACATGCTATGAAGGGACTTTGGAACAATGGTTTCCGTCAGCCACAATGGTGGTCATGACGATAGATGGAATATGAAAATGTATGTAATTTTTGTTTTGTTATTAAAGGTTAATAGATGACGTTATTACGAAAACATTGTAACTTTAAGAGTTTTCCCCGTATATGCCTGATGTTTATACATTGTACGGTGTGGAAAATGTCCAAATCAATGTTTTGGTAAAGATGCAATGTGAAGTTAGTTGTCTAAAATTGGATTTGAGTAAAATCTAGACCTTGCCTCTTAACTTGGTACGTCCAGAGAATTGCCCTAAAGGCGGTTACGCCCACTTCTGACCCGAGGGTATAAGACATGGGAGTTAAGAATGAACAGATCAGACTAAGTGACCCAAGCTACAGTCGAGGTCTAAAAAGTCAACAAACCCCAAAATGCAACACAAGGTTGAAGACAAAGAAATCTCTTTTCTACCCAAGCTACGGATGAGTAGCTGTGTCTAAGTGGGTGAATTCAAGCCGAACCCCACCTAGCCTCCACTTTCCATCGAATCGTGGTATCTACACTGTTTCATTCCTAGGCTGTGAGCTCTGAGCTACAGAGCTGTCTGTCCTCAGAAGACCCCTTCCAGAGCAAGGGCGAGGAATCAGACCACTAAGCCAAAAAGGACACTGACATCATGAGGACAACCAGAGAGTTGCGCCGGAGAAGTGCGTCATTGAGAAGCCTAAACGACCCACGCGGAGCTTCCCATCTGAGACCTCCAACACGTAATTACATCATTATATTCTGACCCATAAGAGCGGCAGTTCGGGGCAAGGCTAGGGTTAAAATAAGCATAGCTGACAAATGCACCCAAATGTATATTTCTCTCGTGTACTTTCTCTGTTTCTCTCTTTTAAATCCCCATTTTTGGTAACATGCACCATAGTGTGTTGGCCTGTTATACTAAGTTCTAATCAATAGCCTAGACTGTGTTTTGTGTATCTTTTATCATTATTTTAGCTTTCTAGTAAATAAATAATCAACTAAGATTGGTGTGGTACGAACTCATTGGTGGGACCCGGGTTTGTGCAGATTCCCGGATTATGCGACATTCAGAATGAGACTGTAGAGGAAATTTATTAATTAGCGACTGTTGTAAAATCAATATTCTGATATTCTTTGAGTTAATTTGGGAAATAGAAACTCAATAAAAACAATTTTCCCATGGTGCCCCAGATTAATGAGTTAATAATTGCTTGATTCATTTAATCACGCAATTAGAAACCTTTAATCATTCGATGAGCAACAGTCGTCACATTAACTAATACAACGTCACGACAGGTACCAGAACATATTAAATAAAATACCTTTATAATAAAGCATTGCATGCATTATCATGGCTTTAGCGTACTGGCAAAGAGCAGTGGTGTGGAGCCGCTTGCAGAAGTTGTACACATGGAGTACATTTATTGTAGCCTAGAGTCCTGGAAAAATTTTGCTTTTTATAAACAGATTTCTTGCGGTTCTACATCATTTTAGATGGCTGGAGACTTTTGCTGAATCTTTTTTAATACCTCACAATGACCAAAATGACCGACTACTTTGACACTGACAAACTGAGAATCTGAGATCAATAAAAACAACCTTGTCTCTAATCCATCAATAGCCTAGGCCAGGTGTGAGGAGAAACACATTGTACAATATGAGGAGGAAGTTATAGTCCTAAACAAGCTTTCCAGTTTCACTGACTCACCCAATGATGTGCAGGTCACTCACCGGCCAAAAGCTTCTCTCTGTTGCTTTACTTTGTAAAACTATGCTGTTGCTCAATAGGTCTATTTGGAAGTTGATAACTTGGTAACAGACAGATTAGTATGTTCTATTCAGCAGGATCTATATGCTTTACAACCTATGTTTTCTAGCGATTGTATTAGAAATATAATAGGAAATAAATGATGAAGTGCAATGCTGGAGAGATGAGTTGCTGGCTCATGTCTATAACAGCACAGAGAGGGAGAGAGATCATAGAAAGTGAATCTCATTTTAGTTCTGTGAGAGATACAGGCGTGCTTCTCTCTCACCACAGCAATGGCCACCCTTGGTCTAAATAAGCTACAATGTTGCACAAACCTTAAACCAGGGACGGCCCAACATGAATCAATTCTTAGAATATCAGGCACGTTTTCACATTACGTTTTTTAGGAGGCATGACAATTACAGAGGAATCCAAATGTAATTACTCTGATGGCTTTTATTAGGATTTTTACATTGCAAATAGTGGAAATTTATTTTTCATGCCACAAGAGCTTGGTTACCTGATCCTGACAAATAAGTTCCAGAGCAAAAGACTACAAAACTGAGAGGTGCCGGAAGATCCGGCTCAAATTAAATACCGCCCTTCTCATATAATGGGGTAGGGACATAATAATCCCTGAAAGCACGGAGGGTTGCACCATATTTTTTTTATAACTAAACCGGACGTTTCCAATGGGAAGAGATGAGTCATAGTGGGCAGAGCCAAGCACAAGCTAGCGAGATCCTATTGGCACGTCCTAGCACACATCTCTCTATTTCTGTTAGGGAACGCCTCCTCTGTGAATATTTATTATGGATCCCCATTAGCTGCTGCTGTTTTTTAAAATAACATTTTACTGCATACTTGTGGAATAGAGTTCCATGTAGTCATGGCTCTATGTAGTACTGTGCGCCTCCCATAGTCTGTTCTGGGGCATAGTGGGCAGAGCCAAGCACAAGGTAACGAGATCCTATTAGCGCGTTCTAGCATCCATCTGCATATTTCTGTTAGGGAACTCCTCCTCACATCTGAAGCGCTCGTGTGTAATAACTCAAGTCACCTTTGCGTTCCTTCTAAACAAAGCGATTTATAAAAAATATAAAAGATAAACTTCTGCAAAGGGTAAGGTCTACAAAACGTAGTCCACTCTGTTCATAACAGATTTTAGTTTGGTAGTGAGTGGAAACGCCAAGCGGATGCTTCACATTTATACATCTGGTGAAATATCTGTCTCATTGTTCAATCTGTGGCTTCACTGTGGTAGTGGGAAAACAGTTAGTTCCAGGCTGGCACACAGCATTCTTCAGAATAAAGAAAGCGTCAGAACTGTGATGTTAAGAAGATAACCCTTGTGTCTGTTTCTATTTATTACTGCAGGTATGTAATGGCACGTTTAAACTTTCTAATTTCGAAAGAACATGTCATACCATGCTAGGTAACAAATCCGTTAAGGTATTATCACGTTTGGTAAAGGTGTTATTTTTGTGTCAAACCGAGTGAACGTGATAAACATAGATATTCATATAGCTAGACACTTTGGGTTTGTCTGAATGGATGTACATAATTTCCATCAAGGTCATTTAATAAAGAATCAATTTATTTGAAATTTCTGAGTTTGTTTAGCATGTTATTGGTTTTGTGTAAAATTGACGAGCTGGTAAAATGGCGGCGCCCACTCGGTTTGCGTCAACGAACTAAAGTGCGGGTGCAGAGAGACATTTTCACGGTCACACTACAGTTTTGAAGCTGAATGTAATGATTATCAATGTTCTACATGTGTACTAATATTCAGACACATTCAGTTGTTTCTATATTTATCTATAAATGTTACTATGGTGTGAACAGAAATACTATTAGTTTTTTTATTTGAAATAATAGTGAAGACAAGGTTATTCAGGAAAATAGTATAGTGCTGCCATAAACATACTGTAATCTTGTACTAAAGGCTTTGTTGTCATTTATGCATTTATGTGAATTTGGGAAATCTACTATAGATTAAGTGCACTTACGTTGTGTAGACTAATTTAAAGCAGGTACTTTGTCTAATTTGAATGAATGAATGTTTCGTCAATGCTTAGCTACCAGATCTATTGAAATGAGATCAGTGCTTGACTTGGACAGGAGCTCACCAGAGCTGAGTACCAGTACCTCAAATTTCTACTGCTTCTGTTCGTTTCTTTTATAGAATATTAGCTCAAAAGTATTGTGGCGTTCCTGCACCTAAATATAAACAGTACCGTCACCCACAATGAGTATCGGCACCTATTTCAGTCCAAGTCCAGCACTGAATTAGATAATTGAACATGAAGAAATATAATATATTTTTAGAGAATAAAGAAAGTGCCGGAACTGTCAAGATTAACTTTTGGTGCCTGTTTCTCATTGTTACTACAGGCAGACTATAATGAAGTATGAGAACAGTAGGAACAAACTTAGCCTGCTTCTCTCCTTCCACAGTGAGTCCAAACCTACAGTCACTGGGTCCTGATTGTGACAGTGGAGCCCAGTTTGCACTGCAGGATCCAGAGATGGCATCTGTGAAGCTGGAAGACTGCAGTCAAACACTGGAGCTGAATGTCAACATTAAAGATGAAGAAGAGGAGGAGAAGATTGGGAAATCTGTTTCTCATGGTAAGAGCAGGTTCTATCTAAGTTTGTTGTTCGTTCGTTCCAACTTCCCACTGTGTATGAAAAATTGCGGTAGAACTGTTTCATGATGAACTTTTTCAATGAGAAGGTAGATGTTATTTCATGCTACTCAGACTTGCATGGTTTGACACCAGTATTGCCAACATTTGTTTTGTTCACTGGGTTATCTGGAGTGATCAGAGAGTAGACTAAAGAAGTGAAGTAGACAAACTGCCAGTGTTTTTAAAATGTGTCTGTATTTACTGTCGTGGAAATATTGAATAAAATATTTCTCAGATACCGGAGCTTGTGAATTCAAATAGACTTTATTACAAAAGTAACAAAGCCGAGCAATTCCATGGAAGAACTGATTCTCCATTCTCAGTACTCAGCTTTTATACAGTTTTACCCTAATGTAACATTGTCACTCCACTTTATGTAAAAGATGAATACCTTCTAGCTTTGGCCACCTTAATCTTGCTGCCTTTCTTATTGTCTCAGACATTAGGGCATAGATTCTATTGGTGGCGTGACACACAGACATGTACACTCCTACTGCAGGTCTAATGGTGCCTATAACTGATTAGCTAATGTTCCTGTCCAAAGGTCTTCACAAGTTCAGGCCGATGTTGTCTATGTACGATTAACCCATGTGCATGTCCAGTAGCCTTCACAAGATCAGATATGGCCCAGACCAGTCACGTCTGTGTTGATCTACCTTGCCTCATCCACACGGATTATGCTTATGTTCTGTTTTTTACATGTCTAATGGTTAACTCGATGTTGATCAGGCTCTGTACATTCACATGGGCTCAGCCTTCATTCTGCTTACACATGTCTAATATTTAACCTTATATCGATTCTTCTTTCTGCTTCAAAGAGAACAGTATAGGTACTGAAAATCACCAGGTGACTGGAAATTCTCTAACATTACTAACCCTTGTGATAGTGAGTGGAGAATGACACGCCCCTTTTTTGTTAATGTTGCAAATGACTATTGTAGCTGGAAACTGCTTTTTTTTAAATTATTATTTTAATGGAATATCTACATAGGTGTACAGAGGCCCATTATCAGCAACCATCACTCCTGTGTTGCAATGGAATGTTGTATTAGCTAATCCAAGTTTATCATTTAAAAAAATTGTTTTCTAAGGATCAATTATCCTTTTTAAAATGATATATTTGGATTAGCTAACACAACGTGCCATTGGAACAGAGGAGTGATGGTTGCTGATAATGGGCCTCTACGCCTATGTAGATATTCCATAAAAAAATCTGCCATTTCCAGCTATGATAGTCATTTACAACATTAACAATGTCTACACTGTATTTCTGATCAATTTTATTAAACAATTTTTTTTGCTTTTCTTTCAAAACAAGGACATTTCTAAGTGACCCCAAACGTTTAAAATGTAGTGTATGTCACCCGGTACAGCCAAAAGAGGACTGGCCACCCCTTTGAGCCTGGTTCCTCTCCGTTTCTTCCTAGGTTCCTACTTTCTGGGGAGTTTTTCATAGCCAGTGTGCTTCTACATCTGCATTGCTTGCTCTTTTGTGATTTTAGGCTGGATTTCTGTAAAGCATTTTGTGATAACTGCTGATGTAAAAAGGTCTTCGTAAAATAAATTTGGTTGACATGTACAGTACCAGTCAAAAGTTTGGACACCTACTCATTCAAGTGTTTTTCTTTCTGCATTGTAGAATAATATTGAGGACATCAAAACTATGAAATAACATATATGGAATTGTGTAGTAAAAAAAAAGTGTTAAACAAATCAAAATATATTTGAGATTCTTCAAAGTAGCCACCCTTTGCCTTGACAGCTTTGCAAACTCTTGGCATTCTCTTAACCAGCTTCATGAGGAAGTCACCTGGAATGCATTTCAATTAACAGGTGTGCCTTGTTAAAAGTTAATTTGTGGAATATCTTTCCTTAATGCGTTTGAGCCAATCAGTTGTGTTGTGACAAGGTAGGGGTGGTATACAGAAGAGAGCCCTATTTGGTAAAAGACCAAGACCATATTATGGCAAGAACAGCTCAAATAAGCAAAGAGAAATGACATTCCATCATTACTTTAAGACCTGAAGCTCAGTCAATCTGGAACATTTCAAGAACTTTGACAGTTTCTTCAAGTGCAGTTGCAAAACCATCAAGCGCTATGATGAAACTGGCTATCATTTGGACCGCCACAGGAATGGAAGACCCAGAGTTATCTCTGCTGCAGGGGATAAGTAAATTAGAGTTATCAGCCTCAGAAATTGCAGCCCAAATAAATGCTTCAGAGTTCAAGTAACAGACACATCAACATCAACTGTTCCGAGGAGACTGCGTGAGTCAGGCCTTCATGGTTGGATTGCTGCAAAGAAACCACTACTAAAGCACACCAATAACAAGAGATTTGCTTGGGCCAATAAACACGAGCAATGGACATTAGACCTGTGGAAATCTGTCCTTTGGTCTGAGTAGTCCAAATTTCAGATTTTTGCTTCCAACCGCCATGTCTTTGTGAGACGCAGAATAGGTGACCGGATGATCTCCGCATGTGTATTTCCTACCGTGAAGCATGGAGGAGATGTGACGTTGTGGGGGTGCTTTGCTGGTGACACTGTCTGATTTACTTAGATATCAAGGCACACGTAACCAGCATGGCTATCACAGCATTCTGCAGCGATACGCCATTCCATCTGGTTTGAGCTTAGTGGGACTCATTTGTTTTTCAACAGGACAATGACACAACTCACCTCCAGGCTGTGTAAGGGCTATTTGACCAAGAAGGAGAGTGATGGAGTGCTGCATCAGATGACCTGGCCTCCACAATCACCAGACCGTAACCCAGTTGAGTTAGTTTAGGATGAGTTGGATTGCAGAGTGAAGGAAAAGCAGCCAACAATTGCTCAGCATGTGTGTGAACTTCAAGACTGTTGGAAAAGCATTCCTGGTGAAGCTGGTTGAGAGAGTGCCAAGCGTGTGCCAAGCTGTCAAGGCAAGGGGTGGCTACTTTGAAGAATCTAAAATACAAGCTATTTTGATTTAACACTTTTTTTGGGTTACTACATGATTCCATATGTGTTATTCCATAGTTTTGATGTTTTCACTTATTATTCAATGTAGAAAATAGTAAAAATAAAGAAAAACCCTTGAATGAGTAGGTGTGTCCAAACGTTTGACTGGTACTGTATATTACACGAACTGACTGGTTCTTCTGATGTTCACACAGGAGATCATGTTGAGACATTCTCTACATCCAGAAAGCAACAGCAGGAAGATCACAGAGCTAAGAGGTCTCACCACTGCCCACATTGTGAGGAGATTTTCCCAATTCTATCAAAGCTAAAAATACACCTAAAAATACATACAGGAGAGAATCTGTATTTCTGCACTGACTGTGGGAAGAATTTCACAACATCAAGGGCTATGACAGTTCATCAGAGAGTACACACAGGAGAGAAGCCTTACTCCTGCTCTGACTGTAGGAAGAGTTTCTCTCAATCGAGCCACCTAAAACAACATGAACGTATACATACAGGAGAGAAGCCTTACTCCTGTTCTGTCTGTGGAAATAGTTTCTCTGGACTGGGACATCTAAAACAACATGAACGTATACACACAGGAGAGAAGCCTTACTCTTGCTCTGACTGTTGGAAGAGTTTCTCTCACTCGAGCCACCTAAAACAACATGAACGTATACACACAGGAGAGAAGCCTTACTCCTGCTCTGACTGTGGAAAATGCTTTACACAATCATCTCAGCTAAAAGTTCACCAGAGAACACACACAGGAGAGAAGCCTTATTCCTGCTCTGACTGTGGAAATAGTTTCTCTCATCTGGGCCACTTTAAAACACATGAACGTATACATACAGGAGAGAAGCCTTACTCCTGCTCTGACTGTGGAAAAGGCTTCACAACATCAACTGAGCTAAAAGTTCATCAGAGAACACACACAGGAGAGAAGCCTTGCTCCTGCTCTGACTGTGGAAAATGCTTCACAACATCAACTGAGCTAAAAGTTCATCAGAGAACACACACTGGAGAGAAGCCTTACATCTGCTCTGACTGTAGGGCGAGTTTCTCTCAATCGAGCCACCTAAAACGACATGAACGTATACACACAGGAGAGAAGCCTTACTACTGCTCTGACTGTGGAAAATGTTTTAAATCATCAGCTGAGCTAAACGGTCATCAGAGAACACACACAGGAGAGAAGCCTTTCTTCTGCTCTTACTGTGGCAAGAACTTCTCCCGATTGGGCAGTGTAAAAACACACCAACGGCTACACACTTGAGAGAAGCCTTATCAGTTCTCTCACACCAGCTAAGATTTGTCACTCCACTTAATTCTCATCTCATAAAATAATTGGCAACATTGAGTTGGATCAAATGAAGAAAGTGTAGAACACTATTGTAATCCTATTGTTTCTCACTGTGAGAGAACAATGCAGAGGAAAGGGAGCGTCATAGAATGTTAGCCTCTCTTTACTGATCAGTGTGCACCTTGTCAGTTATGCTGTGTTTTTTTAGCCCGCGTCCATAGAGACACATACCAGCTCTACTGGTAGTACTGGTACTACCAGCAGTACTGCACCTGTCAACGGCACAAGTTGTTCTGCTTCCATGAGCACATACAATGCTAGCATCAGTAATTCTACATTTGTTGTTAGCCCAGCTAGCATGGACACTGACAGTTGTGATTCTGATGCAGCCGAAGAGCTACTGCCCCTTTACCCGGGAAATCACCGAACAACAGAAGGATGTTGGACCATCAAAGAGGTGCATTTTGGTGAGAACTACATTGATTTGGGATTCACTTATATTGGGAATAGTGCCTTTCCTCAGCCACAGTGTGTTTATATCTCACAACTCGATGAAACCTTCACTCTTGCGCAGACATTTAGAAACAAAACATGCCAATTTGAAAAATAAGCCACAGGAGTTTTTTGAGCGAGAGTTGAGACTACTTTCGAGTAGTAAGACATGTATAAAAGCAACAGATACCATTAATAAGAAGGGGCTAGAAGCGTCTTATATGGTGAGCTACCGAGTGGCTAGGACAGGCAAGCTCAATACTATTGTGGAGGACTTAATTATTCCTGCTTCCGCGGATATGGCTGGGACAATACTGGGGGAAAATGCCCCCAAAATTATACCGTTTCATGACGCATCAGTGACATGGCAGATGTTTTGAAACAATTACTGCTTTGCATACAAGCCAGTGAATTCAGCTGGATGAGTCAACAGACGTGGCGGGCCTGGCACAGCTCCTGGTATGTCTGTTACGTTTTTGGGGGGTCAATTAAGGAAGACATCCTCTTCTGCAAACCACTGGAAACCTGGACAACAGGATATCTTTTTAAAGTACTGGACAGCTTTGTGACATCAAATGGACTTTGGTGGTCAAGATGTGTTGGTATCTGTACTGATGGCGCAAAAGCCATGACAGGGAGACATAGTGGACTGGTATGTGCGTGCAAGCAGTTGCTCCCAACGTTACTTGGGTACACTGCAGCGTCCACCGAGAGGCTCTTGCTGCCAAGGGAATGCTTGACAGCTGGAAAGACATTTTGGACACTACAGTGAAAATGGTTAACTTTGTTAACAAGGACAACACACAGGTCTTTCCATCATTGTATGATTTTTTTGTGTGCAAATGAACTCAAGCTTACGGACAATGTCAAATGTGATCTAGCGAAGCACCTGAGTGAGTTTGGTGTGTAAGTACGATATCTGAACAAGAGAGCCTCATAACATTTGCAACAAGCGGTTCTGTGAAAATGTAATTTAATCAGAAGCTACTGCCAGATTTCTGAATTGGGCTGCGCTCAGAGTATCCTGCCTTGGCAAATCGCGCTGTTAAGACACTGATACACTTTGCAACCACGTACTTATGTGAGAGTGGATTCTCGGCCCTCACTAGCATGAATACTAAATACAGGCACAGACTGTGTGTGGAAAAGGATTTAAGACCGACTCTCTCCAATACAACCCAACATTGCAGAGTTATGTGCATCCTTTCAAGCACACACTTCTCATTAACCTGTGGTGAGTTATTAACAATTTTCAATGAGCAAGTAAGGTTTTATATGTAAGATGGCTAAATAAAGAGCAAAATTGATTATTATTATTATTTGTGCCCTGGTCCTATAAGAACTCTTTGTCACTTCCCACGAGCCTGGTTGTGACAAACTCACACTCATTCTTATGTTTAATAAATGTATTGTGTGTGTGTGTGTGAGACAGGCTAACAATATTTGAGAGCGCGCTGACCCTGATGCTAGAGGGGGTACGCAGCTGGAGGTTGAATGTTTGAAGGGGTACGGGACTATAAACATTTTGGGAACCGCTGGTCTAGATAATCCCAGTTCCTGCTGTGTCATGCTGATGGGATACTAGGGTATGGAGAAAACCATGAGTGAATGCATCTATGCCGTGTGTCAGCATTGCAGGCTGGTGGTGGTGGTGTGATGGTGTGTTTTCATGGCACACATTGGGCTCCTTGATAAAAGCGGAGCAACGTTTTAATGCCACAGGATACCTAAACATCATTGCCAATGAGGTGCATCCCTTCATGGCAGCAATGTATCCAGCTGCAAATGGATTTTTTCAGCAGGATTATGCCCCATGCCACAAGGCTTGTCCAGGAATGGTTCCATGGAAACCGTGACAGGGAATTCAGCTTTCTGCAGTGGCCTGCCG
Source organism: Salmo salar (assembly GCF_965601325.2). NCBI lineage: Eukaryota > Metazoa > Chordata > Actinopteri > Salmoniformes > Salmonidae > Salmo > Salmo salar. The sequence goes on along the minus strand of NC_138307.1, from coordinate 30,455,266 downwards.
AGTCACCAGATCTCAATCCAATTGTGCATCTGTGGGAGGATATGGAACGAGCTATTCGGAGTAGATATCCACTCCCAGCCAACCCGACACAATTGTGGGAAGCATTGACGTCATCGTGGCCCAGCATCCCTGTGGGTTTCTTTCCACACCAGGTGGAGTCCATGGTCTGACGAATTGAGGCTGTTCTGAGGACAAAGGGGATTCCAACTCAATATTAGGAAGGTGTTCCTAATGTTTTGTACACTCAGTGCCAAAGAAAATGATTCAGACCTGGACTTTTTCCACATTTTGTTACAAAAAATCCTCAATCTACACACAATAGCCCATAATGACAAATTGAAAACCGTTTTTTAGATTTTTTGGGCAAATAATAAATAAGTATTCATACTGTTTACTATGGAGACTCAATTGTTCTCAGGTGCATCCTGTTTCCATTAAGTATCCTTGTGATGTTTCAACAACTTGATTTGGAGTCCACTTTGTATATTTAATTCAAACAGGCACACACCTGCCTATATAAGGTCCCACAGTTGACAGTGCATGTCAGAGCATAGTGAAGCATGGTGGTGACAGCATCATGCTGTGGGTATGTTTTTCAATGGCAGGGACTGGGAGACTAGTCAGGATCGAGGGGAAAGTTGAACGGAGCAAAGCACAGAGAAATCCTTGATGAAAACCTGCTCCAGAGTGCTCAGGACCTCACACTGGTCCACCTTCCAACATTACAACAACCCTAAGCACACAGCTAAGACAATGTTTGCAAAATACCTGTTTTTGCGTTGTAATTTTGGGGTGTTGTGTGTAGATTGATGAGGAAAAAAACAATTTAATACATTTTATAATGATGCTGTAACGTAACAAAAGGTGGAAAAAGTCAAGGGGTTTGAATACTTTTTGAATGCACTGTATCAGATAAAGATGATGTGATGATCAGTTTTCAGCATTAGTTTCGGTGGATTATTTTTATATTAGCAAACACATTTTGTTTAATGAGAAACAGGCTATGAATTGACTAGTGTTTATTAAATTGTATTTTAATGCTAGATTCATTAGTTTAGTCATTGATTAATTTATTTTAACAACTGTTGAAGTTAATTGATATAATGTTTGTACATTAATTTGTTCTGGGCAACATCTTCTCTTGTGTATAATTTTAAGTGAAACAAACTGTTTTAAGTGAAATAGTGTCTATATATGAACCAAATTTGATCCCATTCACATTCTCACAAACAAATGGCCTACACTGTGTATATACAATTGTTGACATCCGATGGTCATTTTTATGGTGGGTTGCAAAATGCAGCATCCTTCCAAGTTGAACCCACCAGAGGGGGACTGTCATGACTAGCCTGTGAGGATCAGGTTACAGTGGATTCCGGTTCTACAGAGATATCTCTCCCTCCCAAAGAGGGGGAGAAGTATAGAGGGATTGATTGGGGGGGGTTATGACCTCATGCCCATCGTAAGGCAACAGCCCAACTCCATTCTGTTCTCTAATGTGAGAGACTGGAATGTCTGTGTGCCTTAGGAAGAGTTTACAGCCCAAAACTACACAACATCAAATAAATGGACTTTGGGACATGTATATTTGATCAGCCAAATGGTGTAAACAATGATGGATGGAATATGAATGTCTATTTTATGTTCTTAAAAGTTAGTTGAGGATGTTATAACGAAAACATTAACTTGAAGAGTTTTCATGATGTATATGTGATGTTTACATACTTTGTGTAGAGAATATGCAGATGAAAGAGAATATTTTGGTGATGATAAGACTGATTTTAGTTGTCTAAACGAGATCATAGTAAATCCTAATACCTTGCCTTGTAACTAGCTACACCTAGGGAACCCAGAGACTGTGTCATAAAGATGGAAACGCCCCTTTCTACTCTACGGTATAAAACATGAGTTAAGAATTTACATATCAGACTAAGTTGACCATGCGCTGCAGCCGAGGTCTACGACTAGTCGTGGCCCCGAAACGCAACACGAGGTTGAAGACAAAGTAAATCTCTGAACAATTTGTAAGTGGCTCTGGATAAGAGCGTCTGCTAAATGACTTAAATGTAAATGTTAAATGTAACAATCAAGTTTATGGTGGAGCTATTCTAAGTTCTGTATCTAGGAAGTTGAATTTAAGCAGAACCATCCGGCTATTCTTTTCAAGTCACCGGTTGTCTACACGGCCCTCTTACCCACGCCGGGAGCATCGACACGGCTGATTAGCCTCCTCATAAGCCCACTCTCACAGAACGAGTCCAAGGAAACTGACAACTAAGAGAAAGGACATTGTGACATCGTTTGGAAAATCAGAGACTTACACCTGAAGACGAATGAACAAGGCGTTGGCCAAACCTTTCCCACTAAGCGGAACTAGACCCACAAAGAGATACCTAACAGAGACCGTAAATACATGCATTACACTTTTTACCCATAACGGGCAGTTCAGGGCAAGGTGTTAGGGCTGAAACTAAGGATAGTTTACAAATGTATCCAAGTGTTGAATTTCTCTCTTTCTCTCTCTCTCTGTAAATCTCCATCTTGTGTTGGTCCACTAGGGTCCTGTTGCCATTGTATGAAGTTTTAACCAATAACCTGGACTGTTTGTGTATATTTATCTTATGTTATCATTTAACTGGTTAGTAAATAAATAATCAACTCAATTTGTGTGGTACGGAATAATTAGTGGGACCCGGGTTTGTGCAGATTTACTAATTATATGACATTCAGAATGAGACTGAGGAAATGAATTAATTGCTGACTGTTATGAAATCTATATATTCTGAGTTAATTTGGGAAACGGTAACTCATTAAACAAACTTTTCCCGTGGTGCTCCAGGTTACTGAGTTAATTGTTACAGGATTAATTTAATCACGTAATAATAAACAGTTAATTATTTGATAAATAGCATGTCATCACATTAACGATAACGTCACGACTTATTGATGCCCCCGTGCAAGGAATCTAAGATAAAACTAGGCCTCACTGTTGAATTCAGTCCATAGGAATTGTGTAGCAAGTTACTCATACACCAATCAGGATTATTGTTGAGAGTGGTGTGGTGTGTGTGGTTTTTCTTTTTCACCAAGATACTAGTGGAGCAAGATTGACTCATGTTGTATATCTGACACAAATCAGTGTGTAGGGGATTTACTGAATGCTATGAGCTAGGGCGTATGTACCACCCGATGCAGGCATTCTGAGAAAAATACTAGTTGGGCCCAATGTAGTGTTATTTCTGTCTATCGCGTTCAGGAGCGAGTAGACTTGGTCATAATTAATTTCTTGAGCGTGGACATAGGGCCAGCCGATTAAAATTTGAGTAGATATTGGCTTGACCAAGTTAGTAATTATCTGTCTGTCTCGCGTTTTCATTGGTGCGAGTAGACCAACGGTGTATTTGTGTTTTGAAAGGTTGAACGTGAGACGTCACTTAGTAAACCCGTTCTCTTGTTGGAGGGGACTTTTGTTGTGCGGAGTCTCACTTTCCAGCACAAGTGAAGCTAAGCATTGCACCAAATGCTAAGCTAACAAGGGGGAGGAGACATTTTTGTTTTCCCCTTTGTTCAAAGTGAAATCCTGTGCTGTGCGGGAATCCCATGTGATTTCAGCTTGCGCTATCAGTGACCTCTGGTGCTGAAGAATCGCCAGTAATTGTTTTTAAATAATTCGGGTTACACTGTATGATATGATTTTCAACTTTCTACATAAACTTAGATTAAGCATCGTTTTCAGGTTAATTTAAAGTTTAATTTTCAAATAGCCTAGACAGGTATGATTCATCAATAACATTATTTAAATTGAACAATTACATTTGCAAGCTCATTAGGGCCAACTCCCACATTACTGATCTGGTATTGTTGGAAGTCCCGCCTTTGCTAGAATCCAGTGGGATTTCAGCTTTCAGGGATAAGTGGTGGTGATGAATAGGAAGTAATTACATTTTTATAATTTCTTGTGACAGCAACCATATGCTCAAATCAATTTTTATTGGGTCACATAAACATGGTTAGCAGATGTAAATGCGAGTGTAGCGACATGCTTGTGCTTCTACTTCAGACAGTGCAGTAATATCTAACAAGTAATCTAACAATTCCACAACTACCTAATACAGACAAATCTAAAGGGATGGAATAAGAATATGTACATATAAACATATGGATGAGCGGCATAGGCAAGATGCAATAGATGGTATAAGATACAGTATAAACATAAAGATGAGTATTGTAGGATATGTAAACATTATTAAAGTGGCATTTTTTAAAGTGACTAGTGATCCATTTATTAAAGTGGCCAATGATTTGAGTCTGTATGTAGGCAGCAGCATCTCTGTGTTAGTGATGGTTTTTCAGTCTCTCAGTCCCAGCTTTGATGCACCCGTACTGACCTTGCCTTCTGGATGGGTTAACAGGCAGTGGCTCGGGTGGTTGTTGTCCTTGATCTTTTTGGTCTTCCTGTGACATCGGGTGCTGTAGGTGTCCTGGAGGGCAGGTAGTTTGCCCCCGGTGATGTGTTGTGCAGACCGCACCACCCGCTAGAGAGCCTTGTGGTTGAGGGCTGTGCAGTTGCCGTACCAGGCTATGATACAGCCCAACAGGATGCTCTCAATTGTGCATCTGTAAAAGTTTGTCAGGGTTTTAGGTGACGAGCCAATTTTCTTCAACCTCCTGCTGTTGCCGAGGAACTTAAAAACTTTCCACCTTTTCCACTACTGTCCTGTCGATGTGGATGGGGGTGCTCCCTCTGCTGTTTCCTGAAGTCCACGATCATCTCCTTAGTTTTGTTGAAGTTGAGTGAGAGGTTGTTGCTCACGTTTGTTACAACGAGGTACACTGTACTGTATCCAACCAATCTCAACTGATTGGATATCATTGTCTCGTTGACAATAAAAGCCGACAATGACAAACTACTGCTAGCCGAGGAACTACATTTGAGAACAGATCAATTGCAAGATCAGAGGAACTGCATTTGAGAACAGATTAATTGAAAGATCTGGCTAAGACTTATAACAGAGAACGTGAACAAACTCTTGACCAAGTCCATATTCTACAGGAACAATTCGTTTTAGCCCAAAATATATACGATGAAGTCCACACAAAACTAGATGAATCAGCTAAAAACAGGGGCGAGCAATTTGATGCCCTGCAAACAGTTTTGTATGAAACCACTCAAAGCAATAATGTTCTATTCCAAAAAGCTGCAGACCAAAGACGATCAGTTAATGAACACATTTACCAAGTTGACTGACAAAACAGCGGAACTCCTTGAAGTCGCTGATTTAATGAACGATGAGAAACTTAATCTCTTGCGTCTCACTCGAGACCTGTCCCTGAAAACAATGACAGATAAGTATGAGGCCGAGCGGAGCAAGTGCGACACCTACGTGTTTAAGATAAACACCCTCTCCCAGGTGGATTCTGCGACGCAGCAGAATACCACCCTTAGGTATCATCTGGGGGAACTCCAGAACAGGCACGCGCTATCGCGGGACTACCTAACCGAGCAACCTAGCTCACAACCGGAGCTCAGGGAACGAAGAAATGTAGATGACAGGAGATTTCAGACTTCACCTCTTAGGGGTCCCTCAGTCTTTTCCTCTTGACCATTCGGCCCACAGTAACCTGGCGCCCCCTCGTCAACACAACCAAATCTTGGCTTTTCGGCCCACAATTCCCCACAAGAGGGTGTAGATGCTCCCCGCGCACTAGGCAGGGTTCGCCTTGACAAAATCGTCAAACTTCCGCATCTTTGACCCCGGTCCTGGAAAGCCAAACGACACTGAGACGTTCTTATCAGACATAGAGGACGCCTTGGATGGCTACCCTAATGCTACAAATACTGACAGGCTTTACCTGTTGAAGCTAACGTCTAACAGACATATGACAAGGTTCACCCATCTACAACAGCAACACGTGCAAAACGACTATGCTAAACTTGCCACGGCTTTGAAAATAGAATTCAGCGGTTCTGAGACTCCCAAACATGATAGCTCGTTGGCTAACAATGTCAAACAAGCTCAAAATAAACACTCACAAGCCTACTATCATTGTTCAGCTTTGTTCAGCTTACTTTGGCATGCTCCCTGAAACAGGAATAGAAGAGTTATTGCCGCTCAAACAACTGTTTCTGTCGAACATGTATCCCAACTTCATTGACTTCTTGGGCCCTACTGCCCACATTGCCAACGGGCCCTTTGCCAATTTCGTCACTTCTAGAGCTTGCGAGCACAGCTAAGAGCCCGGACAACTAGATTTTCGTGCTTGATCCAGATCGACTGGGTCGGCCCAGTTGCCAGGTCGGCCAGATGTGAGAATTATCTCCTCACAGTGACTTGCACATTCACAAAGTAGGTGGAGTGCCTGCCCGCAAACCAATGACACAGAGGAAAGCACGGCCATCATTTTGCTCAACCACATTTTCAGTCGTTTCAGCCTGCCAGGAGAAACCGTTGACAGCAACAGAGGAACCCACTTTTCAGCAGCTGTAATGACTGAACTGTGGTGGCTCCTGGGAGTCAAAGCTAAACTCCACATCACGTACCACCCTAGGAGCTCTGGCAGGGTAGTAAGGAGCAACCAGACAATCATCAGAATCCTGAGGAAATATGTGGCAGCCAACCACAAAGATTGGGACCTCAAACTCCCACTGGTACTGATTGCGATCAGAGCCACACGCAACAGGTCTACGGGAATAACACTAATCGAGATGATGACGGGCTGGCAAATGACACTTCCACTGCATCTCCTGTATCTCCTGTACCACCCGGGAGATGTCGCCGCAGCCACCGCCTACACGGCTCATCAACACGTGACGGACTTGCGAACCCACCTCCAATCTACCTTTGCGTACGCTCAAGGAAAGTTGGAAAGAAGTGCAGAAGGTGACAAGACCCATTACGACAAAAAGGCCTCACACCAGGTGTTCGAGGTAGGGGATTATGTGTGGTAATACATATACACCAAACCCGCGGGCATTGCGGCAAAGTTCCTGCCCCACTGGACGGGGCCACAAGAGATTGTGGTGGAACTGTCACCTGTAGTTTATCAAATTAGCAAAGGTCGACAATCCACCATGTTAGTGGGTCCACAGGAAACAAATTGTTTTACACTCCCCCTATGTCAGCCAGCCCCGAATAGACAGAAACCTAGCAAAGTCAGAGGTACTAAGAAAATTCTTACGTTTCCTCAGCTGATCCCTGCCAGGAGATTAGTATGTTGCAGGACAATATCAACAGTGACAACGAATGTACATTACAGTTCAACAGTTTGGGGTCACTTATAAATGTCCTTGTTTTTTAAAGAAAAACACTTTTTTTGTCCATTAAAAAACATCAAATTGATCAGAAATACAGTGTAGACATTGTTAATGTTGTAAATGACTATTGTAGCTGGAAACAGCAGATTATTTATGGAATATCTACATAGGCTTAGAGGCCCATCATTAGCAACCATCACTCCTGTGTTCCAATGGCACATTGTGTTAACCTAATCCAAGTTTATCATTTTAAAAGGCGAATTAATCATTAGAAAACCCTTTTGCAATTATGTTAGCACAGCTGAAAACTGTTGTTCTGATTAAAGAAGCATTAAAACTGGCCTTCTTTAGACTAGTATCTGGAGCATCAGCATTTGTGGGTTCGATTACAGGCTCAAAATGGCCAGAAACAAATAACTTTCTTCTGAAACTCATCAGTCTATTCTTGTTCTGAGAAATGAAGGCTATTCCATGTGAGAAATTGCCAAGAAACTGAAGATCTCGTACAACGCTATGTACTACTCCCTTTGACAGAACAATACAAACTGGCTCTATCCAGAATAGAAAGAGGAGTGGGAGGCCCCAGTGCACAAATGGGCAAGAGGACAAGTACATTAGAGGGTCTAGTTTGAGAAACAGACGCCTCACAAGTCATCAACTGGCAGCTTCATTAAATAGTACCCGCAAAACACCAGTCTCAATGTCAACAGTGAAGAGGCACTCCGGGATGCTGGACTTCTAGGCAGAGTTCCTCTGTCCAATATCTGTGTTATTTTGCCCATCTTAATCTTTTATTTTTATTGGCCAGTCTCAGATATGTCTCAGCATCCCGGAGTCGCCTCTTCACTCTTGACGTTGAGACTGGTCAAGTATTCATAAAATGTTTTTGTATTTTTTACATGGCTAAAAGAGAAATAATATAATATATATTGTTTACAGGAAACTCATTCTACAAATATAGATGAGGTTGAGTGTAAAAAGGACTGGGAGGGAGAAAAATATTTTTGTCATGGTCAAAGAAACTCAAAAGGGGTGATTATACTAATTAATACAAATTTTTATCCGAATTGTGCAAATAGAACCGCAAGGAAGATAGATTATTTTAAATATGCTATTGGACCAAAAACAGATCTGGCTAATTAATCTATATGGGCCAAACAATGATGATCCACACTTTTTCAAAAATGTATGTAATAATCTATTGAGCTCACAAGCAATGAAATAATCTATTATTATGGTGGGAGATTATAATACGGTTTTAAGTACCTCAATGGATCGTAAAGGAAATCATTCTACAAACTATCACCCTCAAGCATTTAAGGAGATTACAAAGATCATGGATACATTAGAACTAGTGGATATATGGAGGTTGAAAAACCCTGACCTAGTGAGTTATACATGGAGGAGGCTTAATCAAGCTAGCCGTCTTGATTACTTCCTAGTCTTGTTCTTGCTGGCATCAAAAGTATTAATAGGAGACCGAATGCGATCGGACCACCATCTAATTGGCCTCCATATAGCGCTTACAGAATTTCCACGTGGACAGGGATATTGGAAATTTAATCAAAGCCTATTGGATGACAATTTGTTCTTAACTAAGACAAAATAATTCATAATTGACTTTTTTTTGTACAACATAGGTACAGCAGATCCTCTTATTGTATGGGACACTTTGAAATGTACTTTCAGAGGCCATTCAATACAATACTCATCATTAAAACAAAAGCAGTTTAGGTCAAAGAGATTAGACTAATAAAGGAAATAGAGGAAGTAACAGAGCAGGTAGATGGTAATGGAAACTGTATTATTGAGGCACAAAATATGTTAGAGGAAAAACAAAAAAACTGGAGGTACTTATTTAAGAACGATGAAGTGTAATGTATTACAAAAATAAAGCCAATTGGATGGAAAATGCACACAATTGTTCTTGAATCTTCAACACAGAAATTCTAAGAAAAATTATTTACAGAAACTCGTTACAAATTATGGAGTTATCCATGATTTCCCAAATAATATTTTGAAAGAGGAAGCAAAATATTTTAAGCAAATGTTTTCTTTTCAGTCTCCTCCATTTCCACTGTTAATTGTAAGGATTTCTTTCATAATAATAATAATGTAAAATTAACACATTTACAGAAAGACCGGTGTGAAGGCCAACTTACAGAAAAGGAACTTTGAGGCAATAATATCTTTTCAGTCTGGAAAAAACACCAGGGCTTGACACTATACCAGTAGAGGGATATCAGACCTTTTTGTGGTACTCAAAGATCCATTATTAGCATGTTTTAATTAATTTTATACAAATGGTAGACTTTCAGGTACTCAAGAAGAAGGTCTGATTTCATTACTACTAAAACAGGACCCAGGTGGTAAGTATAAAGATCCAGTCCATTTAAAAAACTGGAGACCTCTAACACTTCAATGTTGTGATGTGAAAATCCTGGCAAAATGCATAGCATAGAATAAAAAAAGGTTATACCAGATATTGTTCATCCTGATCAGACAGGCTTTTTACATGGACGATATATTGGAGATAATATACAACAATTACTTGAAACAATTGAACATTATGAAATGTTGAAGATACCAGGTCTGGTCTTCATAGCAGGTTTTGAAAAGGTGTTTGATAAAGTACGATTAGAATTTATATATAAATGCCTGGAATACTTTAATTTTGGTGAATCTCTTATACAATGGGTTAAAGTTATGTACAGCAATCCCAGATGTAAAATAGTAAACAATGGTTACTTCTCAGAAAGTATTGAGCTTTTAAGAGGAGTAAAACAAGGCTGTCCGTTGTCTCCATATCTGTTTATTATGGCCATTGAAATGCTAGCTATTAAAATTACATCCAACAAGAACATCAAGGTGTTAGAAATCCAGCGGATAAAAACAAAAGTGTCAATGTATGCTGATGACTCCAGTTTTTTCTTAAGTCCACAGTCTGGATCCCTGCACAGTCTCATTGAAGATCTTGATCACTTTTCTAGCGCCTCTGGATTAAAACCTAATTATGACAAGCGTACTGTATTACGTATTGGATCGTTAAAAAATAGTGTTGACACTACCTTGTAGTTTACCAATAAAATGGGCGGATGGTGAAGTAGACATACTTGGTATTCACATCTCAAAAAATATAAATTAATTTACCACAACTCATTTCAATAGAAAGTTAGCAAAATAGATAAGATTCTACAACCATGGAGAGGTAAATACTTGTCTATTTATGGAAAAATTACATTGATTAACTCTTTGGTCCATCACAGTTTACTTGCTTACTAATAGCATTGCCTACTCCAGATGATTTGTTTTTAAAATCATATGAGCAAAAAATATTTCATTTTATTTGGAATGCTAAGCCAGACAAAATTAAACGTGCCTATTTATATAATGAATATGAGTTCGGGGGGCTAAAATTATTAAATATTAAAGCCTTAAATCTCTCACTAAAAGCTTCACTCATACATAAGTTATACTTAAACCCAAATTGGTTTTCCAGTAGATTAAGAAAAACTCCTTTGTTCAAAAATTGCTTTTTTGCCTTCATACAGATTACAACTTCTCATTTCCGACTAATTGAAAATGAAATTTTGTTTAAAGTATCGCCCTTTCTTAAACAAGCCATCCAAAGCTGGCTACAATTTCAGTTTTGTCCTCCAGAAAAGATAGAACAAATATTACAACAAATGTAATGGTTAAACTCAAATATATTGATGAATAAAAAAACATTCTTTATGGAAAAAATGTTTTAAATGGTATTATATTTATTAATGATATTATGAATAGAAAGTGAGGAGTTATGTCACATATGCAGTTATATGGGAATATCTTCTCAATCCAAATTTACAACCAACTGATTGCAGCACTACCACAAAAATGGAGGAGGCAAGTGGAAAAGGGAGGAAGTAGGGAACTTGTTTGCCTGCCATATATTAAAGATACAAATTGGCTGAAAGGAATTGGTATAAATCGAAAAATATACCTGTTTCATCTGAGGACAAAAATGTTGACAGCTGAGCCATACAGGTTGCAAAATAAATGGGAGGAAATGTTTGATGTACCAATTCCATGGCACATGGTTTATGAACTGGTACAAAAAATTGCACTTCACTCAACACTTAATTTTTTTATTTAAATTATTATATAAAAGTCTTGCCACCAACAGAATGCTATATAAATGGGGCATACAGCAATCTCAGCTCTGTAATACTCGTAGGAATGGTTTTCATCTTTAGCTCACAATCTGTGGATACTATACGTTTAGAAAGATTCAAACATTTTGTAAAACATCACAGCACAATTGAAAAATATATGGCACATGGAAACCAAACAAGGGCAGTCTATGGTGATGGGTGGGATGGGCTGAGAGTGGCTGAAGGTTGGGATTAAAAACTTTGTTTGGTAATGTATTGTTGTTTTATATATAAAAGTACCATGTATGTAAAATATATTGGTAAAATGTGTGTATATGTAGCAAAAAAGTTGTAAAAAAAAGAGGACAAATAGGGGTTTAAAAATAAAGAATTATGGAAATTACTCGAATATGGCTTATTGAGAGTGTCTTGTTTTGCACGCTTTGTACAAAATAATAAAATGCAGTACTACAGGATATTTCTTAACGTAGCTCTTTATTAGCTAGCTACAACTGGCATGTTCACGTATCTCCAACCATGATCAACTGACCATGACCTTACCATCTGGGTGGTCTTAGCCAATCATAGCACAGTATGATACGGCGGTAAAATGCATCCAATTGCAATTCAGTATGTTTACACATATATTACATCCCCCTTCTTTTAAAACAAAAGAAAAACGTTTTACATATTCTAAGCGTTTCTTTTGAATACATGCTCTGTAGTTTGAACTCAAGTAACCATTTATATTGCATGCTACCAGGGGTGGAAATCCCAGGGGGTACGGGGGGACACGACCCCCCCATCCTGGGAAAAATATGATTTGTCCCCCCCAATATATCACTGAAACATAACTATGTAATTTAAATAATATGAATAATACGCAATGAAAGCAATTGTGCTGATTATAGACACTTAATAGTGCGTTTTTAAGTTTCAAAAGATTGCGACCCCCCCCACCCTTTGCTTCACAATGGTTTGATTCCTTAGTTGGCAAGGTAACAGAGGGGTCGTATCCACTGTCTGAAAGGCACTCAATGAACGTAACTGACGTGAGGTTAATCCAGTCAATCGCGCACACACACTAGCTGAATATGCAGAGCTAGCGCGCAAATATTAACTATTAAGCTAGCTAGTACCTATTCCATTTATGTGGCCTCGTCAAAGATGGAATCTTTGCTATCGTCAATTTATTCCAAGATCAGCATGCAGATGATGTAAGTTAGTGCTTCAAAGTCCCTGTGATAAGGTTAGCGATAAACTGAAGTCCAAACTGAACAGAACTACACTCTCTTCTACCATTGTCTTAAATATATTTAATGGTCTCGTTGCAAAAGCTAAATTGTTGCAAGGGAACTTTTATTTATTTATTTTATTTCACCTTTATTTAACCCGGGTAGCAAAGATTATAGCAAACACCACTGAAATGGAATTGATGCTCGCTAGCTTTGCAAATTCAGCTATTGTTGGAAGCCAGCCAATATGAAACAAACTATTAAAATTACAAAAGGTTGCAGCATATGTTGTGTAAATGGTGAACTCATACAGCTGTCAACTCTTGTCATTTTAATCCGTTTCACATTTGCTAGCTACCTTTTAGATCGAAGCCCAAATAGAATGATAAAAGATAAGATGATAGAAGCCCATCTCCTACTGTAAATAACCTACACACTGTGTGTGTGTAGCCAGCCAGCCAGCCAGCCAGCCAGGTAGAAAAATGGCAGAAAAATAAAAGACGGACATCAGAGTATTTTTCAGTACACCAAAACGCAAAGTAAGAACCCTAGTAGCCTAATATCTCAAAGACTAGTTGATAAAATGTTCATAAGAAAGAAATTAAATTCTAATGGAAATGTTTCACAATGATGTCATTAGGCAGAGCAGGCAACAGATGGCACACAGACAGCAGAGTTGGGGACAGATATGCAGGGAAAGACTGGCAGAGACAGGGAGTCTCAGGTAAGTTTGTTGAGTCTTTGTTTGGCAACATTATGAAAGGTTCTCAATTTTTTTGACTTGTAAAATAGGAACATAATTGGAAAATGCCATGGATACCCCCACTCTCAACTTAAACTGGTGACTGAACTAAGATTTGTTAAAGGCAATGGTATTGCTGTTGTGATTAGTTGTGTAGTTTTGGGTACCGGTAGTTAGGAGTACGGCAAACACCTTATTTCTTTGGTTCCTCAATATACATTTACCATATTACAATGTAGGCTATGTGTTACAGCACTACTTTTGGTGTCCCCCTCAGGAATTGCTCTTGAGAAAATTTCATGTAATTGTCCCCTCCAAAGTTGATATCAGATTTGCACCCCTGCATACTACACCAACTGAATCAACATAGACTCTGAAACAATGATCCAACATGCTGTTAATTTTCGAACAAGAGATTCTCAGCAACTCAGATTCTCAGCAACTCAGCCTTCCCTGTGGTTCAGTTGGTAGAGCATGGTGTTTGCAACGCCAGCATGGTGTGTGCAACACCAGGGTTGTGGGTTCAATTCCCACGGGGGGCCAGTACAAAAAAAAAAATGCATGCATTCACTACTGTAAGTCACTCTGGATAAGAGCGTCTGCTAAATGACTTAAATGTAAAATGTAAGAAATTATATCTTAACATTTCAAACAAATACAATACCAAAGCATTTCAAGTGAACTTTCAATAACAAGTTTACAGTCTGGAACTCTTTTAGGGCAGCAATCCGCTTACACCCTTTGGCATTTCACAGGTCTAGGACAGCTCTGGGCTTGACCTCTCTTCCTGACCTTGTGCAATATGATTCTGAGCATGCTTCTGTGTCCGTCAACAGTTCTTGTGGTGTTGCAGGTAAGTATGGTGTATGTTGTGCTGTGTGTGTGTTTAGTCCATCATGTTCTCTTTCAGGGGAACAGTTCATCTCATCAGTGTGTTGTTCTTTTGTGTTCAGTAGGTGACGACGATTGCGGTGGTACACCGCTCCTTCTGCGGTGCGGACGTGATATGAACATTCAGTGTCAGGTGGCTGGATGACGACTGCTGGCTTCCAGAGGCCATGCTCCTGGATTCTAACTGACTCTCCGTCGATCAGTGGTGGCAGTGGTCTAGCTGACCTGTCGTAGTATCGCTTTTGTTGTTGTTGTCTCTGTGCACATTTTTTCATGCATTTCCTTGTAGCTGACGACCTCAGGTTGCAGCTGCTGGGAAGGACTGAGCGAGGTCTGCGGCTCATCAACAGCTGGGCTGGTGATTTGAAGTTGCGGTATTCAAGGAGACTGAGGTAGGGGTCTCTCTTGTCTGCTTTTACTTTGTCCATGAGTGATTTAGCAATCTGCACAGATTTTTCAGCAAGACCATTACTTTGAGGGTAATGTGGGCTTGTGGTGACTTGTGTGAACTCCCATGCTTTTATGAAGGATTCAAACTCATTTGATTTGTAACAGGGCCCATTGTCAGATATTAAAGTCTCTACAATGCGATGCCTGGCAAAGGCTGCTTTCAGCTTGTAGGCCTGTTGTAAGGCAGGTCCTCACCAGACATCACCGGTAGCAACGTCGCCTAAGACAGCGCTACAGGGAGACAGGACGGACAGCTGATCGTCCTCGCAGTGGCAGACCACGTGTAACAACACCTGCACAGGATCGGTACATCTGAACATCACACCTGCAGGACAGGTACAGGATGGCAACAACAACTGCCCGAGTTACACCAGGAACGCACAATCCCTCCATCAGTGCTCAGACTGTCCGCAATACGCTGAGAGAGGCTGGAATGAGGGCTTGTATGCCTGTTGTAAGGCAGGTCCTCACCAGACATCACCGGCAACAACGTCGCCTATGGGCACAAACCCACTGTGCTGGACCAGATAGGACTGGAAAAAAGTGCTCTTCACTGATGAGTTGCGGTTTTGTCTCACCAGGGGTGATGGTCGGATTCGCGTTTATCGTTAAAGGAATGAGCATTACACTGAGGCCTGTTCTCTGGAGCGGGATCGATTTGGAGGTGGAAAGTCCATCATGGTCTGGGGCGGTGTGTCACAGCATCATTGGACTGAGCTTGTTGACATTGCAGCCAGTCTCAATGCTGTGCATTACAGAGAAGACATCCTCCTCCCTCATGTGGTACCCTTCCTGCAGGCTCATCCTGACATGACCCTCCAGCATGACAATGGCACCAGTCATATTGCTCGTTCTGTGTGTGATTTCCTGCAAGAAAGGAATGTCAGTGTTCTGCCATGGCCAGCGAAGAGCCCGGATCTCAATCCCATTGAGCACATCTGTGACCTGTTGGATCGGAGGGTGAGGGTTTGGGCCATTCCCCCCAGAAATGTCCGGGAACTTGCAGGTGCCTTGGTGGAAGAGTGGGGTAACATCTCACAGAAAGAACTGGCAAATCTGGTGCAATCCATGAGGAGGAGATGCACTGCAGTAGTTAATGCAGCTGGTGGCCAAACCAGATACTGACTGTTACCTTAGAGTTTTGTCTCAGTTGTTGAATCTTGTTATGTTCATACAAATATTTACACATGTTACGTTTGCTGAAAATGAACCCAGCTGACAGTGAGAGGACACTTCTTTTTCTGCTGAGTTTAGATCTAACAGTGGGGAACCATGAGGGCCAAGGCGACCTGCCGCCCCAAGCTTGCTGATATATCTTTGCTGTAATGTTCAGCCAGCTGGCTTGCCATCTAGTAGAGCGCATCATCATCTGCGTTGGCCAGGGTAGTTGGATGGATGTAGTCAAACAGACTCGATGTTGCCTGCAGGCTTTTAAATCTGTTTGACAGCTGGTGAATAACGATGTCAAGGTTTTAATTAAAGATGTTGACTCTAAAACTACTCTCCCCATCAGTCAGTCGCTCGTCCTCGCATAGCTCATCAAAATGACGCCTCACCTTCCTTGCCTTCCTTCTCCGAGTGTCTTCAAATGCGTTCTGAGCTCCCCATTTGTCGGCAAGGGTCTTTTCAGTGACTTTGGCCTTCTCAAAATCCTGTCTGAATCCGGACAGGACCTCTATAATGTCCTTGAGTAGGCTAACTGCCCTGTGCAGGTCTACGTCTGTGGCCTGTAGCATTTTGGAGACGACGTTCACATTTTCTAAAATATTAGTCTGCAGAACGACTAAAATTGAAGTGCTGCTGCATCATCCATCTCGTTCTTCTTGTCACTTAAGCACAATCTTGGTGAGGGCCTTCATTACGTCCACATATCTGTATCTCAGGGTGGCAAGGGATTCTTTTCTAGATGACCAGCGGGTGGGACCCAGTCGTTTTAGAGTTATATTTGATTTTGCATCATAAAAAGAAAATGTACCACTCAACATTGACGATCTCTTTATGCTATACCTGAAGAAGGTGTATAACAGTTCAACAGTATCATACTGTTTAATCTCTGGCAAATTTTTTATAGAGTCGTTGAGAGCCAGGTTAAGATTATGCGCTGCGCAATTGTCACGTCCTGACCAGCAGATGGAGCTATTGTATTAGTTTTGGGGTCAGGACGTGGCAGTTTTTGTATGTGAATGATTGTGTTGTTGATTGGGACTTCCAATTGAAGGCAGGTGTGTTGAGTTGCCTTTGATTGGAAGTCCTATATAGGTGTGTGTGTTTTTCTTTGGGGTTGTGGGTGGTTGTTTTGCACTGCGTTTTTTAGCCTGCAAACTGTTGCTGCTGTCGAGTTTATTGTTTCCTGTGGATGCTTTACTCTTTTTGTTGGGTAATTAAATATGAGTATTCACATACCTGCTGCGCCTTGGTTCATTTCTGAAGACAGCCGTTATAGCAATGCACATAAACAGCAAGCGGCTCCTTTTCGGATATTCTGGCCTGCACACCCGAATACACCCCACTCATGTTAGCAGCTCCATCATACCCCTGCCCACGACATTTAGAAATATCCAGGCCCTTATCCTCTATGCTGCCGAAGGTTTTTATGTTGAAGTCTCCAGAAATCCCCAAAACAACTCTGTGATGGTCAGATCTGTGGCGACATTATTTGGATCCCTTATCACTCTCACATAGTGATAAACTTGGCTTAACTGGTCTACTTTGGATACATCTGGTGTGGTGTCCATAATAATAGAAAAAAATGGGGCTTCCTGCATCTCTCCCTGAATGTCACACTTCACTCGCTTGGCTAAGATATAAATCAGCTCATTTTGGATTTGAGGACTGAGATAGTTAACGGATCCTGCGGGGCATTCTAAAAGTTCTTTCAGAACTGGGTTGTAAAATGACAGCAGTTCAATTATACTGAGAAAATTCGCATTGTTGACCTGCCCCAGCTTTTCACAGTGCCCCAGCTGAATGAAATGATGCAAGTGTGCGAGTTACATTAACTATGCGCTCCAACACCTGTCGCCAGAAATTTGCTGAGTTACGCAGCCCCTCTCCATTTCTGCGTCAATAGTGCCATTGAGCTTCCATTGCTCATATACCAAACAGGCACCCATGTGAATCTGGGATGTCTCATTGTTTTGTTTTGTACACTTTGTACAAAATAATAAAACGCAGAACTACAGGATGTTTCTTAACATAACTCTTTATTAACTAGCTACAACTACCTGTTAGCCTATCTCCAACCACGATCAACTGCCCATGACCTAACCGTCTGGGTGGTCTTAACCAATCACCGCACAGTATGATACGGCGGTAAAATGCATCCAATTATAATTCAGTATGTATTCACATATGAATATTACATCCCCCTTCTTTTAAACAAAATACAAATGTTTTACATATTCTAAGCTTTTCTTTTGGATACATGCTCTGTAGTTTGAACTCAAGGTAAGTAACCATTTATATTGCATAATACGCCAACTGAATCAACATAGACTCTGAAACAATGATCCAACTTTTCAAACAAGGGATTCTCAGCAACTCAGCTTTCACTGTAGAAATGACATCTTAACATTTCAAACAAATACAATACCAAAGCATGTCAAGTGAACTTTCAATAACAAGTTTACAGTCTGGAACGCTTTTAGGGCAGCGATCCGCCTACACCCTTTGACATTTCACAGGTCGAGGACAGCTCTGGGCTTGACCTCTCTTCCTGACCTTGTGCGATATGATGTTGAGCATGCTTCTGTGTCAGTCAACAGCTCTTGTGGTGTTGCAGGTAAGTGTGGTGTATGTTGTGCTGTGTGTGTGTTTAGTCCATCACGTTCTCTTTCAGGGGAACAGTTCATCTCATCAGTGTGTTGTTCTTTTGTGTTCAGTAAGTGACGACGATTGCGGCGGTACACTGCTCCTTCTGCTGTGCGGACGTGATATGAACGTTCAGTGTCAGCTGGCTGGATGACGACTGCTGGTTTCCAGAGGCCATGCTCCTGGATTCTAACTGACTCTCCGTCGATCAGTGGTGGCAGTGGTCTAGCTGACCTGTCGAAGTATCGCTTTTGTTGTTGTTGTCTCTGTGCACGTTTTTCATGCATTTCCTTGTAGCTGACAACCTCAGGTTGCAGCTGCTGGTTGGTGCTGGGAAGGGTTGAGCGAAGTCTGCGGCTCATCAACAGCTGGGCTGGTGATTTGAAGTTGTCAACTGGAGTGTTGCGGTATTCAAGGAGACTGAGGTAGGGGTCTCTCTTGTCTGCTTTTGCTTTGTCCATGAGTGATTTAGCAATCTGCACAGATTTTTCAGCAAGGCCATTACTTTGAGGGTAATGTGGGCTTGTGGTGACATGTGTTAACTCCCATGCTTTTGTGAAGGATTCAAACTCATTTGATTTGTAACAGGGCCCATTGTCAGATATTAAAGTCTCTACAATGCCATGCCTGGCAAAGGCTGCTTTCAGCTTGTGTATCACAGCTGCAGATGTGGTGCTGTGAAGCTTGTCGAGTTCGAAGTATCTGCTGTAGTAGTCCACTGTTACGATGTAGTCCTCGTTGTTCCAGGTGAACAGATCGGTTGCCACAACCTGCCAGGGTCGGTCTGGGATACAGTGAGGTAACATTGGCTGTTTGGTGTTTGAGGGGCGTCTTTCAAGACAGATGGTGCATCTACCAACAATGTCCTCTATTTGTTTGCACATTCCTGGCCAAAACAAAATGTCCCGTGCTCTCTGTTTGCACTTTTCCATGCCCATGTGTCCAGCATGGATCTTTGTCAAAATCTCTTCTCTGAGACTGGTAGGAATAATGATTTTCTCTCCTTTGAAAATGATTCCGTTGATCTGTGATAGTTCATCACGATGGTTCCAGAATTCTGAGACGCTCTGAGGGCATTTTCTCCTCTCCTCAGGCCATCCATCCTGTATGACTTTCCTCAGCTGTGTGAGTTGTGAGTCCTTGTCTGTTTCTGCTTGGATCTCCTTCAGTTTCGTGTCACTAACTGGTAAGTTGCTGTACACAGTGTGCACTTGCATGTCCATGCCCTCACTGAGGCTGCTGTCCTTGTAGGTAAGAAACTTCCTGGAGAGTGTGTCTGCGACAGGGATGTCTTTGCCTGGACGGTGAGTGATTGTGAAGTCGTATTTTTGTAGTTGAAGGATCATTCTCTGTAGCCTTGGCGGGGCTGCAGCTAGTGGTTTCCTCATGATTGACTCAAGGGGCTTGTGGTCGGATTCCACAATGACTTGTCGTCCATATACGTACTGATGGAAACGTTTACATCCGAACAGAATGGCATAGAGCTCCTTTTCGATTTGAGCGTAGTTGATTTCACAGTCTGTGAGAGATTTGGAAGCGTAGCCGATGGGCTTTCCTTCTTGCAGTAGCACTGCACCTAGTCCATACTTCGACGCGTCCACTTGGAGTCTGAGCTCTTTGTTGGGGTCGTAGTAGGCAAGGATTGGTCCTGGTTCTCTCGTGATCAAGTCTTTCACATTCTGGAAAGCAATGTCGTGTTGCTTGTCCCAAAGAAACTCACTGGACTGCTTTAGCAGTTGACGCAGGGGTGCATTAGCATTGGAGAGGCTGGGTGCGAACTTGGCTAAGTAGTTGACCATGCCAAGCACTGTTTCCAGCTCTGCACGGTTCTTTGGTGGCTCCATTTCTTTTATGGCTGAGATCTTCTGTGGATCTGGCTTGATTCCATTCGCTGTGAGAAGATGTCCGAAGTAGCTGACCTCTGTAGCGCTGACTGTGCTCTTCTCGGGGTTGAGCCGGACTCCTCTCTCGCGGGACCTTTGCAGCATCGCGCGGAGGTTTCGGTCGTGCTCCTCTTTGGTTCGACCATAGACAAGGATGTCGTCCACAATTGCCACAACTCCGTCGAGGCCTTCATATACTTCGTCAATCTTTCGCTGAAACTCGTCTTGGGCTGAGATAATCCCAAAAGGCAGGCGACGGAACCTGTAGCGTCCAAACGGTGTGTTGAATGTTGTGAGCTTAGATGACTCTTCTGTGAGCTTGATAGCCCAGTAGCCTGATCTAGCGTCCATGACACTGAAGTAGTGTGCTCCCGCTAGCTTGTGCGTGATACCATCTAGCGTCGGTAAAGGGTAATGGGGCCGTTTGATAGCCTTGTTCAAGTCTCTTGGGTCGAGGCATACTCGGAGCTTGCCTGTGCGTGGTTTCTCCACCACCACTAACGCGTTTACCCAGTCAGTCGGTTCTGTAACCTTGGTGACTATGTCAGATTGCTCCATGCTCTCCAACTCTTTCTTCAGACGGGCACGGAGAGCAAGGGGAATCTTTCTCGGTGGGTAGACCACAGGGGTTGCGTCTGGGTCAAGGTGAATGGTACATTCTCCTGGGAATAATCCTATTCCTGTAAAGACATCAGCAAACTCCTCCAGTACATTTTCTGTCTCTACTGGTGCTGTTACTGATAAAACTAGCTTGATGAGGTCCATGTCTAAACATGCTTTAAGACCTAGCACTGCAGGTGCTCTAGTGTCAACAACGTAAAAGTCCAACATCATGTCACTTTCCTTGTATTTGCATTTGAAAGTGCATGTGCCTTTTACTGGGAGCTGTTCACCACCATAACCATTCAGTCTGCGCAT
Organism: Salmo salar; assembly: GCF_965601325.2. NCBI lineage: Eukaryota > Metazoa > Chordata > Actinopteri > Salmoniformes > Salmonidae > Salmo > Salmo salar. The sequence goes on along the minus strand of NC_138307.1, from coordinate 30,433,949 downwards.
GGTGGGCTGTAGCTCGCACTCAGATGTCAAGCTGCGGTACTTATTCAGAGGAATAATGTTTACTTGTGCACCAGTGTCTAGTTTGAACTTTAGCTTTGTGCCTTGTGTTCCTATCTCAATGTCAGCAAAGGCTTGCTCTGTCTCTGATATGTGACTTTTCTGTGTCACTGAATCAATAAACAGTTCATCATCATTTGACTCTTTGATTGACATTTCATCTTCACTCACTGTGTGTACTGTATTCCAAATACAATACGGTCCCTGACCATCTCATCCTTGTTTGCATAATCACAGTCTTTCACAAGCAGACGCAGCTCAGTCACAAACTGTTCAAAAGACTCGCTAGCTCCCTGTACTTTCTCATGGAATTTGTACCTAGCGAAAATTGTATTAGTCTTCGGCACAACATATGCTTCAAAACGATCGTAGTATGTTTTCAGTACCTTTGATTCAGCCTCGGTAAGTGTCCATGTGTTGTAAATATCTCTCCCTTTTTCACCGATCCAGAGGAGCAGGTAGCTACATTTTTCCTCTTCTCCTCTTTCCTTCAGGGGACCCGTGAACATTAGCTCCACATGCTGTTTGTACTTACGCCATGCATCGGGTAAGTTTGTAGACTCCCAGTCCATTCGAGGTGAAGGAACTCCAGAAAAATCCATCTTTTAAGACCATTTACTCTGACACCATGTTTTGTTTTGTACACTTTGTACAAAATAATAAAACGCAGAACTACAGGATGTTTCTTAACATAACTCTTTATTAACTAGCTACAACTACCTGTTAGCCTATCTCCAACCACGATCAACTGCCCATGACCTAACCGTCTGGGTGGTCTTAACCAATCACCGCACAGTATGATACGGCGGTAAAATGCATCCAATTATAATTCAGTATGTATTCACATATGAATATTACACTCATGACATGGTATTTGGGGTGTTAGATGGCGCCAATCTCTCACTCAATTCACCCACGCATCAGAGAAGAAAGGGGCACTCTGATCTCCGAACAGCCAGCAAGGCTCACAATACGTACAATCTAGCTTGGCCGAATAACATAGCCATGTACGTGGTCATTTGATTCCAGCCTTGGTTGTTGTGGTGTAATGTGACTCGGAAAAACACCGCCTTTCGTCATCTCTTGTGAATGGGCCAGTAGGCTTACACGAGCCTAATGCAATAACGTCCCGTTTAACTTTTGCATCCACATTTGTTGGATAATGCCCCCTGTCAGTTGGATAAGTAAAAAGGCTGTCTGTCCCACTTCCACTTGTTTCCTCAGCCGCCACCATTCTAGCCTCGCCCTGCTCCTCTTCCTCCCCGCCCGGCCCGGCCCGGCCCGGGGAAAGCTTGTCCGGCCTGGCTTGTGCTCAGGGTCGTATCCGCCGATACATGACAACCTGTGTCCTCCTCTGTCAAAGTTGCTTCTTCTGGTACGATCAAACAGCTTGGCCTTGGCTCACTTGACACGCTAAAGGCTGCTGCTGGCGATGATAAACCTACATACTCTTCTGGTCCTGCTACATTGCTTGTGCTAACAATGGCTGCACTTGAACTGCATTTGAAAAAGGAATCTAATTTAACTCATTTTGATACCTCCTTTGCTTTCTCATTTTTGGCCTTGCTCTTTTGGGTTCCACTTTTGTGTTGATACATTGCTGATTTTTAAATCCGTAATTTTCTTTTCTCGACATTCTCTCAATTTATTTTCTCGCCCGTTGTCTCTTGATAGCTAGCTCAACTGTTGCTTAAAACGATGACAGAAACAACAATGCTTTGGAGAGTATTTGCACAATGAATCCCAGAATGCATTTCATTATTTTATCATGGTATTGAAACTATTGAATAAAATGATTTATTTAGCAAATGAATTAGATTTATTGTCATCAATACACTAAAATAGCATGCTGACTTATGTAGTCACAAAACATTTTGTTGATGAAACCATCATTGGGATCATTTATCATATAGCCTAAATTAAAGAAAGCTCTTCTCGTTAAATCATGGGTATGATGGACTCGTGTCAACAATTAATATTTGGGCATGGAAGAGCGCAATTCAAATTACATAGGGCGCCTGTGGCTCCGCAGATCCAGGCCTGTCATCGGGTTCATGTACTCCGCGGGCCCTGGTGCAACCACATCGGCTGAAGCTACACCACTGGATGGTATACAGAAGATTTGGTAAAATACTAAATCCATATTATGGCAAGAACAGCTCAAATAAACCATTTGAATTTTAGTTAGTCCAACATAATGCTTGAGCTTTGCTTTCAGCACCATGGAGTGAATCCTTACCACCGCTACACCTGGCTATCAGCCACAGGAGCCTCGTCTGGCAGTTCATTCGGCCTCATTTATTCCCTTTTTAAAAAACATAACTGATATGGCTGACTTGCTTAAACGAATATGGTTTCTACTGACTCCTTGTGGATTTGTGTAAGTCGATAAGAAACGCCTAGTTAAATTAAGGTTAAATAACAATAAAATATGTACATGCTAAAATCGCCACTGTAAAACACACAGGGTGTTCACTCCTTAGGCCCACCTTCCTTTCTGCGTCGGACTTCAGCCTCATGTCTGGGGTGGAACATTTACTTCTGAATGTATCATGCTTAGATTCATAACGACATCTCAGATTGAACTCTTTGCAAACAGCGACAGTCTCGTTATAAACAAGACACACTGGTTTGGCATTGGAGAAGTACGATGAATATGGGTGGTCAAATCTAATTTTATGTCACATGGCCGAATACAACAGATGTAGACCTTACAGTGAAATGCTTACTTACAAGCCCTTAACCAACAACGCAGTTTTAATAAATAAATAAATAAATATAAAAGTAACAAATTATTAAAGACCAGCAGTAAAATAACAATAGCGAGGCTATATGCAGGGGCACCGGTTAGTCAAGGTAATTGAGGTAATATGTACATGTAGGTGGAGTTATTAAAGTGACTATGCATAGATAATAACAGAGAGTAGTAGCAGCATAAAAGAGGGGGGTGGGTGGGGTAATGCAAATAGTCTGGGTAGCCATATGATTAGCTGTTCAGGAGTCTTATGGCTTGGGGGTAGAAGCTGTTTAGAAGCCTCTTGGACCTTGACTTGGAGCTCCAGTACCGCTTGCCGTGCATTAGCAGAAAGAACAGTCTATGACTAGGGCAGCTGGAGTCTTTGACAATTTTTATGGCCTTCCTCTGACACCGCCTGGTATAGAGGTCCTGGATGGCAGGAAGCTTGGCCCTAGTGATGTACTGGGCCGTACACATTACCTTATGTTGTGCCGTGCGTTCGGAGGCCGAGCAGTTGCCATGCCAGGCAGTGATGCAACCAGTCAGGATGCTCTCAATGGTGCAGCTGTAGAACCTTTTGAGGATCTGAGGACCCATGCCAAATCTTTTCAGTCTCCTGAGGGGAATAGGTTTTGTTGTGCCCTCTTCACAACGGGCCTTTTTGTGTCTCAGGGTTCAATTTTTAAGATAAAATGTTTATTTAGATTTGTTTATTTCACATCCATTAAGTAGATACTAAATAACCTCTAACTCTTTTTTTTTTCAGCTTACATTTTTTACATTTTCTTCAGCATCTCATGTCTGGATTTCACTGTTTTTGTTCTGTCTCACACCCAGACTTTTGACATTATTCTATGTATTACACTTAAAAAAGTCTTGATAATTACAAAATATTTAATGCACCTTTTAAAAAGAGTCAAATACATGGAAACTATATACATATTAGATGTGCATAAGCCATTTGATACTTTCTTTACACAAAATACAGTCGTCTCTAAGTATTGTGTCATTAACACCACGACAAGCAAATTACATGACAATAACCTTTTTTCAAAAGTTTGTGTACTTGGTTACCATGGATATGAATAGTGACAGTGGAGGACATGGATGTCATGGAGTCTATTTGGTCATTACCAAATAGTCTATAATTCCATCACATTATGTTAATTTTTGAAATTATGTTTTAATTATGTGTATTTAGGATATATTGTATGCTAGCTGTCCAACTGGAGTTAGCATGCTAGAATCCCTGCTATTTATGACCAAATATCGTAAAAATGTCATTCCCACCACACGTCATTACCACCACATAATGAACTGTGATGGTAAAGACAGAATGTGGTGGTAATGACAAAATGTATTAGTTCATACATTTTTACTTGCTGTAAGACCTGAAAACACAAACAAATGACATATATGATCATGGTTCAGTTGAAATTGAACGCTAAATAAGACCATTACATGTTGTATTGTGTTAGGATGGTTGAGTGATTTTGATGTCTATTCATGTGACTTACTATGGTTATTACTGGGTTATTACAGGCTGACTACACCGCTCGCGTCGCAAAATACATTTCGAAACGTGATGTCACCGATTTGAAACGCTATTAGCGCGCACCCCACTAACTAGCTAGGGAGGTAAGGCAATAGCTAACTAGCTAGCCATTTCACATCGGTTACACATATAATTAAGAAAACTTCCAAATAGTAAAAAAATACATAAAAAATACAATTCATGTGAAATGTTATAAAAAACAGCAATTTCTGTAATTTTCCTTTCAACTAAAATAGCAAATTTTATGACGTAGTGGTAATGACATTTCCCCTCAGGTATTCGGAGGAACCGATAAAAATCTTTAATTGTTAAATAGTTTGGGCTCAGCCACTATTACATCTTGTTTCCAGATAGAGTGAAGAAGATATTCAGAGAAAAAGCAGTTTCAAGAGATTTCATTTTCCAAAACATTTAACATCCAAAAGTGCCCGTATTTGCAAAACTAACCATTTTATTTTATTTGATCCCCAGCTGATTTTGTACGTTTGCCCACTGACAAAGAAAGGATCAGTCTATAATTTTAATGGTAGGTTTATTTGAACAGTGAGAGACCAAATAACAACAAAATTATCAAAAAAAAACGCATGTCATAAATTGATTTGCATTTTAATGAGGGAAATAAGTATTTGACCCCCTCTCAATCAGAAAGATTTCTGGCTCCCAGGTGTCTTTTATACAGGTAACGAGCTGAGATTAGGAGCACACTCTTAAAGGGAGTGCTCCTAACCGCAGCATGTTACCTGTAAAAAAGACACCTGTCCACAGAAGCAATCAATCAATCAGATTCCAAACTCTCCACCATGGCCAAGACCAAAGAGCTCTCCAAGGATGTCAGGGACAAGATTGTAGACCTACACAAGGCTGGAATGGGCTACAAGACCATCGCCAAGCAGCTTGGTGAGAAGGTGACAACATTTGGTGTGATTATTCGAAAATGGAAGAAACACAAAGGAACTGTCAATATCCCTTGGCCTGGGGCTCCATGCAAGATCTCACCTCGTGGAGTTGCAATGATCATGAGAATGGTGAGGAATCAGCACAGAACTACACGGGAGGATCTTGTCAATGATCTCAAGGCAGCTGGGACCATAGTCACCACGAAAACAATTGGTAACACACTACGCCGTGAAGGACTGAAATCCTGCAGCGCCCGCAAGGTCCCCCTGCTCAAGAATACATATACATGCCCGTCTGAAGTCTGCCAATGAACATCTGAATGACTCAGAGGACAACTGGGGAAAGTGTTATAGTCAGATGAGACCAAAATGGAGCTCTTTGGCATCAACTCAACTCGCCGTGTTTGGAGGAGGAGGAATGCTGCATATGACCCCAAGAACACCTTCTCCACCGTCAAACATGGAGGTGGAAACATTATGCTTTGGGGGTGTTTTTCTGCTAAGGGGACAGGACAACTTCACCGCATCAAAGGGACGATGGACGGGGCCATGTACCGTCAAATCTTGGGTGAAAACCTCCTTCCCTCAGCCAGGGCATTGAAAATGGGTCGTGGATGGGTATTCCAGCATGACAATGACCCAAAACACACAGCCAAGGCAACAAAGGAGTGGCTCAAGAAGAAGCACATTAAGGTCCTGGAGTGGCCTAGCCAGTCTCCAGACCTTAATCCCATAGAAAACCTGTGGAGGGAGCTGAAGGTTCGAGTTGCCAAACGTCAGCCTCGAAACCTTAATGACTTGGAGAAGATCTGCAAAGAGGAGTGGGACAAAATCCCTCCTGAGATGTGTGCAAACCTGGTGGCCAACTACAAGAAACATCTGACCTCTGTGATTGCCAACAAGGGTTTTGCCACCAAGTACTAAGTTATGTTTTGCAGAGGGGTCAAATACTTATTTCCCTCATTAAAATGTAAATAATTTTTGACATGCGTTTTTCTGGATTTTTTTGTTGTTATTCTGTCTCTCACTGTTCAAATAAACCTACTATTAAAATTATAGACTGATCATTTCTTTGTAAGTGGGCAAACGTACAAAATCAGCAGGGGATCAAATACTTTTCCCCCCCACTGTATTACAAAATGTAAGGGCATATCAGATGGTCTGCTCTGACCATAACAGTCACACCAAACATAGGGTTGGTTGGTATAAGATTGAAATGGGAAAATAATGTACCTGTGAAAACCCTATGAAATAGCTCCCCAATACCATCTGATGTATATATTTAATGTATTACATGAATGGTGACCACAGTCCTTCCAACAATACATTTCAATTGTGTTTTACTGTGATTATTTCCACCCTGCTGCATGTATTCTATGTAATCCATTTCAAATGTGTCTCCCAGTGCAGCTTTACTTCCAGGCTATTATGACACATCTGGCAGTTTCTTCTATGTTCCTAGGCCTAGTACAATAAAAAAACATATATTGTTTTTTGGTCACTACCATTCCACGAAAATACCATGCTATATATTTTTCATTGTACTACAATCGTACATTTTAGTACAGTTCTTCACATCGGAGTGCTGCTGCATGTCCATTGCATCTCTTGACCATGTCGGGCGGGCCGGGCACAACGCACAAAGCACAAGGCGCGCTCTCCACTTCCCTCCAGTAGTTATTTAGCCTGATAACACATCTCTCCTGACAGACACAAGCAAAAACTCTTGTATAAATGTAACAGCCTTTACACCTAATCATTAGTGATCTGACATGCTGTATTGCATGGAAACTGTAGGCTACTAACAACAGCAGCTACATAGTCTAGCCTACTATCGTCCTGTACCTCTGGCCAGGGTAAACAAAGAGGTAATGTTGTGTATTGTATATACAGTATTTAACTTCAGTTTATTTTATTTAATTATACACAAGAGAAAAAAGTGGTTAAATTAATGTACAAACATTTTTCATTACATTTGTAATTTAGTATATGCTCTTATACAGAGCAATTTACAGGACAAATAAGAGTTAATTGGCTTGCTCAAGTGCACAATGACAGATTCTTCACCTTGTTGGCTTGGGATTCAAACCAGCAATCTTTCAGTTACTGGCCCAACACTCTTAACCGCTAGGCTACCTGCCACCAGATCAATTAACTTCAATACAGTTATTCAAATACATTCATCATCAATTACTAAAATAATGAATCTAGTATTAAAATACAATTTAATAAATTCATAGCCTGTTTACCATTTAACAAAAGTTGTTTAGTAATATAAAATAATCCACCCAAAAGAATACAAAAAACTGATCATCGCACCATCTTTATCTGATCTACACGGAGTGCACAAAACATTAGAAACATATTATTGAGTTGCACACCCCTCTCTCCTCAGAAAAGCCTACATTTGTCGGGGCTTGGACTGTCCAAGGTGTTGAGAGCCTTCCACAGGGATGCTGGCCCATGTTGACTCCAATGCTTCCTACAAAGTTGGCTGGGAGTGGATCTCTACTCCGAATTGCTTGTTCCATCTCCTCCCACAGATGCACAATTACAGTGAATTGAGTAAGCTGAATTCACTGTAATGTTCTTGGAACCATTCCTGGACAAGCATTGTGGCATGGGGCATAATCCTGCTGAAAAAAATATATTTGCAGATGGATACACTGACGCCATGAAGGGATGCACCTGATTGGCAATGATGTTTAGATATTGTGGTGGAATTATTGTAATCAAAAGGAGAGCCTTTTACATTTCTTCAAAACAATCAAACTTTATTATTTAATTACTGCAATATAAAAACAACACAATTGTGCCATCTGGTTTGCTTAAAAACCTCTTAAGGATCGTACCCTTTAACAAAACAAAAAATCACCTAAAATGACATATCCAAATCTAACTGCCGGTAGCTCAGCACCTGAAGCAAAGATATGCATATTCTTGATACCATTTGAAAGGAAACACTGAAGTTTGTGGAAATGTGAAATTAATGTAGGAGAATATAACACAATAGATCTGGTACAAGATAATACAAACAAACAAACAACTATTTTTCTTTTTCATCATCTTTGAAATGCAAGAGAAAGTCAATACTTTCAGATAGGAGTCTAGGTGTAATTTATATTTTGTTCCACCAGATGGGAGCAGTGTGCACAGTTTGACTGATGCAGTGAAGAATCACATTACTGCACCTTATCAAGTCTGCCAGGAGTTTGCCAAAACGTCCCAAATTGGTCAATTGATACATTTGTGTACATAACTATAGAGAAAATATACAAATGCTATGGTAATAAAAAATGTAAGATTACACACTCAGGAATGTCATACACGATGGATCATTAGCTTACAGACTAACTTTCACACATCTAGATGGCCGGGCGGGGTGGATGTGGAGCCAGAGACAACAGGGGTTCAAAATGTAGAACCCAGTTCCTACATTTGAACATGAAAATAGATTTTAATCAAACAAAACTATATTACATTTTATCTCTGGGACCCTCATGGTGACAAATCAGAGCAGGATTACTGAATGTAAGTACATTATTTACCTTCAGAGGTGAAGGTATCAAACCAGTTGCCGTGATAAAAGTTGTTGTTGTATACGCTCCTCAAACAATAGCAAGGCATTTTTCAATGTAATAGCTACTGTTAATTGGACACTGCAGTTAGATTAACAAGAATTTAAGCTTGTCAATGTCCTGGAAAGTTGGCTGTTGAATACAAGGTCATTCTAGTCGCATTAGCGCAAGTTAGCAACAACCGTCCGGTTTAGGGACACCCATCCCATAGATATGAATTTAAGGAATTTGAAATTATTCATACTTTTACTTTGGATACTTAAGTATATTTTAGTTATTACATTTACTTTTGATACATAAATATATTTACAACCAAATACTTTTAGACTTTTACTCAAGTAGTATTTTACTTGGTGACTTTCACTTGAGTTACTCTTGCCACATTAGGAGAATAAGTAAGGCTTCTCTCCTGTGTCTGTTCTCTGATAACCTTTTAGCTCAGCTGTTGTTTTAAAACATTTTATACAGTCAGATCAGTGGTAAGGCTTCTCTCCTTTATGTTTACCTTGGTGTCTTTTTAACTGGCCCATTTGAGAGAAACTCGTTCCACAGTCAGAGCAGGAGTAAGACTTCTCTCCTGAATGTAAACGTTCATGTGTTTTTAAGTTGCCCAGTACAGAGAAACTCTTTCCACAGTCAGAGCAGGAGTAAGGCTTCTCTCCTGTGTGTGTTCTCTGATGAACCTTTAGCTCTGTTGATGTTGTGAAGCATTTTCCACAGTCAGAGCAGGAGTAAGGCTTCACTCCTGTATGCATACGTTCATGTGTTTTTAAGTTGCCCATTACAGAGAAACTCTTTCCACAGTCAGAGCAGGAGTAAGGCTTCTCTCCTGTGTGTGTTCTCTGATGAACTTTTAGCTCAGTTGATGTTGTGAAGCATTTTACACAGTCAGAGCAGTAGTAAGGCTTCACTCCTGTATGTATATGTTCATGTCTTTTTAAGTGGCCCAGTTGAGAGAAAATCTTTCCACAGTCAGAGCAGGAGTAAGGCTTCACTCCTGTATGTATTAGCTGGTGTGTTTTTAAGGTATTGAGTCGAGAGAAACTCGCCCCACAGTCAGAGCAGGAGTAAGGCTTCTCTCCTGTATGTATTCGCTGGTGATATTTTAAGTTGTTCTGTTTAGAGAAACTCTTTCCACAGTCAGAGCAGAAGTAAGGCTTCTCTCCAGTGTGCACTCTCTGATGAACTGTCAGAACCCCTGATGTTGTGAATCTCTTCCCACAGTCAGTACAGGAATAGGGATTCTCTCCTTTGTGTATTTTTAGGTGTGTTTTTAGCTTTGATAGAATTGGGAAAATCTCCTCACAATGTGGGCAGTAGTGAGACCTCTTAGCTCTGTGATCTTCCTGCTGTTGCTCTCTGGATGTAGAGGATGTATCAACATGGTCTCCTGTGTGAACAACATCAGAAGAACCAGTCAGTTGGTGAGATATACCAACTTTTTACATCAGCAGTTGTCACAAAGTGCTTGACAGAAACCCATCCTGAAATCCCCTATAGCAAGCAATGCAGATGTAGAATCACAGTGGCCAGGAAAACCCCCCTAGAAAGCAGGAACCTTGGAAGAAACGTAGAGAGGAACCAGGCCCAAAGGGGTGGCCAGTCCTCTTCTGGCTGTACCGGGTGACATATTTATTCATATCAGTAGTCTGTACAACACAAAAGGGGAATTAAACTATTCTAAAAGTGGGTAAGAGTCCTCCACTCACTATCACAAGGGTTAGTAACTACACAAACTCATTTCATAGAACTTTAAAACAATGGCAGTTTGTCTACTTCACTGCTTTAGTCTACTCTCTGATCACTCCAGATAGCCCAGTGAATAAAACAAATGCTGGCAATACTGGTGTCAAACCATGCAAGTATCAGTAGCATGAAATAACACCTACCTTCTCATTGAAACAATTCTACTGAAACTTTTCATGTGCAGTGGAAAGTTGGAATGAATAACACAAACTTAGTTAGATTGAACCTGTTCTTACCAGGAGAAACAGATGTCCCAATCTTCTCCTCCTCATCTTCATCTATAATGTTGACATTCAGCTCCAGTGTTTGACTGCAGTCTTCTAGCTTCACTGATGCCATCTCTGGATCCTGCAGTACAAACTGGGCTCCACTGTCAAAATCAGGACCCAGTGACTGTAGGTTTAGACTTCGTGTGGAAGAAGAGAGGCAGGCTGGGTTTGTCGTCACTGTTGATGTTACCGGCCTCAGACTTAATTCTAGTCGTCCCGTAGTAACAATGAGAAACAGACACAAAAGTGAGTCTTGACAGTTCCGGCACTTTCTTTATTCTCTAAAAATATATTATATTTCTTCTTGTTCAATTATTTAATTCAGAACTTGACTTGGACTGAAATAGGTGCCGGTACTGTTTATATTTAGGTGCAGGAGCTCCACAATACTGTTGAACTAATATTCTATAAGAGGAACATGAGCTCAACATTACTTAATTCAAATTAGACAAAGTACACATTTTAAATTGTTCTACACAACGTAAGTTAACTTAATCTATAGAAGATTTCCCAAAGTCAGATAAATGCATAAATTACAAAAAACATTTAGTACGAGGTTGCAGTATGTTTTAGGCAGCACTATGTACTATTTTCCTGAATAACCTTGTCTTCACTGTATTATTTCAATCAAAAATCTATTTGTATTTCCCGTTCAAATAATATAATTTATATGAATATTAGTACACATGTAGGAAACTGATTCATTACATTAAGCTTCAAAACTGTAGTGTGACCGTGAAATTGTCTCTCTGCACCTTCCCACTCTGTCTCTGTTGGCGCAGACAGTGGGCGCCGCCATTTTACCAGCTCGTGAATTTTACACAAAACCAATAACATGCACAACGAACTCAGAAATCTCAAATAAATGGATTATTTATGAAATGACCTTGAGAAAATAATGTACATCCATTCAGACAAACCCAAAGTTTCTAGCTATGTGACTTGTAAAACAGTTTATCATGTTCTTCAATTCGTTTTACACAAAAATAACACATCAAACCTTTACCAAACGTGATAATAGTTGTGTTATCTAGCATGGAATGACATGTTCTTTCTTTATTAGGAAGTTTTGACCTACTATTACATACCTGTAGTAATAAATAGAAATGGACACAAAGGTTCTCTTCTAGACATCACAGTTCTTAGTGCTTTCTTTATTGTTAAGAATGGTGCGTGCCTGCCCGGAACTTCCTGTTCCCCCACGACCACAGTGCTGCCACAGATAGAACAACGAGACAGATATTTCACAGGATGTAGAAATGTGAAGCATCTGTTTAGCGTTTCCACTCACTACCAAATATGATAAATATGATAATAGTTGTGTTATTTAGCATGGAATGTCATGACAATACCAAATATGGTAGTGAGAGGAAGCCCACTGGCCGGCAGTGGGAGAAGATGGATTTTGGCCGACATTCTGCAGATGTTCTAATCAATGAAACAAATGATTTTAATATAGTTTTCTTTTCCCAAAACTAAAATCTGTTGTGAACAGAGTGGACAAAGTCTTGTAGACTTTACCCGTTGCAACAATTTTTTTATCACGTTGTTTAGAAGGAACACAAATGTAGTTATTGCACACGAGCACTTCAAAGGAGGCGTTCCCAAACATATATATGCAGATGTTTGCTAGAACGCGCCAATAAGATCTCGCTGACTCGTGCTTGGCTCTGCCCAGTATGACTCATCTCTTCCCATTGGAAACAAAATCTTTGATGCAACCATCCATGCATTCAGAGATCCTTGGGATGGCCTAACCACATTATATGAGAAGGGCGGTGCTTAATTTGAGCCGGATCCTCCAGCACCTCTCAGTTTTGTAGTCTTTCGTTCCGGAACCCATTTGCAAAGATCAGGTAGCCTACCTCCTGTGGCATGAAAAATGATTTCCACTGTTTGCAAGGTAAAAATCCTATTAAAACGAGAGTAATTACATTTTGGATTTCTCTGTAATTGTCATGCCCCCTAAAAACATAAATGTGAAAACGTGCCTGATATTCTAAGAATGTATTAATGTTGGACCGTCCCTGGTTTATGGTTTGTGCAACATTGTAGCCTATTTAGACCAAGGCGTGGCCATTGCTGTGGTGAGAGAGAAGCACGCCTGTATCTCTCACAGAACTAAAATGAGATTCACTTTCTATGATCTCTCTCCCTCTCTGTGCTGTTATAGACATGAGCCAGCAACTCATCTCTCCAGCATTACACATAATTTATTTCCTAATAGAATAATAGCTGCGGGAAGTGTGTTGAGGTTCTGCAGCACTCTGCAGTCTGTTCAGAAACAAATGAAATAATTCCCAAAACTACACCAGGAGTATTTAGCTACAGAGGATCAATAGATCATTTAAATAAAATAGCCTAGCTGTGGATTGTGTGTAGTCAAATCACAAGGCATGTCTACAGTCAGGAACGTGTGGCAAATCTGTCAGTGAACAGCATGCAGCCAAAACAGGCCTTTAGCAATATTTCTAATACAGTCACTGGAAAACACAGGTTGTAAAGCAAATGGATCCTGCTGAAAATAAAATACTAATCTGTCTGTATGTTAAGAAGTTATCAACTCCATCTAGGCCTATTGAGCGAACAGCATAGTTTTACAAAGTAAAGCAAGAGAGAGAAGCTTTTGGCCGGTGAGTGAGCTGCACATCATTGGGTGAGTCAGTGAAACTGGAAAGATTGTTTAGGACTATAACTTCCTCCTCATATTGTACAATGTGTTTCTCCACACACCTGGCCTAGGCTATTGATGGATTAGAGACAAGGTCGTTTTTATTGATCTCAGTGTCAAAGCAGCCTGTCATTTTGGTCATTGGTGAGGTGTTAAAAAAGATTCTCAGAAAGTCTCCAGTCATCTAAAATGATGTAGAATTGCATGAAATCCATTTATAAAAAGGTCATATTTTTCCCCAGGTCTGAAGTTGGGCATACTGCCAGACTCTCTAAAACAACAGTGGAGGCTGCTTATGGTAGAAAAATTAACATTAAAATCTCAGGCAACAGCTCTGGTGGAAATTCCTGCAGTCAGCTTGCCAATTGCATGCTCCCTCAAAACTTGAGACATCTGTGGAATTGTTTTGTGTGACAAAACAGCACAATTTTGAGTGGCATTTTTGTATTTGCATTAATTAGGGATCCCCATTAGCTGCTGCCAAGGTACCTACTCAGCTCCTCTTGTCCCCAGCACAAGGTGCATCTGTGTAATGATGATCATGCTATTTAATCAGCTTCTTGATATGACACACCTGTCAGGTGGATGGATTATCATGGCAAAAGAGAAATGCTCACTAACAGGTATGTAAACAAATGTGTGCAGACATTTGGAACATTTCTGGGATCTTTTATTTCACCTCATGAAACATGGGACCAACTCTTTACATGTTGCATTTATATGTTTGTTCAGTGTATACAGTATGTAGAAAAAAAATCTAACTATCAATAACAAAATTAATTCAAATCAGCCAGCTTTTCAGTTCTAATCAGGTCCCTACACTGAGAAGGATCCTGTAAGAGCGGAACATTATCTGGTGACAGTAGTCCTTGTAGTCTTGGAGGCCCAAAAACTTCTCAGCTGCAGATATGATGTCCAGCTTCTTGGACCTCTTGTGCAGTACAATTAATAACTGTGGCTATAAATGCTATAAAATCCACCTTTTCACAATAAGTGTATCCAGATCACTTGATTGACATACAACATTTACGACTGGTTGTGGTGCATCCACCACCATATCTTCTTCAGAACTGTGGCCTCTTGTCCCTATAACTTTCTTCACCACCTCCACATAGGAGATTTCCTGTACAGTCCTGATCCTTGACACCTGAACCTCTTTCACCCTAACAGGGCACTCTGGGAATTCAGGAATATGACCCCCTCCACAGTTGCAACATTCACATACTTTTCAATAACATATTCCCTCTGTCTGCAAACACTTGACATGTGGCCAAACCTTTAAAATGTCTTGCTTTGGGTCGAGTTTTACACCAACTCTCTTATGGAGTACCTTATATATCCCAGCTTTACATAGGGTGGTAGATACTCTTCATCAAACATCAATAATAGAGATGAACTTTGCTCCTTTTCCCACATTCTCCATACGGGTCAAGTGACGTGCACTTTGGTCCTTCTTTGGGATTTGATTGGAGGATCGCATCCAACTTTTAGCTGCATACACCTCCACCTACTGTACTGGTGTGAGGGATTTCACAGCCTACATACATTCAATTCATAGATATAGTAATTAATACAGAGATGCCTTGCCAACTATTAGACCTCTAAAAAAAATGTGAAAAATGTTCTTGATTCGTGCAGGAGATTGTGACCTCCTCCTCAGACCAACTGTCAGTACGCCCGGAACATTGGGAGTTTACATACACTTAGGTTGGAGTCATTAAAACTTGTTTTTCAATCACCCCACAAATTTCTTGTTAACAAACTATAGTTTTGGCAAGTTAGGACATCTACTTTGTGCATGACATAAGTAATTTTTCCAACAATTGTTTACAGACAGATTATTTCACTTATAATTCACTGTATCACAATTCCAGTGGGTCAGAAGTTTACATATACTAAGTTGACTGTGCCTTTAAACAGCTTGGAAAATTCCAGAAAATTATGACATGGCTTTAAGGGCTTCTGATATGCAAATTGACATCATTTGAGTCAATTGGAGGTGTACCTGTAGATGTATTTCAAGGCCTACCTTCAAACTCAGTGCCTCTTTGCTTGACATCACAGCAAAATTAAAAGAAATCAGCCAAGACCTCAGAGCACCCCCACAACATGGTGCTGCCACACCCGTGCTTCACGGTTGGGATGGTGTTCTTCGGCTTGTTCGCCATCTTACCACGTGTCTCAGCTCATTCACACCCCTCTAGCGTCGGGTAGCTGCATACCAATAGAGTACCACAGTATGAATCATAATACCCATAAAACCTAGCAGTCAAACAGGGAAATGGTTCCAATCCTTTTTCCACCATTCATTTTTCCCATAGAGGATTTTAGAAACACTTAAAATAAGGGCTGTGTTTCCTGTAGGCTTACCCTGGCGTGGTGTTTTGAAAACCGTGTAAATCTCTCTAGGACAAGGTGAGGTATCAATATATTCACCTGTATTTACCAACCACAAAAATGAAATGTTAATTAGCTGCTAATGTGGCTATAATAAAGAACTACAAATGCCATGATGATCTGGACAAGGCTGTCCGAATCGAGGCAAAGGTAAGGATCTCTGGGTTAACTAATGTTAGCTAAATTTAGTAATGAATAAATAGGCTACATTTATTTAAATGGAAAATTCTGTGAAATGTCTTGAGCAAGTTTTAAATTGACACAATACCTGTTAGCAAAGGTGTGCGCTAGAGATGACGTTCAAGAGCTTGCAGTGATTTGTTGTTTTCCATGATGTCTACTTTTATGCTAATTGGGTTCAAGTCTGGGCTCTGGCTGGGCCACTCAAGGACATTCAGAGACTTGTCCCGAAGCCACTCCTGCGTTGTCCTGGCTGTGTGCTTAGGGTCGTCGTCCTGTTGGAAGGTGAACCGTCGCCCCAGTATGAGGTCCTGAGTGCTCTGGAGCAGGTTTTCATCAAGGATCTCTGTACTTTGCGCCGTTCATCTTTCAATTGATTCTGACTAGTCTCCCAGTCTCTGCTGCTGAAAAACATCCCCACAGCATGATGCTGCCACCACCATGCTATACCGTAGGGATGGTGCCAGGATGCCTCAAGACGTGACACTTGGCAATCAGGCCAAAGAGTTCAATCTTGGTTTCATCAGACCAGAGAATCTTGTTTCCCATGGTCTGAGAGTCTTTTAGGCGCCTTTTGGCAGAGTCCAAGCGGGCTGTCATGTGCCTTTTATTGAGGAGTGGCTTCCGTCTAGGCACTCTACCATAAAGGCCTGATTGGTGGAGTGCTGCAGAGATAGTTGTCCTTCTGGAAGGTTCTCCCATCGCCACAGAGGAACTCTGGAGCTCTGTCAGAGTGACCATCGGCTTCTTGGTCACCTCCCTGACCAAGGCTCTTCTCCCCCGATATCTCAGTTTGGCCGGGCGGCCAGCTCTAAAAAAAAGTATTGGTGGTTCCAAATTTTTTAAGAATGATGGAGGCCTTTCGATCATATCCTTGGACTAAAATGATTGCACATGATGTTCGGCTTGCACACTAACATCATGTGCAAAGGGCATTTGGGTAACGAAGCACATATTCAACGGTATCCCTTTTCCTTACATAGGCTGTTCATTTCTGATCTTTGATACTTTTTGTAGTTTATAAACGTATCATGGTATACTACGTTAACGCTATATGTGAGGGCCATTTTGTTACTTGGTAGCTACTAGCTAAAGACCCTGTGTTGTGGATAATCTACAACTATTTTGGACTGTCCATACTGTAATGTTTGTCTCAGGCTTCACTAACTAGTGTTACTGTTTTAGGTGGAGCTATTCTTTGCTACTTTTCAAACAAATACTATGTGATATTTCACATATCTTGCTAAATATGCCTTTTGTTGTAATATTTCACATAACATCTAGCAAGATATGCCTTTTGTTTTGTTCGTGAGGAGTAATGTCAGAGAGAATGCTGGAGACACTTTGTTTTGTGTCACTTAGGTTAGACTGCTCCCTTTAATGGATCAGTCATCCACCAGGCTACACTCTACGATTAGGAGGAGGTGAGAGTGGAAGCGTTGGATGTCTCAGTTAAGGAGATAGTGGAATGGGGTTCAGTGTTTTACTGTTAGGATAGATGTATTTTTTGTTTGTTCCAACAGATCTTTACATATTTTTCTCACTACAAAATATTCCTGCATTCCTTGTGGTTACTAAACATATTTTAGATATGCCTTTATGCTTTAGCTTATTCCATGTTTACATCTTGGTTAAATGACTTCAAATGCAAAACTGAAATGTAGTTTATGGAATGTCTGTGGAGTTTGTAAACTATCCAAGTTTAAACAGGTTATTACTAGGCTTAACAACTTCATCTATTGTGTTCCTAGAAGAAACTCACTTGTTGAAGGCTGAGCTACTGAAAGTATGTAGGAGGTGGCAAGTAATAGCATTCTGTTTCTCCTCTCATTCTCATGGTGTTATGGTTTTAATTCACACATCTGTTCTGTTTCAAGTGGATACTATTATAACTGATACATCTGGTAGATACATTCTGATACAGGAAACTCTTTGAATGAGCATATTAATCTGGTTAATGTTCATGGTCCTAATGATGAAATCCAAAATTATTTGAGAATTTATTTCTACTGATAACCAGGAAGAAAGGTTAAGTTCTAATGGCAGAGAATATTATTTGATCCTCATCTAGATTGTTCCTCTGGGTTTAGACATGGTTCTATAGGGATACAAATCGGGTAAAAAGACCCTCTAGATGGTGTTTGTATCCCAGATGGTTACAGGACCAAGACTTCTTACAATATGTTGGAGTGCATATAGATGTTTATTTTACATTGAACACTGACCAAACGCCAGCGAGTACCAGATGGGAGGCTTTCAAAGCATATATTAGGGGGCAATTTATACGTTTTATCAGTTTTAAATCAATTCGATCTGAAAATGAGAGAGCTGGACAGCAAAATCAGAGAATTGGAGAGGGAAACTTTTTGAGATAACTCAGAAGTAAACAAGGAATTATTTGCTCTTAAAGCTCAGTATGAAGAACTTTCCACCTCAAAGGCTGAAAACAGCTTAACTAGGATGAAACAGTCCTATGATCAAGGTGGAAAACCTGGTAAATTGGCGGCCTGGCGCATTAAGCTCATTAAGACATTAAATTCAGACTGAGCCATTAATGCAATTCATAATTAACAAGGGCAATTATCAATGGATCCTGTAGAAATAAACCAAACATTTGCTTCCTACTACAACACACTTTACAACTCTGAATCTCCTGAGAACTAATCAGGTCTTGATGTTCCCTCTATTTCAGAAGACACTAAATTGTATCTGGAAAAGGAATTGGATGGTGTTGTTGCTATTTTCAATATGAAGGGAGGTAAAGAGGCAGGTCCAGATGGGCTCCCAATAGATATTTTGAAGATATTTAAGGACAAACTTCTAGGTCCACTTTTGGATGTTTACAGTGCATTTGGAAAGTATTCAGACCCCTTGATCTTTTCCACATTTTGCTACTTTACAACCTTATTCTAAAATGGATTAAATAAAATAAAACATTCTCATCAATCTACACACAATACCCCATAATGACAAAGTGAAAACAGGTTTAGAAATGTTCGCAAATGTATTTGAAATTAAAAACAGAAAAACATGGCTATTACATGGCTATTCAGATCCTTTGCTATGAGACTCGAAATTGGGCTGTGTTCTTGGGAACCTTCAACACTGCAGAATTTTTTGTTGTTGTCCTATATTGTCCTATATTGACATAACCTGAAAGGCCACTCAGCAAGGAAGATGCCACTGCTCCAAAACTGCCATAAAAAAAGCCAGACTATGGTTTGCAACTGCACATGGATAAAGATTGTATTTTTTGGAGAAATGTCCTCTGGTCTGATTAAACAAAAATAGAACTGTTTGGCCATAATGACCATCGTTATGTATGGAGGGAAAAGGGAGAGCTTGCAAGCCGTAGAACACCATCCCAACCGTGAAGCACGGTGGTGGCAGCATCATGTTTTGCGGGTGCTTTGCTGCAGGAGGGACTGGTACACTTCACAAAATGCATGGCATCATGAGGAAGGGAAATTATGTGGCTATATTGAAGCAACATCTCAAGACATCAGTCAAGAAGTTAAGGCTTGGTCACAAATGGTTCTTCCAAATGGACAATGACCCCAAGCATACTTCCAAAGTTGTGGCAAAATGGCTTAAGGACAACAAAGTCCTTAAGTCCTTAAAGGTAAGTCCTTAAAGGTATTGGAATGGCCATCACAAAGCCCTGACCTCAATCCTATAGAACATTTGTGGGGAGAACTGAAAAGGCGTGTGCGAGCAAAGAGGCCTACAAACCTGACTCAGTTACACCAGCTCTGTCAGGTGGAATGGGCCAAAATTCACCCAACTTATTGTGAGAAGCTTTTGGAGAGCTACCCTAAATGTTTGACCCAAGTTAAACAATTGAAAGGCAATGCTACCAAATACTAATTGAGTGTATGTAAACGTTTTACCCACTGGGAATGTAATGAAAGAAATAAAACTGAAATAAATCATTCTCTCTATTATTCTGACATTTCACATTCTTAAAATAAAGTGGTGATCCTAACTGACCTAAGACAGGGAATTTTTACTAGGATTAAATGTCAGGAATTGTGAAAAACTGAGTTTAAATGTATTTGGCTAAGGTGTATGTAAACTTCCGACTTCAACTGTATATATTCTTAATTCCATTCCCTTACTTAGATTTGTGTGTATTGGGCACATGTGGTGATATTGTTAGAAACACAAGCATTTCGCTACACCGCAATAACATCTGCTAAACACATGTATGTGACCAATAAAATTTGATTTGATTTGAAACTTAGTTAGATA
Organism: Salmo salar; assembly: GCF_965601325.2. Classification (NCBI taxonomy): domain Eukaryota; kingdom Metazoa; phylum Chordata; class Actinopteri; order Salmoniformes; family Salmonidae; genus Salmo; species Salmo salar. The sequence continues at coordinate 30,413,612 of NC_138307.1, read as the reverse complement.
GAACCTGCACTTACCATGAGAAACAGATTTCCCAATCTTCTCCTCCTCTTCTTCATCTTTAATGTTGACATTCAGCTCCAGTGTTTGACTGCAGTCTTCCAGCTTCACTGATGCCATCTCTGGATCCTGCAGTGCAAACTGGGCTCCACTGTCACAATCAGGACCCAGTGACCATAGGTTTGGACACATTGTGGAAGGAGAGAGGCAGGCTTGGTCTGTCCTCACTGTTGATGTTACCGGCCTCATATCTGAGTTGGCCAGTAGTAATGATGAGAAACGGAAACAAAAGTTTTTTGACTGTTCTGGCACTTTCTTTATTCTATAAAATATATTCAATTTTTTCGTGTTAAAATATCTAATTCAATGCCTGACTTGGACTGAAATAAATGCCAATACTGTTTATATTTAGGTGCAGGAGCTCCACAATACTTTTGAGTTAATACTTAACCTATAGTAGATAAATGCATAAATGACTCAAAAACCATTTAGTACAAGGTTAGTTTGTTTAAGCAGCACTATGTGCTATTTTCCTTAATAACCTTGTCTTCACCGTATTACTTCAATCAAAAAAGAATTGTATTTCCTGTTCACACCACAGTAACATTTATAGATAAAGACAGAAACAACTTAATGTGTCTGATATTAATACACATGAAGAAAACCGATAATCATTACATTTCATGCATTAACAGTCCGTTGACCCAGACCGAGTGGGCGCCGCCATTTTACCAGCTTGTGAATTTTACACAAACCTAATAACATGCTAAACGAACTCAGAAATCTCAAATAAATTGATTATTTATGAAATGACCATGAGCCAATTATGTACATCCATTCAGACAAACCCAGAGTCTCTAGCTATGTGACTTGTAAAATAGTTTTTAATCACGTACTTCACTCGGCTTGACACAAAAAATAGCACATCAAACCTTTACCAAACATGTTAACGGATTTGTTACCTAGCATGTTATGACATGTTCTTTCGACAGAAAGTTTAAACGTGTTATTACATACCTGTCGTAATTAATTGAAACGGACACTAAGGTTATCTTCTTGACTGCACAGTTCTGACGCCTTTTTTCTGAAGAATGTTGCACGCCTGTCTGGAACTTCCTGTTCCCCCACTACCACAGTCCAACGGTCCGTGCATTCCGGGATCCTTGGGATGAGAAGGGGTTAGCTCCGGGTGACTCTTCCTCCGGGACACTTCTCCTTTGCATAGAGTTGGTCAAGCTGTTGAATGTGGCCTGTGGAATGTTGTCCCATTCTTCTTTAGTGGAGGACATTTTAGAATGCCATTTTTTTTCTTTTTCTTACGTGTATCTTTTATATCCCAGTTTTACATAGGGTGGTAGATAGGCTTACCCTGGTATAACGTTTTGATAACCGTGTAAATCTCTCCAGGACAAGGTGACTTTGAGCAATATATTCGCCAGTATTTACATCCCCAAAATGAACCGCTAATTAGCTGCTAATGTGGCTATCCTAAAGAACTACAAATGCCATGATGATCTGGACAAGACTGCCGATTCCAGTCAAAGGTAAGGATCTCTGATTTAACTATATAATGTTAGCTAAATGTAGTAATGAATAAGTAGACTACATTTATTTAAATGAGAAATTCTGTTAACTGTTTGTGCAAGTTGTAAATTGACACAACACCTGTCAGAAAAAGTATCAGCTAGAGATTACTTGCAGTGATTTAATGCTAATCAGCGTTTTATAATCTGAGAGGAAATAAAGCCGAATATATTGATAAAAGTCACATTGTCCGAGAGAAATGTACATGGTTATCAAAACGTCACACCGGGATAAGCCTACACGAAACACAGCCCTTATTTTAAGTGTTTATAAAATGAATGAAAATGAAAAATGATTGGAACCATTTCCCTGTTTGACCGCTAGGTTTTATGACACAGTTTTTGCAAATGTAATAAAAACTTAAATATCACATTTACGTAAGTATTCAGACCCTTTACTCCGGACTTTGTTGAAGCACCTTTGGCAGCCTTATCTTCTTGGGTATGATACTACAAGCTTGGCATACCTGTATTTGGGGAGTTTCTCCCATTCTTCTCTGCATATCCTCTCAAGCTCTGTCAGGTTAGATGGAGAATGTCGCTGCACAGTTATTTTCAGGTCTCTCCAGAGATGTTCAACCCCCCTGTAATTCACATTAGGACAACAAGATTTCACCAAATTATTTTCCCAATTTCCTTTGTGTCATCACAACTTTTGGAGATATTTAAACAAAATGATTTTGTGGTAAATCGATTTTCTTTTTAATTATGGAGAAAAAGTTGTAGATATATTTCAATGAAGTTAGATCTATAATAGTTTTTTAAACATACAAGTAGGAAAGCCTTAAGATAAATAATAACTTGTTTAGAGAGAAACATTTGGATAATTTTTGAGTAAAGTTGTAATATGTTGGATGAGTGTTGGGGGCAACTCGCCCTACTTGGGGGTAACTGGCCCCTGGGGGCTAGTTATCCCTTAATGGCTATGAATGTGTTTCGACCTGTCATTTAGACAATAACTGTGTTCGAATACTCATACTAACCGTACTATTTGGGATGTGAATTGAGTATATAGTATTCTTATTCGTCACAGTATGGATATAGTTAAAGTAGTGACTTTTCAAATAAGTTACCTTACACGTTATATTTGCTGACAATTCGTTAGCTACGCTGTCCTTACGAACCACATAGCGTATTATTACAGCAGTATGTACCGGTATGTTGTTAGCTAGCTACCTAACATTAGTTGGCAAAATATACATCCAACTTGCCAGTACATTAACTATAGGCTATCTAACTAACTACCCAACATTTATTGACTTGATTATTTCCGTCATTCTTAGCTTAGCTAAATGGTATAGTCGTTGTGCAATCTCAATGTACATTCGGGTTCTTTCATAAATTTGCTCTGGCTATCTACACCGATTTCAGAGCTATCTACTCCGATTTTTTTTCTCATCTGAGTGTACCAGAACGCAGAATAATGAACTTACGAGCGCTCAACACCCATTGAATATGGCCGGTGTCAGTAAACGTCTGCAAAAAAGCGTAATTAAATTGTTGCCAGCAGCACATTTACAGTCACCAACGCTCTGGATAACATGAAAACTGCCTAACCAGCTCTGCTAGGGTGAGTAAAATGGTCAGAGTTCTCTCATTTGTGTCTGGAAGTAGCTAGCAAGCTAGCCAATGTTAGCTTGGGTGTTTGAATTTTGTTGTAAGGTCAAAATGTTCAAATCAACCTTATTCCTCAGCCCGAGTGTCCAGTGTACACTCTGCATTTATAAACGGACAATCTGACAACGCTCTGAATTTACGAGCGCACTCTGGCACTCCAGATTGAATTTAAGAACACACCCAAAGTCGTAAAATGTCTAACTAGTAATTTGTTATGCTAACTAGCTAGACATGCGAAGGGCTAGTACGCTCAACTGAGAGCATACTGTTCATTTACAGTATACTAAAATGAACTAATAGTATGTAGTATATACTCATTAAGTATGTAGTATACAGTATGTTAGTATTCGAACACAGTATGTTAGTATTCAAACAGTTAATGACTATCCCAGTTAGCACTAGTTTATTCTAACTTGCTAGCTAGCAACTTCACTAGCAGTAAATGCTAGCTAGTTAGCAAAAGCTGCTAGGAGTGCTAGCTAGCAACCTTACTACCAGATCGTCTGAGGTAAAATACATTAAAAAGATAACATAACTTAATTGCAGTTGTAAATGTTTGCACTAGTGACTGACAGCTTTAGAGTTAATGTTACTGTTATGTATAGTACGACGTGCTGTACGTCATACTATACGTTGTTATGGTTTACGACAGTGTGCTGCTTTACGGATGAATGGGTTGTCAGGATGAGTGGCACATGTCATTAAACGACAGAGTGATGTACAATGTGAAACCGTGCAGATATGCGTTCTTCTACAGCTAGGCTAGATATAACATTGGCGACGAAGATGGCTGAATTCAGTTTACCACCGCCGGCACCATTCCTCGCCGTGCCTGGCGAACCTCCAGTCCCGTGGAATAACTGGCTTGATAGCTTTAACACTTATATCGAAGCTATGGACTTTTCTACAATCTCCGACAAGCGGAGGACAGCACTGCTCCGTCACTGCCTCGGGACAGAGGATTTTCAGAGCGCTTGGATCGGCTCCTACATTCACTGCTGCAGTTAGCCTCCTACGGAACCACTTCGCCGGGAAAGAGCGAGTGCTCCTCCGACGCTACCGGCTACGGAAGAGACACCAACGGCCGGGTGAGTCCATTAAAAGCTACGTGGCTAATCTGAGGGATTTGGCTAGCTCTTGTAACTATGGGATACTTCAGGACGAGATCATCAGGGATCAGTTGATAGAGGGGACGTTATGTGAAAAGACAAGGGAGAAACTACTTTTGGAATCGGATAATTTACAACTAGATGGAGCTATTAAAATAGCACTCCAGGTTGAAGCGGCGTTGGAATGCTCTACTATGCTAACAGACAGATCTGCAGCATACACTCGGCCCCCAGCCATTCTCACACAGCAGCTTCAGCCCGAGCAGGCGCACTACAACAATCACGCGCTGCGCATGGCCTCCCACGTTGATAGCTGCATGGACACAGACACCGGCATGCCCGTGCAGCAGGCACACAGACAAACAAACAGAAGTAGCTGTGGCAACTGTGGGGCTAGGCTGCCCGGAACAGGGCTGCCCGGAACAGAGCGGAAATGGAGGAAAACTCGCCTCCCTGCGGACCTGGCATCCTTTCACTCCCTCCTCTCTACATTTTCCTCTTCTGTCTCTGCTGCTAAAGCCACTTTCTACCACTCTAAACTCCAAGCATCTGCCTCTAACCCTAGGAAGCTCTTCGCTACCTTCTCCTCCCTCCTGAATCCTCCTCCCCCTCCCCCCCCCTCCTCCCTCTCTGCGGATGACTTCGTCAACCATTTTGAAAAGAAGGTTGACGACATCCGATCCTCGTTTGCTAAGTCAAACGACACCGCTGGTCCTGCTCACACTGCCCTACCCTGTGCTTTGACCTCTTTCTCCCCTCTCTCTCCAGATGAAATCTCGCGTCTTGTGACGGCCGGCCGCCCAACAACCTGCCCACTTGACCCTATCCCCTCCTCTCTTCTCCAGACCATTTCCGGAGACCTTCTCCCCTACCTCACCTCGCTCATCAACTCATCCTTGACCGCTGGCTACGTCCCTTCCGTCTTCAAGAGAGCGAGAGTTGCACCCCTTCTGAAAAAACCTACACTCGATCCCTCCGATGTCAACAACTACAGACCAGTATCCCTTCTTTCCTTTCTCTCCAAAACTCTTGAACGTGCCGTCCTTGGCCAGCTCTCTTGCTATCTCTCTCAGAATGACCTTCTTGATCCTAATCAGTCAGGTTTCAAGACTGGGCATTCAATTGAGACTGCTCTTCTCTGTGTCACGGAGGCTCTCCGCACTGCTAAAGCTAACTCTCTCTCCTCTGCTCTCATCCTTCTAGACCTATCTGCTGCCTTTGATACTGTGAACCATCAGATCCTCCTCTCCACCCTTTCCGACCTGGGCATCTCCGGCGCGGCCCACGCTTGGATTGCGTCCTACCTGACAGGTCGCTCCTACCAGGTGGCGTGGCGAGAATCTGTCTCTGCACCACGTGCTCTCACCACTGGTGTCCCCCAGGGCTCTGTTCTAGGCCCTCTCCTATTCTCGCTATACACCAAGTCACTTGGCTCTGTCATATCCTCACATGGTCTCTCATATCATTGCTATGCAGATGACACACAATTAATCTTCTCCTTTCGCCCTTCTGACAACCAGGTGGCGAATCGCATCTCTGCATGTCTGGCAGACATATCAGTGTGGATGACGGATCACCACCTCAAGCTGAACCTCGGCAAGACGGAGCTGCTCTTCCTCCCGGGGAAGGACTGCCCGTTCCATGATCTCGCCATCACGGTTGACAACTCCCTTGTGTCCTCCTCCCAGAGTGCTAAGAGCCTCGGCGTGACCCTGGACAACACCCTGTCGTTCTCCACTAACATCAAGGCGGTGACCCGATCCTGTAGGTTCATGCTCTACAACATTCGCAGAGTACGACCCTGCCTCACACAGGAAGCGGCGCAGGTCCTAATCCAGGCACTTGTCATCTCCCGTCTGGATTACTGCAACTCGTTGTTGGCTGGGCTCCCTGCTTGTGCCATTAAACCCCTACAACTCATCCAGAACGCCGCAGCCCGTCTGGTGTTCAACCTTCCCAAGTTCTCTCACGTCACCCCGCTCCTCCGCTCTCTCCACTGGCTTCCAGTCGAAGCTCGCATCCGCTACAAGACCATGGTGCTTGCCTATGGAGCTGTGAGGGGAACGGCACCTCCGTACCTTCAGGCCCTGATCAGGCCCTACACCCAAACAAGGGCACTGCGTTCATCCACCTCTGGCCTGCTCGCCTCCCTACCTCTGAGGAAGCACAGTTCCCGCTCAGCCCAGTCAAAACTGTTCGCTGCTCTGGCACCCCAATGGTGGAACAAGCTCCCTCACGACGCCAGGACAGCGGAGTCAATCACCACCTTCCGGAGACACCTGAAACCCCACCTCTTTAAGGAATACCTGGGATAGGATAAAGTAATCCTTCTAACCCCCCCTTAAAAGATTTAGATGCACTATTGTAAAGTGGTTGTTCCACTGGATATTATAAGGTGAATGCACCAATTTGTAAGTCGCTCTGGATAAGAGCGTCTGCTAAATGACTTAAATGTAAATGTAAATGCTAGCTCTCACAATTCAAGGGCTTCAAACTGCCCAGCCCGTGGGAAAATATGCAAGAACTGTTCAAAATACAATCACTTTGCGAAAGTGTGTCGTTCTGCCCCAGCTACTAGCTCCACCCAGCACAGGCCCTTAGTTTCATCTCACTCTCAACACGAACACACGGAAATCCGAACCGTCTCCACCAACCATGTGTCATTCAGGACATGCACTGTGCAGCTGGGTGAGGTGGGTTTGCCTTTGCTGCTGGATACTGGCGCTGCGGTGTCATTGCTCAACCTTGCCACTTACTACAAGTTTTTCAGTCACCTACCACTCCAACAGCCCTCCACTGCCCTGTGTGGGTACGGTAGAGCCAAGATAGACATTGTAGGCACCCTCCAGGTCCCAGTACACTACGGCACCAAGCATCTGCCATCATTCACATTTCATGTTGCAAAGCGGGGTGCCAACCTCTTGGGCCTCGACCTCTTCACAGGCTTGGGATTCACGCTGAGAGATGACAGTGGGTCAGCTATCCACCAGGTTACCTGCACATGGCAACAGAACTGGCCAACTCTGTTTGATGGACTGGGCTGCCTCACAGCCTTTACTCACAGGCCCCTAGTGAATCCGGAAGTGACCCCAGTCATGCAGCCCCTGCGGCGCATTCCCTTTGCACTGCGTGATGATGTCACAAAAGATCTCCAGGCACAGTTGGATGCAGGCATCATTGAGCCAGTCAACGCTGCCCCCTGGATTTCAAACTTAGTCATTGCAACCAAAAAGTCAGGTGGAATCCGGACCTGCGTGGATCTTCGTGCTGTGAACAAGGCCGTTGTCCCGGATAAGTACCCCTTGCCTACAGCTGAGGAGCTGACCGCACAATTCCATGGCTCCACGATCTTCACGAAGCTTGACCTTCGTCAGGGTTATCTTCAGGTATCCCTCCATGCAGCTAGCAGAGATCTCACTACCTTTGTCATACATGCTGGCGTGTTCAGATATACACGCATGCCTTTTGGACTTAGCTCCGCCCCCAGCTGCTTCCAGAAGGTGATGAGCACCATCCTCGCTGGAATACCTGGGGTGGCGGTCTATCTGGATGACATCGTGGTCCACGGTCCTGACCTCCACATCCATGATTGTCGACTCCACAGAGTATTCAGCGCTCTACTGCAGAACAACCTGACCCTTAACGGTGGAAAGTGCACCTTTGCAGCTCCAGCCGTCGAGTTTGTGGGGTTGCGCCTGTCGGCCAAAGGCATTACCCCACTCATGTTGAACATTGAAGCCGTCCACAGGATCCCGGAACCGACCTCAGCCTCTCAGGTGGCATCATTCTTGGGCATGACAGCCTACTACCTCCGGTTTCTGCCCCACTACTCCCAGACCACAGCGCCCCTTCGCCAGCTCCTCAAGAAGGATGAGCCATGGGCCTGGACGGCAGCCTGCTCAGACGCGGTCCGCTCACTGAAGAGCCAGCTCACCACAGCCCCAGTCTTGGCTCACTTTGACCCCGTCTGCACCACCATTGTCACATGTGACGCCTCAGCTGGAGCACTAGGAGCTGTCCTCTCACAGCTGCAGAATGGCATTGAGAGGCCCGTCGCCTTCGCCTCAAGGGCCCTGAGCCCCACAGAACAACAGTACTCTGTGGGCGAACGAGAAGCACTGGCCTGTGTCTGGACGTGCGAAAGGTGGCACCTCTACCTCTATGGCCGTCTGTTCACGCTCCGAACTGACCACCAGTCCTTCACAACGCTACTGTCGGCATCAGGAACTGGCCACAAGCCACTTCGGCTGCACAGATGGGCCGACCGCCTCAGACAGTACGATTATCAGCTGAAGTTCACTCCAGGGAGGGATAACGTGGTGGCAGACCTCCTCTCACGCTCCTTTGACGCTCCTACTCCGACCGTCTTGCCAGACGACAACGAAACAGAGCTCGTACAAATGCTTTACGCTCCTCTTCAGTCAGTCGTCTCACTGGAGGAGCTGAAGCAAGCATCGGAACAGGATCCCACACTGTCTACCCTGCGCACCTACATACGCACTGGATGGCCAGCACACGTGCCGGAAGAGCTGGCGACTTTCGCCAGGGTGAAGCACGAACTGTCTTGCTGGGAAGAAGTTTGTGTCTCTCGAGGGTTTTGCACTGTGGTCCCAAGTGGTCTGCGTGCGCGTGTTCTATCCATGGCGCCAGGCATCGACCACGACATTGAAGCCCTGGTCAGGGATTGTGCTGCATGCCTCCTCAGTGGGAAAACAGGACAGTCCGCCCCACCCCCCCCTGCAGCCTCTCGCATGGCCGTCCCGCCCCTGGGAGCACATCCAACTGGACATCTGTGGCGAGATCCATGGTCACGCAGTCCCTCACCATCAGCGCTTCCTGGTGGTGGTGTATGACCTCCACTCTAAGTGGCCAGAAGTGGTTCCTGTCGGAACTGTCACAGCACAGGCCATCGTGGACATCCTAGACAGCCTGTTCACAAGGTGGGGCCTGCCCCTCACCCTTACCACGGACAATGGGCCCCAGCTAATCTCTGCCGAGTTCTCCTCATATCTCAGCAACAAGGGAATCAAACACATCCGCACGGCCTACTACAACCCACAAGCTAACGGAGGGGTGGAACGCTTCAACCAAACGCTGAAGAACGGCATCAGAGCGCACCTGGTCCAGGGGTGCACGTTCCAAACTGCTTTGAATCAAACGCTAATGCACTACAGAGCAAGCAAACACACAACACAGGTCTCCCCGGCATCCCTCATGCTAGGTCGTGAGATGGAACTGCCACTGGACAGACTCAGAACACCGAGAGTTGCAGAACCGGCGACTAGGTGCACCCAAGAAAAGCAGGCAGTGACCAGGCACCAAAGAGAAATGAAACAGCGTTTTGACAAGGCACACAGGGTGAAGAAGTCGATCATCCAAGTGTCTGACTGGGTTCGAGCCCGACGGCCTCAGCGGTGCAACAAAATGGCCTCATTCTGGTCGGACCCCCTGCAGGTCAGTCGACAACTGGGGCCCGCCACATTCATGTTGAGCAATGGATCACGCTGGCACGCCAGCCGCCTCAGAAAAGTCCCTGCCCCTCAAGGAATACGAATGCACACAGAACAGACATGCAGGCCAGAGACGCCACCGGATGGACCTCCCCCACCACTACCACCCGAGCCCCAGCCTCTGTGGGCTCCCCAAGGGCCAGAGCCACAAGCGGTGGCGGTTGAAGAAAGGCCTATGCGGGCACGAACTCGCCCTGCTCATCTGGGGGACTACTTAACCTCTTTTCATTCTTAGGCTCCGGTAGGTGTCTTAGTCAACCTCCAGGTTAATGGACTGAACTGGCTAGTTTGGAGAGTCCTTCCGTTTAAGGGTTAATGTTTTATTTCTTACAGGTATCACTCTAGGTTCTTGCCCTATGGACATTTTATATATGGTACCAGTCCCTGGTTTTGGAAAGGGGGGGGAAATGTTATGTATGGTACGACGTGCTGTACGTCATACTATACGTTGTTATGGTTTACGACAGTGTGCTGCTTTACGGATGAATGGGTTGTCAGGATGAGTGGCACATGTCATTAAACGACAGAGTGATGTACAATGTGAAACCGTGTAGATGTGCGTTCTTCTACAGCTAGGCTAGATATAACAGTTACTTTATAGCCTTTTAGATATTTTACACAGCATTTTATGTCATGTAGCTAGATAGCTAGCTAAGTGTTTGAGAGAGCTTTTAAATTGGCATCTCTCCCCCTATTTCAGTGGGGACTAGATTAGGTCTGAGCAGTGCAGGAGGTGGGCTCATGAGTTGTGCTCCAATTTTACTGGGGATAGCTTTATTTTTGACCTATATTCAAATTAGAATTGTGCAATAGCAGAGCATAAGAGAGTTGCCACATCAATGTTACACTGAATTAATTAGTTAAGTTATTGTTGTAAAATGTTATATTCCAGTGTTATTTAATGTTCCATTCCAATTTGTTTCATGAATTTAAAACAACTATTGAAACCTTTTGCTCCTGAATGTCATTTTAAAGACTTCTGGGATTTAAAATCTTGCATTATTCAAATAATATTTTGTGCAATTGTACATAATGGATTGTATGGAAAAGGAACCACAAAGAAAGTACAATGAAAATTCATGTGCAGGTAGTGCTGATATTAATGGTGACATGTGCAATCCCCCCTACATATTGTATTTATATAATTAAAATAAGACAACTAGACTTAGCTTTGAAGTATTACTTACTAAATCATTTCTAAATAAAACTGATAAAATAGATTAACACACCTGTGTGAAACCCTATGCCATAGTCTTCTACCGGGGTAACTGTAGCCATTTATTTCCCTTTACAGTTTATTCACCTAAGCATGACCTTAATCTACATACCATTTTCCCAAACGTTGCTTTTTTATGTCAGCAATTCCCCCCTTGTACCCTACCTTGTGACAATGTAGGACTACTGAAATCATTTGTAACACATCATTTTTGTTAGTCAAGGTGCAAGCATGCTTCCCATCCGAAAGAGTTTGCAAGAATTATGTGCATATATTATGATTACATTTTGTGACCTATGTTTGTAAATGCAGAAAGGGGTCTATGGCGTCTCAAAGTGGACATACAGCTGCCGCTTTTTTCAAATTTTTTAAGCAAAGGTCTTTAAGGGAGTATGAGAGCAGACTCGTTACGTTCACCTAGCCTCCTTAAGAGATGACAAAAGCAGTGTTCTTTATAAAATAAATGAATCTTTATTGATAGCACAAGCTTAGAGCAAATGCACCTCTAACTAAATGAAACTCCAATGGAACTCCAATTAAAGGGATAGTTCAATCAAATTACAAATGTACAGACTGTTTTCATCACCCTGTATACAATCCAAATAATGTGCACGTCAACAGTGAAGTTCTGAAGATTGAGGACTTTCAGTACAGCAGTGTTCCCCAATCCTTGTCCCAAAGGGGTGTACATGTGTGTTTTTGCCCTAGCACTCTCATACCTTATTCAATTCAAAGGCTTGAGTTGCTTAGTTGAACCCAGTGTGTGAGTGTTAGGGCAAAAACAAAAAAGCACACCCCTTTGGGTCCCCTGGACCAGGATTAGGGTACACTGCAGTACATAGCAGTACATTTTTAAACATCCCTTTCATAGCACTTACCGGTCCATTACAAGAGTAGTTCACTATTTGAAGGCCTGTATGGAAGATTACTAGGTTTGTATTCAGGGGACTAGGTATGTACTCAAGATTCGATGGTGTGTACTCAGGAGATTAATGTTTGATCTTAGCAGCGCCATTCTTCCACCTTCACTTCATTGTGCTGTGGTTCTTCAATGTTTTCCTGAATTTTTTTTAAAAACAATTTTTTTGTTGTTGTTTAATTAACCTGGGTTAATGGAAACCTGTCTAAATGGAAACCTGTCTACTGATGCCATCTCTGGATCCTGCAGTGCAAACTAGGCTCCACTGTCACAATCAGGACCCAGTGACTGTAGGTTTGGAGTGTGGAAGGAGAGGCAGGCCAGGTTTGTCCTCACTGTCAATCTGTCAACCCTGGATAGGATTTTGAACTATGGCTTCCTAAAATGCTGTGGTGCTGACTAACACAATAGGAAAGGTTGTGGTAGATGTGGGCCATCACAGGTGAGTTCACAGCTCTTTCACTCTGAACATTCATATCAATGACTCACCCTCAAATGAACCATCAATACCTGTCACGTCCTGGCCAGTATAAGGGTTAATTGGTATTGTAGTTTGGTCAGGACGTGGCAGAGGGTATTTGTTTTATGTGGTTCGGGGTGGTGTTTTGGAAAATAGGGTGTTTGATTTAGTATTTCCGGGTTTTTGGTTTATGGTCTGTGTTTATGTATTTCTATGTGTTATCTAGTTAGTTGTATGTCTATGTTTGGTTAATTGGGGTGGACTTACAATTGAAGGCAGCTGTGTGGTGTTGCCTTTGATTGGAAGTCCTATATTAGTTGGGTGTGTTTGTTTGTCTAATTGTGGGAGATTGTCTTTGGATTGCTGTGTTGCCTTCAAGGCTGTCATTTTGTCGTTCATCGGTTTGTTTATTTTTTGTATACGTGTTTGTTTGGTTTTTCCTTCTTTTCCGTTAAATAAAGAAGATGAGTATACACATACCTGCTGCGTTTTGGTCCGCCATTTCTAACGACGAGCGTGACAATACCAGAGTTCTACAAGACTATTTACATAATCAACTGGGCATTTCAACAGTCTGACCCTCAATATAGTACTGGGGATACAGTATATTAAACTCTAACAATGGGGTGTTGAAAGGGTTTACAAGTTGGAAGGCCACCTCAATTCAAGAATGAATGACCCATGTAGTGTCACTATTGTTTGGTCACCTCACCAGACCTCCATTTTGGTTGCTCCCTGTTTTACTAATCTATCCTCTATCCTTATGGAACCATATTGAAATAACATTGTGCAATCAAACCAAGTGTATTCAGAATTTTGTTAAATTAAATGTACTTAAAACCTGTTTGGGATAGGGGGCAGTATTTTCACGGCCGGATAAAAAACGTACCCGATTTAATCTGGTTACTAGTCCTGCCCAGAAACTAGAATATGCATATAATTAGTAGATTTGGATAGAAAACAATCTAACGTTTCTAAAACTGTTTGAATGGTGTCTGTGAGTATAACAGAACTCATATGGCAGGCCAAAACCTGAGAAGATTCCATACAGGAAGTGCCCTGTCTGACAATTTGTTCTCCTTCTTGGGCATCTCCATCAAAAATACAGCATCTCTGCTGTAACGTGACATTTTCTAAGGCTTCCATTGGCTCTCAGAAGGCGCCAGAAAGTGGAATGACGTCTTTGCAGCCTCTGGGCGAAAAACAGCAGGAGTTTTTGTGAGTGGTCAGGAAGGGAATAATGACACTGGAGTGCGTGTCCACGAGAGGACTCCATGTTTTTCTTTCAGTGTTTGAATGAAAATAACGTCGCCCGGTTGGAATATTATCGCTATTTTACAAGAAAAATTGCATAAAAATTTATTTTCAACAGCGTTTGACATGCTTCGAAGTACGGTAATGGAATATTTTGATTTCTTTTGTCACGAAATGCGCCCGCGCATCACCCTTCGGATAGTGACCTCAACGCACAAAAAAAACGGCGCTATTTCAATATAACTATGGATTATTTCGAACCAAAACAACATTTGTTGTTGAAGTAGAAGTCCTGGGAGTGCATTCTGACGAAGAACAGCGAAGGTAATCCAATTTTTCTTATAGTAATTCTGAGTTTAGTCAGCACCAAACTTGGTGGGTGTCAAAATAGCTAGCCTGTGATGGCCGAGCTATCTACTCAGAATATTGCAAAATGTGCTTTCGCTGAAAAGCTATTTTAAAATCTGACATCGCGATTGCATAAAGGAGTTCTGTATCTATAATTCTTAAAATAATTGTTATGTTTTTTGTGAACGTTTATCGTGAGTAATTTAGTAAATTCACCGGAAGTTTGCGGTGGGTATGCTAGTTCTGAACATCACATGCTAATGTAAAAAGCTGTTTTTTGATATAAATATGAACTTGATTGAACAAAACATGCATGTATTGTATAACATAATGTCCTAGGAGTGTCATCTGATGAAGATCATCAAAGGTTAGTGCTGCATTTAGCTGTGGTTTTGGTTTTTGTGACATATATGCTTGCTTTGAAAATGGCTGTGTGATTATTTTTTGGCAGGGTACTCTCCTGACAATCTAATGTTTTGCTTTCGCTGTAAAGCCTTTTTGAAATCGGACAATGTGGTTAGATTAACGAGAGTCTTGTCTTTAAAATGGTGTAATATAGTCATATGTTTGAGAAATTGAAGTTATAGCATTTTTAAGGTATTTGTATTCCGCGCCACGCTCTACCATTGGATATTGGTGAGGCGTTCCGCTAGCGGAACGTCTGTCCCTAACAGGTTATTAAAACATTTTTAATTGTGTGCTCTCAGTGAGTGCAAAAAGCAGGGAGGGAGGAGCCCTCCAAACAGTAATCTTTGCCTCTCTGTCATGTTGTCAACAAGGCAGCTAGGTGCATCGACCAGAAACATGCATTTCTTTTCCATAGAAAAAAGGTTACATGTTCAAACTATACTGAACAAAAATATAAACGCAACATGTAAAGATGTAAAGAAATGTTCCACATGCACAAAAAGCTTATTTCTCTCAAATTTTGTGCACAAATTTGTTTACATCCCTGTTTAGTGAGCATTTCTCCTTCGCCAAGATAATCCATCCACCTGACAGGTGTGGCATATCAAGAAGCTGATTAAACAGCATGATCATTACACAGGTGAACCTTGTAAACAGCAGGGGACCCTACAGATTTTACTGATTTTAATATAACTGAAATAACTGTTTGATACATGGAACTAGGAAGCACTGAATTAAGTGACATATGTGCTGTCATGTGTAAACACGAGAGCTACTTTGTCCCAAAATGCTAAATAGAATTCTAAGAATTCTTGAATTCTAATTCCCCAATAGTAAGTGGGCCATTCTTGAATTGTTGTGGTAATGCTGTCCCTGGACTGTGGCACCTTAGAAAACTATTCAAAATGAATATAGACAAATGCATTTTTCATTTTATTTAACTGGTTTTACATAAGGAAACATATGTAAGTCCTTTATACTGATTAACATATTTGTATGCATTGTAGAAAAATACAGGTGGCTAGCAAAATGGCTTGTCCCTGTGGTGATGTGTAAAGGTGTAGTGACATGTTTTTGAGTAGATAAATGTAAATATATTTTGAATGCCATGATTTAAACAAAAACATTGTATTTTCCGTAAAGATAACCCAGAGGTTGACCAGCAAAAATGCATGTACAACATTTATTTTTCATTAGTAATTCAATTACATTCATTGCAGTTATCCAAATACATTAATCATCAATGACTAAAATAGTGAATCTAGTTTTAAAAGACAATTTAATAAACACATGTATTTGTTTTATAACCTGTGTATCATTAAACAAAAGCCATTTAGTAGAAATAAAAGTATCCACCCAAACTAATGGTGAAAACTGATCATCACACCATCTATCTGATACATGTTGTGTCTACTAACTCATTCCCACAGAAAACTGCAGAAGGAAGCAGTACCACCCAGTCAAACATCACACTCCATTGTTTTAACAAGAGATCCTTCAGTCAACAACTCCACTGTGAGATGCCTCACAGAGGATATTCAACCCTAAGGGCAAATCCAAGGTAATCTCAATATCTTTACAGTAGAAGCTAACAAAACACACCAGAACTGACAAGGTGAATACTGATCACTAAAGTAAAGAGAGGCTAACATTCTATAACGCTCCTTTTCCTCTGTAAAGTTCTCACAGTGAGAAACAATAGGATTACAATAGTGTGTTACTCTCTTAATGTTATCAAATTCACTCTTACCACTTCCTTTATGAGATGAGAATGAAGTGATGGAGTGACTTTAATTTTAACTGGCCTGAGAGAACTGATGAGGCTTCTTTCCTTTATGTATACGTTGGTGTGTTATTAAGTTGCTCTGTTGAGAGAAACTCTTCCCACAGTCAGAGCAGGAGTAAGGCTTCTCTCCTGTGTGTGTTCTCTGATGAACTTTTAGCTCAGATGATGTTGTGAAGCACTTCACACAGTCAGAGCATGAGAAAGGCTTCTCTCCTGTATGTATAAGTTGGTGTGTTTTTAAGTTGCTCTGTTGAGAGAAATTCTTCCCACAGTCAGAGCAGCAGTAAGGCTTCTCTCCTGTGTGTGTTCTCTGGTGAACTTTTACCTCAGCTGATGTTGTGAAGTACTTCCCACAGTCAGAGCAGGAGTAAGGCTTCTCTGCTTTATGTATATGTTGGTGTGATTTTAAGCTGCTTTGATGAGAGAAACTCTTCCCACAGTCAGAGCAGGAGTAAGGCTTCTCTCCTGTGTGTATACGTTGGTGTGACTTTAAGCTGCTCTGTTGAGAGAAACTCATCCCACAGTCAGAGCAGTAGTAAGGCTTCTCTCCTGTGTGTGTTCTCTGATGAACTTTTAACTCAAATGATGCTGTGAAGCATTTTCCACAGTCAGAGCAGTAGTAAGGCTTCTTTCCTGTGTGTATATGTTTGTGCGAGTTTAAACTGCTCTGTTGAGAGAAACTCTTCCCACAGTCAGAGCAGGAGTAAGGCTTCTCTCCTGTGTGTGTATGTTGGTGTCTTTTTAAGTGACCCAATCCTGAGAAACACTTCCCACAGTCAGAGCAGGAGTAAGGCTTCTCTCCAGTGTGCACTCTCTGATGAACTGTCAGAGCCATTGATATTGTGAAGCGCGTCCCACAGTCAGTGCAGGAATAAGGCTTCTCTCCTGTGTGTATTTGTAGGTGTATTTTTAGCTTTGATAGAAATGGGAAAATCTCCTCACAATGTGGGCAGTGGTGAGACCTCTTAGCTCTGTGATCTTCCTGCTGTTGCTCTCTGGATGTAGAGAATGTCTCAACATGGTCTCCTGTGTGAACAACATCAGAAGAACCAGTCAGTTAGTGTGATATACATATCAAATGTATACATGCCATATCATCCTCCACTCATTATCACAAGGGTTAGTAACTACCAGGGTTGGGGTCAATTCAATTTTTAATTACAGTCAATTCAAATGAACCAAATTTCTATTTGGAATGTTCCTCTTTGAAAAGCACTAAAGAGAATTGTAATTTCAGTGATCTTCCTGAAATAACTGGAATTTAATAAAACAAATTCTGACAATACTAGTGTCAAACTATGCAAGTCTCAGTAGAATGAAGTAACATCTACCTTCTCATTGAAACAGTTCATCATGAAACAGTTCTACTGTAACATTTCATGCACAGTGGGGAGTTGGAACGAACAACACAAGCAATAGAATGTCAGGGGTCATGTGAGTCAGATACAGAATTCTACCTAGCAATAGACTGGGTGATAACTTATGGAGGTCTAGCTTATGAAGATAACTTATAGATAGATAGATAGATAGATAGAACCCGCTCTTACCATGAGAAACAGATGTCCCAATCTTCTCCTCCTCTTCTTCATCTTTAATGTTGACATTCAGCTCCAGTGTTTGACTGCAGTCCTCCAGCTTCACTGATGCCATCTCTGGATCCTGCAGTGCAAACTGGGCTCCACTGTCACAATCAGGACCCAGTGACTGTAGGTTTGGAGTCAGTGTGGAAGGAGAGAGGCAGGCTGGGTTTGTCCTCACTGTTGATGTTACCGGCCTCAGACTTAATCTGAGTCGGCCTGAAGTAATAAAGAGAAACAGACACAAAAGTTATTTTCTTGACAGTTCTTGCACTTCCTTTATTAAAAAAAAAAAATGTTATTGTTCAACTAAGCATTGACAACATTAATTCACATTAGACAAGTGCACACTTTAATTTACACAACATAAGTGCACTTAACCTATAGTAGATTTCCTACATTAAAATAATGCATAAATGAATCACAAACCATCTAGTACAAGGTTACAGTATGTTGTAGGCAGCACTATGTACTATTTTACTGAATAACCTTGTCTACACTGTATTGTTTCACTTAAAAACCATTGGTCAGTGGTGGAAAAAGTACTACATATGCATACTTGAGTGAAAGTAAAAAGTTAAAGTAAATGTCATACATCAAATTCCTAATATTAAGCAAACCAGATGATTTTCTAGTTTTTTATGTATTTATTTACAGATGGCAAGGGGCACACTCCAACACTCAGACATAATTGACAACTTTGTGTGTCTCCCCTTCTCGTAGGACCATTTTATGGAGACATCATTTTTACTGATCTGTTTGTCATTGTTAGCAGAGTAGACTATTTAACAAATATTCTGCTAATATCTCCAGTCATATAGAGTGTAGTAGAATAGCATTAAATGTGTTTCTAAAAGGCCAAGAAACGTATCTGATATAGCTCGCCTATTCTACGCAACTACGTGCTCAGTCATGCATTGAACAGTATTTTTTGCAAACAGCGATTGAGTTATATTATTAGCCTAAATTATGACTATAAAATCTACTGTCTCGGCGCTCTACGGACAATTCCTTCGCCCAAATGGCTTGGCTTTTGCTCTGACATGCACTGTCAACTGTGGGACCTTATATAGACAGGTGTGTGTGCCTTTCCAAATAATGTCCAATGCATTGAATTTGCCCCAGGTGGACAACAATCAAGTTGTAGAAACATCTCAAGGATGATCAATGGAAACAGGATGCACCAGAGCTCAATGTTGAGTCTCATAGCAAAGGGTCTGAATATGTATGTAAATAAGGTATTTCTGTTATTTATTGATTTTACATTTGCAATAATTCCTTAACCTGTTTTCACTTTGTCATTATGGGGTATTGTGTGTAGATTGATGAGGCAAACATTTAATAATTTTAGAATAAGGCTGTAACGTATCGAAATGTGGAAAAAGAAAAAGGGTCTGAATACGTTCCGAATGCACTGTACTCGTGGGTAAACAAAACAACATTGTGGGTTAGTATTATGGATAGAGCTAGCTAGCAATTGTATTTTTATTCATCAAGATGGCCGAGCTTTGTGTGGTAGCAGGTTGTAGCAACACTTGCTGTGCAAATGTGACTATGGCCACGCAAATGAAACTTTAAAACGCAGGATACATTTGTGGCCACAATGCTGGCGAATTTGACATCTACTCGTCAATCTGTGGGGCATTTCACTTTCATGGCTATCAACAATGGAAGGAGGGCTTCAGCAAAACGTTCCTTTTCAAAGTGGATACTTTCTAACCACGTTGTTGGTATGGACAGCATCAGAAACAGCCAGCAGTAGCAAAGACCGAGCATTATAGCTTCACCAGGTAACTTAAGTGAAAGCGCTAGCTTACTATGCTAGCTAGCTACAGAGCTACCGCATTCAGATCACGTCTTCCATCTAAATCAACTTGGCCATCTCTTCTTAATGTGATTTTAAACCTAACCCCTAACCACACTGATTTAACGCTAAAGTAACATGTCTGCTAGATGTTGGTAGCTAATTTCGGCACTGTCATACTATAAATCGTGCAAACATACGGGATAAAAATAGTTTTGGTCACGATGGTTAATGTTTACGTATAGAGCCAGGTACGTGCACA
This sequence comes from Salmo salar, assembly GCF_965601325.2. NCBI lineage: Eukaryota > Metazoa > Chordata > Actinopteri > Salmoniformes > Salmonidae > Salmo > Salmo salar. The sequence continues at coordinate 30,393,762 of NC_138307.1, read as the reverse complement.
GAAAGGGCTTTCCCTCTGCAGAGCACATTCCCATTTGCCCTTCCAGTCTCCAAAATGCCCTTTTCGGCGGTGGTGTGTTTTTTTTAATATATATATACACATTTCCACCTGATCTAATTATATATGTATGTATGTGTAACAGTGTAGGTTCCGTCCCTCTCTTCATATGTTGTTGTCTTTTATAAATGCTCATCTATGTTTCAGAACCAAAACGTTGCATGTCTTGATTGTTGATCAATGACTGTAGAAAAGGCCCATGGAGTTGGTGGAAGAATCCTTTAATTCATGGCCACTTGCTCAGCTGGGCCAGGGGCGCTTTAATTAGATCAGGTGGAAATGTCCGACAGATGTCAACTCATTAAGAGGAGGAAATCGCCATCGCCCGATCTCGCTGCTTCCTCTTCCTTAACTCCGTCTAATCCAGTTCTGTGCGTCCATGAATCCACGTAAATCCACCGAATCTGTTACCTTTCATCTGAACTATCTGTAGCGATCGGGAGAGCGGACCATCAGTTATTGTTTATAGTTATTACCGCGGTCAATGATCAATGGTCAATGATCACAGCAATGGTCAATGATCACAGCCCTACAGATCATCACAGGCCAATTATGCCATCGATATATGGTTAATATGCAATGAAATTGTATGTACATATGAGGACAAACTTGAAAGGGTGAAATATGCAACGTCATTGTTTGCTTAACTGATCAATTCTGATATCAAACTGATGGGGATTATAGACTGAAAAACCGATCACTGACTGAATTATTTATATTCTTATGATTATGATCAATAGTTACGAGCCTAAATGACTCAAGGATGATTCCTATTGACTTCTTATTGAACTGAATTGCTGAATTACCTAATTATGTTAATAATGAATAATTGTTATGATTTGGTCTTTGTGATTATGAATTTTATTGGATACATGTTATTCTGTTTCCTTTGTTATGCAGCACAGACTACCCAGTAAATATACCACTTTATGGTTAAAGGAATTTCTGCCCCAGTCTCATCCATTCCTCTGTCACTTGACCCGTGACCACCTGTTCACCCTCACTGTCAGTCATCCTACCTGTCCAGCTACCCACACACATTCCACTAATCTTTCAATGACAGTCAGTAAAAAAAAGTAAGCGTTTCATTTCCTCTAGTTTGGCAAAAACAGAGTAAGCCTACGTTTATCATTCATATAGAATACAGTTTAGCAATCTACTACCGACTCGTCTCTACTACCGACTCGTCTCTACTACCGACTCGTCTCTACTACCGACTCGTCTCTACTACCGACTCGTCTTTGCCAAAACCTGGTGATTTGATTGATAATTTTCCTATTTCATACAGGCCCTGTTTGGGTGCCTACTGGCTATATGTCTATAGATAAGCAGCTGTTACATCACACTGCCTTCAATATCATAGGATGAAGATTTAACATGGTGAATGTATGATATTTGTGAGGAAGAACAGGGCTACCGGCTGGCAACAAGCATATGCATTCTGCAGGCAGGCTGCCCTCCACAGTGATGGCTGGTGCAGACAGCACATGCTTTCCATCTGATCCTGCAACCTCCTCTGCTACAAGTAGCTGTATGATTCTGACATTATATATCCCTAGTTGATTCTGCTCTAGACTCCAGAGAAGTGACATGATAAATCCCTAGTTGATTCTGCTCTAGACTCCAGAGAAGTGTCATGATAAATCCCTAGTTGATTCTGCTCTAGACTCCAGAAAAGTGACATGATATATCCCTAGTTGATTCTGCTCTAGACTCCAGAGAAGTGACATGATAAATCCCTAGTTGATTCTGCCTGCTAACATGAATGACTTTCAGCTCCAAATGCAGGTGTAAAATGCAGTTTGTTTCTGTAGCCTATCTTGCCTTTTATGGCTGTAATGACAGGCTACATTTGCGTAGCAATTGTGCGCTCATGTTTGCGTGTGCATGCATATTGCACAATATTGTACCACTCCTTTTTGTGGGTCACGGGTCAAAAAAGTTTGCAAACCACTGGGAATCATGATAGTGGCAACAAATGGAGTTGGGTTGGATATAGTCATGGTAGGATACATGATAGTGGCAACAAATGGAGTTGGGTTGGCTATAGTCATGGTAGGATACATGATAGTGGCAACAAATGGAGTTGGGTTGGATATAGTCATGGTAGGATACATGATAGTGGCAACAAATGGAGTTGGGTTGGCTATAGTCATGGTAGGATACATGATAGTGGCAACAAATGGAGTTGGGTTGGCTATAGTCATGGTAGGATACACGATAGTGGCAATAAATGGAGTTGGGTTGGATATAGTCATGGTAGGATACATGATAGTGGCAACAAATGGAGTTGGGTTGGCTATAGTCATGGTAGGATACATGATAGTGGCAACAAATGGAGTTGGGTTGGATATAGTCATGGTAGGCTACAGTATGTCTTACAATCTTCTATTTTGACTGGAATTCAGAAGCCTTTTTAAACCTCAATTACACTTGAAGTTTTGCATTTCCTGTTCGAAACAGTTTATCTGAATACTTTACTCCTCAGATGGTGCTGCTTTCCCCTCTTCTTGTAATAATAGCTCAACAGAGCCCCACAGTGGAGGTGTCATAATACCCATAAAACCTAGTGGTCAAGGAAGGAAACAGTTCCAAATATGATTTTTGTCATTCATTTTTATTGAAGAGCACATAAATAACATGTACCATACATACACAACATATATTTGCTGTCTTTACAAAGGAGCGGAATTGCATTCACATGTTAAGGGTACATTTTGCCTGTATAGAGCAAATATTTCAAGAGTCTGAATAAGAATACAATTTGGATGAAGCCACAGAAAAACAGAAATAATACAAAAATCCAGAAATGACAGAATAAGAGCAGTACGATATGTCAGGAACTGTGGCCAGATCATAGGGGATTTGTTGATAACCATGTAAATCTCTCTCGGACGAGGCAACTTTTTTTCTCCAATATATTTGGCTCTATTTCCTCTCAGATTTGAAAATGCTAATTAGAGTCAAAGTAGACATAATGAAAAACTACAATTTCCTGCAAGCGCCTGCACGTCATCTCTAGCTGACACCTTTGCTAACAGGTATTGTGTCAATTTAAAACTTGCACAAGACAGTACACAGAATTGTTAATTTAAATAAATGTAGCCAATTTATTCATTACTACATTTAGCTAACATTAAATAGTTAATCCAGAGACTCTTACTTTTTCCTCACTTCAGCATTCTCATCCAGATCAACATGGCATTTGTAGTTCTTTATGATGGCCACATTTAGAAGCTAATTAGCATTTCTTTTTGGGGGGTAAATACAGGCAAATATATTGATAAAAGTCACCGTGTCCAAGAGATTTACAATGTTATCAAAATGTCATGCCAGGGTAAGTCTACATGAAACACATCCCTTATTTTAAGTGATTCTAAAATCCCCTATGGGAAAAGTGAATGTTGGAAAAACGATTGGAACCATTTCATGTTTGACTGCTAGGTTTTATGGGTATTAGGAAAGGACGGGGGGATACCTAGTCAGTTGTCCAACTGAATGCCTTCAACTGAAATGTGTCTTCGGTTACTGGCCCAACGCTCTAACCACTAGGTACTCTATGAGTCTGTGACCACAGTTGCTGGGAATTCTTTTTTGGGGGCTGTCCTTTTTTAGCTTGAGCACATGCTCCCCAAAAGGTCTGTGCATGGCTCTGTATAGAGCCCTGTGGCTGGGGTCGAAACTGTGTGTGTGTGTGTGGATGGTGTGCTAAACCAAGATGTGGCCATGTATTCCATCGTGGATCGGTTGGCATTTTGGAGTAGTCCAGGAGCCAGGTTTTCTTTAGAAGGGTGGATTTTGCACAAAGGGAAAGTTTATTTTGGGAGTTTAGGATCAATGTTGTCACAGTTGCTTCTTGTTGAAGAGGCATTAGCTGACCTTAGCTTGCTCCGATTCTGAATAAATGTGTGTCCGTTTCTTCCTAGCTGGCAAAATAAGTGAGCTAGACTTTGTTTGATCCTGCCATACGTCGATAACATCGTTTGTTTGTTACTGGTATGGGCTAAATATCCTAAACGTAGACAGTGACAGCAGCAAGCTAAAACCAGGGAGAGGAGAGATAATTCAGGTTCTGTTCGTCTGCTGCTGGCTTGATAATGTTCACTCAAATACGTTTTTCCATACATTAAATGAGATTTGTATTCTCTAAAGATTGTATTTGTGTTCATATCTGATGAATATTGAAGAAAAATCATCACAGCCGTTTGCCATACCAAAATGTGAACTACAATTTGGTGCGCACGATTTTACCATGTACAATAGGCAGTAAGCTCACCATGTGTCATCAAAATTACCATCTTGTGTACGTGGTTTATATATGCGGGGAGCATAAACGAATAAATAATGGTATAAATTAGAACCAATGTATATTAGTTAATATACTGTACCAACTAAATAAATGTATGATCAGACAGTGGGCGCAGACAGTGGGCGGCGCCATTTTACCAGCTCGTGAGATTTATTTTTTTACACAACCAATAACCATATAAAACGAACTCAGAAATCTCAAATAAATTGATTATTTTTAAATTACCTTGACGAAATTGTGTACATTAACTCAGACAAACCCCAAATCTCAAGCTATATGACTTCTTCTTCATCACGACACAAAAATAACACATAAAATCTGGTAATCCCTTGACGGATTTGTTACCTATTATGTTATGGCATGTTCTGTCGATATTAGGAAGTGTAAACGTGCTATTACCAACCTGTAGTAATGAATAGAAACGGAGACAAAAATGATCGTCTTCACCTCTGCTGCTTTCTTCATTCTGAACAATGGTGCGCATCCATAGAGATGGATAGAGGACTCATCTTTGTATCTGTGTCATTATAGCGTCTGTGACAGAATATGCAGTGGCATTGAGGGGATTCGATTAATCTGGCCGTGTTTTTGCAAGGGGTGAAAATTGATGGCATTCGTTTTGGAACTGGGCTGCCTTCCAGGCGGGAGACAGGTGCCACATTCAAAGCCCACAGGGAAGTCTCCTCAAAACAAAAGTGTTGTAATTAAGCACTTGGCGCAATGAGTAGGATTCTGTGTTTTCACATGAAAAAATTCGAGCAAATATTTTATGGAAGAGATGTATGTTTCTGGATGATGCACCTTGTTAACTAAATGACAGAACCGTAATCTGCACCTTTCTATTTGAGAAGAGCGCTCCTCCCTTGCCGCATTTGCCTGTTCACCGTTTACACCACAGGCCATAAAACGGTGCCCTGTGGCACAGCATAATCGAATCTGCCCATTCTCCATTTGAAGTGGTACATTTTCTTCTTCAAAATTGGCTTATCCCTCCTGATGAACCAGTTGAACGTGACTCCAACGGAGTCACCAGGAGATCTCAGCCAATGAATCTGGAAGTCCCACCCAGTTGACTACATTAAAATGGTGGAAGCCCACAATGCATTTAGTTATAATAAGAACTAGAGACAGCCTCCAAGATGGCCGACCGTTGTTTTGAACGTAATCTACTCACGGTTGCATATGCCTGTTCATGGAGGCTGACATCTTGCTAGTTCCGGTTTCAGGAGCCCATTAGTAAATGCCAGTGGCGGTCGGTGGAGTTTAAGATGAGGGAGGGCCGTTCTTTTTTTTTTTTTTTCATGACCACGGCCTTATTTCTAAAATAATATGTTGGATGACTATAATTCATATGCCATTCAACCAGCTCAATGTAACATCAATAGGTTGAGGCTACTACATGGTACTCTAATTTTCCCCATACCCATCCTGTGCTTGCTACAACAGCCTATGAAGGAAAGTTTACAACGTAGGTGCACAGGTAGAGAGAAATTTGAGACAGACATTGACACATTCAATACCGCCTTGCACACTTTTGCCTGTATCTAGCTGATCTAGGGTGTAATCATTAGTCCAAGAGTTTCTATTGGACAAATTCTGGTATGTTTATCCCAGTTTCATTCCGTTTGCTTCCGTTTTAAGAAACTTTTTTCTACAGAATCAGTGGAATGAATACACCCCTGATCACACACAGTTCACTTTCAAAGCAGCCCCATACAAACAGCAGATCCTGGACTATCCATTCACTTCAGTCAGTCTGTCTCATCTTCCAATGTCAGGAACCAATCACATTGAATGAGCAGGTCCTGGATGAGAGCACGTGAGTGATTTCCATTGTTTTTCCTTCTGCATGTGGTACAAGCTCTTCCATGTAATAGCATGAATATAAAACGCTAATAACTTTGGCTGTGATTGGTGGAGGAAAAAATTGGTCTCGAAGACAATTCATGAAAAAATTCTATGGATTTGTTTTGCACAAAGGTGATAACGAATTTCCTTCTCTATGGTGGCGTCTATTGGAATTATCTTTCTGGAAAGGTGGCATCCTATGAGGGTGCCATGTTGAACGTCACTGAGCTCTTCAGTAAGGCCATTCTACTGCCAATGTTTGTCACACGCTGATCTGTTTCACCTGTCTTTGTGCTTGTCTCCACCCCCCTCCAAGTGTCGCCCATCTTCCACCATTATCCCCAGTGTACCTGTGTTCTCTGTCTGTTGCCAGTTCAATTTGTCTCATCAAGCGTAACACCGTTTTCCCAGTGCTCCTGTTTTTTTCAAGGTTCCTGTTTTCCCTGTTTTCCTGGTTTTGACCATTCTGCCTCCCTGCGGTTATGTACCTTGTCACACCACCCAGGATTACTGACCTACCTGCCCTTGACCTGTCGTTTGTCTGCCCCCCTGTTTTAGTAATACACTTTTGTTACTTCTAAAATGTCTGCATCCTGGTCTTCTCCTGAGCCTTAATAGTTTGACTATGGAGATTGCATGGCTGTGTGCTCCATTTTATACACCTGTCAGAAACGGGTGTGATTAAAATAGCCGAATCCACTAATTTGAAGGTGTGTCCACATACTTTTGGTAATGTAGTGTATAATCAGTTGGCTATAGGCCTATTTCAATGTAATGTTCAATCAAGTGAGTTCTATTTTGCTACTTGTAGGCTGGCTACTGTCTGTAATGTGTGTCAATAGATGCTGAATGTCCAAAACATTAGAAACACAATATGGAGTTGGACCCCCTTTGCCCTCAGAACAGCCTCAGTTTATCGGGGCATAGACTCTACACAAGGTGTCAACTGTTCTACAGGGATGCTGGCCCCTGTTGACCACAATGCCTCCCACACTTCTGTTAATTTGGCTGGTAGTTGGCTGAATTCACTGTCATGTTCATGAAACCATTCCTGGACAATCCTAGCCTTGTGGCATGGGGCATTATCCTGCTGAAAAAAATAAATTTGCAGATGGATAAACTGCTGCCATTGAGGGATGCACCTGATTGGCAATGATGTTTTAGATATCCTGTGGCATTCAAACGTTACTCCACTTTTTTCAAGGGGCCCAATATGTGCCATGAAAACACACTCCACACCATCACCACCAGCCTGCAATGTTAACACGAGGCATGATTGATGCATGTACTCATGTGGTTTTTAAAGATGGCGCCGATTATAAACTCAGCAAAAAAAGAAACGTCCCTTTTTCAGGACCCTGTCTTTCAAAGATAATTTGAAAATCCAAATAACTAAACAGATCTTCATTGTAAAGGGTTTAAACACTGTTTCCTATGCTTGTTCAATGAACCATAAACAATCAATGAACATGTACTTGTGGAACTGCAGTTAAGACATGAACAGCTTAAGCAATTAAGGTCACAGTTATGAAAACTTAGGACACTAAAGAGGCCTTTCTACAGACTCTGAAAAACACCAAAAGAAAGATGCTCAGGGTCCTGGATTGTGGGCTTGTAGGCCTGTTGTAAGGCAGGTCCTCACCAGACATCACAGGCAACAACATCGCCGATGGGCACAAACCCACCGTCGCTGGACCAGACAGTACTGGCAAAAAGTACTCTTCACTGATGAGTCGCGGTTTTGTCTCACCAGGGGTGATGGTCGGATTCAAATCTATCGTCGAAGGAATGAGCGTTACACCGAGGCCTGTACTCTGGAGTGGGATCGATTTGGAGGTGGAGGGTCTGTCATGGTCTGGGGCGGTGTGTCACAGCATCATCGGACTGAGCTTGTTGTCATTGCAATCTCAATGCTGTGCGTTACAGGGAAGACCTCCTCCTCCCTCATGTGGTACCCTTCCTGCAGGCTCATCCTGACATGACTCTCCAGCATGACAATGCCACCAGCCATACTGCTCATTCTGTGCGTGATTTCTTGCAAGACAGGAATGTCAGTGTTCTGCCATGGCCAGCGAAGAGCCCGGATCTCAATCTCATTGAGCACGTCTGGGACCTGTTGGATCGGAGGGTGAGGGCTAGGGCTATTCCCCCCCAGAAATGTCCGGGAACTTGCAGGTGCCTTGTTGGAAGATTGGGGTAACATCTCACAGAAAGAACTGGCAAATCTGGTGCAATCCATGAGGAGGAGATGCACTGCAGTACTTCATGCAACTGGTGGCCACACCAGATACTGACTGTTACTTTAGATTTTGACCCCCCCCCCCCCCTGTTCAGGGACACATTATTCAATTTCTGTTAGTCACATGTCTGTGGAACTTGTTAAGTTTATGTCTCAGTTGTTGAAACTTGTTATGTTCATACAAATATTTACACATGTTAAGTTTGCTGAAAATAAATGCATTTGACAGTGAGAGGACGTTTCTTTTTTTTGCTGAGTTTACATGTACGCCTAGTTACTTGCACCTAAGCAACTTTGTGCTATTTATTTTGGAGGGGAGGGGTTATTTCTTGCATTATTTGTTCAGAACGTTTCTTGCATTTATTACCTATTGGATTGGCGGTCACTCACCAGCATTTCGACCAGATATACAACTTTCCTGAATTTGATCCTTTGTTCGTACTCTCCAAGGCAATTCCACTGATTCCAGGGGCTGTTCCAAGGCGCCGCAGATGGAGAAGAGGTGTGCGGAGTGGACCTTTGGTTCAACTCACGGTAGGTTTTGACCAGAAGCGGCTCCTCCACTTGACAACACTACGCTCCAAAAGATTGGCCGCTTCCTGGGATTAATCTATTCAAGTAAATCAGTAAATATATTTGGAAAATGCAACAAAAAAAAAACTCTGTATTATTAGCTAGCTAGCCACAGCAGGCCACTGTGTGTAGGCTGATGAGCTGCTAGCTAGCAACTTTACATACTAGAGCTAAGTGAAATATCATCAGCTAGCTAACACCATATTAGCTTGTTGTCTTAATGTTCACCTATGTAGATAACAGCAATGGAAGAGGGTGAAAGGATTTTCTGCTCCAGCTGTCAGAAAAGGGAGTGTTGGTACTAGTTAGACAGGGCAGGTTGTGGCAGGACATTATGACAAGATTCTCCAGTTCGAGTCCTAGAGAGGAAAACTATGAAACCAGAGAGATAATAGTCAGGGCTGTCTAATTGGAATATAATGAATCTTGTTTCTTTGTGATGTCTGTCCTCAGATATGGAGAGCTGTGAAAGCCTGTCTGCAGATGAAGAGGTCCCAGTGAAGGTCCCAAGAGACTGCAGATGAAGAGGTCCCAGTGAAGGTCCAAGAGACTGCAGGCACATCCTTGTATGCCATAGGATTTGTGTGTACTGATGTTAGCAGATGTTGTACACAACAATACAGTTAAAATTCACACAATGTAGGCTACAAACGTAATACAACTGTAGCAGGCCAATCCTGCTCCTGGAGGTCTGCTGGGTGTGCAGGCTTCTCTTCCCACCCTGCACTAACACACCTGATTCAACGTATCAATCCTAATGAGTTGATAATAATGTGTATTATTGTTGGGCTGGAATAGAAGTCTGCTCATATATGTACTTAAATGTACATTCAAATTATATGTTGATTCATTCCATTTTTATTAATTCTTAAAACTTGTTTTAATTGTTAATGTAAACATTCAATATTACATTTACATTTACATTTTAGTCATTTAGCAGACGCTCTTATCCAGAGCGACTTACAGTAGTGAATGCATACATTTCATACATCTCATTTCATTTAATGCATTTAAAAAAAAAAAAAAAATTGTACTGGTCCCCCGTGGGATATGAACTAGTATCAATGTTCATTAATTACAGATCACAATTCTACAATAAAAAGGTGTGAAGGGGATTTGTCTCTAATTTGTCTGTGTTTCTGTGTTGCTGTCTCAAATGAACATGACCTTTTAGTCCAGTTGTAATCTCTCTCTTAGTGGTTTTATTTGATTGTCACACTGTCTCAGGATATCATCCATTTAGCTGCTTATCATAATGGCATGCATTACCAATGCAGCCATATGTCTACAGTATGATGGCATTACTGGCCTAATGGACATGTGCAATCAATGTGCCCCTTGTCATTATACATCAGCAGCAGACAATAGCTAAACTCACATCATTTGCTTATTGTTGAGCTAGCTGTATGTTATACATTTTAAATAGATAATGTATATGAGGCTAACCATAAGCCAGATTTGTTACATGATTTATCTGACATTAAATTGTTTAGTGCAAATCCAACCCTTGTATTCTAGGTTAAGGATATTTTATTTCAGCTCATGAAACATGGGACCAAGACTTTACATGTTGCATTTATATATTTTTTCAGTGTATGAGTGTACTGAGTGTACAAAACATTAAGGACACCTTCCTAATATTGAGTTGAACCCCCCCCCCCCCCTCAGAACAGCCTCAATTCGTCAGAGCATGGACTGGGGTTGATGGTGTTGATGTGAGCCATGACCAGCCTTTCGAAGCGCTTCATGGATATAGACGTGAGTGCTATGGGTAGGTAGTCATTTAGGCAGGTTACCTTGGTGTTCTTGGGCACAGGGACTATGGTGGTCTGATTGAAACATGTAGGTATTACAGACTCAGTCAGGGACAGGTTGAAAATGTCAGTGAAGACACTTGCCAGTTGGTCAACACATGCTCTGAGTACACGTCCAGGTAATCTGTCTGGCCCTGCGCCCTTGTTAATGTTGACCTGTTTAAAGATCTTACTTAACGGGGACTGTCTAATTATTATTGTTTTTTTTACAATGTTACAGATATTCAGAGATGCAGAGAATGAGGTTGGGTTACTTCTAAGTAACTTTGGCTCACTCCTATGTCATCATTTCCAACCTGTCATCTTCCATTCTAGAACTTTGCTTTGGTGTGGATTGAGGCCTATACATTCATATCAGTTGTATTCATTGAATACATGGAATTGGATTGTGATGATACCGATGAATGAATGATGCACACAATGTGCTTATTTTTTATATATATATATATTTTATGGGAATCAAATTTGATGTCTATGAAATTGTTTGGTGAAATATGCATAAAAGGAGAGTAATTGCCCATAATCCTGCACCTTTGGATAGTTGTACTTCCAGTTTTGATCATTATTAGTGACTGCAAAGAACATTTTATGGATCTACTGGTCTTTTTAAAAGACAAACTTTCTATTTTGGCTGCTTGCACTCAAGAGATAAGTACAGTTGTGTCTATCTTTTTGCAGGCAGACGTGGTCTTTTGATGAATGTATTTGCAATTTTGACTTTATAATATGTTTTTGTTTTAAAAAGACAACTACATTTACAAAAATAATTTACTGTTTTGCAAAAGTTGTGCGTCTTGTGGACTCTGTTTCTTGAATATCGACAACATTGTTCCAAAAAATGCTTGTAAGAATTGAGAGAAACTGTAACACATAAAGACGGTTGCTCCCTGATTAAATAGTACAAAAGTACACCCTGCTGGACAAAAATGTTTACTGCACCTGGTATTTTCAGGTAGCGTACCATACAAGTACTAACCAGGCCCGACCCATCTTAGCTTCCGTAAAAACTATTTGTTAAAAATATTTGTTGGTCTGATGTGATTAATGAGGAGCATGCAGATGCTGCACTTGATGAATTTATGAAATTGCTTCTTCCAATTATTGATAAACATGCACCTGTTAAGAAACTGACTGTTAGAACTGTTAAGGCTCCATGGATTGATGAGGAATTGAACAACTGTATGGTTGAAAGAGATGGGGCAAAAGGAGTGGCTAATAAGTCTGGCTGTACAGTCATGGCCAAAAGTTTTGAGAATGACACAAATATTAATTTTAAGTCTGCTTTAAGTCAGCTGCCTCAGTTTGTATGATGGCAAATTGCATATACTCCAGAATGTTATGAAGAGTGATCAAATGAATTGCAATTAATTGCTGGAGTTCACTCTGTCATGCTGATTGAGTTCGAATAACAGACTGGAAGCTTCAAAAGGAGGGTGGTGCTTGGAATCATTGTTCTTCCTCTGTCAACCATGGTTACCTGCAAGGAAACACGTGCCTTCATCATTGCTTTGCCCAAAAAGGGCTTCACAGGCAAGGATTTTGCTGCCAGTAAGATTGCACCTAAATCAACCATTTATCGGATCATCAAGAACTTCAAGGAGAGCGGTTCAATTCTTATGAAGAAGGCTTCAGGGCGCCCAAGAAAGTCCAGCAAGCGCCAGGACCGTCTCCTAAACTTGATTCAGCTGCGGGATCGGGGCACCACTAGTACAGAGCTTGCTCAGGAATGGCAGCAGGCAGGTGTGAGTGCATCTGCACGCACAGTGAGGCGATGACTTTTGGAGGATGGCCTGGTGTCAAGAAGGTTCAGCAAAGAAGCCACTTCTCTCCAGGAAAAACATCAGGGACAGACTGATATTCTGCAAAAGGGACATGGATTGGACTGCTGAGGACTGGGGTAAAGTCATTTTCTCTGATGAATCCCCTTTCCGATTGTTTGGGGCACCCGGAAAAAAGCTTGTCCGGAGAAGACAAGGTGAGCGCTACCATCAGTCCTGTGTCATGCCAACAGTAAAGCATCCTGAGACCATTCATGTGTGGGGTTGCTTCTCAGCCAAGGGAGTGGACTCACTCACAATTTTGCCTAAGAACACAGCCATGAATAAAGAATGGTACCAGCAACTTCTCCCAACCATGCAGGAACAGTTTGGTGCCTTTTCCAGCATGATGGAGCACCTTGCCATAAGGTAAAAAGTGATAACTAAGTGGCTCGGGGAACAAAACATCGATATTTTGGGTCCATGGCCAGGAAACTCCCCAGACCTTAATCCCATTGAGAACTTGTGGTCAATCCTCAAGAGGCGGGTGGACAAACAAAAACCCACAAATTCTGACAAACTCCAAGCATTGATTATGCAAGAATGGGCTGCCATCAGTCAGGATGTGGCCCAGAAGTTAATTGACAGCATGCCAGGGCGGATTGCAGCGGTCTTGAAAAAGAAGGGTCAACACTGCAAATATTTACTCTTTGCATCAACTTCATGTAATTGTCAATAAAAGCCTTTGACACTTGTGAAATGCTTGTAATTATACTTCAGTATTACATAGTAACATCTGACAAAATGTCTAAAGGCACTGAAGCAGCAAACGTTGTGGAAATTAATATTTGTGTCATTCTCAAAACCTTTGGCCATGACTGTACATCTGACTGGCTTACTTACTGCAAATTGAGAAATTATGTGAATGAACTCAACAAAATGAAGAAGAAACTTTATTATGAAGCCAAGATCAATGATATAAAGAATGATGGAAAATAACTTTGGAGTACTCTTTACGGATTGGGGGCAGCATTGGGAAGTTTGGATGAAAAGCGTGCCCAAAGTAAACTGCCTGTTACTCAGGCCCAGAAACTTTGTGAAGACTTTGTATACACAGTGAAACGCTTACTTGCAAGCTCACCTGTGTTTACGACTCTGACGAGCCAGAGGCGGAGGATATACAGCTCGCTTGGGAACAGGCTCCGACCCCCGTGATCTGCGTGAAGAGGAGGCGGAGTAAGAGAGGCCAGAGAGCGGGCTGCCTGCTGAGAATTCAATCGAATAAACCCACATTTCCCTCAATTCTGCTAGCAAACGTCCAATCTTTGGACAATAAAATCGACGAGCTACGGGGAAGATTAAATTACCAATGGGACATTAAAAACTATAACATCTTATGCTTCACGGAGTCATGGCTGAACGATGACAACATCAACATATTATACGATGTACCGGCAGGATAGAACAGTGGCGTCTGGTAAGACAAGGGGCAGCGGACTATGTATTTTTTTTAAATAACAGCTGGTGCACTATATCTAAGGAAGTCTCAAGCTATTGCTCGCCTGAGGTTTAGTATGTCACGATAAGCTATAGACCACATTACCTACCGAGAGAGTTCTCATCTGTATTCTTCGTAGCTGTTTACATACCACCTCAGTCAGAGGTTGGCACTAAGATAGCATTGAATGAGCTGTGTTCCGCCATAAGCAAACAAGAAAACGCTCACCCCGAGGTGGCGCTCCTAGTAGCTAGGGACTTTAAGGCAGGGAAACTTAAATCAGTTTACCAAATTTCTAACAGCATGTTAAATGTGCAACCAGAGAGAAAATAACTCTGAGCCACCAATACTCCACACACAGAGACGCATACAAAACTCTCTCTCGCCCTCCATTTGACAAATCTGACCATAATTCCATCCTCCTGATTCCTGCTTACGAGCAAAAATTAAAGCAGGAAGCACCCGTGACTAGATCAATAAAAAAGTGGTCAGATGAAGCAGATGCTAAGCTACAGGACTGTTTTGCTAGCACAGACTGGAATATGTTCCGAGATTCCTCCAATGGCATTGAAGGCATTCTGTCATTGGCTTCATCAATAAGTGCATCGATGACGTCGTCCCCACAGTGACCGTATGTACATACCCCAACCAGAAGCCACGGATTACAGGCAGCATCCGCACTGAGCAAAAGGCTAGAGCTGCCGCTTTCAAGGAGCGGGACTCTAACCCGGAAGCTTATAAGAAATCCCGCTATGCCCCAGCCAAAGAGTCAATACAGCACTAAGATCAAGTCGTACTACACCGGCTCTGACACTTGTCGGATGTGGCAGGGCTTGCAAACCATTACAGACTACAAAGGGAAGCACAGCCGAGAGCTGCCCAGTGACACGAGCCTACCAGATGAGCTAAACTACTTCTATGCTCGCTTCCAGGCAAATAACCCTGAAACATGCATGAGAGCACCAGCTGTACCGGAAGACTGTGTGATCACGCTCTCCGCAGCCGATGTGAGTAAGACTTTTAGACAGGTCAACAGTGTCATACCGATTACCAGGACGTGTACTGCGAGCATGCGCTGACCAACTAGCAAGTGTCTTCACTGACATTTTCAACCTCTCCCTGTCCGAGTCTGTAATACCAACATGTTTCAAGCAGACCACCATAGTGCCGTGCCCAAGAACACTAAGGTAACCTGCCTAAATGACTACCGACTCGTAGCACTCACGTCTGTAGCCATGAAGTGCTTTGAAAGGCTGGTCATGGTTCAGATCAACACCATCATCCCAGAAACCCTAGAACAACTACAATTTGTAAACCACCCCAACCGACCCACAGATGATGCAATCTCTATTGCACTCCACACTGCCCTTTCACACCTGGAAAAAAGGAACACCTATGTGAGAATGCTATTCATTGACTACATTTACATTTACATTTAAGTCATTTAGCAGACGCTTTTATCCAGAGCGACTTACAAAACAGCTCAGCATTCAACACCATAGTGACAGCTCAGCATTCAACACCATAGTGACCTCAAAGCTCATCAATAAGCTAAGGACCCTGAGACTGAACACCTCCCTCTGCAACTGGATTTTGGACTTCCTGACGGAAATCCCTTCCACCAGCCTCTATAGGCTGGTACATTTGATCTCTACGGATGAACTCATATCCTCCCCAAAATAAATTAAACAGTACCCGTATGAAAAATTTTCTTAGAGACACCGGCATGGGAAACACATAGGCAAGGTTAAGTAATGAAGGCAGAATGTTCGCCTTCAGCACTAACACCTTTTCAGCTAAAAGATAGTCGCCTCACTTTCCACAGTCCCAATCTTTTATTAAGCGAAAATTGTTTTTCTTGCCAATTAACATGTCATCTTTAATTTAATTTCCAAAAGATATCCCAAGCACTACCATTGGTCTGGTGCACACAGTCAAACCACATAACCAATCAGTTCTCCATTTCCACTATATTTTATTTCTGCTTTATTCTTGTTTATCTTCGACCTGGAGGCAACAGAGAATTCATCATGTAGCTATCATCTCTATCTATGCAGGAGAGTGCATCTGACTCGCAAGACATCAGTAGATTTATAATTGAACACATTTATGAAGATTTTACACTATTATGGATGTACTGCTTAGATTTTTTTTACCTACAATAGAAATAATCTGAAGCAATTTTATGTAATTAACTTCATTATTATTTTTTCCAAATGTCATATTCACAAATGTAAATGTACAAACCAAACACCACATTTTCTTACCTTCCAAAAAGAAATTGAACTGTATTTTAAGACAATTAAAAACTCTACCAACAAAACAAGCGGTTAGAATTATAAATGTGTATGTCCCTTAAGGTCCTTGTCTAATGTGATATTGAACCCCTCCTAGCCCCGCCCCCAGCCCTGCCCCCTATCCCCCCTAGCCCAATTGTCCTTTGTATATGCTTTATATATACTTGTGTTCCCCTATGTACTTTTTGTATTGATTTGTTGTTAATAATAATAATTATATTAATAACAAAATGAGTGCATCCGACTTAGTTTCCTTACCAGAAAACACGTGATACCGTAAAGTGCTGTGTATTTAACGCACGAAAATTCAGGAGGAAACTGAAAATCATAAAACATGTTATGCTGGTCATGTCATTAACAAAAGGAAAATTCTGTGCACTCCAAAATTAAGTGTCAATTTAGCACAACTATTTCACCAATAGTGTTGCCTTCAATCAAATAAATCAATGAATCAGTTAATTTATTTGAACTGTTGGGGTTACAGAGGGTAAAGGAAGCATTATGAAAGGTAGTCAGTCAGAGTGACCAGGAGTGGTTTTGATTTGTATTTGTATTTATTATTGATCCCCATTAGCTGCTGCTAAAGCAGCAGCTACTCTTCCTGGGTTGCAGCAAAATTAAGGCAGTTTATACCATTTTAAAAACATTACAATACATTCACAGATTTCACAACACACTGTGTGCCCTCAGGCCCCTACTCCACCACTACCACATATCTACAGTACTAAATCCATGTGTATGTATAGTGCGTATGTTATCGTGTGTATGCGTGTCTGTGCCAATGTTTGTGTTGCTTCACAGTCCCCGCTGTTCCAAAAGGTGTTTTTTAAATCTAATTTTACTGCTTGCATTAGTTACTTGATGTGGAATAGAGTTCCATGTAGTCATGGCTCTATGTAGTACTGTGCACCTCCCATAGTCTGGACTTGATGACTGTGAAGAGACCTCTTGTGGCATGTCTTGTGGGGTATGCATGGGTATCCGAGTTTAGACGGACAGCTTGGTGCATTCAACATGTCAATACCTCTCATAAATAAAAGTATCTATGAAGTCAATCTCACCTCCACTTTCAGCCAGGAGAGATTGACATGCATATTATTAATATTAGCTCTCTGTGTAAGTCCAAGGGCCAGCCGTGCTGCCCTGTTCTGAGCCAATTTTCGTAAGTCATTTTTTGTGGCACCCGACCACACGACTGAACAGTAGTCAAGGTGCGACAAAACTAGGGCTTGTAGGACCTGCCTTGTTGATAGTTTTGTTAAGAAGGCAGAGCATCGCTTTATTATAGACAGACTTCTCCCCATCTTAGCTACTACTGCATCAATAAGTTTTGACCATGACAGTTTACAATCTAGGGTTACTCCAAGCAGTTTAGTCATCTCAACTTGCTCAATTTCCACATTATTTATTACAAGATTTAGTTGAGGTTTAGTGAGTGTTTTGTTCCAAATACAATGCTTTTAGTTTTAGAAATATTTAGGGCTAACTTATTCCTTGCCACTCACTCTGAAACTAACGGCGGCTCTTTGTTGAGTGTTGCAGTCATTTTAGTCGATTTAGTTGAATATCATGGGACAGACACATGCATTTGTGTCAAGAATTGGGACAGAAATATAATGGTGGCAAGAGGCCAAGGGGTGTTAATCATCTACATAGAGGGGAGTGACCATGTGTGTTATCTGAAAGTGGAAACCTATAAAGTCTGAGGTCTGTGGAAAGAGAATTTGGTTCTTCCATGGAAGTGCACAGCTTTGCTACT
Source organism: Salmo salar (assembly GCF_965601325.2). Lineage (NCBI taxonomy): Eukaryota > Metazoa > Chordata > Actinopteri > Salmoniformes > Salmonidae > Salmo > Salmo salar. Next base: position 30,375,611 of record NC_138307.1, on the reverse strand, counting down.
TTGTAATAAAGTCTAATTTGAATTCACAAGTTCCAGTAAAGGTGTAATATTTCTGAGTCAATATTCCACAAAACTATCAACCACACAATTTTTCTATTCCTCATCAATACAAGGGGATTTAACAGTTTTTACAGTCATTTCCTTAATAGGTGCGTGCTTATTAGTAACTGGAATAATCAATTTCATAAATGTGTCAAGTGCAGCGTCTGGTTGCTCCTCATTACACACCACAGACCAGAAAATGTTCTAGAAATAGCATTACACAATCAACATCTTGATCAACTCTATGCAAAGGAGATGTGTCCTGCAGGAGGCTACGACCCCCTTCTCATGTAATGGGGTTGGGCCATCCCAAGGATCCGGAATGCACGGACGGTGTTAGTGGGGGAACAGGAAGTTCCGGGCAGGCGCCCACCATTCTTCAGTATAGAGAAATCGCCAGAACGATGTGGTCTAGAAGATAATCTTCGTGTCCGTTTCTATTTATTACTACAGGTATGCAATAGCACGTTTAAACTTTCTAAATAATATATTTACTTGAGATTTCTGAATCCGTTTAGCAAGTTATTGGTTTTGTGTAAAATTCACGAGCTGGTAAAATGGCGGCACCGCTCGGTCTGCGTCAACGGATTTCTTAATTTTTTTATTGCAACAATAATAACAATATTACAGGTCAATGCAGGGACATTTATGTGAATACAATGGAACAAATTTAAAGTGCAGGCAGTGAGGGTGCAGCAGAGAGAGAGAGGGTCACACTACTGTTTTGAAGCTGAATGTAATGATTATCAGTTTTCTACATGTGTACTAACATTCAGACCAATTAAGTCGTTTCTATCTTTATCTATAAATGTTACTATGGTGTGAACAGACATACTATTGGTTTTGATTGAAATAATACAGTGAAGACAATGTTTTTTAGGAAAATAGTACATAGTGCTGCCTAAAACACTGTACTAAATGTTTTTTGTCATTTTTGCATTTGTGAATTCAGGAAATCGACTATAGATTAAGTGCACTTAAGTTGTGTAGCCTAATTTTAATGTGTATACTTTGTCTAATGTGAATCAGATCTATTGAAATGAGATCAGTGTTTGACTTGGACAGGAGCTCACCGGAGCTGAGAACCGGCACCTCAAATATCTACTGTTTGAGCTCATGTTCCTCTTATAGAATATTAGCTCAACAGTATTGTGGAACTCCTGCACCTAAATATAAACAGTATTTTTAGAAAATAAAGTGCCAGAACTGTCGAGACAATAACTTTTGTGTCCGTTTCTCTTTGTAACTACTGGCCGACTCAGATTAAGTCTGAGGCCGGTAACATCAACAGTGAGGACAAACCCAGCCTGCCTCTCTCCTTCCACACTGAGTCCAAACCTACAGTCACTGGGTACTGATTGTGACAGTGGAACCCAGTTTGCACTGCAGGATACAGAGATGGCATCAGTGAAGCTGGAAGACTGCAGTCAAACACTGGAGCTGAATGCCAACATTAAAGATGAAGAAGAGGAGGAGAAGATTGGGACATCTGTTTCTCCTGGTAAGAGCAGGTTCTATCTATCTAAGTTTGTTGTTTGTTCCAACTTCCCACGGTGCATGAAAAGTTACAGTAGAACTGTTTCATGATGATCTGTTTCAGTGAAAATGTAGCTGTTATTTCATGCTCTTGAAACTTGCATGGTTTGACACCAGTATTGCCAGCATTTGCTTTATTCACTGGGCTATCTGGAGTGATCACTAAATAAGTGAAGTAGACAAACTGCCAGTGTTTTAAAGATCTAGGAAACTAATCTGTGTAGTTACTAACCCTTGTGATAGTGAGTAGAGGATGACACGCCCTATCTTACCCACTTTTAGAACAGTTTTATTCCCACAGCCTTCCTAAATGAATACATACAGTGCATTCAGAAAGTATTCAGGCCCCTTGACCTTTTCCACATTTTGTTACATTACAGCCTTATTCTAAAATTGATTAAATAAAAAAATTATCGATGTTCCTCACAATACCTCATAATGACAAAGGAAACAAAGGTTTTTAGAAATGTTTGTACATGTATTAAAAATTCATAACAAAAATACCTTAATTACATAAGTATACAGGCCCTTTGCTATGAGACTTGACATTGAGCTCAGGTGTATCCTGTTTCCATTGATCATCCTTGAGATGTTTCTACAACTTGATTGAGAGTCCACCTGTGGTAAATTACATTTATTGGACTTGATTTAGAAAGGCACACACCTGTCTACAGTTGAAGTCTGAAGTTTACATACACTTAGGTTGGAGTCATTAAAACTCATTTTTCAACCACTCCACTAATTTCTTTTTAACAAACTATAGTTTTGGCAAGTCAGTTAGGACATCTACTTTGTGCATGACACAAGTCATTTTTCCAACAATTGTTTACAGACAGATTATTTCACTTCTAATTCACTGTATCACAATTCCATTGGGTCGGAAGTTTACATACACCTTAACCAGTCAACTTAGTCTATGTAAACTTCCGACTTTTATATAAGGTCCCACATTTGTCAGTGCATGTCAGAGTAAAAACCAAGCCACGAGGTCGACGGAATTGTCCGTAGAGCTCCATGAAATGATTATGTCGAGGCACAGATCTGGGGAAGGGTACCAAAACATGTCCAGTTAAAAAGTATAATATGCAGTCGCAGATAATGCAGATTACACTTCGACTATAGCCAATTATCACAGATTTTTTTTTAGAATATACAGATTTACAGTTCCAATGCTTCTACAATATCACCGGTTTGCAAAAACTCACCAAACAGATCCCAAATATTATGAAACTCTGGGGCTTTCTTTTTCACTATATAAGTATATTTCTCAAGAACCAGGTTTGGTGTTAATTAGTTTAACCAATGACCAAGTGAGGGGCAACTGACATACTTCCTGTGGAGAGCAATTGAACATCTAGCTTGTATTAGACAGAGGTCAAACATTTTATTTTCTCTCTTATGTAAAGAGATTCTCTGGGTAAAGATTTAGGAGGCATAGTTTAGGGATTTGTGGTATTGGGGCAGAGGTCATCTCAGAGATATAGCACAGTACTGAGCTCCAAAACGTTTGTATCTCAACACATTCCTCCAGGCAATGATACAAGGTGCCTAAATGCATGTTACATTTAACACACAGGTCTGGGGTATTAGGGTCAAATTTGTGGGGCTTAACAAGGGTGATATATGTACTCATTATCCAATTGTATTGCAACAACCTCAGGTGGGTGTTTATTGTCTGTATCTGAGCTCTTGAGTATATCATACCCCAGTCCTCTGCTGAAATATATATGATATATATATACCCCAATACACTGTACATATCCAAAAGTGGACCTAGAAGTTTGTCCTTAAATATCTTCTAAATATCTATTGGGAGCCCATCTGGACCTGCCTCTTTACCTCCCTTCATATTGAAAATAGCATCAGATATTTCAACACCATCCAATTCCTTTTCCAGATCCAATTTAGTGTCTTCTGAAATAGAGGGAAAATCAAGACCTCATTAGTTAAGTTCTCAGGAGATTCAAAGTTGTAAAACTTATAATTTGCCCCATAATACATGCTTTGAAAGCCTCCCATCTGGTACTCGCTGATGTTTGGTTAGTGTTCAATGTAAAATAAACATGTATATGCACTCCAACGTAATGTAAGAAGTCTGGGTCCTGTAACCATCTGGGATGCAAATGCCATCTAGAGGATCCTTTTACTAGTTTTGTCATTAACGTAGTATACCATGATACGTTTATAAACCAAAAAAAGTATCAAAGATCAGAAATGAACAGCCTACGTGAGAAAGGGATACCATTACCCAAAGGCGCTTTGCACATGGTGTTGCATGTGAGTGTCAATCCTTTTAGTCCAAGGATATGATCGAAAATCCTTCATCAAGAGCCTTGGTCAGGGAGGTGACCAAGAACCCAATGGTCACTCTGACAGAGTTCCTCTGTGGCGATGGGAGAACCTTCCAGATGTACAACAATCTCTGCAGCACTCTACCAATCAGGCCTATATGGTAGAGTGGCCAGATGGAAGCCACTCCTCAGTAAAAAGCATATGACAGCCGGCTTGGAGTTTTCCAAAAGGCACCTAAAGGACTCTCGGGCAATGAGAAACCAGATTGTTTTGGTTAGATGGAATGAAGATTTAACTCTCTGGCCTGAATGCCAAGTGTCACGTCTGGAGGAAACCTGGCACCATCACTACTGTGAAGCATGGTGATGGCAGCATCATGCTGTGGGGATTTTCTTCCACATTAGGGACTGGGAGACTAGTCAGGATCGAGGCAAATATGAACGTGGTTCAACAGAGCAAAGTATAGAGAGATCCGTGATGAAAACCTGCTCCAGTGTGCTCAGGACCTCATACTGGGGCGAAGGTTCACCTTCCAACAGGACAACGACCCTAAGCACACAGCCAAGACAATGCAGGAGTGGCTTCGGGACAAGTCTCTGAATGTCCTTGAGTGGCCCAGCCAGAGCTCAGACTTGAACCCGATCAAACATCTCTGGAGAGACCTGTAAATAGCTGTGTAGCGACACTCCCCATATAACCTGACAGAGCTTGAGAGGATCTGCAGAGAAGAATGGGAGAAACTCCCCAAATACAGGTATGCCAAGCTTGTAGCGTCACACCCAATAAGACTCGAGGCTATAATCACTGCCAAAGGTGCAGTTTATTTTTTATTTTAGAAAAATTGTCTCAACCTATATATGGTTCCAATCATTTTTCCGTTTAATTTATTTTTCCCATAGAGGATTTTTAGAAACACTGAAAATATGGGCTGTGGTTCATGTAGGTTTACCCTGTCATAATGTTATGATAACCATGTACAGATGAAGTGGGAAGTTTACATACACCTTAGCCAAATACATTTAAACGCAGTTTTTCACAATTCCTGACATTTAATCCTAGTAAAAATTCCCTGTCAGTTAGAATCACCACTTTATTTTAAGAATGTGAAGTGTCATAATAGTAGAGTGATTTATTTCAGCTTTTATTTCTGGGTCAGAGGTTTACATGCACTCAATTCGTATTTGGTAGCATTGCCTTTAAATTGTTTAACTTGGGTCAAATGTTTCGGGTAGCCTTCCACAAGCTTCCAACAATAAGTTGGGTGAAATTTGGCCCATTCCTCCTGACAGAGCTGGGGTAACTGAGTCAGGTTTGTAGGCCTCCTAGCTCACACACGCTTTTTCAGTTCTGCCCACAATTTTTCTATAGGTTTGAGGTCAGGGCTTTGTGATAGCCACTCCAATACCTTGACTTTGTTGTCCTTAAGCCATTTTGCCACAACTTTGTAAGTATGCTTGGGGTCATTGTCCATTTGGAAGACCCATTTGCGACCAAGCTTTAACTTCCTGACTGATGTCTTGAGATGTTGCTTCAATATATCCACATAATTTTCCTCCCTCATGATGGCATCTATTTTGTGAAGTGCAAAAGTCCCTCCTGCAGCAAAGCACCCACACAATAGGATGTTGCCACCCCCGTGCTTCACAGTTGGGATGTTTTTCTTCGGCTTGCAAGCCTCCCCCTTTTTCCTCCAAACATAACAATGGTCATTATGGCCAAACGGTTATATTTTTGTTTCATCAGACCAGAGGACATTTCTCCAAAAAGTACGATCTTTGTCCCCATGTGCAGTTGCAAAACGTAGTCTGACTTTTTTATTGCGGTTTTGGAGCAGTGGCTGCTTCCTTGCTGAGTGGCCTTTCAGGTTATGTTGATATAGGACTCGTTTTACTGTGGATATAGATACTTTTGTTCCTGTTTCCTCCAGCATCTTCACAAGGTCCTTTTCTGTTGTTCTGGGATTGATTTGCACTTTTCGCACCAGAGTACGTTCATCTCTAGGAAACAGAACGCATCTCATTCCTGAGCAGTGTGACAGCTGCGTGGTCCCATGGTGTTTACTTGCGTACTATTGTTTGTACAGATGAACGTGGTACTTTCAGGCATTTGTAAATTGCTCCCAAGGATGAACCAGACTTGTGGAGGTCTACAATTTCTTTTTCTGAGGTCTTGGCTGATTTCTTCAGATTTTTTTTCCATGATGTCAAGCAAAGAGGCACTGAGTTTGAAGGTATGCCTTGAAATACATCCACAGGTACACCTCCAATTGACTCAGATTATGTCAATTAGCCTATCAGAAGCTTCTAAAGCCATGACATAATTTTCTGGAATTTTCCAGGCTGTTTAAAGGCACAGTCAACTTAGTGTATGTAAACTTCTGACCCACTGGAATTGTGATACAGTGAATTTTAAGTGAAATAATCTGTCTGTAAACAATTGTTGTAAAAATTGCTTGTATCATGCACAAAGTAGATGTCCTAACCGACTTGCCAAAACTATAGTTTGTTAACAAGAAATGTGTGGAGTGGTTGAAAAATGAGTTTTAATGACTCCAACCTAAGTGTATGTAAACTTCCGACTTCAACTGTAAATCCCTCTCGGACAAGGTGACTTTTATCAATATTTGGCTCTATTTCCTCTCAGATTATATAATGCTAATCAGCATCAAAGTAGACATCATGCAAAACTTATCATTGCAAGCTCTTGCACGTAATCTCTAGCTGACACCTTTGCTAACAGGTATTGTGTCAATAAAATTTATGCACAAGACAGTTCACATAATTGTCTATTTAAATAAATGTAGCCTATTTATTCATTACTAAATTTAGCTAACATAGTTAACCCAGAGATCATAACCGTTGCCTCTATTCGGCAGTCTTGTCCAGATCATCATGGCATTTGTAGGTCTTTATGATAGCCACATTAGCAGCTAATTAAAATGTCATTTTTGTGGTTGGTAAATACAGGTGAATATATTGATAAGTCACCCTGTCCTAGAGAGATTTACACGGTTATCAAAACGTCACGCCAGGGTAAGCCTACACGAAACACAGCCCTAGTTTTAAGTGTTTCTAAAATTCTCTGGGAAAAATGAATGGTGGAAGAATGATTGGAACCAGTTCCCTGTTTGACTGCTAGGTTTTATGGGTATTATGATTTATACTGTGGTACTCTATTGGTATGCAGCTACCCGAAGCTAGTGGGGTGTGGATGAGCTGAGACACGTGGTAAGATGGCGGACCAGAAAAAAAAGTGGAATGGGGGATTGCACAAGCCTTCTGGAAGATCTGATGAAGGAGAAGATGGTGGACGAGAAAAAAAGGAGAGAAGTGGAATATGTTTTGAGTGAATATGGAATGGAGGATCACACAGAACTTTTAGAAGAGCTACAGGAGGAAAGTGAAGTGACGAGGATAAAATTAACTGCGATGGACAGTGCTATGATGACCCCTGAGAAGGAGCTGAGTGTAGAGGGAAGTTGAGTTGGTGAAGGTAACTCGGAGTGGACTCTCAATGATTTATTGTTTCTCCTCAATCCAGAGGAAGTGGGCGCTCCGGATTTCGCGATTGGGGACAAGAATTGTGACTCGAATTGCTCTCCGGAACAGGGTGGCATTGAAAGGAGTGATAATGGGGTTAGGTTTAAGTGTTAAGGAGGAGCAGTTGAAATGGAAGAGTCGTTTGGTGAGTCTTAGATCCGGTGTAGAGCGTGGGGAAACTGAAGACATCTGTCATGCTGAGTTTTGATGCAGAGTCTGCCAGAAAAGGTCAAGGAATGAAGTGTCAGTTATCCGTGAGCGCGTTTGTTCAGTAAATACTACAGTGTTTTAGGTGTCATTTATGGGCCTATTGCATCAGTGTGTAGGCGTGAGATGCTTAGAAGTGTGCAAAGGGCCGGAAGCTTTCCGGTAAATTTCCATGGGAAATTGAGCCATGGAATTTTGGAAATTTTGCTTAAATTCCAAAAAAAAAAAGTTAGCTTATAACAGTGAATTTTTTTCTGGGATGCACATAAGGCAATTCTAGGTCTTGTGGCATATTTTGGATCTTGCACACTAATGAGATGCTATTGAGCCCACACTACTACACTGTCTGAGCCAAGGACTACATGCTTTCTGGTAAGTTTTGATTACAATACTGGGTGAATATATTTTATGACATAATTTTTTGTTAACTAGTAAATAGTAGCCTACAGCAAAGTGTGTTTGCAAGTTAGTTTGCAAGCAAGTTAGTTGCAAGTGCCCATTTTAAACGGCCTCCTACTCAAACTCAGAAGCTAGGATATGCATATAATTAATACTTGTGGATAGAAAACACCCTAAAGTTTCTAAAACTGTTTGAATGGTGTCTGTGAGTATAACAGAACTCATATGGCAGTCAAAACCCCGAGACCGATCGTAACAGGAAGTGGAATTCTGAATTGCGGACTCAACTTCATCAGTTTGCCTGTAAATCACAGTGAGCAATGGTTCATTGAGCACTTCGTATTGCTTCCACTAGATGTCCCCAGTCTTTACAAAGTGATTTGAGCCTTCTACTGTGAAAACTGAATGAATGAGACGCAGTGGAACGTGGTCACACGGAGAGGGCCATCACCATTATGACGCCGGCGCCCCTGACTACCCTCCCCTTTCGAAACGTTTTGAAACACAATGCAATCGTCCCCCTTGAATCTTATTGGAGCTCTGGTTGAAAAAGGCCCTAAAGATTTATGTTATACAACGTTTGACATGTTTGAACGAACCTAAATAAAATTTTACAAAATGCATTTTTTCGAAAGTGGAGTCCCGCGCACGACGGAACTTTTGGTGCAGCCTTCAGAACGCGCTAACAAGAACAAGCTATTGGAACATAAAGGATTAACTTTTTCGAACGAAAATACATTTGTTGTGGACCTGGGATGCCTAGAAGTGCTTTCTGATGAAGATAATCAAAGGTAAGGGATTATTGACAATAGTATACAAGACTAGATTTGATATGCGATTGTTCCAAGATGGCGCTGACCTGTAACGGTAGCCTATTTTCTGAGTACCGCATCCCCTTTTATCGCAAAGTGTGATTACCCAGTAAAGTTATTTTAAATCTGGCATTACAGGTGCTTTCAAGAGATACTCATCTATAAATCTGAGAATGACAATATTACATTTTAAAAATGTTTTCGAATAGTAATTTAGTAAATTGTAGCGCTGTTTCACCGGATGCATTTGAGGGAAAATAGTTAGTCAACGTTACGCGCCGATGTAAAATGCTGTTTTTATATATAAATATGAACTTTATCGAACAAAAGAATGCATGTATTGTGTAACATGATGTCCTAGGGGTGTCATCTGATGAAGATTGTCAAAGGTTAGTGCTGCATTTAGCTGTTTTTTTGGTTATTTGTGATGCATGTGGTTGGTCGGAAAATGGCTATGTGGCTACTTTTACGATATACTCCTCTAACATAATCTAATGTTTTGCTTTTGCTGTAAAGCCTTTTTGAAATCGGACAACGTGGTTCGATTCAGGAGAGGTGTATCGATATAACATAGTCCTATATTTGAAAAAAGGGGTTAATCTAACTGCTTAACTATTTATCTGTACATGGAATTGTATTTGTTTTGTTTTTTACTCCTTTTTTTCCTAATCTTTACAGGAAAATGCCACGGGCACTATCTGATGTGTGGAGACATTTCACTGCAGCTAATGTAGAAGGAAAAGCTGTGTACATGTGCAAATACTGTGCCAAATCATATGTGAAGAATGCAGCAAAGATGCAGAATTATCTGGCCAAGTGCATAAAGTTCCCTCAGCGCTCACACAAGCAACCTCTGACAAAAGTCCCTCTACTTCTATTCGTGGTGAAAATTAGGAATCAGTCACCTTATCGATAGCAACAGCTCATGGTCCTCCTGGAATCAGATGTTTTTGTTGACTCATTGGAGGAACGTAGTCAGAGAAATGCTGATGAATGTCTTGCTCGAGCTGTGAATGCAACTGGTTCACCTCTGATGCTCACAGGCAATGTGTATTAGAATAGATTTCTGAATGTTCTTCACCCAGCATACACCCCTCCAACCAGACATGCTTTATCTACTAATTTGCTGAATACAGAGTTCAAGTGAAGGTCCAGCAAATCATATATTGCAATCATCTCTAATGGGTGGTCGAATGTTTGTGGGCAAGGAATAATTAACTACATCATCTCCATCCCTCAACCAGTATTCTACAAGAGCACAGACACAAGGGACAACAGACACACCAGTCTCTACATTGCAGATGAGCTGAAGGCAGTCATCAATGACCTTGGACCACAGAAGGTATTTCCACTGGTGACAGACAATGCTTCGAGCATAAAGGCTGCTTGATCTACCCTCACATCACACCCATTGGCTGTGCTGTTCATGCATTGAATCTGCACCTCAAGGACATCATGGCACTGAAAACAATGGATACACTCTACAAGAGAGCGAAGGAAATGGTTAGGTATGTGAAGGGTCATCAAGTTATTGCAGCAATCTACCTCACCAAGCAAAGTGAGAAGAAAAGCACCACATTGAAGCTGCCCAGCAACAACCTGTTGGGGTGGTGTTGTCATGTTTGACAGTCTCCTGGAGGGGAAGGAGTCTCTCCAAGAAATGGCCATATCACAGTCTGGCGGTATGGACAACGCCATCAAGAGGATCCTCCTGGATGATGTATTTTGGGAGAGAGTGTTAAGCAGCCTGAAACCTATAGCAGTAGCGATTGCACGGATTGAAGGAGACAATACCATCCTGTCTGATGTTCAGACTCTGTTTGCAGATGTAGGAGAAGAAATTTCTACTGCCCTGCCCACTTCACTGTTGCTCCAAGCAGAGGAAACTGCAGTTCTGAAATACATTAAAAAAAAAACATGAAGACTTTTGCCTGAAGCCCATATACGCCGCAGCGTACATGTTGTACCCCAAGTATGCTGGCAAGAGCATCCTATCTGGTGCAGAGATCAAGGCCTATGGTGTCATCACTACTGTGTCTCGCCACCTTGGCCTGGATGAGGGCAAGGTTCTTGGCAGTCTGGCGAAGTACACTTCCAAGCAAGGACTTTGGGATGGAAATGCAATATGGCAGTCGCGCCAACATATCTCATCAGCCTCCTGGTGGAATGGACTTTGTGGATCTGAGGCTCTTTCCCCATGTTGCCTCCAAATCCCACCAACATCAGCCTGCCTCAGAGCGCAACTGGTCCTTGTTTGAGAACACACACACCAAAGCACGCAACAGGCTGACCAATACAAGGGTTGAAAAATTGGTGGCCGTCCGGACAAATTTGAGGCTTTTTGAGCCTGACATCGAGCCATCCTCAACGAGGTTGGAAAGTGACAGTGAAGATGAGGCCTCAGAGTCCTATGTTCAAGAGGTGGACATTGAGGAGATCCAGGAAGAAGACATGGAAGCCTGAGAGGAAGACAACCAAAGCTTTAGTTTCTAGACTATCAGTTTACAGATGTATGTTGAAAACGTTTTTTGGGAGATGCGATGGATCATTCAATATTCCTTTTCTTTTGTTTTTCAGTGAAATCATCCCATGTGAAGAGTCAGTCAACTCATTTAATTTAAAGTTTTAAAAATTTCTATTGGAAGGATTTAATCATCTGCAATTGTCTACTTATGACAAGGTAAAATGTTTGTTTCTGTCTCCATATGATATCGTAAATATATCCAATGCAAAAAACAACTACATTTAAATGGTATTAATTTGCATCTATTCCCATATATTCCTGTTAATTCCCACAAAGTTTCCACCTCTGAATATTCCCCAAAATGTGCAACCCTAGGTGTGCAGGAGGGCAAAGATGAAGGAATGTGTGGTATCAGTGGAGATAGTTGTGTGGGTGCCAATGGGGCTAGAGATCTGAGGTGTTAGGTGAGAGAAAGGCAGATTGAGGTTGCCAGGATTACAGTACTACAGAAAGTGTAGTATGCCGAATTAGTGAAGAGAGTGGTAGAGGAAGATGGGTACAGGGTGAGGGATCTTGAGAGGATTCCTGTGAGAGTGGTGGCAATGTGCAAGGTGGGCTTTTTAGCATTTATAGCTATGGTTGTCAGTTGTACTGCAGAAATGGATAGAAGGTCACAGAAAATAGAGGTTGTGGTGGCAGCGGCAGAGAAGTACTTGGGATATTGAGGATTTACTGCAGAACAGCTGCAGGGGGTGTTGAGTGTAGTGGTCTAGCGTAGGACAAGATAGGGTGGAATGGGCTGGTGGGTTTTTATTGTGGAAAATCACCACAAAGGGACTCAGTCAAACTTAAATGAATCATTCTTTATTATCAGCAAGCTGGAGAGGTTCCAACAAACCTAAAGCACCAGAGTACACGTCGATCGGGAGCTCTGCTGGGGCAGACCTGTTAGTTCTCCTATATACTGCTTAGACATACAAGTTATATTTGCATGATTAAGCTTATTAATTTTTCATCATTAACGTTTGGTTCCTGCATGTGACCGACCAGTACTTCATGAGGCTTCTTCTCTCCAAGCTGAGACCTTGAAACTGAGCGATCCCTTTTGGTTCCCAACCAAATCCCAAAGAAGGACCCAAATTCACATCGCTTGAACCGTATGGAGAATGTGAAAAAGGAGCAAAGTTACTCTTCATTTAACATCAATAATAGAGATTATCTACCACCCTATGTAAAGCTGGGATATATGAGAGTTGTGTAAAACCCGATGCAACGCAAGAAATGTTAAAGGTTTGGCCACGTCAAGTGTTTGCAGACGGAAGGAATATGTTATTGAAGGGTATGTGAATGTAAAATGTTGCAACTGTGGTAGGGGTCATATTCCTAGAGTGCCCTGTTAGGGTGAAAGAGGTTGAGGTGTCAAGGATCAGGGCTGTACAGCAAATCTCTTATGTGGAGGTGGTGAAGAATTAAAGGGGCTAGAGGCCACAACCAGTTGCAAAAGTTGTACCTCAATCAAGTGATCTGGATACAAATATTGTGAAGGTGGATATTTTATTATTTATAACCACAGTTATTAATTGAATGCACAAGAAGTCCAAGAAGCTGGACAACATATCTGCAGCTGATAAGTTTTTGGGACTACAAGGACTACTGTCACCAGATAATGTTCCGCTCTTACAGTATCCTTCTCAGTCTGTGTAGGGAGCTGATTAGAACAGAAAGCAGGCTGATTTAGTTTATTTTACATTTCATTATTGATAGTTTGTGATTAAAAAAATAAATACTGTATACACTGAACAAACATATAAACAACATGTAAAGTGTTGGTCCCATGTTTCATGAGGTGAAATAAAAGATCCCAGAAATGTTCCAGACACACAAACTTATTTCTCTCAAAGTTTGTGCACACATTTGTTTACATCCCTGTTAGTGAGCATTTCTCCTGTGCCAACATAATCCATCCACCTCACAGGTGTGGCATATTAATAAGCTGATTAAATAGCATGATCATCATTACACAGGTGCACCTTGTGCTGGGGACAAGTGTAGGTGCTTGGCAGCAGCTAATGGTGATCCCTAATAAATACAAAATTGACACTCTAAAATGTTCTGTTTTGTCACACAACACAATGCCACAGATGTCTGAAGTTTTGAGGGAGCATGCAATTGGCAAGCTGACTGCAGGAATTTCCACCAGAACTGTTGCAAGATAATTCAATGTGAATTTCTCTACCTTAAGCCGCCTCCAACGTTGTTTTAGAGAATTTGGCAGTATGCCCAACCAGCCTCAACTGCAGACCACCGTGTATGGCGTTGTGTGGGCGTGTGGTTTGCTGATGTCAATGTTGTGAACAGAGTTCCCCATGGTGGGGTTATGGTATGGGCAGGCATAAGCTACAGACTACCAACACAATTGCATTTAACGATGGCAATTTGAATGCACAGAGATACCATGACAAGATCCTGAGGGCCATTGTCCTGCCATTCATCCGCCGCCATCACCTCATGTTTCAGCATGACAATGCACAGCCCCATGTGGCAATGATCTGTACTCAATTGAAAATGCTGAACATGTCCCAATTCTCCCGTGGCCTGCATACTCACCAGACATGTCACCCTTTGAGCATGTTTGGTATGGTCTGGATCGACGTGTATGACAGCTTGTTCCAATATCCAGGAATTTCACACAGCCTTTGAAGAGTGGGATAACATTCCAGATGCCACAATCAACAGCCTGATGAACTCTATGTAAAGAAGATGTGTCCTGGAGGAGGCAGCAGCAGCTACCCACTTCTCCAATGCTTACTGTGTAAATTGGGAGGTGCTGGAACCAAAAGTGAGCCTGAGAGGGTTGACCTGGGGGTCTCTGAGGTACCAGAACATATTAAATGAAATACCTTTATAATAAAGCATTGCATGCATTATCATGGCTTTAGTGTACTGGCATAGAGCAGTGGTGTGGAGCCGCATACAGAAGTTACACCATTTATTGTAGCCTGTAGTCCAGGAAAAATATGGCCTTTTATAAACAGATTTCATGCAATTCTTAATAATTTTAAATGACTGGAGACTTTTGAATAATCTTTTTTTAATACCTCACAAATGACCAAAATGACAGGCTACTTTGACACTGAGAATCTGAGGTCAATAAAAATGACCTTGTCTCTAATCCATCAATAGCATAGGCCAGGTGTGAGGAGAAACACATTGTACAATATGAGGAGGAAGTTATAGTCCTAAACAAGCTTTCCAGTTTCACTGACTCACTCATTGGCCAAAAGCTTCTCTGTTGCTTTACGTTGTGAAACATGCTGTTGCTCAATAGGCTTAGATGGTAGTTGATAACTTGGTAACATACAGACAGATTAGTATTTTATTTTCAGCAGGATCCATTTGCTTTACAACCTGTGATTTCCAGTGACTGTATTAGAAATATTGCTAAAGGCTTGTTTTGGCTGCATTCTGTTCACTGACAGATTTGCCACACGTTCCTGACTGTAGACATGCCTTGTGATTTGGCTACACACAATCCACAGCTAGGCTATTTTATTTAAATTAGCTATTGATCCTCTGTAGCTAAATACTCCTGGTGTAGTTTTGGGAATTATTTCATTTCTTTCTGAACAGACTGTAGAGTGCTGCAGAACCTCAACACACTTCCCGCAGCTATTATTCTATTAGGAAATAAATGAAGAGGTGCAATGCTGGAGAGATGAGTTGCTGGCTCATGTCTATAACAGCACAGAGAGGGAGAGAGATCATAGAAAGTGAATCTCATTTTAGTTCTGTGAGAGATACAGGCGTGCTTCTCTCTCACCATAGCAATGGCCACGCCTTGGTCTAAATAGGCTACAATGTTGCACAAACCATAAACCTGGGACGGCCCAACATGAATCAATTCTTAGAATATCAGGCACGTTTTCACATTACGTTTTTTTAGGGGGCATGACAATTACAGAGGAATCCAAATGTAATTACTCTGATTGCTTTTATGAGGACTTTTACATTGCAAACAGTGGAAATTATTTTTCATGCTACCTGATCCTGGCAAATGGGTTCCGGAACGAAAGACTACAAAACTGAGAGGTGCTGGAGGATTCGGCTCAATTAAGCACCTCCCTTCTCATATAATGGGGTAGGTCCATCCCAAGGATCCCTGAATCCACGGACAGTTGCACCAAATATTTTTTATAAGTAAACAAAGATAGACCACAACCGGTCGTTTCCAATAGGAACAGATGAGTCATAGTGGGCAGAGCCAAGCACGAGCTAACAAGATCCTATTGGCGCGTTCTAGCACACATATTTATGTTAGGGAACTACTCTGAAGTGCTCGTGTGCAACAACTCAATTCGCCTTTGCTTTCCTTCTAAACAATGCTATAAAAAAAGAAAAACTTTTGCGAAGAGTAAAATCTACAAAACGTAGTCCACTCTGTTCATAACAGATTTTAGTTTTGGGAACAGAAAACTGCATCAGATGTTTCATCGATTAGAACATTTGCAGAATGTCGGCCAAAATCCATATCGTTCCATCTTTGGTTTTGTGTAAAATTCACGAGCTGGTAAAATGGCGTTGCGTCAACCGACTTCAGTGCGCGTGCAGAGAGACAATTTCAGTGTTCTAATATTCAGACACATTCAGTTGTTTCTATCTTTATAAATGTTACTATCATGTAAACGGGAAATATTATTGGTTTTTGATGTGAAATAATACAGTGAAGACAATGTTATTCAGGAAAATATTACATACTGCTGCCTAAAACAAACTGTAACCTTGAACTAAATGTTTTTGTCATTTCTGCATTTATGTGAATTTGGGAAATCTACTTTTGATTAGTTCACTTACATTGTGTAGATTCATTTTAAAGCGTGTACTTGTCTAATTTGAATGATTTCAATGCTTAGATACCTGATCTGTTGAAATGACTTGGACAGGAGCTCACCGGAGCTGAGTACCGGCACCTCAAATGTCTACTGCTGAAGCTCATGTTCCTCTTATAGAATATTAGCTCAACAGTATTGTGGAGCTCCTGCATCCTAAATATAAACAGTACCGGTACCTATTTCAGTCCAAGTCAAGCACTGAATTAGATAATTGAACAAGAAGAAATATAATATATTTTTAGAGAATAAAGAAAGTGCCAGAACTGTCAAGACTCACTTTTGTGTCTGTTTGTCATTGTTACTACAGGACGACTAGAATTAAGTCCGAGTCCGGTAACATCAACAGTGAGGACAAACCCAGCCTGCCTCTCTCCTTCCACACTGAGTCCAAACCTACAGTCACTGGGTCCTGATTGTGACAGTGGAGCCCAGTTTGCACTGCAGGATCCAGAGATGGCATCAGTGCAGCTGGAAGACTGCAGTCAAACACTGGAGCTGAATGTCAATATTAAAGATGAAGAAGAGGAGGAGAAGATTGGGAAATCTGTTTCTCCTGGTAAGATCAGGTTGCGTTTTTCATTCCAACATCCCACTGTGCATGAAAAGTTGCAGTAGAACTGTTTCAATGAAAAGGTAGCTGTTATTTCATGCTACTGACACAGGTTTGACACCAGTATTGCCAGCATTTGTTTTATTCACTGGGCTATCTGGAGTGCTCAGAGAGTAGACTAAAGTGGTGAAGTAGACAAACTGCCAGCGTTTGTAAAGATCTATGAAATGAGTCTGTGTAGTTACTAACCTTTGTGATAGTGAGTAGAGGATGACACACCCCTTTTTAGCTTTCAACTCTTATCCACTTTTAGAATAGTTTTATTCCCTTTTGTGTTGTATAGCCTACTGATATGAATACATATGTCACCCGGTACAGCCAGAAGAGGACTGGCCACCCCTTTGAGCCTGGTTCCTCTCTACATTTCTTCCAAGGTTGCTGCTTTTTATGGAGTTTTTCCTGGCCACTGTGCTTCTACATCTGCATTGCTTGCTCTTTCGGGATTTTAGGCTGGCTTTCTGTAGAACACTTTGTGACAACTGCTGATGTAAAAAGGGCTTCATAATATACATTTGATTGACATGTGTATCACACCAACTGATTGGTTCTTCTGATGTTGTTCATACAGGAGACCGTGTTGAGACATTCTCTACATCCAGAGAGCAACAGCAGGAAGATCACAGAGCTAAGAGGTCTCACCACTGCCCACATTGTGAGGAGATTTTCCCAATTCTATCAAAGCTAAAAATACACCTACAAATACACACAGGAGAGAATCCGTATTCCTGTACTGACTGTGGGAAGAGATTCACAACATCAGGGAATCTGACAGTTCATCAGAGAGTGCACACTGGAGAGAAGCCTTACTCCTGCTCTGACTGTGGGGCGAGTTTCTCTCGACTGGGCCACTTAAAAACACATGAACGTATACATACAGGAGTGAAGCCTTACTCCTGCTCTGACTGTGTAAAATGCTTCACAACATCAGCTGAGCTAACAGTTCATCAGAGAACACACACAGGAGAGAAGCCTTTCTTCTGCTCTGACTGTGGAAATAGTTTCTCTCAACTTTCCCACTTAAAAACACATGAACGTATACATACAGGATTGAAGCCTTACTCCTGCTCTGACTGTGTAAAATGCTTCACAACATCAGCTGAGCTAAAAGTTCATCAGAGAACACACACAGGAGAGAAGCCTTTCTTCTGCTCTGACTGTGGAAAGAGTTACTCTGTGCTGTGCAACTTAAAAACACATGAACGTATACATACAGGAGTGAAGCCTTACTCCTGCTCTGACTGTGGAAAGAGTTTCTCTCGACTGGCCATCTTAAAAACACATGAACTTATACATACAGGAGTGAAGCCTTACTCCTGCTCTGACTGTGTAAAATGCTTCACAACAACAGCTGAGCTAAAAGTTCATCAGAGAACACACACAGGAGAGAAGCCTTACTCCTGCTCTGACTGTGGAAAGAGTTTCCCTCTACTGAGAACCTTAAAAACACATGAACGTATACATACAGTAGTGAAGCCTTATTCCTGCTCTAACTGTGGAAAGAGTTTTTCTCAACTGGGCCACTTAAAAACACATGAACGTATACATACAGGAGAGAAGCCTTACTCCTGCTGTGACTGTGTAAAATGCTTCAAAACATCAGCTGAGCTAAAAGTTCATCAGAGAACACACACATCAGAGAAGCCTTGCTCCTGCTCTGACTGTGGGAAGAGTTTTTCTCGACTGGACCTCTTAAAAACACATGAACGTAGACATACAGGAGTGAAGCCTTACTTCTGCTCTGACTGTGTCAAATGTTTCACAACATCAGCTGAGCTAAAAGTTCACCAGAGAACACACACAGGAGAGAAGCCTTACTCCTGCTCTGACTGTGGAAAGATTTTCTCTCAACTGGGCCACTTAAAAACACATGAACGTATACATACAGGCGTGAAGCCTTACTCCTGCTCTGACTGTGTAAAATGCTTCACAACATCAGCTGAGCTAAAAGTTCATCATAGAACACACACTGGAGAGAAGCCATACTCCTGCTCTGACTGTGGAAAGAGTTTCTCTCGACTGGACTACTTAAAAACACATGAACGTGTACACACAGGAGAGAAGCCTTACTCCTGCTCTGACTGTTGAAAGAGTTTCTCTTGAATGTGTCAGTTAAAAAGACACCAAGGTACACATAAAGGAGAGAAGTCTTACCACTGATCTGACTGTAGATTTTATTTTTAAAACAACAGCTGAGCTAAAAGGTCATCAGTGAACAGACACAGGAGAGAAGCCTTATTTCTGCTCTTAATGTGGCCAGAGTAACTCAAGTAAAAGTCACCAAGTAAATACTACTTGAGTTAAAGTCTAAGTATTTGGTTGTAAATAGACTTAAGTATCAAAAGTAAAAGTATGAATAATTTCACATTCCTTAAATTATCCTCTACTGCAGGGGTGGGCAATTCCAGTCCTCAAGGGCCTGATTGGTGTCACAGTTTTGCCCCAGCCCCAGCTAACACACCTGACTCCAATTATCACCTAATCACGATCTTCAGTTTAGAATGCAATTTGATTTATCTGTTGTGTTTGCTAGGGATGGAGAAAAAGTATGACACCAATCAGGCCCGAGGACTGGAGTTGCCCACCCCTGCTCAATGGGATGGGTGTCCCTAAACCGGGACGGTTTGTTGCTAA
Organism: Salmo salar; assembly: GCF_965601325.2. Classification (NCBI taxonomy): domain Eukaryota; kingdom Metazoa; phylum Chordata; class Actinopteri; order Salmoniformes; family Salmonidae; genus Salmo; species Salmo salar. The sequence goes on along the minus strand of NC_138307.1, from coordinate 30,356,190 downwards.
CATGCGCTAATTTGACTAGAATGACGTTGTATACAACAGACAACTTTCTGGGACATAGACATGTCTTTATATCGGCAGAAAGCTAAAATTCTTGTTAATCTAACTGCAGTGTTCAATTAGCAGTAGCTATGACAGTGAAAAAATATAATTCTATTGTTTGAGGAGAGTGCACAACAACAAAAAATATCTAAACATCATTGCCAATCAGATGCATCCCTTCATGGCAGCACTGTATCCATCTGCAAATAGATTTTTCAGCAGGATTATGCCTTGTGCCACAAGGCTTGTCCAGGAATGGTTCCAAGAACATTACAGTGAATTCAGCTTACTTAATTCACTGTAATTGTGCATCTGTGGGAGGAGATGGAACAAGCTATGTGGGAGGAGATGGAACGAGCAATTCGGAGTAGATCCACTCCCAGCCAACTTGACACATTTGTAGGAAGCATTGGAGTCAACATCGGCCATCATCCCTCTGAAACGCACACAACACCTTGGACAATCCATGCCCCAATGATATTAAGGCTGTTCTGAGGACAAAGGGTGGTGCAACTCAATATTAGGAAGGTGTTCGTAATGTTTTATACTCAGTGTATATCAGATAAAGATGGTGTGATGATCAGTTTTTAGCATTAGTTTGGGTGGATTATTTTATATTACTAAACAACTTTTGTTTAATGATAAACAGGCTATGAATCGACTACTTGTGTTTATTAACTAAATCTAGATTCATTATTTTAGTCATTGATGATGAATGTATTTGAATAACTGTGTTGAAATTGATTGATTTGGCGGCAGGTAGCCTAGCGGTTAAGAGTGTTGGGCCAGTAACTGAAAGGTTGCTGGTTTGAATCCCAAGCTGACTAGGTGAAAAATCTTTCATTGTGCCCTTAAGCAAGGCAATTAACCCTTATTTGTCCTGTAAGTCGCTCTGGATAAGAGCATCTGCTAAATGACAATAATGTTATGAAAAATAATGATTGTACATACATTTTTTTTCTCTTGTGTATAATTAAATGAAATAAACTGTTTGAAGTGAAATACTGTATATACAATACACAACATTAAAACACTCTCCTGCAACCCGCCTCACCAATAAAAAAAAAAAAGAAGTATTATTTACCTCAAATCTGAAATCCACAACAGAAGCTGGCCAGAAGTTAGCTTGTTCACTAGCTAACGTTAGAATTCAGCTAACCACGGTTGGCGGTCATCAGCTATCCTTTAGCTCGAAAAGCTATCGGCAGTTTTGTACAACGCGATTCAGACCAGAGCATACCGGACCTATTTTCTCTCCAAATCCCCGGATTTCTACCGCAAGCTCTGGACATTTACACCTGGATCTTGCAGCTAGCTAGCTGCTATCCGAGTGACTTTTGGCTAACGTCGGTCCCGGAGCTAACATCAATTATTCCGGAGTTATCCAGCTGAAGAGTTCCATCAGCCACTCCTGGGCTACAATCACCTATCCGGACCCGTTTTACTGCCGATGCGGAGCCCCACCGGGCTTTCATGACTGGACTACCGACGTTATCTGCCCGAGGGAGTTATCCAACTGGCCCCTCCGTCGCGACGTAACCTGAACGCCCATCTGCGGCCAGCTAATCGTTAGCTGTCTTATCGGCTGCTATCTGAATAGGTCTATCGGGCAATTTTCTTGGGCCACTATAACTATAACTATTTTTGTCAATTGGATTGGTCCCCTCTACCACACGGAACCCCACTAATCTACCGACGGAAACGCACGAGGTGGCTAAAAACAGACCATCTTCTGCCAACTTGCTACCCATGGCCCGGCTAGCTGTCTGAACCGCCGTGACCGCAACCAACCTTAACACTCACTGGACATTTTTGATCACTTGGCTAAGCATGCCTCTCCTTAATGTAAATATGCCTTGTCCATTGCTGTTCTGTTTAGTGTTTATTGGCTTATTTCACTGTAGAGCCTCTAGCCCTGCTCATTATACCTTATCCAACCTCTCAGTTCCACCACCCACACATGTGATGACATCACCTGGTTTCAATTATGTTTCTGGAGACAATATCTCTCTCATCATCAATCAATGCCTAGGTTTACCTCCACTGTATTCACATCCTACCATACCTTTGTCTGTACATTATACCTTGAAGCTATTTTATCGCCCCCAGAAACCTACTCCTTTTACTCTCTGTTCCGGACGTCCTAGACGACCAATTCTCATAGCTTTTAGCTGTACCCTTATCCTACCCCTCTGTACCTCTGGCGATGTAGAGGTGAATCCAGGCCCTGCAGTTCCTAGCTCCACTCCTATTCCCCAGGCGCTCTCTTTTGATGACTTCTGTAACCGTAATAGCCTTGGTTTCATGCATGTTAACATTAGAAGCCTCCTCCCTAAGTTTGTTTTATTCACTGCTTTAGCACACTCTGCCAACTCGGATGTCCTAGCCGTGTCTGAATCCTGGCTTAGGAAGACCACCAAAAACTCTGAAATCTCCATCCCTAACTACAACATTTTCAGACAAGATAGAACGGCCAAAGGGGGCGGTGTTGCAATCTACTGCAGAGATAGGCTGCAGAGTTCTGTCCTACTATCCAGGTCTGTACCCAAACAATTAGAACTTTTACTTTAAAAATCCACCTCTCTAAAAACAAGTCTCTCACTGTTGCCGCCTGCTATAGACCACCCTCTGCCCCCAGCTGTGGTCTGGACACCATATGTGAACTGATTGCCCCCCATCTATCTTCAGAGCTCGTGCTACTAGGTGACCTAAACTGGGACATGCTTAAACTTCTTCTGGCTGGAATCCCGTTAGCGGGATCGATATGACAACAGCCAGTGAAAGTGCAGGGCGCCAAATTCAAAACAACAAATGAATATTTATTGCACATGCTTAGAGCAAATGCATCTCTAACTAAATGTAACTCCAAAGGAACTCTAATTAAAGGGATAGTTCAATCAAATTACAAATGTCCACCTTGGTTTCTTCACCCTGTATACAATCCCAATAATGTGCACGTCAGCAGGGAAGTTCTCAAGATGGAGGACTTTCAGTACAGCAGTGTTCCCCAACCGTGGTCCCAAAGGGATGCACATGTTTGTTTTTGCCCTAGCTCTCACATACCTTATTCAAATCAAATGTATTTATATAGCCCTTCTTACATCAGCTGATATCTCAAAGTGCTGTACATTCAATTCAAAGGCTTGAGTTGCTTAGTTGAATCTAGTGTGTGAGTGTTAGGGCAAAAACATAAAAAGCTCACCTCTTTGGATCCCCAGGACCAGGAATGGAAAACAATGAAGTGCATAACAAAAGGTGTGATGATGCAAATGATATGCAATTATCAAATTGCTCATTTGCATATAATTTGCATCATAACAAAAGGTGTGGTGATGCAAATGATATGCAATTATCATTTTGCTCATTTGCATATGATTTGCATAAGCAGACCACTTTTATCTCCATACTGAAAGTGCTCTATCTTGAAAACTTGATCGCTAACATGCAACCTTTTTGGCATTGTATTAACAGTGGACTAATGAACAAAATATGACAAGAATGTTTTTTTTGTAAAAACGTCCCTTTCATAGCATCTACCACTCCATTAAAGGAGTAGTTCACTATTTTGCTACTTGAAGTCCTGTATGTAAGATTACTTGGTTTGTATTCAGGGGACTAGGTGTGTATTCAAGATTTGTGGTGTGTACTCAGGAGATGAATCTCTGATCTTAGCAGTGACATTCTTACACCTTCACAGCCTTGCACTGTGGTTCTTCAATGTTTTCCTGCCCCTGTTCGAACAGATAAAACATTTGTGGATCTTTAGAAAATGTCTCCTGTTTCTGCTGTTTACATCACGTTGCAATGATTGTTTTCATATCAATGACTCACCCTCAAATGGACCATCAATACCAGAGTTCTACAAGACTATTTACATAATCAACTGTGCATTTCAACAGTCTGACCCTCAATATAGTCCTGGGTATATATTGAACTCTAACTAAGGGCCATGGAAAAGGTCTGTTGAAATGAATACTGTAGTGGTGTGAGAAAGGTAACACAAGCTTCCTCTCTGGATCCATTCCCCAATAGTAACTGGGTCATTATTGGATTGTGGTGGTAATGCTGTCCCTGGACTTTGGCACCATAAAAAAAGACTAATAATACATTACAATACTATGCTGACACATGGAATGATTTAAAGAATTGATTGTTTAGATAATTTATTTAGTATTTTAGGACTACATTAGGTATAAACAATATATTTAAAAATGATTTGATAAAATACTGAATTTGGCCTTTACTACTATATCCCATAGAAACACATTGAATGACACCGTCATTAAAATACTAATGGTGAAAACTGATCAACACGTCATCAATATATGATACATTTAGTACAATTTAGTATTTTATTAGGATGCACTGCGGCTACTCTTCCTGGGGTAAAACAGGAAACACGAAAAATGCATGATATACATACAAGCTCTACATTTATTATTAAACAAAAGTTGTTTAGTAATATAAAATAATCCACCCAAACTAATGCTAAAAACGGATCATCACACCATCTTTATCTGATATACACTGAGTGCACAAAACATTAGGAACACCTTCCTAATATTGAGTTGCACCCTCCTTTGTCCTCAGACCAGCCTCAAATCGTCACGGCTTGGACTGTCCAAGGCGTTGAGAGCGTTCCACAGGGATGCTGGTCCATGTTGACTCCAATGCTTCCTACAATTGTGTCAAGTTGGCTGGGAGTGGATCTACTCTGAATAGCTTGTTCCATCTCCTCCCACAGATGAACAATTGGATTGAGATCTGGTGACTCGGCAGGCCACTGCAGTAAGCTGAATTCACTGTCATGTTCTTGGAACACTTCCTGGACAAGCATTGTGGCAGATGGATACACTGCTGCCATGAAGGGATGCACCTGATTGGCAATGATTCTTTAGATATCCTGTAGCATTCAAACATTGTTCATCTTTTATCAAGGGGCCCAATGTGTGCCCTGAAAACACACCCCACGCCTTCACACCACCAGCCTGCAATGCTGACACACGCATGGATGCATACAGTGGTGTAAAGTACTGAAGTAAAAATTATTTAAACTACTTCAGTAGTTTTTGGGGGTATCTGTACTTTACTATTTATATTGTTGACAACTTTTACTTTTATTTCACAAATGATGTACTTTTTACTCCATACATTTTCCCTGACACCCAAAATACTAGTTACATTTTTTATGATTAGCAGGACAGAAAATGGTCCAATTCACACACTTATCAAGATGTCATCCCTACTGCCTCTGATCTGGCAGACTCACTAAACACAAATGCTTTGTTTGTAAATGGTGTTGGAGTGTGCCCCTGGCTCTACGTAATATAAAAAAACAACACAATTGTGCCGTCTGAAGCAAGGATATGTATATTCTTGATACCATTTGAAAGGAAACAATTTGAAGTTTGTGGAAATGTGAAATTAATGTCAGAGAATAACACATGAGATCTTGTAAAAGATGATACAAACAAAAAACTTTTTTTTCATCATCTTTGAAATGCAAGAGAAAGCCATACTTTCTGATTGGAGTCTAGGTGTAATTTAGATTTTGGCCACCAGATGGCAGCAGTGTGTTTGCAAAGTTTGACTGATCCAGTGAGGAATTACATTCCTGCACTGTATCAAGTCTGCCAGGAGTTTGCCCAAATGTGCCAAATTGGTCAATTGATACATTAAAGTACATAACTATAGAGAACATACAAAAATGCTATGGTAATAAAAAAATAAAGTTTACACACTCCCAGGAATGTCATATATGATGGACCATTAGCTTATACACTAACTTTCACACATCTAGATTGCCGGGTGGGTTTGGTTTGGAGCCAGAGACAGCAGGGGTTAAAAATGTAGAAAACAGTTCCTACATTTGAACATGAAAATGGATTTTATCAAACAAAACTACGCTACATTTTATCTCTGGGACCCTAAGGATGACAAATCAGAGCAAGATTACTGAATGTAAGTACATTATTTACCTTCAGAGGTGAATGTATCAAACCAGTTGCCGTGATAGAAATTGTTGTTGTGCACTCTCCTCAAACAATAGCATGGTATTTTTTTCACTGTAATAGCTATTGTTAATTGGACACGGCAGTTAGATTAACAAGAATTTAAGCTTTCTGCCCATATAAGACATGTCTATATCCCAGAAAGTTGGCTGTCGTATACAATGTCCTTCTAGTCACATTAGTGCACGTTAGCAACAACCGTCCCGGTTTAGGGACACCCATCCCGTAAAGGTTAATTTAAAGAATTTGAAATGATTCCTACTTTTACTTTTGATACTTAAGTACATTTACAACCAAATACTTTTACTCAAGTAGTATTTTAATGGGTGACTTTCACTTGAGTTACTCTTGCAACATTAAGAGCAGAAGTAAGGTTCACTCCTGTGTGTGTTCTCTACAGTCAGATCAGTAGCAAGGCTTCTCTCCTTTGTTTACCTTGGTGGCTTTTTAACTGGCCCATTTGAGAGAAACTCTTTCCACAGTCAGAGCAGGAGTAAGGCTTCTCTCCCGTGTGTGTTCTCTGATGAAATTTTAGCTCAGCTGATGTTGTGATGCATTTTATACAGTCAGAGCAGGAGTAAGGCTTCACACCTGTATGTATACGTTCATGTGTTTTTAAGTGGCCCAGTAGAGAGAAACTTGTCCCACAGTCAGAGCAGGAGTAAGGCTTCTCTCCTGTATGCATTCTCTGATGAACTTCTAGATGAGCTGATGTTGTGAAGCATTTTACACAGTCAGAGCAGGAGTAAGGTTTCCCTCCAGTGTGCACTCTCTGATGAACTGCCAAAGCTCCTGGTGTTGTGAATCTCTTCCCACAGTCAGTACAGGAATACGGATTCTCTCCAGTGTGTATTTTTAGGTGTGTTTTTAGCTTTGATAGAAATGGGAAAATCTCCTCACAATGTGAGCAGTGGTGAGACCTCTTAGCTCTGTGATCTTCCTGCTGTTGCTCTCTGGATGTAGAGAATGTCTCAACATGGTCTCCTGTGTGAACAACATCAGAAGAAACAGTCAGTTGGTGTGATATACATGTCAATCAAATGTATATTATGAAGCCCTTTTTATATCAGCAGTTGTCTGCTCTACAAGAAACCCAGCCAAAAATCCCCAAAGAGCAAGCAATGCAAATGTAGAACAACAGTGGCCAGGAACAACTCCCTAGAAAGCAGGAACCTAGGAAGAAACGTAGAGAGGAACCAGGCCCAAAGGGGTGGCCAGTCCTCTTCTGGCTGTACCGGGTAACATACGTATTCATATCAGTAATGCACAATACAAAAGGGGAATTAAAAGGGGTTTTAAAGTATTCTAAAAGTGGGTAAGCGTTGAAAGCTAAAAAGGGGCGTGTCATCCTCTACTCACTATCACAAGGGTTAGAAACTACAGACTCATTTCATATCATCCTCCACTCACTATCACAAGGGTTAGTAACTACAGACTCATTTCACTGGCAGTTTGTCATCTTCACTTCTTTAGTCTACCCTCTGATCACTCCAGATAACCCAGTGAATAAAACAAATGCTGGCAATACTGGTGTCAAAACATGCAAGTGTCAGCAGCATGAAAAAACATCTACCTTCTCATTGAAACAGTTCATCATGAAACAGTTATACTGCAACATTTCATGCACAGTGGGAAGTTGGAATGAATAACACAAACTTAGTTAGATAGAACCTGCTCTTACCATGAGAAACAGATGTCCCAATCTTCTCCTCCTCTTCTTCATCTTTAATGTTGACATTCAGCTCCAGTGTTTGACTGCAGTCTTCCAGCTTCACTGATGCCATCTCTGGATCCTGCAGTACAAACTGGGCTCCACTGTCACAATCAGGACCCAGTGACTGTAGGTTTGGACTCAGTGTGGAAGGAGAGAGGCAGGCTGGGTTTGTCCTCACTGTTGATGTTACCAGCCTCAGACTTAATCTGAGTCAGTCAGTAGTAATAAAGAGAAACGGACACAAAAGTTAGTGCCAGAACTGTCAAGACTTTCTTTATTCTCTAAAAATATGGTTTATATTTAGGTGCAGGAGCTCCACAATACTGTTGAGCTAATATTCTATATGACGAACATGAGCTCAAACAGTAGAAATTTGAGGTGACGGTTCTCAGCTCCGGTGAGCTCCTGTCCAAGTCAAGCACTGATCTCATTTCAATAAATCTGGTAGCTAAGCATTGACAACAAAACATTAATTAATTCACATTAGACAAAGTATACACATTAAATTAGGCTACAGAACTTAAATTCACTTAATCTAAAGTAGATTTCCTGAATTCACATAAATGCATAAATTACTCAAAAACCATTTAGTACAAGGTTGCTGTATGTTTTAGGCAGCACTATGTACTATTTTCCTGAATAACCTTGTCTTCACTGTATTATTCCAATCAAAAACCAATAGTATTTACGTTCACACCACAGTAACATTTATAGATGGACAGAAACAACTGAATGTCTGAATAGTAGTACACATGTAGAAAACTGATAATCATTACATTTAGCTCCAAAACAGTAGCGCAGCTGTAAAATTGTCTCTCTGCTGCACCCTCACTGCCTGCACTGAAGTACGTTGATGCAGACCGAGGGGGAACCGCCATTTTACCAGCTCATGAATTTTACACAAAACTAAAAACGACATGTAAAACGAACCCAGAAATCTCAGATAAATGTATCCTTTATGAAATTACCTTGACGAAATGATATACATCTGTCGTATGATCTAAAATAAGGAGCGGCGACAACGAGGTTCTAGCTCCAGCCTGTTTATTAACCTAACCCTCGCATGTCATACATACATAGGTACGGACACCCCCAAGGGACATCCTACTACATCTTCCCGTCTCCCATGAACAACAACTCAACATGCATAACCACTGAAGCATAACTGAAATGCAATTTGGAAACCAGTATTATTCTCTAACATGCTACTTCACATCCTGAAACAGTATGAAAGCATTAAAATCACACAGTATGAACATTAACTTTGGTACAGTCTCTTTTTGCTGGGTATGGTCCCCAACAGTATGTTTTCTCTTCACGTAACATAGTCTTTCAGCCTAGAGGCTTCACATCCCTTTTTGGGCGTACTTGTGGCTCTGTGAGCATTCTCTCTCCTTCACCCTTTTTTTGTGCATTTTCTGTGGCCTCAGTCTGTGTGGCTGGTAGAACTGGAAGAGCTCTGAGGTGCGTTTTGTTCCTTCGTACCTCTTCTGAGCCTGTGTCCACCACATAGGAGCGTGGGGCATCCGCTTTCCTCAGCACTATATCTGCTGTCTTTGAGTTTGTAATCCACACACGTTGACCTTCGGTCAGCTCTGGCCTCTCCTTAGCAAGGTGTCTCCGATTAAAGTCTCCAGTTTGCGTTTGTTTCAGCCGTTTGTCCCTCTCAGCGAAGGCCTTCCTGTTAGGCCATCGGGGTTTAAGCTGAGCCGGTGAGATAGGCAATGGGGAACACAGCCTCCTGCCCATCAGGAGCTCGGCAGGCGATGGCCCATGGATGCAGTGGTGTAACTCTGTAAGCTAACAGAGCCCTGTATGGATCCTTGTTCTTTTTCAGCAGTCCCTTGACTGTTTTCACAGCTCTCTCTGCCTCACCATTACTCTGTGCGTGGTAGGGGATACTGGTCACGTGTGAAGTCATATTCTGCGGCAAAAGCAGAAAAGGAGCTTGCAGTGAACTGGGGAGCGTTATCTGTAACCAGGACCTCAGCGACCCCTTGCCTGGAAAAAAAATTGACTTAAATCCATTGATAACACCAGCTGATGTGGTTATGGGTGTCTTTGCCATTCCAATGCATCTTGAGTAGTAATCTACCACTAGCAGATAAGTGTCATTTTTCCAATAGAACATATCTGCCCCTACTTTTTGCCATGGCCGTTTTGGCAGCTCCGTTACCATCATTGGCTCCGGATGACAAGGTTGACATTTTGTACAGACCTCACACTGGGCCACCAGCTTGGCAATCTGAGTACTCAGACCAAGCCACCACACTGACTGTTGAGCCCTCAGTCTGCATTTGGTTATCCGCATGTGTCCATCATGCACTCTGTCTAGCATTTCTGGTTGTAGAGTCTCTGGGATAACTATCCGTTGTCCTTTCATGAGGAGGTCTCCATTACAGTGGAAGTCACTTTGGTGTACCCAATAGGGCTTCAGCAAATGAGGCAGTTCCTCCTGCCTGGGCCATCCCCTTTTGCACTATCTGTCGGCAGATGTGGTCTCGTTGTTGCTCCTCTGCAATCTGCTGCAGTTTGGTCTGAGATGCAGGTAGGCTGTCTCTTACTGCATTAATGGACACCTGTACCTCACCCTCTAGACATTGCTCCTCCTCTGATAATGGACGTTTAATTGGGGCCCTGGAGAGTGCATCTGCTGTGATCAGTGCCTTCCCTGGCACATACACCATCTTGTAGGTGAACCTCAGTAATCTGAGGTGGAAGCGTAGAACTCTGGGAGGCAAGTCGTCCAGTGCTTTTGTCCCTAACAGAGCCAACAGCGGTTTGTGGTCAGTCTCTGCTGTAAACTGCAGGCCAATAAGGTATTGGCTGAGCCTTTCACATGCCCATGTGATAGCCAACGCCTCCTTCTCCACTTGAGCATACCTTTGCTCTGTGTCGGATAAGCTTTGGGAGATGTATGCTATTGGACGCCACTCCATGTTGTCCTGCATCTGTGTGAGGACCGCCCCTAGCCCGATGCATCTGCTGATACCTTTGTCTTAGTGTGGGGACGGTACTGGGCCAGCACTCTCTGAGGCCAGGTCTCCTTCGATTTTGTCAAACACTACCTGTTGCATGTGACCCCATGACCAGTCATTCTCTTTGGCTAGTACGTCTCTCAGAGGTTTGGTTGTATCTGAGAACTGTGGGAGGAACTTACCCACATATGTGGCCATGCCTACGAAGGTCCTGACTTCAGCCACATTCTGGGGTCTGGGCATATCTGTGATGGCGCTGATCTTCTCCTGGTCCGGCTCTATTCCAGCTGCACTGATTTTGTGTCCCAAGAACAAGACCTCTGACTGTGCAAAAGTGCATTTTTCATTGAGTGTCAGGCCAGTCTCCTGGAGTCGGGTCAGAACTGCTGTGAGCCTTACATCATGTTCTGCTCTGTCCCTTCCGCACACGAGCACTTATTACTGGGCACGTACAGTTTTTTGTTTGTAGAGAGCAAAGGGCCATCTCTGCTATAGCTATACAGCCTAGTTGGGATAGCTGTCACTGCTGCCCCAGTGTCTAGTTTAAATGACACAACCTCCCCATTGAGTTTAATGTCAGAATGCCAGCCAGCATTGTTTTCCTTTACTTCTCCCAGAAAGATGCTGTCCTGCTGTACCTCCTCTGAGACCTCATGCATTTGCTTTAAATCGACAGACAGCTGAAAAGTGTCCTCTCCTGTGACATCTCCTGCATTCCGCATCCTTTGCTGGGCAATCTTTCCATCTGAGGGAAGGGTATTTCCCACATTTACAACAAACACTTGAACTAGCTACTGGTGCTGTCTGTGATCTGTCTGTTCTGTGTTCCCCTCCGTTTTTTTTAGCTCGGTATGAAAATACATGCATTTCCTCACTCTCTTCGCTCTGCAAGGAGCTGCTGTCGCGCAGTATCGTCTGCTGTCTTTTTACTGTCTCACTCTGCCTAACCTGGTTTACAACTTTGGACAAGGTAAGCTGGGAATCCAACTGTAACTTTTCATAAAGTGATATATTTCTTATTCCCACTACAATCCGATCGCGGATCAGCTCTTCCCTGAGCGCGCCAAACTGACAATGTTCTGCTAGTTTGTCAACAGCTGTGATAAAACTGTTGGTGGTTTCACCCTGCTCCTGTTTGCGCATATTAAACCTAGCTCTCTCAAATATAATGTTGTGTCTCCCTACAAAATGCGTTTCAAAACAGTCTTTAACGGCACTGTAGTTAAATCTCTTCCTCAACGTTGAAGCATTTAATATATCCTCGGCTTCATCACCCATAGAGTAGATCAGTGTATTAACTTGAAATGCCTCATTTTTCACATTTAACCCTGATGCTACCCTGTACCTTTCAAAGCGCCTGATCCATTTCGTCCAGTTTTGAATGTCCATACAAACAACATTCTCCGGGGGACTAATGCGAAATCCGTCAGCACTAGCCACTGGCCTGTCCGTGTTTGCGCCAGAGCCCGTTGAACTTGGAGTCGCAAACCCTGAAATCCCGCCAGCTTCTTCCTCTTGCAACATGTTGCTTAGCAGTAACTTAGTCCTTGCTCGTTAGCTAGCAAAATAATGATATGCGCTGTTTTATCTCCAACACTGCCCTCCCTGCTTTGAAACAGCCTGAATGTATGATTTACTTGGTACGTCCTTCACGTTTATGTGAATTTTAAAACCTCTTCTGACACCATGTAGTATGATCTAAAATAAGGAGCGGCGACACCATGTAGCATGATCTAAAATAAGGACGCACGACGAGGTTCTAGCTCCAGCATGTTTACTAACCTAACCCACGCATGTCATACATAGGTACGGATACCGCCAAGGGACATCCTACTACAACATCCACTCAGACTAACCCACAGTCTAACTATGTGACTTGTAAAAAAGTGATCACGTTCACTCATGCGGTTTGACATAAAAATAACACATAAAACCTTTACCAAACGTGATAATACCTTGACGTATTTGTTACCTAGTATGTTATGACATGTTCTTTCGATATTAGAACGTGCTATTACATACCAGTAGTAATACATTTGAAACGGTCACAGAAGTTGTCGTCTCGACTGCACAATTCTGACGTATCCTTTATTCTGAAGAATGATGCGCGCATGCGCGGAACTTCCTGTTCTCCCCATTACCAGTTTCTAAACCCAGAGACGTAACAACGCGAGACTTCAGAGAACGCCTGTGAAGCAGACCGAGCCGTGGTTTGAGAAGTCAATGAGAGAAGTGAACAATTCTGATACTTTTGCAGCGGCTAATGGGGATCCTAATAAATACCTAAAAGATTCCGTCGTCACACACTTGAAACATGGACATTATTTTATCAATGTCATAACTGCAGTGGTTTATTCACAATACCTCACACTGCGTATCGTACATATCGCAGATTCACATGAGTAGCCAGACACTCTTCACTCTTCCAACGAAACTCCAGATATAACACATTTTATCAGTGCCCTGCTCCGAAAAACACAACGCTCTCTCCTTCTGCTCTTCTGAGACTGAGTGAAATCAAAGCAAAACCAATACTGGTCACTCTGACTGACTACCTTTCCTAATGCCTCCTTTACCATCTTCCTGACCTCAAATTATCTGCCAAAATACACAATTGTTGATGAATCGCGCTCCAAAAGAAACCAATGTTTGTTTACAACTTTTGGTCGGTTTGCTCCATTTTTCGTTGTCTCCGTCTTCCATTCATTCTTACCAACTTTACTCAACTGGGAGCCATAAGACTCGAACAGCACTTCCGCTTCGCCATATTTCCCATATTTCCCTTTACTCCTGAGGTTCTGACCCGTTGCACCCTCGACAACCACTGTGATTATTTGACCCTGCTGGTCATCCATGAACATTTGAACATCTTGGCCATGTTCTGTTATAATCTCCACCCAGCACAGCCAGTCCTCACCCCTCATAGCCTGGTTCCTCTCTAGGTTTCTTCCTACGTTCTGGCCTTTCTAGGGAGTTTTTCCTAGCGACCGTGCTTCTACACCTGCATTGCTTGCTGTTTGGGGTTTTAAGCTGGGTTTCTGTACAACACTTTGAGATATCAGCTGATGTAAGAAGGGCTTTATAAATAACTGGCCCAACACTCTTAACCGCTAGGCTACGTGCCACCAGATCAATTAACTTCAATACAGTTATTCAAATGCATTCATCATCAATGACTAAAATAATGAATCTAGTATTAAAATACAATTTAATAAACACAAGTAGCCTGTTTATCATTAAACAAAAGTTGTTTAGTAATATAAAATAATCCACCCAAACTAATGCTGAAAACTAATCATCACACCATCTTTATCTGATATAAAGTCAGTATACAAAACATTAGGAACACCTTCCTAATATTGAGTTGCAGCCCCCCCCCCCCCCCCCCTTGTCCTCAGAACAGCCTCAATTCATCGTGGATGGACTCTCCAAGGTGTTGAGAGCATTCCACAGGGATGCTGGTCCATGTTGACTCCAATGCTTCCCACAATTGTGTCAAGTTGGCTGGGAGTGGATCTCTACTACGAAAAGGTTGTTCCATCTCCTCCCACAGATGCAGATTGAGATCTGGTGACTCGGCAGGCCACTGCAGTAAGATGAATTCACTGTCATGTTCTTGGAACCATTCCTGGACAAGCCTTGTGGCATAATCCTGCCAAAAAAATCTATTTGCAGATGGATACACTGCTGCCATGAAGGGAGGCACCTGATTGGCAATGATGTTTACAAATCCTGTGGCATTCAAACGTTGCTCCACTTTTAACAAGGAACCCAATGTGTGGCATGAAAACACACTCCACACCATCACACCACCACCACCACCAGCCTGCAATGTTGTACTCGTGGTTTCCTCCATACCCTAGTCCTCCTATCAGTGTGAAACAGCAGGAACAGGGATTCATCAGACCAGGCAATATGTTCCCAATTTTCCAGTGTTTTCATTCCTTAGCCCACTGCAACTGCAGTCTCTTGTTTTCTGCTGAAAGCTAATGGGGATCCATAATAAATACACAACAACTACACTATTAAGGATCATAGCTTTTCACCTGGGTTCAGCTGGTCAGTCTACGTCATGGAAAGAAAGAGCAGGTCTCTATAATGTTTTGTACACTCAGAGTATGTTGTGTCGACCAGCTCATTCCCACAGAAAACTGCAGAGGGAATCAGTGCCACCCAGTCACCCATCAGACTCCATTGTGAGACGCCTCACAGAGGATATTCAACCGTAAGGTAATCTCAATGTCTTTACAGTAGAAACTAACAAAACACACCAATACTGATCAGTGTGCACCTTGTCAGTTAAGTAAAGCGAGGCTAACATTCTATAATGCTCCCTTTCGTCTGCACAGTTCTCTCAGTGAGAAACTATAGGATTACAATGGAGTGTTCTACGCTTACTTCTTTTGATCCAATTCAACGTTGCCAATTATTTAATGACATGAGAATGAAGTGGAGTGTCTAATCTTAGCTGGTCTGAGAGAACTGAAGAGGCTTCTCTCCTTTATGTATACATTGGTGTCTTTTTAAATGGCCCAATCTGTAGAATCTCTTCTCACAGTCAGTGCAGTGATAAGGCTTCTCTCAAGTCTGTATCCGTTGGTGTGTTTTTACTTTGCCCAATTGGGAAAAACTCTTGCCACATTGAGAGCAGAAGTAAGGCTTCTCTCCTGTGTCTTTTCTCTGATAAAAGAACAGCTGAGCTAAAAGGTTAACATATTCTATAGTCAGATCAGTGACAAGGCTCCTCTCTTATGTTTACCTTGGTGTCTTTTAAAATGGCACATTCGAGAGAAACACTTCCCAAGTCAGAGAAGGATTAAGGCTTCTCTCCTGTGTGTGTTCTCTGATGAACTGTTAGCTCAGTTGATGTTTTGAAGCATTTTACACAGTCAGACCAGTAGTAATGCTTGACTTCTGAATGTATACGTTCATGTGTTTTTAAGTGACCCAGTTGAGAGAAACTCTTTCCACAGTCAGAGCAGGGGTAAGGCTTCTCTCCTGTGTGTATATGTTCATGTTGTTTTAAGGTGTCCAGACAAGAGAAACTCGCCCCACAGTCAGAGCAGGAGTAAGGCTTCTCTCCTGTGTGTACACGTTCATGTTTTTTTAAGGTTCCCAGTCGAGAGAATATCGCCCCACAGTCAGAGCAGGAGTAAGGCTTCTCTCCTTTGTGTATACGTTCATGTTGTTTTAAGGTGCCCAGTTGAGAGAAACTCTTTCCACAGTCATAGCAGGAGTAAGGCTTCTCTCCTGTGTGTGTTCTCTGATGATCTTTCAGCTCAGTTGATGTTTTGAAACATTTTACACAGTCAGAGCAGTAGAAAGGCTTCACTTCTGAATGTATACGTTCATGTGTTTTTAAGTGGCCCAGTTGAGAGAAACTCTTTCCACAATCAGAGCAGGAGTAAGGCTTCTCTCCTGTGTGTATATGTTCATGTCGTTTTAAGGTGTCCGGACGAGAGAAACTCGCCCCACAGTCAGAGCAGGAGTAAGGCTTCTCTCCTGTGTGTATACGTTCATGTTTTTTTAAGGTGCCCAGTAGAGAGAAACTCGCCCCACAGTCAGAGCAGGAGTAAGGCTTCTCTCCTGTGTGTATACGTTCATGGATTTTTAAGGTGCCCAGTTGAGAGAAACTCTTTCCACAGTCAGAGCAGGAGTAAGGTTTCTCTCCTGTGTGTGTTCCATGATGAACTTTTAGCGCAGTTGACGTTTTGAAGCATTTTACACAGTCAGAGCAGTAGAAAGGCTTCACTTCTGAATGTATACGTTCATGTGTTTTTAAGTGGCCCAGTTGAGAGAAACTATTTCCACAGTCAGAGCAGGAGTAAGGTTTCTCTCTTGTGTGTATATGTTCATGTTGTTTTAAGGTGTCCGAACGAGAGAAACTCACCCCACAGTCAGAGCAGGAGTAAGGCTTCTCTCCTTTGTGTGTTCTCTGATGAACTTTTAGCTTAGTTGATGTTTTGAAGCATTTCCCACAGTCAGAGCAGGAGTAAGGCTTTTCTCCTGTGTGTATTTTTAGGTGTATTTTTAGCTTTGATAGAAATGGGAAAATCTCCTCACAATGTGGCCAGTGGTGAGACCTCTTCGCTCTGTGATCTTCCTGCTGATGCTCTCTGGATGTAGAGAAAGTCTCAACATGGTCTCCTGTGTGAACAACATCAGAAGAATCAGTCAGTTGGTGTGATATACATGTCAATCAAATGTATTTTATGAAGCCCTTTTTTTATAAGTTGTAACAAAGTGCTTTACAGAAACCCACCTGAAATCCCCAAAGAGCAAGCAATGCAGATGTAGAAGCACAGTGGCCATGAAAAACTCCCTAGAAAACAGAAACCTTGGTAGAAACAGAGAGTAACCAGGCTCAAGGGGATGGCCAGTCCTCTTCTGGCTGTACCGGGTGACATATGTACTCATATCAGTAGGCTGTACAACACCAAAGGGGAATAAAACGAGTCTAAAAGTGGGTAAGCGATTAAAGCTAAAAATAAGCAAAAGTCATAAATTATGAGCCATATCATCCTCCACTCACTATCACAAGGGTTAGTAACTACACAGACTCATTTCATAGAACTTTAAAACACTGTAAGATTGTTTACTTCACTTCTTTAGTCTACTCTCTGAGCACTCCAGATAACCCAGTGAATAAAACAAATGCTGGCAATACTGGTGTCAAACCATGCAAGTGTCAGTAGCATGAAATAACATCTACCTTCTCATTGTAACAACTTTTCATGCACAGTGGGAAGTTGGAATGAATAACAAACTTAGTTAGATAGAACCTGCTCTTACCATGAGAAACAGATGTCCCAATCTTCTCCTCCTCTTCTTCATCTTTAATGTTGACATTCAGCACCAGTGTTTGACTGCAGTCTTCCAGCTTCACTGATGCCATCTCTGGATCCTGCAGTACAAACTGGGCTCCACTGTCACAATCAGGACCCAGTGACTGTAGGTTTGGACTCAGTGTGGAAGGAGAGAGGCAGGCTGGGTTTGTCCTCACTGTTGATGTTACCGGCCTCAGACAATTCTAGTCATCCTGTAGTAACAATGAGAAACAGACACAAAAGTTATTGTCTTGACAGTTCTGGCACTTTCTTTATTCTCTAAAAATATTGTTTATATTTAGGTGCAGCAGCTCCACAATACTGTTGAGCTAATATTCTATAAGAGGAACATGAGCTCAAACAGTAGACATTTGAGGTGCCGGTTCTCAGCTCCAGTGAGCTCCTGTCCAAGTCAAGCACTGATCTCATTTCAATAAATCTGGTAGCTAAGCATTGACAACAAAACATTAATTCCTTCATATTAGACAAAGTACCTGCTTTAAATTAGTCTACACAACATAAGTGCACTTAAACTATAGTAGATTTCCCAAATTCACATAAATGCATAAATGGGAAAAAACATTTAGTACAAGTTTTGTTTGAACCTTGTCTTCACTGTATTATTTCAATCAAAAACCAATTGCATTTCCAGTTCATATGGTGTTGATTGACGGAGATCAAACTGGTTTCATACAAAATAGGCTGACACAGGACAATATAAGGAGAACACTACATGTCATGGACCACATTACTCAGAATAAGACAAGTACAATATTAATCAGTCTAGATGCAGAAAAAGCATTTGATTCAGTGGGATGGGATTACCTACTCCAAGTTATGGAAAGATTTGGTTTCAACAAAGAAGTGATACAGGGCATCAAAACACTGTATTCATGTCCAACCGCTAGAATAAAGATAAATGTACATTTGTCACAAACAATAAAATTAGGGCGAGGAGCAAGACAAGGCTGTAATCTTTCACCCACGCTCTTCTCCCCCTACCTCGACCCATTAGCACAGGACCCAACTTCAGAGGGAATAACAATAAGAGGCAGTGAACATAAGATATGCATGTATGCTGATGACGTTCTGTTATTCCTTAAAGACCCAGGCTGCACCTAGATTGATGGATGTTTTACAAACATTTGGAACATATTCAGGGTATGTGCTTAACGTACACAAGACCCAAGCTCTAGTATATAATTATACCCCAGAGGAAGAGCTGAAGAGTAGGTATAACTTCCACTGGACCTCTTCATCCATTAAATATATTGGATTATATCTACCAAAAGATACTGTTGAGGAAAATATTGAATCAAATACTTCTCAGATACCGGAGCTTCTGAGTTCAAATAGACTTTATTACAGAGAGTAGCAAAGCCGAGCAATTCCATGGAAGAACTGACTCTGCATTCTTAGTGCTTGGCTTTTATACAGTTTTACCCTTACATAACATTGTCACTCCACTTTATGAATCTTGTTGTCTTACTTAGTTTCCATTCTCTTATTGGCTCAGACATTGGGGCATAGATTCTATTTGTGGCGTGACATGCATACTCCTACTGGTGCCTATCACTGATTAGCTAATGTTCCTGTTCAAAGGTCTTCACAAGTTCAGGCTGATGTTGTCTATGTATGATTAACCCATATGCATGTCCAGTAGCCTTCACAAGATCAGATATGGCCCAGACCAGTCACGTCTGTGTTGATCTACCTTGCCTCATCCACACGGATTATGCTTATGTTCTGTTTTTTATATGTCTAATGGTTAACTCGATGTTGATCAGGCTCTGTACATTCACATGGGCTCAGCCTTCATTCTGCTTACACATGTCTAATATTTAACCTTATATCGATTATTCTTTCTGCTTCAAAGAGAACAGTATAGGTACTGAAAAAAAATCACCAGATGACTGGAAAACTGTCCCACAATACACCCAAACTTTATTGCATGAATTATGATCACATCAACAAGAAAATATATGATGACCTAGACAGGTGGAATTCACTTCCCTTAGATCTTAGAAGTAGAATTGAAACAATCAAAATGAACACCCTGCCGAGGTTACGGTATTTGTTCCAATCACTGCCCATAGAAATCCCACCTAAACAGTTTAGGGATAAACGGATATCAAGGTTTATCTGGAACAGTAGGAGACCAACAATTATATATACAACATTACAATTACCAAACAACTGTGGGGGTGTGGCCTTACCAAACCTAAAATATTATTTTGTGTCAGCCCAATTGAACCCTCTGGTGTGTTGGTGCAATTCAGAATCCGAATCCAAATGGAAAGACATTGAGGCTACTTTGACAGAGAGGACAAAATAAGGACATGGTAATAGAAATATACAATAGACAAAATCAGTGGAATGATTTCTCTCTGAAGACATGGTTTAGGGTAGTTAAGCAAAATAATTTAGACAGAGATCAAACTGCTGAGTTGGCCCGCATACGACCCCAGCTTCATCCCTGCAACTCAGGACAGCAGATTTAAACAATGGATGCAGAAAGGCATCACATCATTCAGTACAATTATAAGGAATGGGGACCTAGATAACTTCCAGGACCTAAGTAAAAAAACATGGCTTGGATAAACACGATTTTTACAGATACCTACAAGTTCGACACTATTTCTGAAGGGAGATAAGTGATTGACCCTCGAGCACCTCAAAAATTAATCCAAGTATTCACTAACGCATACAACTTGGGGAGTAACAAGAAAACTATTTCAAATCTCTACTTGGGTATTCACCCTCAAAGAAACATTCTACAAACTATATTAAAAATAAATGGAACTTAACATTGAAATAACTGATGAAACATGGTTGAACATATTAGAGACTCAACAAAACTCCATCTCAAGGTCATGGAGAAAATTCTGTTGGAAGAATGTTATACGTTTCTTCATAATACCTAAACTGAAATCAAAACAGACTGGCTCCCTACAACCTTGTTGGAGAGAATGCTGTCTTGAGGGTGGATCACTCTCATATCTTTTGAACCTGCACCGCAATCGAAACCTACTGGGGAGAAATAAGATCTAAAATTGGGAAAATAATGGGATTTGACATAGAACAAACATTAATTTCTTTGTACTTGGGTGAAATAATACCTGATAACTTACACAATAGAGAAAAGTACCTCTTGAAGGTCCTTCTGGCAGCCAGTAAAAAGGCTATCATTAGGAAATGGCTACAAAAAGACCCTCCCACAGTGACACAATGGATAGTCATTGTAAAATCAGTACACCACATGGAGCGTATGACCTTTGCATTAAGAACACAACAGGAGAGAGGTCAGGAATACTGGGGAAAAATAGGTTTTGTACTTGGAAAAGCTCTAATTCAAAGATGTCAATGTAACTAATATGATGAAGGTATGATGTGCACTGTAACTGCCAGATCTTTTTGTCGTTGTTTTATTTTACTGCATTGGTACTTTCTTTGTGTTCCTCAATAAAAACAAAGTATAAAAAAAAGCTCAGTATGAAGAACTTTCCACCTCAAAGGCTGCAAACAGCTTAACTAGGCTGAAACAGTCCAATGATCAAGGTGGAAAACCTGGTAAATTGCTGGCCTGGCGCATTAAGAAGTTCAATTCAGACTGAGCCATTAATGCAATTCATAATTAACAAGGACAATTATTAATGGATCCTGTAGAAATAAACCAAACATTTGCTTCCTACTACAACACATTTTACAACTCTGAATCTCCTGAGAACTAATCAGGTCTTGATGTTCCCTCTAGTTCAGAAGACACTAAATTGCATCTGGAAAAGGAATTGGATGGTGTTGAAATATCTGATGCTATTTTCAATATGAAGGGAGATAAAGAGGCAGGTCCAGATGGGCTCCCAATAGATATTTAAGGACAAACTTCTAGGTCCACTTCTGGATATGTACAGTGTATTGGGGTATATATATATCAAAAATATTTCAGCAGAGGACTGGGGTATGATATGCTGTAGAGCACAGATACAGACAATAAACACCCTCCTGAGATTGTTGCAATACAATTGGATAATGAGTACATATATCACCCTTGTTAAGCTCCACAAATGTGACCCCAATACCCCAGACCTGTGTGTTAAATGTAACATGCATTTAGGCACCTTGTATCATTGCCTGGAGGAATTTGTTGAGATACAAACGTTTTGGAGCTCAGTACTGTGCTATATCTCTGAGATGACCTCTGCCCCAATACCACTAATCCCTAAACTAGCGGCGCACAATTGGCCCAGTGTAGTCCGGGTTAAGCCGTCATTGTAAACAATTATTTGTTCTTAACCAATTTGCCTAGTTAAATAAAGGTTAAATAAAAAATAAAATAAACACTGCATTAATGTTTTGCCACCCTCCCCCAGATCTGTGCCTTGACATAATCCTTTCATGGAGCTCTACAGAGAATGGTGTCTGAATGTTATTACACATGTAGAAAACTGATAACCGATAAACAGTACTGCAACCATAAAAATTCTCTCTCTCTCTGCTGCACTGAAGTCGTTGACACAGACTGAGTGTGCACCGCCATTTTACCAGTTTGTGAATTAGTCCTTTCATGGAGATCTACGGACAATTCCGTCGACTTCATGGCTTCGTTTTTGCTCTGACATACACTGTCAAACATGGGACCTTATATAGACAGGTGTGTGCCTTTCCAAATCATGTCCAATCAATTGAATTTACCCCAGGTTGACAACAATCAAGTAGTAGAAATATCTCAAGGATGTTCAATGGAAACAGGATGCACCTGAGTCTCATAGCAAAGGGTCTGATTTACATAAGTATTAAGGTTTTTGTTAAAAAAAAATAATAATTTAAATGTGAAAACTTTTCTAAAAACTGCTGTTTGCTTTGACATTATGGGGTATGTGTGTAGATTGATGAGGAACATTTTTTTAATTTAATCCATTTTAGAATAAGGCTGTAATGTAACAAAACGTGGAAAAAGTCAAGTGGTCTAAATCATTTCCGAATGGGAAAGGGGGATACCTTGTCAGTTGTACAACAATGCATTCAACTGAAATGTGTCTTCCACATTTAACCCAACCTATGAATCAGCGAGGTGGGGGGGGGGAGGGGGGGGCTGCCATAATAGACATTCACGTCTTCGGCGCCCCGGGAACAGTGGGTTAACTGCCTTGCTCAGGGGCAGAATTACATATTTTTACCTTGTCAGCTCGGGGATTCAATCCAACAACCTTTCGGTTACTGGCCCAACACTAATGCAAAAGGGGAATAAAACTATTCTAAAAGTATCTCATAAGTCATGAAAATTATGACCTATATCATCCTCCACTCACTATCACAAGGGTTAGAAACTACACAGACTCATATCATATCATCCTCCACTCACTATCACAAGAGTTAGTAACTATACAGACTCATTTCATATCATCCTCCTCTCACTATCACAAGGGTTAGTAACTACACAGACTCATTTCATATCATCCTCCTCTCACTATCACAAGGGTTAGTAACTACACAGACTCATTTCATAGAACTTCAAAACACTGGCAGTTTGTCTACTTCACTTCTTCAGTCTACTCTCTGATCACTCCAGATAACCCAGTGAATAAAACAAATGCTGGCAATGCTGGTGTCAAACCATGCAAGTGTCAGTAGCAGTGATGCACCGATATGACATTTTTTGCCAATACTGATATCCGATATTTTCCTTGACAAAAAAAAAACAGATACCGATACAGAAAAATTTTGCGGCCTTTTATGCATTCTAGTACAGTTAAATAGTTAACACACACACACACACACACCTGTCTAAGGCACAGCATCTCAGTGCAAGAGGCGTCACTACAGTCCCTGGTTCGAATCCAGGCTGTATCACATCAGGCCGTGATTGGGCGGCGCACAACTGGCCCAGCGTCGTCCGGGTTTGCCCGGGTAGGCCATCATTGTAAATAAGAATTTGTTATTAACCGACTTGCCTAGTTAAATAAAGGTTACACACACGCACCAAAAGGTTACTGTTGCCATTTACGTATGTCCCCATTACCAGTGAAACATAATCAAAACATATTTCTTCACTTACTTGCTGTGCTGTTTCCTTGTTCAGTCGTTTCATTCTCAACAAGGATTTCTATGGAACGGCGTTTATGGAAGGCCGTTTGGGTCTTTGCTTGTCAAAAAAGATACAGTAGCACTGTCAATGTTGTACAAAAAGTATGCAAACAAGCAAACACTGGCCACGAACTATGTGTTTACAATACCGCGTTGGTAATAAAGCGTCATTTGTTCTACCGCAACTTCTTGGGTAGCTAGCTTTAGCTTGGTACCTAGCTGGCACCAATACAACCAGCCTGAAAACAATGACCAGTAGAAACTGCAGTCATTTTCATTATTCTTAGCAGTCCTTGTGAGTAAGTATTAGCTAGGTTGCCACTTGTTGTTCGCCTATTGAAATTGCACTTCAGTTCATGAACATAAACAGCTAGCCAGCTACTTAACTCTGTTGCCCAAAGCTTCCATTATAAGCAGCCAGCTAGCTTCATCTGGCTAGTGAGGCTCGACAGGACCGGGTTATGTGTTGTGAAGCTAGCCACAATAAGGATTAGGCACAAAAGTGGAATTTGCGGTTTGTTTTCAAAATAAAAGTTTGCCATTGATAGTGATGCAAATGAATACAAATAGTAGAATTATGCCCTACTTTTACTTTTTTTAATTTCACCTTTATTTAACCAGGTAGACAAGTTGAGAACAAGTTCTCATTTACAATTGCGACCTGGCCGAGATAAAGCAAAGCAGTGTGACACAGACAACAACACAGAGTTACACATGGAGTAAACAATAAACAAGCCAATAACACAATAAACAAGTCAATGATACAGTAGAAAAAAGAAAGTCTATATACAGTGTGTGCAAAAGGCATGAGGAGGTAGGCAATAAATAGGCCATAGGAGCGAATAACTACAATTTAGCAGATTAACACTGGAGTGATAAGTGAGCAGATGATGATGTGCATGTAGAGATACTGGTGTGCAAAAGAGCAGAAAAGTAAATAAAATAAAAACAGTAAGGGGATGAGGTAGGTAGATGGGGTGGGCAATGTACAGATGGGCTATGTACAGCTGCAGCGATCGGTTAGCTGCTCAGATAGCTGATGTTTAAAGTTGGTGAGGGAAATAAAAGTCTCTAACTTCAGCGATTTTTGCAATACGTTCCAGTCACTGGCAGCAGAGAACTGGAAGGAAAGGCGGCCAAATGGGGTGTTGGCTTTGGGGATGACCAGTGAGATATACCTGCTGGAACGTGTGCTACGGGTGAGTGTTGTTATCGTGACCAGTGAACTGAGATAAGGTGGAGCTTTACCAAGCATAGACTTATAGATGACCTGGAGCCAGTGGGTCTGGCGACGAATATGTAGCGAGGGCCAGCCGACTAGAGCATACAGGTCGCAGTGGTGGGTGGTATAAGGTGATTTGGTAACAAAACGGATGGCACTGTGATAGACTGCATCCAGTTTGCTGAGTAGAGTATTGGAAGCTATTTTGTAGATGACATCGCCGAAATCGAGGATTTGAAGGCTAACCGCAAATTCCACTGTTGTGGCTAATCCTTATTGTGGCTAGTATCACATAGATGGGTCCCGACCACCATTAATCAAATAAGAACTGTCTTATAAATTAGGGTTACTTTAGATGACACCTAGTGTAGGTGAAAATTCATGACAATGGTTGATTTTCCAGTATCTAGACTGTTCTCCCAGCAGTATTGAGACAGAAAACATAGGGTTAATTAATAGACATGTGTAAGCAAAATAAAGGCTGAGCTCAGGAGAATGTACAGACTGGGTCAGCATGGAGTTAATCACTACACATGCAAAAACAAGAACGTAAGCGGAAAATGTATGCCGTGCTGTTGTTATAGGCATGAGGAAGTAATTACCTGGTTCTATGACTTGCGTTGAGACATGTGATTGCATATGTATGTCTGTGCCATTATAGGCGTGGGGAGAGCCATTGTGTAGTCCCATGAGTATCATGAGTATCATGGGACAGACACATGCATTTGTGTATGAATCGGTAAACAAGCCAGAATTGAGACAGAAAGATAATGGTGGCAAGAGGTCAAGTGGTGTTAATCATCTACATAGAGGGGAGAGACCATGTGTGTTATCTGAAAGTGTGAACATATAAAGCCTGAGGTTTGTGGCAAGAGAAGTTGGTTCTTCCATGGAATTGCTCGGCTTTGTTACTTTTGTTATAAAGTCTAATTGAATTTACAAGTTCCAGTATCTGTGAAATATTTGATTCAATATTCCACAACACTAGCTATATAGCTAGCTAGCTAACTATATAGCTACCGAAACAAATTATGTCGGTTTGCGATGTTTTTGGGGAAGAACATTGTTTGCATCCATGAGTTAGCTAGCTTTTTTTTATGACCAGCACCATAGGTGCGCGAGACAACTTTACTAGCATCATAGCATACGTATTGATGAATCATTGTGACATACAGTAAGGGAAAAAAGTATTTGATCCCCTGCTGATTTTGTACGTTTGCCCACTGACAAAGAAATGATCAGTCTATAATTTTAATGGTAGGTTTATTTGAACAGTGAGAGACAGAATAACAACAACAAAAATCCAGAAAAACGCATGTCAAAAATGTTATAAATTGATTTGCATTTTAATGAGGGAAATAAGTATTTGACCCCTCTGCAAAACATGACTTAGTACTTGGTGGCAAAACCCTTGTTGGCAATCACAGAGGTCAGACGTTTCTTGTAGTTGGCCACCAGGTTTGCACACATCTCAGGAGGAATTTTGTCCCACTCCTCTTTGCAGATCTTCTCCAAGTCATTAAGGTTTCGAGGCTGACGTTTGACAACTCAAACCTTCAGCTCCCTCCACAGATTTTCTATGGGATTAAGGTCTGGAGACTGGCTAGATTGACAGTTCTTTTGTGTTTCTTCCATTTGCGAATAATCGCACCAACTGTTGTCACCTTCTCACCAAGCTGCTTGGCGATGGTCTTGTAGCCCATTCCAGCCTTGTGTAGGTCTACAATCTTGTCCATGACATCCTTGGAGGGCTCTTTGGTCTTGGCCATGGTGGAGAGTTTGGAATCTGATTGATTGATTGCTTCTGTGGACAGGTGTCTTTTATACAGGTAACAAACTGAGATTAGGAGCACTCCCTTTAAGAGTGTGCTCCTAATCTCAGCTCGTTACCTGTATAAAAGACACCTGGGAGCCAGAAATCTTTCTGATTGAGAGGGGGTCAAATACTTATTTCCCTCATTAAAATGCAAATCAATTTATAACATTTTTGACATGCGTTTTTCTGGATTTTTTTTGTTATTCTGTCTCTCACTGTTCAAATAAACCTACCATTAAAATTATAGACTGATCATTTCTTTGTCAGTGGGCAAACGTACAAAATCAGCAGGGGATCAAATACTTTTTTCTCTCACTGTATGTTAGTGTTTTCTAAGTGGCCATGTTGAGAGAAACTCTTCCAACAGTCAGAGCAGGAGTCAAGCTTCTCTCCTGTGTGTATACGTTGGAATGTTCTTAAATTGCTCTGCTGTGAGAAAATATTCCCACAGTCCGAACAGGAGTAGGGCTTCTCTCCAGTGATGAATTATGAACTGTCAGATCCCTTGATATTTTGCAGCTCTTCCCACAGTCAGAGCAGGGATACAGATTCCCTCCTGTGTGTATTTTTGGCTTTGATAGAATTGGGAAAATCTCCTCAATGCAGGCAGTGGTGAGACCTCTTAGCTCTGGGATCTTCCTGTTGTTGCTCTCTGGATGTAGAGAATGTCTCAGTATGGTCTCCTGTGTGAGCAACATCAGAAGAACAAGTCAGTTGGTGTGATACACATGTCAATCAAATGTATTTTATAAAGCCCTTTTTACATCTGCAGTTGTCACAAAGTGTTCTACAGATACCCTAACTTAACGTATCAGGCGTAGAAGAAACACCACAAGCTTACGGTTTTCAGGCTTTGGCTTCCTCTCTGCCTTTTCCCTGAAAAACGGATGTTTCCAGTGTTCGTTGACTCCGCTGAAGGTGCAGGTACCGAGACTAAAACCCCAAAGAGCAAGCAATGCAGAAGCACAGTGGCTAGTAAAAACTCCCTAGAAGGAAGGAACTTAGGAAGAAACCTTGACAGGAACCAGGCTCCGAGCAGTGGCCGGGCTCTGGCTGGGCCACTCAAGGACATTACGAGATTTGTCCAGAAGCCACTCCTGCGCTGTCTTGGCTGTGTGTTTAGGGTCGTTGTCCTGTTGGAAGGTGAACCTTCACCCCAGTCTGAAGTCCTGAGTGCGCTCTGGAGCAGGTTTTCATCAAGAATCTCTCTTGACATCTACTGTGGGTGCTGGTACTGTTTATATTTAGGTGCAGGAGCTCCACAATACTTTTGAGCTAATACTTAACCTGTAGTAGATAAATGCATAAATGACTCAAAAACCATTTAGTACAAGGTTCCAGTTAGTTTTAGGCAGCACCATGTGCTATTTTCCTTAATGACCTTCCTTGTATTCACTGTATTACTTCAAAAACACAACACAGTAATGCAACCGTAAAATTGTCTCCCTCTGAGGATGAAGTTTTTGATGCAGACCGAGTGGCGCCGCCATTTTACCAGCTTGTGAACATTTCCTTTCATGACGTTCTACGGACAATTCCTTTGACCTCATGGCTTGGTTTTTCCTTTGACATGCACTGTCAAATGTGGGACCTTATATAGACAGGTGTGTGCCTTTCCAAATCATGTCCAATCAATTGAATTTTCCACAGGTGGACTCCAATCAAGTTGTAGAAACATCTCAAGGATAATCAATGGAAACAAGATGCACCTGAGCTCAATTTCGAGTCTCATAGCAAAGGGTCTGAATACTTATGTAAATAAGGTATTTCTGTTTAAATTTGTGTTTTTTTACAAACATTTCTAAAAGCCTGTTTTCTTTGGTATTATGGAGTATTGTGTGTAGATTGCTGAGGAAAACGTTTTATTTAATACATTTTAGAATAAGGCTATAAAGTAACAAAATGTGGAAAAAGTCAAAGGGGTCTAAATATTTTCCAAAGCACTGTAGCTAATTAAGAAAAACGGGATTGTCTTTTTGTCCTCCTTTTTAATGTTACAAATAACAATGAAAATCAACAACTCTGTCTCTGTTGTCATATGTTTCTTTCTAGTAAGCCTTTTCCCATCCTGGAGTCTGAGACCTTGTGGAAATTTGTGGTAGAGAAGAATGTATGGCAATTTAGACACTACATTACCCTACAGTAGTTATCCTGTTGTCCATATTTTATTGTTAGCTGAATTTTATAGCCAGTGATGAGAAACAGATCCTTCCACTGTAAACTAGCTGATAAACTGTATGATTCAGTAACAACAATTTTCAAAGACAAAACCGTTACCTTGTAAAGGTTCATACCCTGCTTGCAATGCAGTGGAAAAGGAAGTTCCTTCAAACTGTGTAATCTGGTTGAAAGGAGTAGCTAGGGAAATTGGCTAATAAAATTAGCATATTAAAGAACGCATTAATTTAGCGTGTGTAAGTGTATATTTAGCAGCTGTAGGCGTTAATTCGACGTGTGCAGGACCGCTTGCAGCTGTTTATTTAGCACATTTGCACATGCTTATTTGACGTGTGAAGGCGTTCATTTGACGTGTGCAGGACCGCTTGCAGCTGTTTATTTAGCACATTTGCACGCGCTTATTTGACGTGTGTAGGCGTTAATTTAGCGGGTGAAGACGTTAATTTAGCGTCTGCACCTGCTTACTTTACACACGCAGCATTAACAATATCGCGTTTTGACCACGTGCTTTAAGACCCAAACGGCGTTCCATACGCAGCAGTCGCAGTGCAAACTGCATTGCTACAGATGCTAGTTCGATGCCAGTGCCGGCCGTGACCAGGAGACCCATGAGGCGACGCACGATTGGCTCAGCGTCGTCTGAGTTAGGGGAGGGTTTAGCCGGCCAGGATGTCCTTGTACCATACAGCGTTTCCTCTGACGTAATTTTTTTGGGGGGTGGATGGGTATAATTTGTATGCATAATAGTAATTTTGGGGTGGATGGGTATAATTTCTATGCATAATGTATAATAGTAATATTTAAAATTACTGTCGGGTAATTTTGTATACATTTATTTAAATTTGCATCGGGCCGCTTCTGGGGGGGATTCTGGTAAGAATCCAGCAGAGCTGGCTCAATTCCGGTAGATAGGAACAGCCTGATGTACTTGGGCCGATACTTGAAAGTCATTAATTTTGATTACGGGCCGAGTCCGACACCCGATTCCGGGCCGATTCAATCAGTTCCGGCCCCCCGGAAGAGGGCCGCTTCTGGGCCTATTCCTCATTGCGAAGTTGCTATATATTGTCAGGAACTGGAACAAGCTGTGTTACACGTCGATCCAGACCACCCCAATGCTGCTCTGGACTCAGGCAGGGCCATGACAATGCCAATTAGAAGAACAGACTTAGGTCCTCTTAGCAATAGAGACTAGTTGGAAGGTGTAAATATGTAATTGTGTGACTTGTATGTTATATTTTCAGCTGACGTATCCAGTAGGTTGAATACATCTGGTGTGTGCTTTTACTAGTTGTCCATCTGAGTTTCTACTCTGTTCGTTCATAACTTAACAATCATTTCATTAAAACCACACTTGGCGCACTTGATATTGCGGACCCAGCAGAGAGTCAGGGACGAGGGGCATCATGAGATATAATAAGCAACTCATTCTCAAACTCTGAGCAGTATGACATTTGATTGATTACGAATTACATGACCCCACCCTGAACTATATTTAAAAAAAATACTAAACCCTCCCCTTGACTGAAATATAAAAAGCATGACCCTCCCTCATTTTCCTCCGGGTAACAATTGTGTAAATTTCACCTCTCCCTAAGCAACTTTTGTTTAATGATATACATACTTTGAAACTACTACATATGTCTTTCACATTGTCTTTTAAAACTAGATGTATTATTTTCGTCCTTGATGATGAAGAATGTATTTGGATAACTGCATGGAACTTGATTGAAAATATTCTACATTCTACTGCTCAGCCTATGGGTTATCTATACAGAAAATGTGTTTGTTTAATTGATAGCATGCTAAATAATTTAAATGTCTATGTATCTACTCAATACATGTCACTACACCTCTACATGCCAATTAGCTAGCCCCCAGTATGTTCTACAATGCATACAAATAGATGTTTTGCAGTATAAAGGACATGTTTTCAAATTTAAATAAATGGGAAATAAAATAAATGTAATAATTTTAAAGTGTTTTCTATGGTGCCAAAGTCCAGGGACAAAATTACTACCACATTTCAAGTATGACCCACTTACTATTGGGGAATGGAACCAGAGAGGAAGCTTGCGTTACCCTTTCCATGCCCCATTGTTCAGAGTGGAAGAGCTGTGAACTCACCTGTGATGGTCCACATCTACTACAACCTTTCCTATTGTGTTAGTAACCAACACAGCATTTTAGGAAGCCATTGTTCAAAATGTTTTCATACGTAAGATTACAATGGGAGGGGGTGTGGCATGCACAGGGGAAGAAGTTGATCTCAGACTTCTATTTAGAACTGGGATCCTATTCAGAGTTGACAGATTAACAGTGAGGACAAACCCAGCCTGCCTCTCTCCTTCCACACTGAGTAGAAACCTACAGTCACTGGGTCCTGATTGTGACAGTGGAGCCCAGTTTGCACTGCAGGATCTAGAGATGGCATCAGTGAAACTGGAAGACTGCAGTCAAACACTGGAGCTGAATGTCAACATTAAAGATGAGGAAGAGGAGAAGATTAGGAACTCTGTTAATCATGGTAAGAGCAGGTTATATCTATAAATTATTTAAAAATGTAGACCTCCATAAATTATGACCCAGTCTATTGTTAGGTTGAATTCTGTAATTCTGACATCCAATTATCTTCAAAGCTTTTGATTGAGGAAAATGTGGAATTGGAATTTGGGTTACCTTGTGAATTGACTGGAATTGAAATGGAATTGACCCTGACAGTTGCTAACCCTTTTGATAGTGAGCGGGGGATGAGGGAAGTTGGTTTTGAAGTTTCTGTCCTATATCTGAGAGATTAAGAAAGATCAGTAAAACATATATATATTTACCCGTATTTAACCCATTTTTTCAATATATACTTCTCAAAAAAAATGTTTTTTACTTGTACCTGCTACCTTCAGACACTTGTGGGCGTCCTAAAGCAAAATGTACTTGTTCGTGAGTCTCACCTTGTAGACTACAGACAGAAGTTGGTGTCTCCTGGTCTGACAAACAACACCACAGCTCTGCCACCTTCCACTGCAGATGCAAAGGCTGACATCAGCGGATGTGGTGGATTGAGACACAGCACATGCAAAAATACATCTCTAGCTTAAACATTAGGCTTTTGATGGGGATTTTTATTATTAAGCTAATTTGATTTCGGCAGGGGTGCGGACATTGACTCTTGGGTTTTTAAAAGCACACCAGCGTATACATAAAGAAGAGATGCTGGTAACACTTCTTTTCATGGGGTCCTTATTACAGACTCTAATTAATAAATGCCAGCAATATACCCACCTGCATCCCACTGCTAGCTAGCCTCTGAAGCTAAGCAGGGTTGGTCCTGGTTGGTCTCTGGATGGGAGAACAGATGCTGCTGGAAGTGGTGTTGGAGGGCCAGCAGGAGGCAGTCTTTCCTCTGGTCTAAAATAAAATCACAATGCCCCAGGACAGTGATTGGAGACATTGCCCTGTGTGCCATCTTTTGGATGGGACCTTAAACGGGTGCCCTGACTCTCTGCGGTCACTATATTTCCCATGCCACTTTTCATAAGAGTAGGGGTGTTAACCCCAGTGTCCTGGCTAAATTCCCAATCTGGCCCTCATACCATCATGGCCACCTAATCATCCCTAGCTTCCAATTGGCTCATTCATCCCCCCTCCTCTCCACTGTAACTATTCCCCAGGTTGTTGCTGTAAATGAGAATGTGTTCTCAGTCAATTTACCTGGTAATATAAGGGTAACATTTTTTTTAAATATAAATAATTACTTATACCATCTGGGTTAACTTGGTTGAGCTCACGAAAACAGATCTAATACGAGTCTCATCCCAGATGAGGATTAAGACACTTTCAAAGCACATGTAATGTTTGCCTAAATACAATGTCATTTCTAGTTCGTACACAGGATTTAGCTTGTTAAAGTGAAGTGTATCTTTAGGGGTAATTAATGTGTACCTATACAGTACATTACCCACCCTGACAACCTGGCCCTCAATTTAAAGCTTGTGGAAATGACATCCAAGTGGGAGAACAAATACACTAGTACCACACAGAGTATATTTAATATCTGCACAAGTACAATGTAATTACTAGGTGTTACACAGGATTTGACCAGTTATAATGAAGTCTATCTTGTGGGGTACTACTTGTAATTACAGTGAACCAATAGCCACTGGTGGAAAAAGTACCCAGTTGTCATACTTCAGTAAAAGTAAAGATACCTTAATAGTAAAAGTGAAAGTCACACAGTAAAATACTTGAGTAAAAGTCAAAGTATAAGTTTAAAATATACTTAAGTATCAAAAGTAAAAAATATAAATAATTTTTACAAACAATATATGGTTCTTGGAGTCAATCAATTGAAAGTGACTACAATTAGAAATGATTTAAAACTGTGCCAGTAAAGATGTAAAAGTAATCTGCTCTTATGGTTCTATTTACATTTTTTCAGACACTTCAATCCGACAGTCTTGTTAATGTTTGACGTCAGGCCAAACGTCTTCAGCCACTGTAGGATGGAGAAGCATTTGGTTGGCATTTGACTGCAGTGTCTGTACCAGGAAAGGACGTTAAAAGTCAGGTCCCCATAATATCAAAGCTTCTTACCATCTCCACTGCAGCCCAGTCAATATCGATTTTTAAAAACTGGAACAATAGATGTCGTGTAGCACATAGAAGCAAAAATGGCACTGGACCAACTCCAGTTTGCCCCAACAAATGTCAATTATACATTTTTACATACGTTAGAGTGCATTTTCTTTTATAGGTCTGCTTTCAACACCATCCTGACCCACAAACTGGTTAGCAGACTCAGGGCTCTGGGTGTAAACCCTGTAATAACAAATTCGATTTTTTACATTATCACAAATGTGTATCCCCAGAATGGACCCGACACCTAAACATGCTGACGTCACTGCCATGGTACACCTGGTCACCAGTGATCATGAGTACATGAAGGAGCTCTGGGACCTGACGTAATGGTGATAGGACAACAGTCTCAGCGTAAGCAAAACAAAGTAGATGGTGGTACTTGACCATTCTCCCATCTACTGTACATTGACATGGAGATGATCAGCAGCTTCAAGTTCCTGGGCACCCTGATATCCTTTTCTGCCCACAGTCACTTCACTCAAAAAGTCCCACTAGTGCTTCCACTACCCTCATCAACTTGCTGCACCACGACCAATGTACCAACTACAGTGTCTGTTTCTATTGACATAACACATGTAAATGAAATGTCCATATTTACTGGAAGATGTATTTATTGTAACAGTCCCTTGACATCCATGACTTAACTACTTTGCATAATGCTCAGGTTACCCACTAAGAAATCATACATTTATTAAAGCTGCATTATGTATTACTGTGTCCAATTGATTCTGGTTGGTTGTAATGTTTTTGAAAACTTTCACTACACAACTTTTTTTTGCTGATGGACAATCCTGTCGGAAACTTTCATAATATCAATCCTTTTGGGACACATCACCAATTAACATTGGCTGCAGTATCCCAAAATTACTAGGTAGTCATGCAATAAACATTTTGGATAATTCCCTTTAAATCAAATTGTATTTGTCACATGCGCCGAATACAACAGGTGTAGACCTTACAGCGAAATGCTTACAAGCCCTTAACCAACAATGAGGTTAAACATTTTTTTTTTTAACTACGAAAAACAAATGAAAGTAACAAATAAAGAGCAGCAGTAAAATAACAATAGCGAGGCTATATACAGGGGATACCGGTACAGAGAATGTGCGGGGCACGGGTTAGTTCAGTAAATATATACATGTAGGTGGAGATATTAAAGTGACTATGCATAGATAGAGTAGCAGCAAATAGTCTGGGTAGCCATTTGATTAGATGTTCAGTAGTCTTATGGCTTGGGGGTAGAATCTGTTTAGAAGCCTCTTGGACCTAGACTTGGCGCTCCAGTACCGCTTACCGTGCGGTAGCAGAGAGAACTGTAGCTGTGGCTCCACTGGCAATCCCAGCCTAGGAATGCTGAAGCCCCTGAAGTGAAAATGAAAACCTTCTCCATGGTTAAAGGGTATGTGTTCCCCCCCCTGAAAAAGGGAAGGGGACATTAAAGTCCATAAGTAACACTTATTTGAGAACACAATACTCTAAGTGAAAATAGTTTGGGATTTAATTGATCTATTACGTTCTTAGGGGGCCCATGGAAGAATAAGGCTATAACATGCTGTCCCACAGTTGTGAGAGTGATTAGGTGATATATTTTACTGATGTGGGCCGTGTTACTTCAATGATCATGGTTTTGCATCTAACCTTCCACATCTAGCAGCCAGTCCCTCCAGAAACATATGACTCTTCTCTATTGCTCTTTAATTGGTACCAGGTGGGGAGCGCTCTGCTTTGAAGAGAGAAGCTATGTCTTTGGCCAAAAGAGGTTTCTCAGTGTAGATGAAAACCTCTGAAGAGGCTTGAGTGTCTATTCATGTAAGGCAGGAGACCAAGACACTCTAGACCCTCTTTGAATCTATAAAGTAAAAAATGTCAATGAATTTGCCCTGAAGAATTTAACTAAACTTGAGGTTCCATAGATATATGGAAACTCACTGCTCAAGAGCATCCCGTATCCTGCTTTCTAAGTAGAACTTTGTCCCTCTCCAATGTACGAATGTATCACACTGAACCCAACATGACCGCTTCCTGTGCCTCGTCAAGTTTGTGCGAGCTGGATCTTAGATTGTCCCAAAACACTGTTTATTGAACTAATTAGCAAAACAAACTGATTATCACTACCCTTAAAAAAGATTGACTGCCAACAAAAGGAAACTAAATCCATGTGGAAAAGTATTCAACTACAGCGCTAATATTTTTTCAAATTAACAGTAACATAACATCCATCACAGTATAAAGTTAGTTACCTTCTCCAATTTCTCTCTGAAGTCATATTCTGCAATTTCTTTCAGTTCTGGCACAGGAGGTTGTCACGTCCTGACCAGTAAAAGGGGTCATTTGTCATTGTAGTATGGTCAGGGCGTGGCAGGGGGTGTTGTTTTGGTGTGTTTTGGGGTTGGTTTGTTTCATGGGGATTTGTTCTAGTTTTCATTTTCTATGTTCATTTTCTATGTGTGGCCGAGTATGGTTTCCAATCAGAGGCAGGTGTCTTTTGTTGTCTCTGATTGGAAGCCATACTTAGGCAGCCTGTTTTTTCCTTTGGGTTTGTGGGTGGTTGTTTTTCGTATAGTCAATGTTACCTTACGGAACTGTCGTGTGTCATTTTGGGCACAGGAATAGGTGCTGCCACAAGTGTAGCCACGTTTGTAGAAGTAGTCTGTAAAAGGTCATTTAAAGGCTTATACATTTCAAAAACATGGAAAAAGCAATAAAGCTGTCAAACATGAGGTGATTGAGTTCTGAAAATGATTTACAGAAGAAAAAGAATGTAGCCGCATGCATCACTCACTATAGAATGTAATCAATGTGTAGGTCAAGAAGACATTTTAAGGATGCATGTAGCTCTATTTTTTAAATAATATTTTCAATATGTATTACATTCAACAAGCAGACAGCGTTGTTTTCTCCTCCATGGTCCGTCCTAACTCTGGAGGAAACGCCATATCTGGAGACAGCATTCATGAAGCAATCCATTACAGTACTGCTGCGATTGTTGCTGGAAGCACTGAGAAACAACAAGACGGCTGTACCCATCAATGCCACCATGTATTACTATCCTCCACCAAAATCAGAAAACACAGCACTGGTTGATACAAAAGCTGAATACATTAAATATACAAACATCACCATCCTCCTTTATCACTTAGATTCTGCCCTCTAAAGGCTACGACAAGGGTTTGTTCTAGACTGTTTCCTGCAGCAGAAGATGTGGGATTACAATATCTACTTCAATTGGAAAAATAACTGTTTTAAATCTTGATCAGTCAAGAGGACAGACTCTCCTGTTATTCACACTTAGGCACAAATACTTTGTTCCAACCGTTTTTGCCTCAGTATGTACTTAAATAAAATAAAAATATAAGCATGTTTGTTAATTTCATGATGCAGATATTCTATCAATCACAGAAGTAGCAGAAACACAATAAAACAATTATTATCCACATGAGTGACATATTGGCCATTGCTTGCTAAACTGAACTGTTAGTTGTTGATGAACAATTTGAGATGTACAACTTCTCACCAGTGATATAGATAATTGTATCTATCACAAAGATACAAACCTTATCAGTTTGTGGTTTCCATCAAGGTGCCATAATGAGTTTGGTCCAGCAACACGGTATGACCTATGCAGCCTCTGCGACATGGTTCTGAGGGCAGCCGCCTGCGGGTTAACACAAATCATGCTGTCCCTCACTCTGCGTCTCTGCACCCGGATTCCCAATGCCCTTAATTGTGCTCAAACAGCCTCTGGTCCAAGTTTGTCATTCCCAGCCACCAAGTTCTTAATCTTTTCATCCAGAGCCAAGTCTGACATCTCAGAATATAATGGTGCATGTGACAGATTGAAGTGTCTGGGAAAAAAATGTGTAACAATGGACAGGGATGAGGTAATGTATATCATCATAGTCATTTTAAAGTCCTGTCTTGATTGTAGTCATTCTAAATTGTTTGATTGGTAAGAAACTGGAAACCATGCATCTAAAGTCTGTAGTTTATAGCATTATGCCCAAGAACAACTGATCTTAGACGACGTTTGACTGTTGATCAGGACACGTAGAATATCTGCCATCTGAGACACACTGAAAGCACAGGACATCAGAAACCTCAGTTGCTCTTGAGTGATGGCATAACAAGGTGCACGTCTAGCTCCTCTCCATGTCCGAGGAGCCCGGTAACCGGAACTGGCTGTAACAATAATACACCGTGTTTAGGATACTTAATGTATTGTCAAATCCATTAAAAGTATTATCACGTTTGGTAAAGATTTGATGTGTTATTTTTGTGTCAAACCGGGTGAAGAACGTGGTGACGTTAAACTATTTTACAAGTCACGTAGCTAGATACTTTGGGTTTGTCTTAGTGATGTACATATTCTGCTCAGGTTAATTTTCATAAACAATACATTTATTTGAGATTTCTGAGCTGCATGTTATAGGTTTTGTGTAAAATTCACACGCTGGTAATATGGCGGCGCCGGCTCGGACTGGGTCAACGGCAGTGTGGGTGCAGGCAATTTTACGGTCGCACTACAGTTTTGAAGCTGAATGTAATGATTGTCAGTTATTTCTACATGTGTACTAATATTCAGACACATTCAGTTGTTTCTATCTTTATCTATCTTTATCTATATCTATCTATAACTATGGTGTCAACGGCAATACTACTGGTTTTTGATTGAAACAATGAAGACGCAGTTCTTAAGGAAAATAGTACATACTGCTGCCTGAAACAAGCTAACCTTGTAATTAATGTTTTTTTGAGTCATTTTATGTGAATTTAGGAAATCTATATATTAAGTGATCTTACGTTGTGTGTCCTTTGTGTATAATGTTTTGTTGTCAATGCTTACCTACCTGATCTATTGAAATGAGATCAGTGCTTGACTTGGACAAGAGCTCACCTCAAATTTCTATTGTTTGAGCACATGTTCCTGTTATAGAATATTAGCTCAACAGTATTGTGGATCTCCTGAACCTAAATACAAACAATATTTTTAGAGAATAAAGAAAGTGCCAGAACTGTCAAGAATAACTTTTGTGTCCGTGTCTCTTTATTACTCCTGGCCGACTCAGAGTGGACAGACCGAGCCCGCCTCTCTCCTTCCACACTGAGTCCAAACCTACAGTCACTGGGTCCTGACTGTGACAGGGGAGCCCAGTTTGCACTGCAGGATCCAGATATGCCTTCCCACTTCACTGATGCCTGCAGTCAAACACTGGAGCTGAATGTCAACATTAAAGATGAAGAAGAGGAGGAGAAGATTGGGACATCTGTTAATCATGGTAAGAGCATGTTCTATCTAAGTTTGTTGTTCGTTCCAACTTCCCACTGTGTATGAGAAGTTGTAGAACTGTTTCAACAAGAAGGTAGATGTTATTTCATGCTACTGAGACCTGCATGGTTTGACACCAGTAATGCCAGCATTTGTTTTATTCACTGGGCTATCTGGAGTGATCAGAGAGTAGACTAAAGAAGTGAAGTAGACAAACTGCCAGTGTTTTAAAGTTCTATGAAATGAGTCTGTGTAGTTACTAACCCTTGTGATAGTGAGTGGAGGATGATATAACTCACAATTTTCATGACATGAGAGTTTTTTATTTATTCCCCTTTCGTATTGCACAGCCTACTTGTCGTTATGCTCCTGAGCAAGGCAGTTAACCCACTGTTCCCCGGGCGCTGAAGACATGGATGTTTATTATGGCAGCCCCCCCGCATTCTCTGATTCAGAGGGGTTAGGTTAAATGTGGAAGACACATTTTCAGTTGAATGCATTCATTTGTACAACTGACCAGGTATCCCCCTTTCCCATTCGGAAAGTATTTAGACCCCTTGACTTTTTCCATGTTTTGTTACTTTACAGCCTTATTCTAAAATGGATTAAATAAATGTTCCTCATCAATCTACACACATACCCCATAATGTCAAAGCAAAAACAGGTTTTTAGAAATGTTTTCACATTTATTAAAAATTAAAAACAGAAATACTGTATTCAGACCCTTTGCTATGAAACTCGACATTGAGCTCAGGTGCATCCTGATTCCATTGATCATCCTTGAGATGTTTCTACAACTTGGATGTTGTCAACCCTTGGTAAATTCAATTGATTGGACATGATTTGGAAAGGCACACACCTGTCTAGATAAGGTCCCACATTTGACAGTGCATGTCAGAGCAAAAACCAAGCCATGAGGTCGAAGGAATTGTCCGTAGAACATGGTGGTGGTAGCATCATGCTGTGGGGATGTTTTTCAGCAGCAGGGACTGGGAGACTAGTCAGGATCGATGGAAAGATGAATGGAGCAAAGTACAGAGAGATCCTTGATGAAAACCTGCTCAGGACCTCAGACTGGGGTGAAAGTTCACCTTCCAACAGGACAACTACCCTAAGCACACAGCCAAGACAACGCAGGAGTGGCTTCGGGACAAGTCTCTGAATGTCCTTGAGAGACCAGAAAATAGCTTTGCAGCGACGCTCCACATCCAAGCTGACAGAGCTTGAGAGGATCTGCAGAGAGGAATGGAAGAAACTCCCCAAATACAGGTGTTGTGTCTTTGGCATCATTATAAGTGAAAACTGTTATTTTATCAAATCAATTCTCGAATTATTATTACGTGATTAAACTAATCATGTAAATGTAATTAACTAGGAAGTCGGGGCACCACGGAAAATCTTCAGATTAAAGTTATAATTTTTCTAATAGAACTCTTCAGATATTTTAATATCGAATCAATTAGTCTTCTATTAATGAATTATTCTTTACCTCACGTCAGTCTCATTCCAAATGTCGTAAATTGTTGGTTGTCTGCACGAACCCAGCCTTTACTATAAATCATCCATACACTAATTGGCTTAATAATTTATTTATTAACTAACTAAATAATCACAGAAATGCATAAACAAACAGTAGATATTGGTTACAATAATATGGAAGATTCCCTAGTGTGCTAAGATGATATGACTGCTTGGTGGACAAAGGGAAGTGGGTGTGGACTGAGAGAGGTTAAAACAAAAGGGATCACTTCACACAGTTGATAATTATATTAATTGAAATGCTAATCCTTTGCACATGAACGCTCACTCATTCGGGAATAATTGCAATCAATATATATATTTACGCCCATGTGTCATGATCTTCTCTGTTGGAATCCGGTCCGTCTGCTGGAGAGTTCATCCGAGTCTCTTTCTGTTTCCCTGAAGATCAGTCTTTTGTGGTTAGAATAGATACTTCAGAGTACCATTCAGAAATGTTCTCATAGAATAGATGTTTTGGTGGTTTTCGGTATTCGCGTCCCAGTTTGACATAATTTCTAGCTACAGACTAGTAATTAGTATCTAAGATTTGCTCTTATTTTGTAGGGATCGATAGTCTCAAAGTTGAACCATTTCCACCCGTGTAGCCAATGCTCCACGTGGTATGGTTAGGAATTCAATAACTATTCGCAATCATAGCTCACGCTGTGGGTTTGCTTAATCTAAATAGGATTTTCTTAGGAGGGGCTTTTATTCGTAACAGTGGAAGAGGCGGTTCTATGATGCCTGATCATGTCTGTGCTCACAGGGGCAGGCCAGTGACTTAGTTAAACTTTAAAGGGAATATGTCATAGGGACCTGATTAGAACAGAAAAGCAGGTTGATTTAGTTTTAATTTACATTTTGTTATTGATAGTTTGTGTTATATATTTTTTTTACTGTCACTGAACAAACATATATAACGCAACATGTAAAGTGTTGTTCCCATGTTTCATGAGGTGAAATAAAAGATCCCAGAAATGTTCCAGACATAAGCTTATTTCTCTAAAATTTTGTGCACAAATTTGTTTACATCCCTGTTAGTGAGCATTTC
The DNA here is from genome assembly GCF_965601325.2 of Salmo salar. NCBI lineage: Eukaryota > Metazoa > Chordata > Actinopteri > Salmoniformes > Salmonidae > Salmo > Salmo salar. The sequence goes on along the minus strand of NC_138307.1, from coordinate 30,314,848 downwards.
TCCTTTGCCAAGATAATCCATCCACCTGACAGGTGTTTCATATCAAGAAGCTGATTAACTAGAATGATCATCATTACACAGGTGCACCTTGTAGTTGAGTAGATTGTTAGATTCTGGGTGAACCTTGGAACATTGTTTCACCCAGAATCCTCATCAGGATAGTGTCCAACGTGATCGAGACTGGTTTTTACATCAGAAGTTAATGGTTATCTGTAGGAGTCAGATGGCTTTGGAATGTGTAGGGGAGACAGGTGGAGATCTTAGAAACTAACAATGCCACTGAGGGAGAAAATGTAAACGTTATACATCACGTTATACATGTCAGGATATGTTATTGTTAGCCATCAGGGATCCTCTGGGAGGAGAAGAGACACATTCTGGTATCAATAACCATGACCGCCTTGAGTTGGGGAGGAGTGAGCACTTTGGGGAAGAGATCAGGTTAGATGAGGTGTGGAACAACAGACATAACTAAGGTTCTGTCTAGCAACAGGGATGCATTGGCTGTTCAGTTGTGGAGCAGGAGACTCAGCCTAGGAGAAAGGGTTAAATATCAGTGTTTGTGTGAAATGTCGTTTGTCTGAATGCAGCTGTATCGACCCTTTGAGAAGAATTAAACTTGGTTTAAGCTTCTCTAGCGACCTTGAGTTATTTACTCTGAAAATCAAACCTAACAAGATGCTTGGCAGCAACTAATGGGGATCCCTAATAAATACCAAAATGCCACTCTAAAATGTGCTGTTTTGTGACACAATGCCACAGGTGTCTCAAGTTTTGTGGGAGTATACAATTGGCTAGCTGACTGCAGGAATTTCCAGCAGAGCTGTTGCCAGAGAATTTAATGTTAATTTCTCTACCGTAAGCCACCTCCAACAATGTTTTAGATAATTTGGCAGTATGGCCAACCAGCCTCACTAGTGCAGACCACTGTGTATGGCATTGTGTGTGGTTTGCTGATGTCAGTGTTGTGAACAGAGTGCTCCATGGTGGTATCAGGGTTATGGTATGGGCAGGCATAAGCTACAGACAACGAACACAATTGCATTTTATCTATGGCAATATGAATGCACAGAGATCCCCATGACAAGAACCTGAGGACCGTTGTCCTGCCATTCATCCGCTGCCATCACCTCATGTTTCAGCATGACAATACACAGCCCCATATCTCAAGGATCTGTACACAATTGAAAATGTCCCAATTCTTCCATGCCTGCATACTCACCATACATGTCACCCTTTGAGCATGTTTGGGATGGTCTGGATCGACACGTACAACCGCTTGTTCCTCGCCAATCGCTTCCCGCACCTGCCCGCCCGTCCAGCATCACTACTCTGGACAGTTCTGACTTAGAATATGTGGACAACTACAAATACCTAGGTGTCTGGTTAGACTGTAAACTCTCCTTCCAGACTCACATTAAACATCTCCAATCCAAAATTAAATCTAGAATCGGCTTCCTATTTCGCAACATGCATCCTTCACTCATGCTGCCAAACATACCCTCGTAAAACTGACCATCCTACCAATCCTCGACTTCGGCGATGTCATTTACAAAATAGCCTCCAACACTCTATGCAACAAATTGGATGCAGTGCCATCCGTTTTGTCACCAAAGCCCCATATACTACCCACCACTGCGACTTGTATGATCTCGTTGTCTGGCCCTCGCTTCATACTCGTCGCCAAACCCACTGGCTCCAGGTCATCTATAAGTCTCTGCTAGGTAAAGCCCGGCCTTATCTCAGCTCACTGGTCACCATAGCAGCACCCACCCATAGCACGCGCTCCAGCAGGGATATCTCACTGGTCACCCCTAAAGCCAATTCTTCCTTTGGCTCCTCTCCTTCCAGTTCTCTGCTGCCGATGACTGGAACAAACTGCAAAAATGTCTGAAGCTGGAGACTCTTACCTCCCTCACTAGCTTTAAGCACCAGCTGTCAGAGCAGCTCACAGATCACTGCACCTGTACATAGCTCATCTGTAAATAGCCCATCCAATCTACCTCATCCCCATAATGTATTTATTTATTTATTTATCTTGCTCCTTTGCACCCCAGTGTCTCAACTTGTGCATTCATCTTCTGCACATCCTACCATTCCAGTGTTTAATTGCTATATTGTAATTACTTTGCCACCATGGCCTATTTATTGCCTTACCTCTCTTATCCTACCTCATTTGCACATGCTGTATATAGATTTTCTACTGTATTATTGATTGTATGTTTGTTTATTCCATGTGTAACTCTGTGTTGTTGTATGTGTCAAACTGCTTTGCCTTATCTTGGCCAGGTCGCAGTTGTAAATGAGAACTTGTTCTCAACTAGCCTACCTGGTTAAATAAAGGTGAAATAAAAAAATATATATATATATTTTTTAACTAGGCCAGTCAGTTAAGAAAAAAATTCTTATTTACAATGACGGCCCAGTCGACGCTGGGCCAATTGTGCGCTGCCCAATGGGACTCCCAATCATGGCCGTATGTGATGCAGCCTGGATTCGAACCAGGGACTGTTGTGACGCCTCTTGCACTGAGATGCAGTGCCTTAGACCGCTGCGTCCATGTGTGTGTGAACTATTTAACTGTACTAGAATGCTTAAAATGCGGCATTTTTTTTTTTTTACATCGGTTATCTGGTATTGGGTTTTTTTGGCAAGGAAAATATCGGATATCAGTATGGGCAGAAATGTTATATCGGTGCATCACTATTTAATAGGCCTACCTGTTCTATTAAATATATGGTTGATGTGAAATGTTTTGGAAAATGAAACCTCTTGAAACTGCTTTTTATCTATCTGAATATCTTCTTCACTCTATCTGGAAAGAATATCAAATAGTGGCTGAGACCAAACTATTTAAGAATATAAATATTTTTATCGGTTTCTCCAAATACCTGAGGGGAAATGTCATTACCACCATGTCATAGAATTAGCTATTTTAGTTGAAAAGGAAATTACAGAAATTGTGCCTAAGGTGTTTTATATAACATTTCACATACAATTCTTTTTTATTTTTTTTACTATTTGGAAGTTTTCTTAATTATATGTATTCATCATTGTCATGTCTAAATGTCCATATATGCCTTTATTATACTCAGAAACATGTATTTACCACATCAAAATCTTAATTTATAAAGTAATGTAAAATATTATATTAAGAACAAGTATATAAGGTTCACATATGGGAAAAATAATTTATATCAGTTGTAATTTAATAACCTTTTCCACAGAAATATGTACCGTGATGGTAATGACTTAGCGTTGTGGTAATGACAGAGTGTGGTGGAAATGACATTTCATATAAAACAACTGATGAAAAATACCATTAAACATTTTACTGTCAGAGTAGTACATGTTTAGTTTGATTGAAGATATAGAACAGACCATTCGTTCCAATTCATCCCAAAGGTGTTCGATGGGGTAAGGGTCAGGGCTCTGTGCGGGCCGGTCAAGTTCTTCCACACCGATCTCAACTAACCATTTCTGGAAACAGGAAAGGGCCTTCCACAAAACTTTTGCCACAAAGTTGTAAGAACATAATCATCTACAATGTCATTGTATGCTGTAGTGTTAGGATTTCCCTTCACTGGAACTAAGGGGCCTAGCCCGAACCATGAAAAAACAGCCCCAGACCATTATTCCTCCTCCACCAAAATGTACAGTTGGCACTCTGCATTGGGGCAGGTAGCATTGTCTGGCATCTTCCAAACCCAGATTTGTCCGTCGGACTGTAGATGATGAACCCGTGATTCATCACTCCAGAGAACACATTTCCACTGCTCCACAGTCCAATGGCTAGCTTTACACCACTCCAGCTGACGATTGGCAATTGCGCATGATGATGCCAAGAGTGTACAAAGCTGTCATCAAGGCAAAGTGTGGCTACTTTGAAGAATATAAAATATTTTTTTTAAAGTTAAAATCTAACACTTTTTGGGTTACTACATGATTCCATGTGTGTTATTTCATAGTGTTGGTGTCTTAACTATTATTCTGCAATGTAGAAAATAGTACAAATAAAGTAAAACCCTTGAATGAGTAGGTGTGTCCAAACTTTTGACTGGTACTGTATGTGTATAAAACAATATAATTCAGCACACAATAACAAAATAAACATTTAATAAAAGCAATCCCATTCAACTACATAGAGGTCCTCAATCAATAATGTAAACTGCCTGAGTGGCACCAGCACATCTAGCTGCAGTGAACTCTGCAGATTGTTCCACAAATTAGGGGCAAAAAAACGAAACGCAGATTTTCCCAAATATGTGGAGACTGAAGGGGTCGCTAGTGTTATCCATTCTTGAGAACGGGTTTGGTAACTTATGATTCTTAACTTAATTAATGAAGTTACATTTGAAGGGAGTTTCTGTAAAATTGCTTTGTAAATAAATAAAAGAGAATGCAGCTCTCTTCTTACAGACAGAGAGATCCATCACACATTTTTATACAGACTACAATGATGAGTCCTAAAATTGTCCCCTGTGATAAAACGTATTGCGGAATGGTAGACTGCGTGCCAACGCAAATGGTCCAGGTGGACATTTGATTAATTGTTCAGCAAACTTATGGCTTGGGGGGTAGAAGCTGTTAAGGAGCCTTTTGGACCTAGACTTGGCACTCCGGTACCGCTTGCCGTGCGGTAGCAGTGAGACAATTACAAATAGTACATAGTGCTGCTTAAAACAAACTGCAACCATGTTCTATAGGTTTTGTCATTTCAGCATTTATGTGAATTTGGGAAATCTACTATAGGTTAAGTTTACTTATGTTGTGTAGCCTAATTTATAGTGTGAACGTTGTCTAATATGAATGAATGTTTTGTTGTCAATGCTTAGCTACCTGATCTATTGAAATTAGATAATTGAACAAGAAAAAAATATGATATATTTTTAGAGAATAAAGAAAGTGCCAGAACTGTCAAGACAAATGTTTGTGTCCGTTTCTCTTTATTACTACTGTCCGACTCAGAAGTCTGAGGCCTGTAGTGGAAAATTACATAATTAGTCGTGCTATCCCATGTTTTACTGCTTAAAGAATAGTCTCTTGTTATATGCTAGTGTTTTTTTCTAATCTGATACAAACTTGTCTTTGTGTGACTTTGTCACAAGACTGGGCACATCGCTATGATCCGTTAGGTGCGTCCGCAGCATGTGACATCCCGTGGGTTTACTATCTACAGGAAGTCACATGTATGGTAACTTGCAGAAAGGAGCACATTATAGTGTTTGCTGTTGGGAATACAGTTAGACGGTTGAGACCTCGGGCTATCAACCTCGTGCTATCTTCAATCTGCACAGACAACTAATTGCTAATTGCCTTTTACACACTATCTGCCACGTCTACTAAAAGGATGTACTTCTCTATAAAAGCGGAGACCCGTCACTGTTTGTTGGGCCTTGTTTCTCTGACAAGCCGGTAACATTGAGAGTGAGGACAAACCCAGCCTGCCTCTCTCCTTCCACACTGAGTCCAAACCTACAGTCACTGGGTCCTGATTGTGACAGTGGAGCCCAGTTTGCAATGCAGGATCGAGAGATGGCATCAGTGAAACTGGAAGACTGTAGTCAAACACTGGAGCTGAATGTCAACATTAAAGATGAAGAAGAGGAGGAGAAGATTGGAAAATCTGTTAGTCATGGTAAGAGCAGGTTCTATCTAACTAAGTTTGTGTTATTCATTCCAACTTCCCACTGTGCATGAAAAGTTGCAGTAGAACTGTTTCATGATGAACTGTTTCAATGAGAAGGTAGATGTTATTTCATGCTACTGATACTTGCATGGTTTGACACCAGTATTGCCAGCATTTGTTTTATTCACTGGGCTATCTGGAGTGATCAGAGAGTAGACTAAAGAAGTGAAGTCACGTGGTCACGTGTAGCCCAGTTGTGGGTTCGATTCCCACGGGGGATCGGTGCGAAAAAAAAGTATTAAAATGTATGCACTCACTACTGTTCTGCTAAATGACTAATGTCAATTTGCAATACGTTAGGAGATACAGAACATTGCATCTTAATTTCATCTGTCACATTATTATGTAGTTTACGGTAGTCCCCCAGTCACGTGGTGTTTGATGACAAACACACAACGAGAAGAGACCGGAGCCTTGTGAGTCAGTTACTGTTGTGCAGCATGCGCTTGGTGATCTAATTACAGTATGGAATTCACATCTAAATGTTTGCCAGCTAGATATCGTACAGCTGTTAAGTTAACAGTCTACAATGTGTTAAATGCTCTGCAGTTGTGCATTTGCTTTGCTAATTTAGTAGCTAGTTAGCTCAGTGGTTATCTTCTTCCAAAATCAAACATTCGTTAGGTAACAGCAGATAATCCCCTCCTGGATCAAGAGCCTTGCAGGCTAATATTCATTTTGTTCGTGCAACAAACTGTAAGTGGCGTTTTTGAATTACCTGTATCGTTTAAGGCCGGAAACTGTACAAAATGTTCGCAATGCGTTCATTAGCATTAGCTAGTACTCTCTTTGAGGATTCCTTAGTACTTGTTAGCATTCTGCTACTGACGTTTTTTGGGGATTGAATATTTGTAGTTTTTATATAAATACCTGTAGTCAACTTGTGCACTAGGTCATAGATAAAACACATCACGTTCATAATTTCGCCCGTTAGATATTTTTCATAATAAAGATTTTTCATTATGAAACTTACGGTTACTAGTTTCCCAAAACAACGGTTTGAGCCAGTCACGTGTGTTTGTTTACAATTAAGCACAATTACCAAAATGGGTGCTTCGTGAGGTGAGTCTCCTGCAGCTCAATTTAAGTGAGGTGACCAACTTGTATGAAATTCACTACTAATGTTTGGAAGAGTACTGGCCATCCCTCTGAGTCTACCTCCTCTCTTGGCTTCTTCCTAGTTTCTTGCCTTCTAGGGAGTTTTTCCTGGCCACTGTGCTTCTACATCTGCACCGATTGCTCTTTGAGGTTTTAGTCTGGGTTTCTGTAAAGCACTTTGTGACAACTGCTGATGTTAAAATGTCCTATTCGGCATGTACAGAGTGTGCAAAACAGTAAGAACACTTTCCTAATACTGAGTTAGTTCACAGTTCTGAAACACATCAGTGTGCTGTTGAATTAGCGCCTTTTCCTAGACAATGTTGCTATGTGTATAATAGCAAAGTTAACCAGCATATTGGTGTTAAGAACAATGCGGCGGAGGCAGCAGGATGAGGAGATGAGAAAACAGCACTTGCCTTACTGTCTAATAGAAGTGAGAGAGGAAACCCCAACTTAAATTGCTATTATAAGCATAACTGTTAATTGTGCCAGCATAACTGTTAATTGTGCCTGGATTTATATATCATCCATATAAATCTGCAGAAATCAGACAGATCCTGCTTGTGTTGCCTGTTTGTTAAATAGCCTACTGATTCCGTGAGCACCAAGCCACACGCAACCGTCGGATAAACAATTTAACAAATTCTTCTATTTTTAATCTTTGCTATGCTGTATTAATTACTCAATGTTTTCATTAAACCAGCCTCTGGTATTATTTCTTATTAATTTAATGTTCTATACACTGTTCCAAATGGTCAGAATATTACTACCCCTCCTTTTTCTGGATCTCCATCTTGTTCTAATTATTATTATGATCATCATTCTAATAATAGGTAGTAGGCTTAGTATAGCAGCTTTGTATAACCACCATCCAGCTTTAGGCCTAAGAGCTCATCCTGTTTAGTCTTAATACCGTAACTTACTGAGGCCTACATTTCAGTACTTATATAGGCTACTGTATCAATCAGTCATTCGTCCATGTCATCACACACCATACCAGTCATTCATGAATTAAAATGCAATCAAGCATTTTAGTTTTTAAAATAAATTTAAGTGAGCCTTGAATAATTAGCGTAAACAATAAATAAGCCGTTCTGTTTTTGAAAATTGCAATCACGAATGAATGTGATAGTTTTTAGTCTTTGCTGTAAAACAGATGCTCTGGTGCGCTTATAATTAGTGTTTACATTGTTCAAAACAGAAAAGTTTTGTAATCTACCTGTTTAATATGCACTCAGTGTTTGCTCCTTACCTTATTTTTCTTGATCTACAGTATTTTCCACAACTAGTCACATTTATACCACATATCTAACTTCCCCTTTATCTCCTGAGCAACCAGTAAACATTCTCCCGTTTCGAGTTTGTCACGTCCTCTGCAACCATTTTGCTGTTACAGTGTTCTGAGTTTGTTATAACCAATTTATTGATGTGATTATGATATGCTATAGGTCCTGCCCTATTGGTCACGTGCATGCAATGCATACATGTCTCACAAAGAAAGGCGAAAGTTGAGGGAATAGAGAATGTTTTTCCCAAACAAATGAGGGATTTCAGCAACAGAACTTTTCAGTCAGAAATGGCTGTAATTATGTTGCAACTTCAGTACAATGGACAGCGTGATGAACACTGATGTTCTGTGGTGGTCGCTGCAGCAGGGAAGAGAGAGAGAGACAACAGGTGCTAGTCGTTTTGTAAGTCTGAGCACAATCACATCAAATGCACATTTAAAAATGTAAGCCAATCGATTGGTGGGAAGAACAGATTACTCTTGGTGTCAGGGACAGCCCTAATGGACTCTACAAGGTGTTGAAAGTGTTCCACAGGGAGGCTGGCCCATGTGGACTCAAATGCTTTCCACAGTTGTGTCAAGTTGGCTGGATGTCCTTTAGGTGGTGGACCATTCTTGATACATAAGGGAAACTGTTCAGTGTGAAAAACCCAGCAGCATTGCAGTTCTTAACACAAACCGGTGGGCCTGGCACCTATTACCACACCCCGTTCAAAGACACTTCAATCTTTTGTCTTGCCGATTCACCCTCTAAATGGCACATATACACAATCCATGTCTAAATTATCTCAAGATTTAAAAATCCTTCTTTAACCTGTCTCCACCCCTTCATCTACAGTGCTTTGACAAGTGACATCCAATAAGGGATCATAGCTTTCACCTGGTCAGTCTATGTCATGGAAGTAGCAGGTGTTCATAATATTTTGTATAATCACTGTTTATCAGACTGACTTATTTCTGATGCTGTTCACACAGGTCACATTGAGACATTCTCTACATCCAGAGAGCAACAACAGGAAGATCACAGACCTAAGAGGTCTCACCAATGCCCACATTGTCAGAAGATTTTCCCAATTCTTTCAAAGCTAAAAATACACCTAAAAATACACACAGGAGAGAAGCCATACTCCTGCTCTTACTGTGGGTGGAGATTCTCTCAACGAAGCCACTTAAAATCACACCAACGCATACACACAGGAGAGAAGCCTTACTCTTGCTCTGACTGTGGAAAATGCTTCACAACATCATCTGACCTAACAGTTCACCAGAGAACACACACAGGAGGGAAGCCTTTTTCCTGCTCTTACTGTGGGGGGAGATTCTCTCGACGGAGCAGTTTAAAAATACACCAACATATACACACAGGAGAGAAGCCTTACTTCTGCTCTGACTGTGGGAAAAGTTTCTCCCTATTGGATACCTTAAAAGCACATGAACGTGTACATACAGGAGAAAAGCCTTTTCCCTGCTCTGACTGTGGGAAGAGTTTTTCTCAACGGAGCAACTTAAAAATACATCAACGTTTACATACAGGTGAAAAGCCTTACTCCTGCTTGGACTGTGGAAAATGTTTCACCCAATTTGATACATTAAAATGTCACCAGCGTATACATACAGGAGAGAAGCCTTACTCCTGCTCTGAATGTGGGAAGAGCTTCTCTCTACAGAGCAGCGTAAAATCACACCAACATATACACACAGGAGAGAAGCCTTACTCTTGCTCTGACTGTGGTAAATACTTCCCAACATCAGCTGCGCTAAATGTTCATCAGAGAACACACACCGGAGAGAGGCTTTCCTTCTGTTCTGAATGTGGAAAGAGTTTCTCTCAACACAGCAGCTTAAAGGAACACCAACGTATACACACAGGAGAGAAGCCTTACTCCTGCTCTGACTGTGGGAAGAAGTTCACTCGACACAGCAGCTTAAATAATCACCAACGTATACACACAGGAGAGAAGCCTTACCCCTGCTCTGAATGTGGGAAGATTTTCACAACATCAAGTGCTCTGACAGTTCATCAGAGAGTGCACACAGGAGAAAAGCCTTACTCCTGCTCTGACTGTGGGGGGAGTTACTCTCGACTGGGAAACTTAAAAACACACCATCGTATACATTCGGGAGAGAAGCCTTACTCCTGTTCTGACTGTGGGAAATGCTTCACAACATCAAGTGCTCTGAAAGTTCATCAGAGAGTGCACACAGGAGAGAATCTGTAATCATTCTCTGACTGTGGGGCGAGATTCTCTCAACAGAGCAATTTAAGCACACCAACGGATACAAACGAGCGAAGCTTTTTGCAGATTAAAAACATTTTTTGCTGGATTGACAATGGACCCCTGTTTAAAGTAACCTCCCTTTTTGGTAACAAAGGGAGAGAAGCTTCATCAGTTCTCTCAAACCAGCTAAGATTAATGTCACTCCATCACTTAATTCTCATCTCATAAAATAAGTGGTAATAGTGAATTGGATCAAATTAAGAAAGTGTAGAACACTCTACTGTTGTCCTATTGTTTCTCACTGTGATTGAACTGTGCAGAGGAAATGGAGCATTATAGAATGTTAGCCTCTTTACTTTACTGATCAGTGTGCACCTTGTCAGTTTTGGTGTGTTTTGTTTTGTTAGCTTCTACTGCAAAAAATATTGAGATGACCTTGGGTTTGCCCTTAGCGTTGAATATCCTCTGAGGCTGGTTGACTGGGTGGTACTGCTTCCGTCTGAAGTTGTCTGTGGGATTGAGATGGTAGACACAACATGTATCAGATAGAGATGGTGTGATCAGTTTTCTCCATTCGTTTGGGTGGATTCTTTTTTTACAACTAAGAGACTGTACATTATTTATAATGAGGGATACCTGGAGAAAATTGTATCTCTGAAATAAAAATGTATGCCCCTCCCTTCACTAAAATATATTTTTACCCGACCCTCCCTGAACGCTTGGGAAAAACAAGTGACTCTCCCCTATACCCAAAATAATAATTAAAACATCAAGTGGATAGCAGAGAACATGCCTATAGTTTACCCTCACTCCTAGAACAGACCAGAGCCTTAGATATGCAGTTTTAGAAACAGTTCTTCATTTTGTAAGCGTCACATGTCAAAGGTTGTGGATTCCCAGAAAACCGTGTACAAGGGTAGGGGTGAAAATATATCCATTATAATTTAAGCACTGCATGAATCTCATCTTATTTCCATAAAAAAATTGCCTTTTATAAACTAATTTCATGCAATTCTACATCATTTTACATGACTGGAGACAATCCAATTTTTTTTTTTTATACCAGAACTGTGCATGACAATGAATGAGGCATACTGCAGCACCAAAGACCTTTTGATTTCTATACAAGCTATTGTTCAAAAATATTCTACAACGGGTTGGTCTAAAGAAGCTTTGATTGGTTGAGACGTGTTCTAAGCCATTCTAAAAACACTGTTTAGCACAGATAAGCCTATGATGCAAAAATGGGAATCTTGTTTTCTGTTCCGTCTGACAGATCCCTGCTCATCCACTGGCCCATCAGCCCAGCCTGCCAATTCATTAACTTGATCTCCACTGTAAAAGGCATCTAGACATTATTTCCCCTTGCTTCTAGCCTTACATTTTTATTTGCATCAACGGGGGGTTGTACAAATCTTGCTGTCTGTCTCTCAACATTTGCAACATCATTTCAATATTGAAATTCAATATGCACTATATTATTGAGAATTAACGTGTCAGGACAAGACTGACATCTTGTCTCAGCCAGTCGAAATCATGAATCCGCATAATCTTTATGGATATATACAAAGAAATGTCAATTTAAAACCAGGTCAAACAAAATTAAAGGCAGTTACTTTGCTGTTATTCTAGCTGCATGGTTTGATGTGACTGTTAATTGTAGTTGGCTAGCTAGCAAGCAAGGGATAAGCCAGCATGGCCAACCAGAATGGTGTCATGACGTTGCCCTCTTTGGGTACAGCGAGCACCATCCCCCTCTCTATACCCCTTTCACCAGGCTCTGTAAGAGAGGTCGTAAATTCCTAGAGAAGATCCTGCCTCATGGCCAGACAGTATAGAGAGAGTGAGTTTCATAGAGAGAACAAAGGAATTTCTTCCAACTCACAGAACTGGAGAACCGAACGACATTTATGTTCTGGAGAAGGTATAAAAGATTGGTGAAGAATCCAGTTACGAACTGGTCCGTTTGGTACAATTTTGTGAAACTCATGGGAGACAATACGGCCACATTACCATCACGCTGTTTATACAATAGCCTCAGCTATGAGGCGTACATCTAATTGTTGTATAAAGTGAATGAGTGGGGATGGAACTGTTTGTGAAATTGTGTAATGTGATTTTGGACTGTTTAATGAAGGAAACTCCAATTCCCTTTGGAGTTTAACTATATCAGAGGACCGCCCATGAGCACAGTTATGGTCTGGCGTCATGGGACAGGCCCTTTTCTGCTCTTCCAAATAAAACCCCCACCTAGGTTTTCTATCACCAGACCAGCTTACCTCGATAATGAGAGGGCCAAGGTTTGAGAGGAGACCAAGCTTACCTCAATTACGAGATGACTAAAGGTTGCAGACCATGCATTTCTCTTGCTGAACTTTTAACCATACCACGTGGTTAAACTCTTAGACTATCGATACCGACAGAATAAGAACAAGTCTTTGATATTAATTACTAGTCTGCAGCTAGGAATTCGGTATCATTGAATGCGAAGACCGACAACCGCCGAAACACCTATTCTATAACGACATGAATGAATGTTACTCTGAACTATCCAATCTAACCACGACAGAGAGAGAGAGGGCGGACAGACTCTCCAACAGAAACAAACTTTTCAACAGAGATCCCGACGACACACTGAGCGTAAATATATATATATTGATTGCAATTGTTCCCGAATGAGTGAGCGTTCATGTGCAAAGGGTTAGCATTTCAATTGTTATAATATTCAACTCTGTAGTGTCTCCTCGGTTGACCCCCCCACTCCCCTTTTGTCTAACAAGCCGGTTTAGCCCACTAGGGCACATTCTCCTATCATTTCTTTGTAACCATATCTACTTTGACTGTTTGTTATGCATTTCTGTGAATTACTTAGTAAATAAATGATTTTAAGACAATTGATGTATAGATGACTCATAGTGAAGACTGGGTTCGTGCAGATTACGACGTTTGGAGTGAGGTAAATAATAATTAATTAAATTGAAGACTGATCAGATATTAAAACATCTGAAAGTTATATTAGGAAAATTATATTTTTCTTGGTGCCCCGACTTCCTAGTTAATTACAGTTATATGATTAATCAGTTTGATCACGTAATAATAATTACAGAGTTATTTGATAAATAAGTCTTCAGTTTTAATGAAGACAAAGACACGACAATGGCAACTGAACATTTAGAACTGATGGATTCTATTAAAATGTAACATGTTTCAAGTTAAACTGTAGTTAGTTGGGAGCACGTGATGCCGCAGAGCTGAGCAGACATTGACAAACCGAGCTCTTCAAAGTTATTCTATTATTACCTAAATAACAACGTTGAAACAATATTCTAACATCGGCTGATAAATTGTCAAGTACTTACCTTCCCAAAGAGCCATGGACCTCCGACTGAGAGGCAAGAAGGACGACCAAAACGTTGTTGATTCCCAAGATAACGATAACGCCACAGCTAGCAAGATTAGCATTAGCCCTCATAACTTAGACGACAGTTCCAGACTGTTGCTCTTGGCAGCCTCTTGCGAGCCTGCCAACATGCTGGCTACTCTCCTCCGGAAAATTCAGGATGGTAACAAAGGTCTCCTCAAAAATGCCAATACAAAAACAAAGTAGACCAGATGGAGAACCAGAGCAGACGTAGTAATATCCGTGTGGTGGGATTGAAAGAGGACAGCGAGGGCCGTGACCCGGTCCGTTTCTTCACTCAATGGATCCCGGATGTCCTAGGCATAATCAACTTCACCAAGCCGCTGGGAATCGAACGAGCCCACAGAACATCAGCGCCGAAACCCCGGCCAGATGAGCCCCCACGGGCCGTCCTGGTCAGGTTCCTCCCTTTCCAAGACAGAGAGAAGATACTGCAACTCGCAAGAGCCAAAGGGGACATCACCATCGATGGCAAGAGGGTCAGCCTTTTCCCGGATATGAGTGCCGATCTCGCCAGACGTCGCAAGCAGTTCAGACCTGCCGCCAAAGCACTGAAGGAGAAGAACATCACCGGCGACCTCATCCACCCTGCGCGGATGAAAGTTCAATACAAAGGCCGAAGCCATATCTTCAACACACCGGGAGAAGTGTTCACTTTTCTCAAAGAACTGAACCGCGTCTGAAAAACGGTCTCTCTGGGGGATAAGATCCAGTTTGTTTGGTTTCTCTTATCTGGACTGAACTGCTGATATCTTCTTGGAATTTGGATCCGTTTACCCCGATATCCGGTCGCTATTATTGATTTGTACATTTTCAACTAACCGTTTTTCCCCCGGGGTGAGTTCTATTACATTTACAGGAGACTATATTTTGGTTTAGTCAATATCCACTGGGAGAAGCAAATAAGTGGGCTTATGCCCACTGCTTTCCCCCCATTTATGTTTCTCCTCTCCCGAAAAGAGACTCAAGCAGCCAATACCGTGGCCAGTAAATATTCAGCCATAAATGTCTATTGACAACGTTTGTTTTCAATTTAGAGAGCTTGTAGGTTTTAGTTTACGCCAAGGTTTAGCTAGTAAGAGCAAGATGGAAAGCGAGCAGCAACATATCTCTACAAGTGTATTCATGTTTGATTGTTGGGATTGTTGTTTTAGTCTGACAATCGGGGTGGGTGGGATTTTTTTTCCTTCTTTTTCCATGTTTATCGTGGTTTCCTTCCTAAAGAGACACACAGGTCACTTCTGCGTTCAAGCCAAGGTTGAAACATTTCCTGACTATTTACATATGAGAGATTTCCATTCGGTTACATATTTGAAACCCAACCTATGCTTAATCCACTAAAATATGTCACATTCAACGTAAAAGGTCTTAACAGCCCGATTTAAAAGGAAAAGAGTCTATACATACCTTAAGAAATTAAAGGCTGACATTGTGTTTCTACAAGACACACATCTTACAGCCAGCGAACACAAGAAATTGAAGAGGGAATGGGTAGGACAAGTTTTCACGTCCTCTTTTAACTCCAAAGCAAGAGGAACTGCAATTTTGATAAGTAGACACATCCCCTTCTGCGTCAACAACACCATCTCTGATCCCTCGGGCAGGTTTGTTTTGGTGCAGGGGCATATGTTTTCAGAGTCTTGGACCCTGTTGAATACTTATGCTCCTAACTTCGATGATCATATGTTTATACAGAATGTCTTCCTTCAGGTTGCTCAAGCACCACCAGGATGGCTACTGGTTGGAGGAGATTTTAATTTTTGTTTAGATACAGTTCTTGATAAGTCCTCTGATAAACCTCACTTCTTACCAAAGCCGGCAAGCTCACCATGTCATTCATGAAAGATCTTAATTTACTAGACATCTGGAGACAGTTGCACCCACAGGATAGGGACTACTCTTTTTATTCACACCCACACAAGACACACACACGCATAGATAACTTTTTACTATTGACCCAACTGTTTCATAGAGTGTTAGATATGGAGTATCTCCCCAGATTGCTTAGTGACCATTCTCCTCTGGTATTATCAATCTCCATTCCTACCAAGGTAAATGGAGCATATAGATGGAGACTAAATTCTACACTCCTAAAGCAACCTGAATTTTGTGCATTTATCAAAGCGCAGATCAATATTTTTACTTTGACAAACAAACCCTCCGCTCCTGACAGTTTCATTCTTTGGGACACATTGAAAGCCTATCTGAGGGGACAGATCATTTCCTATACTAAAGTGTTGAAGAGAAAACACGGTGCGGAACTGAATATCCTTGAATCTGAAATCTCCGAGCTAGAGAAAACCTACCAAAGAGGCCTGACTAAAGATCTATACAGGCTTTTGGTAAATAAAAAACTGAAATATAATATTCTGAACACGTATCAAGCTGAGAGGGCCATCACGAAATCAAAGCAGCGTTACTACGAGCTTGGAGAGAAAGCTCACAAAGTATTGGCATGGCAACTCAAGGCAGAGGAAAGTAAGAGGACAATTAATGCTATAGAAACTCTTACTAATGAAAAATCTTTCGACCCTCCTGAAATTAATGATACTTTTAAGAAATACTATGAAGACCTCTACACTTCCCAATCAAGCGATGATCTATCAGAGATCGACTCCTTTCTCTCCACTCTCAACCTCCCATGCCTGTCAGAGGAAGACAGAGAGCGCCTGAGTGAACACTTCTCAGTTCCTCAATTGTTGGAAGCCGTTAAATCCTTACCTTCTAATAAATCTCCTGGGGAGGATGGCTTCCCTCCAGAGTTCTATAAAGAATTTAGGGAGCTGTTGGTCCCCTACCTTATGGAGATACTTAAAAAAGCCGAGGAAGACAACTGCTTTCCGGAGTCTTTCTCTCAAGCAGTGATTACTGTAATCCACAAGAAAGGGAAAACCCGCTAAAGTGCGCCTCCTATAGACCAATCTCTCTCCTTAACACAGATTGTAAACTGGTCATCAAGATGCTATCTAAGAGACTGGAGTCATGTCTTCCCCTGTTGGTCAACCCAGATCAGACTGGCTTCATAATTAATAGATTGTCCTCCAATAATCTCAGAAGGTTCTTTGATATAATTCACCTTGCTAACAAAAACAAAATACCTGGTTTCGCAGTCTCCCTCGACGCTGAAAAGGCCTTTGATAGGGTTGAATGGCCATACCTTTTTCGCGTCTTGGAAAAGTTTGGTTTAGGTACCGTGTTTGTAAATTTGATAAAATCACTCTACAAATCTCCTAAAGCTAGGATTGCTACCAATGGGATTACTTCCTCCTCTTTCCCTCTCTATAGGGGGAACAGACAAGGTTGCCCAATTAGCCCCCACCTCTTTGCCCTCGCCATCGAACCGTTGGCTGAGGCTATTAGAACGTGCCCTGACATACATGGTTTTGAGGTGGGCCCTCATACCCACAAGTTATCACTCTTTGCGGACGACCTTATCTTATTTCTAACAAACCCAGAACACTCCCTCTCTCACTTGCAGATCCTACTACAGTGTTATAGTTCTTTCTCTGGTTATAAGGTTAATTTTGATAAAAGCGAAATCTTACCGTTGTCTGTCTTTGACCATCATTCCATCAAGCACAAGTTTCCTTTTAGATGGTCGCCTCTGGGCTTCACATATTTGGGCATAATGGTGTATGGTAACCTGAACAACCTCTATAAACTCAATCTGGCCAGCTTGTTGCAAAAGGTGGAGGGTGACCTGTGTAAGTGGATGGACTTGCCCCTCACTCTACTGGGTAGAATCAATGTGATTAAAATGAATGTCCTGCCCAGATTTCTATATTTGTTTCAATCTCTCCTTATCCCTGTGCCCGCAGCATTCTTTTCCTCTCTCGACAAGCTGACCAGACGGTTTATCTGGCATGGCAAAACCCCGAGGGTTAGCCTGGACAAACTGACCCTTGATTACGGTCAAGGGGACTTAAACCTCCCCAATTTTAGAATGTACTACTGGGCTGCACAGTCTAGGTTTCTGGCTCAGAGGTTTGACAATGGTCCCTCTCCCTCATGGTTGAACATTGAAAAGCTTGAGGTAAATGATGACACAGGGGCAGAATTGTTTTACAAATGGGACAGAAAATCTATAAAAACCATCACAGACAACCCTTTAATCATACATTCTGTCCTGGCATGGTGCAAACTGCATGAGCTGTTCAGACGAGAGGGATTTCTTTCCCCTAAAACCCCTTTATGGAACAACAGACTGATCCCTATGTTTTTCCAGAATAGTAACTTTAGACCATGGTCTGATAAGGGGATCACTCTTCTGGAACATTGTTATGAGGAGGGAGTTCTTATGTCTTTTGATCAGCTGAAACAGAAATACCACTTGTCTAACAGGGACTTCTTTAGCTACCTACAACTACGAAACTTTATTAGGGTGACTCTCAAGGGACAATGGAACCTACCTAAGATGTCACATATTGAACAACTCTGCCATGCAGACCAACCACTATTCAAGACCATTTCCCGTGTTTACGATGCTCTTATGTCAGGACTAACGCTGCCTGAGCTAGATAAACCTCGACTTAGATGGGAAAAAGATCTGGGTATTGATCTTGATGAGGGTCTATGGAGTGACCTATGCAGGGATGGTGTTACATCCACATTGAACTCCAGATACAGACTGATCCAGTTTAATTTCCTCCATCAGCTCTATATCACCCCATCTAGACTGCACAAGTTCAACCCTGATATCTCCTCCCTATGTTTTAGATGTGGCTCAGATGAAGGAACATTCCTCCATTCCACTTGGCAGTGTTCAAAACTACACGGTTTCTGGCAGGGGGTATGCGATACCATATCCTCAATCCACGGGGTTGCATTCCCTTTAGACCCGGAGGTCTGTCTACTGGGTAACTTTACTAACACCAATCTTAGGCAAAGCCATACTATAAAGCTAACAGAAATATTGCTAGCGATTGCCAAGAAATGTATTGCCTTGAAATGGAAATCGGATTCCTCCCTGCCAGTTGCAATGTGGCTATCGGAAGTTAATAGTTGTATCCCAATGGAGAAAATCACTTACTGCTTGAGGAATAAGTTAAAGACATTTTACAGAAATTGGCAACCTTTAATTGACTATATGGAGAATCTCCCCCCACATCACACTGATTGAATCTCTAGATAATCCTTATATAATGTTTCACACGTAATGTATAATATGTAGCTTACGGCAGGTGACCATATGATCCAATATCTCATTATTATTTTATTTTTTTATTTTACTCTTTATTATGACTTATGTCTTATGTGTGTTTGTATATATAATTATTTTTTTTGTTACGCTCGTCTGTTACCGTCACATTGTCCTATTGTTGTCTAATATCTTTTCACTTTTGTTTTGAATGTTCTTAATTGGAAAATGCAAAAATAAAATATAAAAATAAAATAAAAAAAACTGTAGTTAGTTTGTATCCTGTTTAGTGAATGATTACTGTGAGTATTAATGGAGTTTAGGACATAAAACTGGGAGGATGCTCATTTAGAAATGTTGACCTAATCAGAGAAGAGGAAATTGCCTCGGATCAGAGAGCAGGGTCAGGCCCAGAACAGAAGATGGACGGGTTGTGATTCTGACATCTGGCTAAACAAAGAGGACCATGGACATTCCACAGGGGGAAAGAGGGAAACTCATTGGGGCCATAAAATGTATAGCTGGGGAGGTGATGCCAATAAGGGAAGAGTATAAAATGTGTTGTGAGCTTTCTGAATGCATGCACTCAGCTGACTGTATCCATGGTATTAAACACTCTCTTAAACTTCTCTTGAGCTTTAGGTCTCAATTCCTTATTGCAAAGAGGTTGCAATTGCATTTTTCTTTTTAACACTATCAAAGCTAAAAATACACCTAAAAATACACTCAGGAGAGAATCTGTATCTCTGCTCTGTCTGTGGGAAGAGCTGCAAAATATCAAGAGATCTGACAGTTCATCAGTCAACACTGGAGAGAAGACTGTTCTGACTGGCAATATTTTCATTCAGCAGAGCAACTTAAAAGGACACCAACATATATAAATGTGAGAATCCTCATCTGTTCTGTGACTAGCTAAGATTAAAATCATTCCATCACTTAATTCTCAATAAATCGTATTC
Source organism: Salmo salar (assembly GCF_965601325.2). NCBI lineage: Eukaryota > Metazoa > Chordata > Actinopteri > Salmoniformes > Salmonidae > Salmo > Salmo salar. The sequence goes on along the minus strand of NC_138307.1, from coordinate 30,295,034 downwards.
TTTCTCACTGTGAGAGAACTGTGCAGAGGAAAGGGAGTGTTATAGAATGTTAGCCTCTCTTTACTTTACTGATCAGTGTGCACCTTGTCAGTTTTGGTGTGTTTTGTTAGCTTCTACTGTAAAGATATTGAGATTACCTTGGATTTGCCCTTAGGGTTGAATATCCTCTGTGAGGCTGGGTGGTAGTGCTTCCCTCTGCAGTTTTCTGTGGTAATGAGCTGGCAGACACTGCATGTATCAGATAGAGATGGTGTGATTATCAGTTTTCACCATTAGTTTGGGGGGAGACATTTTTTACTACATAGCCTGTACATCAATAAACAAAAGTATATGTGTTTATTACATTTTATTTTAAAACTAGATTAGTTATTTTAGTCATTGATGATGAATATGTTTGGACAGCTCCATTGAAGCCAGCTTAATTGATCTTCCAATGAAAAAGAAAGTTTGTACATGAATTTGTACTGGTCAAACTCTAATTCTCTTGTATAATGAATTACAACAAAAAAAACATATCTTAAGTGAAATATTTAGTGCTTAGACAGGAAGTTGAAATGAGCATCACAAAGCTAAATCTGACCTATTCTCTAACATGTTTTGTCAGCATAAGCAGCTGTGAGACCTTTAATTTAACCTTTATTTAACTAGGCAAGTCAGTTAAGAACAAATTATTATTTACAATGACAGCCTACTAAGGAACAGTGGGTTAACTGCCTTGTTCAGGGGCAGAATGACAGATTTTTACCTTGTCAGATCGGGGATTCGAGCCAACCTTTCGGCTACTAGCTCAACGCTCTAACCACTAGGCTAACTTTGATGCTAGGATATATGATACGCAGTGACAACTATTGCGAATAAGCCACTGCAATTATGAAATTGATTTAAAAAAAAATGGCCATGTTTCAAGTGTGTGCCGACGGAATCTATCTTTTAGGTATTTATTAGGATCCCCATTAGCCGCTGCAAAAGTATCAGAATTGTTCACTTCTCTCATTGACTTCTCAAACCACGGCTTGGTCTGCTTCAAGGCGTTCTCTGAAGTCTCGCGTTGTTACGTCTCTGGGTTTAGAAACTGGTAGTGGGGGAACAGGAAGTTCCGCGCAGGCGCGCATCATTCTTCAGAATAAAGGATACGCCTGAATTGTGCAGTCGACACGTCAACTTCTGTGTCTGTTTCAAATGTATTACTACTGGTATGTAATAGCACGTTCTAATACCGAAAGAACATGTCATAACATGCTAGGTAACAAATACGTCAAGTTAATATCACGTTTGATAAAGGTTTTATGTGCTAATTTTGTGTCAAACCGCGTGAGTGAACGTGATCACTTTTTTCAAGTCACATAGTTATAGATTTTTTGGTTAGTCTGAGTGGATGTATATAATTTCGTCAAGGTAATTTCATTAAGGATCAATTTCTTTTAGATTTCTGGGTTCGTTTTACATGTCGTTTTTGGTTGTGTGTAAAATTCACGAGATGGTAAAATGGCGGTTCCCCCTCGGTCTGCATCAACGTACTTCAGTGCAGGCAGTGAGGGTGCAGCAGAGAGACAATTTTACGGCTGCACTATTTTGGAGCTAAATGTAATGATTATCAGTTTTCTACATGTGTACTAATATTCAGAGACATTCAGTTATTTCTGTCTATCTATAAATGTTACTATAGTGTGAACGGAAATACTATTGGTTTTTGATTGGAATAATACAGTGAAGACAAGGTTATTCAGGAAAATAGTACATAGTGCTTCATAAAACATACTGAAACCTTGTACTAAATGTTTTTTGAGTCATTTATGCATTTATGTGAAATCAGGAAATGTACTATAGATTAAGTGCATTTCGAGTTGTGTAGCCTAATTTAAAGTGCATACTTTGTCTAATGTGAATGAATTAATGTTTTGTTGTCAATGCTTAGCTACCAGATCTATTGAAATGAGATCAGTGCTTGACTTGGACAGGAGCTCACTGGAGCTGAGAACCATCACCTCAAATGTCTACTGTTTGAGCTCATGTTCCTCTTATAGAATATTAGCTCAACAGTATTGTGGAGCTCCTGCACCTAAATATAAACCATATTTTTTGAGAATTAAGAAAGTGCGAGAACTGTCAAGACTAACTTTTGTGTCCGTTTCGCTTTATTACTACTGGCCGACTCAAAGTCTGAGGCCGGTAACATCAACAGTGAGGACAAACCCAGCCTGCCTCTCTCCTTCCACACTGAGTCCAAACCTACAGTCACTGGGTCCTGATTGTGACAGTGGAGCCCAGTTTGCACAGCAGGATCCAGAAATGGCATCAGTGAAGCTGGAAGACTGCAGTCAAACACTGGAGCTGAATGTCAACATTAAAGATGAAGAAGTGGAGGAGAAGATTGGGACATCTGTTTCTCATGGTAAGAGCAGGTTCTATCTATCCAAGTTTGTGTTTCTCATTCCAACTTCCCACTGTGCATGAAAAGTTGCTGTAGAACTGTTTCATGATGAACTGTTTCAATGAGAAGGTAGATGTTATTTCATGCTACTGATACTTACATGGTTGGACACCAGTATTGCCAGCATTTGTTTTATTGACTGGGATATCTGGAGTGATTAGAGAGTAGACTAAAGAAGTGAAGTACCGTAAATTCCGGACTATAAGCCGCAACTTTTTTCCCACGCTTTGAACATCGCGGCTTAAACAATGACACGGCTAATATATTGATTTTTCCCACTTTCAATTTTTTTTCTCCAAAAAAACATTCTGTGAAGTGCTCAGTTTTTTGGCAGCATGAAGCTTTCATTAGACCAATGAAATTGCCGAACGGGTTAAGGTCAAACAACTGTTTTGTTTACTGTTTAGATTAAATCGAGCGCTCTCAAACTTCCCATCATTCTGATTACGGTAGTCATTTTGTCACCCTCATCATGGCAAAGACACAGAGAAATGCATATGATGCAGCTTTCAAGTTGAAGGCGATTGATCTGGCTGTTGGAAAAGGAAATAGCTGCTGCACGGGAGCTTGGTCTTAATGAGTCGATGATAAGACGTTGGAAACAGCAGCATGAGGAATTGACTCAGTGCAAAAAGACAACTAAAGCTTACTGCAAACATTTTTGTTGTTGTTACAAGCCGTGTTTCGTTAAAGCCTATTTATTTTTGTTACAAGCCGTGTTTCGTTAAAGCCTATTTATTTTTGTTACAAGCCGTGTTTCGTTAAAGCCTATTTATTTTTGTTACAAGCCGTGTTTCGTTAAAGCCTGTGTAAAGTTCATTTGTTTCAATGTACCGGTAGGCACCTGCGGCTTATAGACATGTGCGGCTTATTTATGTTCAAAATAATATTTTTTTTTAAATTCAGTGGGTGCGGCTTATATTCAGGTGCGCTTAATAGTCCGGAAATTACGGTAGACAAACTGCCAGTGTTTTTAAAGTTCTATGAAATGGGTCTGTGTAGTTTCTAACCCTTGTGATAGTGAGAGGAGGATGATATGAAATGAGTCTGTAGTTACTAACTCTTGTGATAGTGAGAGGAGGATGATATAAATTATTTTCTTGACTTATGAGATACTTTTAGAATAGTTGTATTCCCCTTTTGTATTGCACAGCCTACTTATATGAATACGTACAGGTAGCCTAGTGGTTAGAGCGTTGGGCAAGTAACCGAAAGGTTGCTGGATCGAATCCCTGAGCTGACAAGATGGCTCCGACAGAGATGGTTGCCTCGCTTCAGGTCCTTAGGAAACTTTGCAGTTCTGAAGAAGATATGGAGGTGGATGCACCTCAACCAGTTGTGAATGTTATACATCAATCAAGTGATCTGGATGCATTTATTGTGAAGAAGGTGGATATTTTAGTATTTATAGCCACAGTTATTAATTGTACTGCACAAGAAGTCCAAGAAGCTGGACATCATTATATCTGCAGCTAAGAAGTTTTTAGGCCTCCAAGACTACAAGGACTACTGTCACCAGATAATGTTCCGCTCTTACAGGATCCTTCTCAGTCTGTGTAGGGACCTGATTAGAACAGAAAAGCAGGCTGATTTAGTTGAATAGTTTTATGGTTTTTAAAAAATCCCTGAAATGTTCCAGACACAAACTTATTTCTCAATTTTGTCCACAAATTTGTTTATATTCCTATTAGTGAGTATTTCTCTTTTGCCAAGATAATCCATCCACCTGGCAGGTGTGGCATATCAGGATCATCATTACACAGGTGCACCTTGTGCCAGGGACAAGAGTAACTGAGTAGGTGCTTGGCAGCAGCTAATGGGGATCCCTAATAAATACAAAAATGCCACTTCAAAATGTAAAGTTTTGTCACACAACCCAATGCCACAGTCTCAAGTTTTGAGGGAGCATGCCGCAGGAATTTCCACCAGAGCTGTTGCCAGAGAATTGTATCTTAATTTTTCTATGTTGTTAGAGAATTTGGCACACTGCAGACCACCATGTATGGCATTGTGTGGGCGTGTGGTTTGCTGATGTCAATGTTGTGAACAGAGTGCCCCATGGTGGTATCAGGGTTATGATATGGGCAGGCATAAGCTACAGACAATGAACACCATTGCATTTTATCAATGGCAATTTGAATGCACAGAGAAACCATGACAAGATCCTGAGGCCCATTGTACTGCCATTCTTCTGCCGCCATCACCTCATGTTTCAGCATGACAACGCACAGCCCGATGTCGCAAGGATCTGTACACAATTGAAAATGCTGAAAATTCTTCCACTCAGACATGTCACCCTTTGAGCATGTTTGGGATTGACGTGTACGACAGCTTGTTCCAGTTCCCTCCAATATCCAGGAATTTCACACAGCCTTTGAAGAGTGGGACAACATTCCAGATTCCACAATCAACAGCCTGATGAACTCTATGTAAAGAAGATGTGTCCCGGAGGAGGCAGCAGCAGCTACCCACTTCTCCAGTGCTTACTGTGTAAATTGGGAGGTGTTGGAACCAAAAGTGAACCTGAGAGGGGGGTGACCTGGGGGGTTCTGAGGTGCCAGAACACACAAAATACCTTTATAATAAAGCATTGCATGCATTATCATGGCTTTAGCGTACTGGCATAGAGCAGTGGTGTGGAGACGCTTGCAGAAGTTGGCCTTTTATAAACAGATTTCATGCAGTTCTACATAATTTTAGTTCACTGGAGACTTTCGCACAATCTTTTTTAATACCTCACAAATTACCAAAATGACATGCTACTTTGACACTGAGACTCTGAGTTCTCTAATCCATCAATAGCCTAGGCCAGGTGTTAGGAAAAAACATATTGTACAATATGTGGAGGAAGTTATAGTCCTAAACAATCTTTCCAGTTTCACTGACTCACCCAATGATGTGCAGCTCACTCACTGGCCAAAAGCTTCTTTCTCTTGCTTTACTTTGTAAAACAGTGCTGATCACTCAATAGGCCTATTTGGAAGTTGATAACTTGGTAACATACAGATTAGCATTTTATTTTCAGCAGGATGCATTTGCTTTACAACCAGTTTTCCAGCGATTTGTATTAAAAATATTGTGAAAGGCCTGTTAGGAGAGATGAGAGTCGCAGGCTCATGTCTATAACAGTACAGAGAGGGAGAGAAATCATAGAAAGTGAATCTCATTTTAGTTCTGTGAGAGATACAGGCGTGCTTCTCTCTCACCACAGCAATGGCCACCCTTGGTCTAAATAAGCTACAATGTTGCATAAACCAGGGACGGCCCAACATGAATCAATTCATAGAATATCAGGCACGTTTTCACATTACGTTTTTTATGGGGCATGACAATTACAGAGGAATCCAAATGTAATTACTCTGATTGCTTTTATGGGGATGTTTTGCATTGCAAACAGTGGAAATTATTTTTCATGCCACAAGGTAAGGCTACCTGATCCTGGCAAATGGGTTCCGGAACGAAAGACTACAAAACTGAGAGGTGCTGGAGGATCCGGCTCAAATTAAGCGGCACCCTTCTTATATAATGGGGTAGGTCCATCCCAAGGATCCCTGAATGCACGGACGATTGCACTTTTTATAACTAAACCAAGGTAGACCACAGCTGGTCGTTTCCAATGGGAACAGATGAGTCATAGTGGGCCGAGCCAAGCACGAGTCAGTGAGATCCTATTGGTGCGTTCTAGCAAACATCTGCATATTTCTGTTAGGGAACTCCTCTGTGAAGCACTCGTGTGCAATAACTCAATTCACCTTTACGTTCCTTCTAAATAACGCAAATATTTTTTTTTGCAAAGGGTAAAGTCTACAAAACTTGGTCCTCTGTTCATAACAGATTTTCGTTTTGGGAACAGAACTGTATTAAGATCAGATGTTTCATAGGTTAGAACATTTGCAGAATGTCGGCCAAAATCCATCTCGTTCCATCTTCTCCCACTGCCGGCCAGTGGGCTTCCTCTCTCTACCATATTCAAATCAAATTTTATTGGTCACATACACATAGCTAGCAAATGTTAATGCGAGTGTAGCAAAATACTTGTGCTTATTGTTCCAACTATGCAGTAATATCTAACAAGTAATCAAACAAATTCACAACTACCTTATACACACACACGTAAAGGCATGAATAGAATATGTACATATAAATATATGGATGAGCGATGGCATACGGCATAGGCAAGATGCAGTAGATGGTATAGAATACAGTATATGCATATGAGATGAGTAATGTAGGATATGTAAACATTATTAAAGTGATGTTATTTAAAGTGACTAATAAATGGACTTAATAAAAGGTATCACTAAAGTGGCCATAGATTTGAGTCTGTATGTTGGCAGCAGCCTCTCTATGTTAGTGATGGCTGTTTAACAGTCTGATGGCCTTGAGATAGAAGCTGTTTTTCAGTCTCTCGGTCCCTGCTTTGATGCACCTGTACTAACCTCGCCTTCTGGATGATAGCGGGGTGAATAGGCAGTGGCTCAGGTGGTTGTTGTCCTTGATGATCTTTTTGGCCTACCTGTGACATCGGGTGGTGTAGGTGTCCTGGGGGGCAGGTAGTTTGCCCCCGGTGATGCGTTGTGCAGACCGCACTACCCTCTGGAGAGCCTTGCGGTTGAGGGCGGTGCAATTGCTGTACCAGGCGTTGATACAGCCTGACAGGATGCTCTCGATTGTGCATCTGTAAAAGTTTGAGTGTTTTTAGATGACAAGCCAAATTTCTTCAGCCTCCTGAGGTTGAAGAGGTGCTGTTGCACCTTCACCATGCTGTCTGTGTGGGTGGAGCATTTCAGTTTGTCCGTGATGTGTATGCCGAGGAACTTATCTTTCCACCTTCTCCACTACTGTTCCATTGATGTGGATGGGGGGGTGCTCCCTCTGCTGTTTCCTGTAGTCCACGATCATCTCTTTTGTTTTGTTGACGTTGAGTGAGAGGTTATTTTCCTGACACCACACTCCGAGGGCCCTCACCTCCTCCCTGTAGGCCGTCTCGTCGTTGTTGGTAATCAGGCCTTCCACTGTAGTGTCGTCTGCAAACTTTATGATTGAGTTGGAAGCGTGCATGGCCACGCAGTCATGGGTGAACAGGGAGTACAGGAGAGGGCTGAGAACGCACCCTTGTGGGGCCCCAGTGTTGAGGATCAGCGGGGTGGAGATGTTGTTTCCTACCTTCACCACCTGGTGGCGGCCCGTCAGAAAGTCCAGGACCCAGTTGCACAGGGCGGGGTTGAGACCCAGGGTCTCGAGCTTAATAACGAGTTTGGAGGGTACTATGGTGTTAAATGCTGAGCTGTAGTCAATGAACAGCATTCTTACATAGGTATTCCTCTTGTCCAGATGGGATAGAGCAGTCGGTGTGCAGTGTGATTGCAATTGCATCGTCAGTGGACCTATTGGGGCGCTAAGCAAATTAGATTGGGTCTAGGGTATCAGGTAGGGTGGAGGTGATATGATCCTTGACTAGTCTCTCAAAGCACTTCATGATGACAGAAGTGAGTGCATTTAGGTAAGTTACCTTAGCTTTCTTGGGAACAGGAACAATGGTGGCCATCTTGAAGCATGTGGGGACAACAGACTGGGATATGGATTGGTTGAAAATGTCCGTTAACACACCAGCCAGCTGGTCTGCGCGTGCTCTGAGGGATGCCGTCTGGACCGGCAGCCTTGCAGGGGTTAACACGTTTAAATGTTTTACTCACGTCGCCACGGAGAAGGAGAGCCCACAGGCTTTGGTAGCGGGCCGTGTCAGTGGCACTGTATTGTCCTCAAAGCGAGCAAAGAAGTTGTTTAGTTTGTCTGGGAGCAAGATGTTGATGTCCGCGACGGGGCTGGTTTTCTTTTTGTAATCCGTGATTGACTGTAGACCCTGCCACATACGTCTTGTGTTTGAATTGTGACTCGACTTTCTCTATACTGACGCTTTTGTTGTTTGATTGCCTTGTGGAGGGAATAGCTGCACTGTTTGTATTCGGTCATGTTTCCAGTCACCTTGCCATGATTAAAAGAGGTGGTTCGCGCTTTCAGTTTTGCGCTAATGCTGCCATTAATCCACGGTTTCTGGTTGGGGAAGGTTTTAATCGTCACAGTGGGTACGACATCTCCGATGCACTTGCTAATAAACTCGCTCACCGAGTCAGCGTATACATCAATGTTATTGTCTGAGGCTATCCGGAACATATCCCAGTCCACGTGATTGAAGCAATCCGATTGGTCAGACCAGCGTTGTATTGACCTGAGCACGGACGTTTCCTGTTTTAGTGTCTATAGGCTGGGAACAAAAAAATGGATTCATGGTCAGATTTTCCGAAGGCAGGGCGCGGGAGGGCTTTGTATGCATCGCCGAAGTTCGAGTAGCAATGATCCTGAATATTCAGAATAAAGAAAGCGCCAGAACTGTGATGTTAAAAAGATAACCTTTTGTCCATTTCTATTTATTACTACAGGTATGTAATAGTTTAAACGTGCTATCTAATATCAAAGAACATGTCATTCCGTGCTAGGTAACATCCGTTAAAGTCTTTTCACTTTTGGTAAAGGTTTGTTATTTTTTTGTGTCAAACCAAGTGAACGTGATAAACTATTTTAAAAGTCACACAGCTAGAATCTTTGGGTTTGTCTGAATGGATGTACATAATTTCTTCATGGTAATTTTAATTAAACATCTATTTATTTGAGATTTCTGAGTTTGTTTGGCATGTTATTGGTTTTGTGTGAAATTCACGAGCTGGTAACATGGCAGGCCCACTCTGTCTGCGTCAACAGACTTCAGTGCGGGTGCAAAGAGACAATTTCACGGTCGCATTACAGTTTTGAAGCTGAATGTAATTATAATCAGTTTTCTACATGTGTACTAATATTCAGAGACATTCTATATTTATCTATAAATGTTACTATGGTGTGAATGGAAATACTATTGGTTTTTAATGTGAAATACAGCGAAGACAAGGTTATTCAGGAAAATAGTACATAGTGCTGCTTAAAAGAAACTGTTACCTTGTACTAAATGTTTTTGTCATTTATGCATTTGTGAGTTTGGGACATCTACTTTTGACTAAGTTCACTTACGTTGTGTAGCCTAATTTTAAAGCGTGTACTTTGTCTAATTTGAATGCATTCATGTTTTGTTGTCAGTGCTTACCTACCTCATCTATTTAAATGAGATGGACAGGAGCTCACTGGAGCTGAGAACCATCACCTCAAATTTCTACTGTTTGAGCTCATGTTCCTCTTATAGAATATTAGCTCAACAGTATTGTGGAGCTCCTACACCTAAATATAAACAGTATAAACAGTCCAAGTCAAGTACTGAATTAGATAATTGAACAAGAAGAAATAATAATATATATTTTTGTGCCAGAACTGTCAAGATTAACTTTTTTTGTCTGTTTTTCATTGTTACTACAGGACGACTAGAATTAAGTCTGAAGCCGGTAACATCAACAGTGAGGACAAACCCAGCCTGCCTCTCTCCTTCCACACTGAGTCCAAACCTACATTCACTGGGTCCTGATTGTGACAGTGGAGCCCAGTTTGCACTGCAGGATCCAGAGATGGCATCAGTGAAGCTGGAAGACTGTAGTCAAACACTGGAGCTGAATGTCAACATTAAAGATGAAGAAGAGGAGGAGAAGATTGGGAAATCTGTTTCTCATGGTAAGAGCAGGTTCTAAGTGTGTTGTTCGTGCCAACTTCCCACTGTGCGTGAAAAGTTGCAGTAGAACTGTTTCATGATGAACTGTTTCAATGAGAAGGTAGATGTTATTTCATGCCACTGACACTTGCATGGTTTGACACCAGTATTGCCAGCATTTGTTTTATTCACTGGGTTATCTGGAGTGATCAGAGAGTAGACTAAAGAAGTGAAGTAGACAAACTGCCAGTGTTTTAAAGCTCTATGAAATGAGTCGGTGTAGTTACTAACCCTTTTGATAGTAAGTGGAGGATGACAAGTCCCTTTTTAGCTTTCAACTCTTACCCACTTTTAGAATAGTTTTATTCCCCTTTTGTATTGTACAGCCTACTGATATGAATACATATTATTTATGTCACCTTTATTTAACCAGGTAAGCTAGTTGAGAACAAGTTCTCATTTACAGAATTTACAGAACTTGTTCTGTCACCCGGTACAGCCAGAACAGGACAGGCCACTCATTTGGGCCTGGTTCCTCTAACTTTCTTCCAAGGTTCCTGCTTTCTAGGGAGTTTTTTGTGGCCGCTGTGCTTCTACATCTGCATTGCTTGCTCTTTGGGGATTTTAGGCTGGGTTTCTGTTAAGCACTTTGTGACAACTGCTGATGTAAAAAAGGCTTCATAATATAAATTTGATTGACGTATATCACTCCTACTGATTGGTTCTTCTGATGTTGTTCACACAGGAGACCATGTTGAGACATTCTCTACATCCAGAGAGCAACAGCAGGAAGATCACAGAGCTAAGAGGTCTCACCACTGCCCACATTGTGAGGAGATTTTCCCATTTCTATCAAAGCTAAAAATACACCTAAAAATACACACAGGAGAGAATCCGTATTCCTGTACTGACTGTGGGAAGAGATTCACAACATCAAGGAATCTGACAGTTCATCAGAGTGTGCACACTGGAGTGAAGCCTTACTCCTGCTCTGACTGTGGGAAGAGTTTTTCTCGAATGAACTTCTTAAAAACACATCAACGTAGACATACAGGACTGAAGCCTTACTCCTGCTCTGAATGTGTAAAATTATTCACAACATCAGCTGAGCTAAAAGTTCATCAGAGAACACACACAGGAGAGAAGCCTTACTCCTGCTCTGACTGTGGAAAGATTTTCTCTCAACTTGGCCCCTTAAAAAGACATGAACGTATACATACAGGAGTGAAGCCTTACTCCTGCTCTGACTGTTTAAAATGCTTCACAACATCAGCTGAGCTAAAAGTTCATCGGAGAAAACACACAGGAGAGAAGCCTTACTCCTGCTCTGACTGTGGAAAGACTTTCTCTCAACTGGGCCCCTTAAAAAGACATGAACATATACATACAGGAGTGAAGCCTTACTCCTGCTCTGACTGTGGGAAATGCTTCACAACATCAGGTCAGCTAGACGTTCATCAGAGAACACACACTGGAGAGAAACCTTACTCTTGCTCTGACTGTGGAAATAGTTTCTCTCTACTGTTCAACTTAAAAACACATGAACGTATACATACAGGAGTGAAGCCTTACTCCTGCTCTGACTGTGTAAAATGCTTCACAACATCATCTGACCTAAAAGTTCACCAGAGAACACACACAGGAGAGAAGCCTTACTCCTGCTCTGACTGTGGGGCGAGTTTCTCTCAACTGGGCACCTTAAAACAACATGAACGTATACACACAGGAGAGAAGCCTTACTCCTGCTCTGACTGTGGAAAGATGTTCTCTCAACTGGGCCCCTTAAAAAGCCATGAACTTATACATTCAGGAGTGAAGCCTTACTCCTGCTCTGACTGTTTAAAATGCTTCACAACATCAGCTGAGCTAAAAGTTCATCAGAGAACACACACAGGAGAAAAGCCTTACTCCTGCTCTGACTGTGGAAAGAGTTTCTCTCAACTGGTTCTCTTAAAAAGACATGCACGTATACATACAGGAGTGAAGCCTTACTCCTGCTCTGACTGTGTAAAATGCTTCACAACATCAGGTCAGCTAAAAGTTCATCAGAGAACACACACAGGAGAGAAGCCTTACTCCTGCTCTGACTGTGGAAAGAGTTTCTCTCTACTGTGCAACTTAAAAACACATGAACGTATACATACAGGAGTGAAGCCTTACTCATGCTCTGACTGTGGAAAGAGTTTCTCTCTACTGTGTAACTTAAAAACACATGAACGTTTACATACATGAGTGAAGCCTCACCGCTGATCTGACTCTAGAAACTTTTTTAAAACAACAGCTGAGCTAAAAGGTAATCAGAGAACAGACACAGGAGAGAAGCCTTACTTCTGCTCTTAATGTGGCAAGAGTAACTCAAGTAAAACTGAAAGTCACCAAGTAGAATACCACTTGAGTAAAAGTATTTCGTTTTAAATATATGTAAGTATCAAAAATAAAAGTATGAATCATTTCAACATAAATTAAATGTATCAATTGATCAATTGACCAATTCAGGTCATTTGGGCAAACTCCTGGCAGACTTGATACAGTGCAGTAATGTAATTCTTCACTGGATCAGTCAAACTTTTCACACACACTAATCTAAATTAAATCTAAATTACACCTAGACTCCTGTCTGAAAGTATGGTCTTTCTTGCATTTCAAAGTTAATGAAAAATAAAAACACAGGGTTTTTTTGTTTGTATGATTTTACCAGATCTAATGTATTATTCTCCTACATTAATTTCACATTTCCACAAACTTCAAATTGTTTCCTTTCAGAAGATATCAAGAATATGCATGTCTTTGCTTCAGGTGCTGAGCTACAGGCAGTAAGATTTGGGTACGTCATTTTAGGTTAAAATGTTTTTAAAAAAGGGTACAATCCTTAAGAGGTTTTTAAGCAAACCAGTGAGTCTACCAGATCAGAGGCAGTAGGGATGACCAGGGATGTTATCTTGATAAGTGTGGGAATTGGACCATTTTCTGTCCTTTTAATCATATGAAATGTAACTAGTACTTTTGGGTGCCGGGGAAAATATATGGAGTAAATAATTTTTTTTTGTGGGGGGGGGGGGGATTTAGTGAAATAAAAGAAAAAATTGTCAAAAATATAAGTAGTAAAATAGTAAATAAAATAGTAAAAAAACTATAGTAAAAATGATTTACAGAACTGCTTAAGTACTTTACACCACTGTATGCATCCATGCCGTGTGTCAGCATTGCAGGCTGGTGGTGTGAAGACGTTGGGGTGTGATTTCCGGGCACACATTGGGCCCCTTGATAAAAGATGAACAATGTTTGAATGCCACAGTATATATCTAAACATCATTGTCAATCAGGTGCATCCCTTCATGGTGGGAGTGTATCCATCTGCAAAATTATTTTTTTCAGCAGGATTATGCCGCATGCCACAAGGCTTGTCCAGGAATGATTCCAAGAACATTACAAACATTAATTGTGCATGTGTGGGAGGAGATGGAACGAGCTATTCAGAGTAGATCCACTCCCAGCCAACTTGACACAATTGTAGGAAGCATTGGAGTCAATATAGGCAAGCATCCCTGTGTTCTGAAGACAAAGGGTGCAACTCAATATTAGGACAGTATTCCTAATGTTTTGAACTCAGTGTATATCAGATAAAGATGGTGTGATCGGTTTTTAGCATTAGTTTGGCTGGATTATTTTATATTACTAAACTTTAGTTTAATGATAAACAGGCTATGAATCGACTACTTGTTTATTAAATTGTATTTTAATATTAGATTCATTATTTTAGTCATTGATGAATGTATTTGAATAACTGTATTGAAGTTAATTGATCTGGTGGCAGGTAGCCTAGCGGTTAAGAGTGTTGGGCCAGTAACTGAAAGGTTGCTGGTTTGAATCCCAAGCCGACTAGGTGAAAAATCTGTCATTGTGCCCTTCAGCAAGCCAATTAACTCTTATTTGTGCTGTAAGTTGCTCTGGATAAGAGCATCTGCTAAATGACAAGATTGTAATGAATAATGTTTGTACATGAATTTATGCTGGGCAACCACTTTTTTTCTCTTAAATGAAATAAACTGTTTGAAATGAAATACTGTACGGTATATACAATACACAACATTACCGCTTTGTTTACCCTGGTCAGAGGTACAGGGCTATAGTAGGCTAGACTATGTAGCTGCTGTTGTTGGTACAATACAGCATCTCAGATCGCTAATTATTAGGTGTACAGGCTACTACATTTAGTTTTTGCTTGTGGTCGGGTGTGATGTGTTATTAGTAGAGGTCGACCGATTAATCTGTATTTTAGGATGCCGTTTAAAAAAATATATATATTATTATTATTATTTTTTTTTGACCATTATTTAACTAGGCAAGTCAGTTAAGAACACATTCTTATTTTCAATGACGGCCTAGGAATGGTGGGTTAACTGCCTTGTTCAGGGGCAGAACGACAGATTTTTACCTTGTCAGCTCAGGGATTCAATCTTGCAACCTTATGGTTAACTAGTCCAACGCTCTAACCACCTGCTTTACATTGCACTCCACGAGGAGCCTGCCTGTTATGCGAATGCAGTAAGAAGCCAAGGTAAGTTGCTAGCTAGCATTAAACTTATCTTATAAAAAACAATCAATCATAATCACTAGTTAACTACACATGGTTGATGATATTACTAGTTTATCTAGCCTGTCCTACGTTGCATATAATCGCTTAGGTACACGTTGCTCCAACCATAAACATCAATGCCTTTCTTAAAATCAATACACAAGTATATATTTTTAAACCTGCATATTTAGTTAATATTGCCTGCTAACATGAATTTCTTTTAACTAGGGAAAATGTGTCACTTCTCTTGCAAATAGAGTCAGGGTATATGCAGCAGTTTGGGCCGCCTGGCTTGTTGCGAACTGTGAAGACTATTTCTTTCTAACAAAGACAGCCGACTTCGCCAAACGGGGGATGATTTAACAAAAGCGAATTTGCGAAAAAAGCACAATCGTTGCATGACTGTACCTAACCATAAACATCAATGCCTTTCTTAAAATCAATACACAGAAGTATATATTTTTAAACCTGCATATTTAGCTAAAAGAAATCCAGGTTAGCAGGCAATATTAACCAGGTGAAATTGTGTCATTTTTGCGTTCATTGCACGCAGTCAGGGTATATGCAACAGTTTGGGCCGCCTGGCTCGTTGCGAACTAATTTGCCAGAATTTTACGTAATTGACATAACATTGAAGGTTGTGTAATGTAACAGGAATAACATTTTGTTTTCGAGATGATAGTTTCCGGATTCGACCATATTAATGACTTAAGGCTCGTATTTCTGTGTGTTATTATGTTATAATTAAGTCTATGATTTGATAGAGCAGTCTGACTGAGCGGTGGTAGGCAGCAGCAGGCTCGTAAGCATTCATTCAAAATAGCACTTTCATGCGTTTTGCCAACAGCCCTTCGCAATGCATTGCGCTGTTTATGACTTCAAGCCTGTCAACTCCCAAGATTAGGCTGGTGTAACCGATATGAAATGGCTAGCTAGTTAGCCGGGTGTGCGCTAATAGCGTTTCAAACGTCACTCGCTCTGAGACTTGGAGTAGTTGTTTCCCCTTGCTCTACATGGGTAACGCTGCTTCGAGAGTGGCTGTTGTCGATGTGTTCCTGGTTCAAGCCCAGGTAGGAGCGAGGAGAGGGACGGAAGCTATACTGTTACACTGGCAATACTAAAGTGCCTATAAGAACATCCAATAGTCAAAGGTATGTGAAATACAAATCGTATAGAGAGAAATAGTCCTATAATTCCTATAATAACTACAACCTAAAACATCTTACCTGGGAATATTGAAGACTCGTTAAAAGGAACCACCAGCTTTCATATGTTCTCGTGTTCTGAGCAAGAAACTTAAACGTTAGCTTTTTTACATGGCACATATTGCACTTTTACTTTCTTCTCCAACACTTTGTTTTTGCATTATTTAAACCAAATTGAACATGTTTAATTATTTATTTGAGGCTAAATTCATTTTATTGATGTATTATATTAAGTTAAAATAAGTGTTCATTCAGTATTGTTGTAATTGTCATTATTACAAAGACATTTAAAAAAATCGTCCGATTAATCGGGATCGGGTTTTTGGTCCTCCAATAATCGGTATCGGTATCGGCGTTGAAAAATAATAATCGGTCAACCTCTAGTTATTAGGCTAAATAACTACCAGAGGGAAGTGGAAAGCGCGCCTTGAGCTTTGTGGGTTGTGCCCGGCCCGCCCGACATGGTCAAGAGAGGCAAAGGGCATGCATCAGCACTTCATTGTGAAGAACTGTACAAAAATGTATGATTGTAGTACAATGAAAAAACATAGCATGGTATTTTCGTGGAATGGTAGTGACCAAAAACTATATATGTTTTTCATTGTACTAGGCCTAGGAACATAGAAGAAACTGCCAGATGCGTCATAATAGCCCGGAACTAAAGCTGCACTGGGAGACACATTTGAAATGGAATACATGCAGCAAGGTGGAAATAATCACAGTAAGACACGATTTTAAATATTGTTTCGGAAGGGCTGTGGTCTCCATTCATGTAATACAATCAATATATACATCAGATGGTATTGGGGTGCTATTTTATAGGGTTTCAATCTTACACCAACCAATCCTATGCGTGGTGGGACTGTTATGGTCAGAGCAGACCATCTGATGTGCCCCTAAATATTGTAATATGTAACCTGGAATTAAAATGTAAGAGGACCAGTGCTTCTACAGTGAATCACATCTGTGCTGTTTGAGAGCGATGTTGTTAGACTACATTGTATCGTTGTTTCCTCTTCTGAATGCACTGGTGGGTGTCGTGTCTTTGGCATCATTAAATTGAAGACTGTTATTTTATCAAATCAATTCTCTGTAATTATTATTACGTGATTAAGCTAATCATGTAAATGTGATTAACCAGGAAGTCGGGGCACCAAGGAAAATCTTCAGATTACAAAGTTATAATTTTCCTAATATAACTTGATCAATTAGTCTTCTAATTAATTAATTATTCTTTACCTCACGTTAGTCTCATTTTAAACGTCGTAAATTGTTGGTTATCTGCACGAACCCAGCCTTTACTATGAATCATCCATACATCAATTGTCTTAGTAAATAAATGATTAACTAACTAAATCATCACAGAAATGCATAAACCATCAAACAGTAGACATGGTTACAAGGAAATTATAGGGGAGGTTCCCTAGTAGGCTAAGCCGATATGACGGCTTGCTGGACAAAGGGAAGTGGGTGTGGACTGAGAGAGGGAAAAACAAAAGGACTGAGAAGGGCGAGAATTACAAAATAGTCACTACACAGTTGATAATTATATTAATTGAAATGATAAACCTTTGCACATGAACGCTCATTCATTCGGGAATAATTGCAACCAATATATATTTACGCTCAGTGTGTCGTCAGGATCTCTGTTGGAATCGTCCATCTTTCTGTTGGAAAGTTCATCCGCGTGTCTCTGTCTGCTTCCCTGATGTCTTTTGTGGTTAGAATGGATATTTCAGAGTACCATCCAGAAATGTTCTTATAGATGTTTCGGCGGTTGTCGGTCTTCGTATCCCATGGTACATAATTTCTAGCTGCAGACTAGTTATTAGTATTTAAGATTTGCTCTTATTCTGTTGGGATTGATAGTCTCAGAGTTGAACCATTTCCCGCCGTGTAGCCAAGGCTCCATGTGTTATGGTTAGGAATTCAATAACCATTACAACTTTAGCTTATACTGAGGTTTTTGTGGTCTCTACTCAAACCTTCGCCCCCTCGGTGATAGAGGTACGCATGGGGTTTTTATTTGTAACAGTAGAAAAGGGCTGTCCAATGACGCCAGATCATGTCTGTGCTCATGGGGGCGGGCCAATGACTTAGTTAAACTTTAAAAGGGATACAATTCTCTCATATTAACATCATTACATCATTTCACAAATAGTTTCATCTTTACTCATTCATTTTATACAATAATTAGACGCAAATATAATGGAGGCACCTGTATAAAGAGAGTTTTGGTAATGTGGCTGTATTGTCTTTCATGAGGTCACAAACATGAAACAAAATGGACGTAGCTGGCTTCTCCACCGATCGTTTACACATTCTCCAAAACATGGATATTGTTCGGTTCTCAAGTTCTGTGATAGAGAGAACAAAGGAACTTCTTCTACATGTGTCTCTTTCTGCATGGCCAGGTGGAGAGAGTCTTCTCCAGGAATTTATGACCTGAGATAACAGAACCTGGGTGTAGGAGAGGAGAGAAAGCACTCGCTATACCCAAAGAGGGCCATGTCATAACATGGGGAACAACATAATTTCAATTCACAGAGACAATGAGTCTAAGTTTAGCACTATATCCACATGTTTGATGATGATGATGGTGAAGGGGGAGATTGAATTGACAATATACAACAGTGGTTGGAAACTAGGTTTGGCCTTCAGTCAATTTCTTGCCTAACTTGTTATCAAGTTTCAGGTAAGACCCAAGTGCAGACTGTGTAGAAGTAACAATGTTTATTGTAACAACAAGGGCAGGCAAACGACAGGTCAAGGCAGGCAGGGGTTGATAATCCAGAGTAGTGGGGCCAAGGTACAGGATGGCAGGCCCAAGGTCAGGTCAGGCAGAGGTCGGTAATCCAGAGTAAAGCCAAAGGTACAGGACAGCAGGCAGGCCCAGGGTCAGATCAGGCAGAGGTCGATAATCCAGAGTAGGGCCAAAGGTACAGGACAGCAGGCAGAATGGTCAGGCAGGCGGGCTCAGAGTCAGGACAGGCGGGGGTCAAAACCAGGAGGGTGAGAAAAGAAAGACTGGAAAAAGCAGGAGCTGAGACACAAAACACTGTTAGGCTTGAACTAACAAGACAAACTGGCACAGACAGACACAAAACACAGGTATAAAAACCCTGGGGATAAGTGGGGAAGATGGGCGACACCTGGAGGAGGGTGGAGACAAGCACAGGGACAGGTGAAACAGATCAGGGTGCGACACTTGTTGCTAGTCTGGGGGCCAGAACATAATTATCCTATTAACAAATAGCCTATAGCTGCCCAATTCATAGTCCTACACAGTGTGGGCTACACTACACATTTAACACATGGTTAGTGGGCTAATCAATTCAATGACCATAACATAATAATGTTGATCTGATTACAGTGGTAAAATCACCCATGTCTATATTAATAGTCAACCTGTTCTTTTAAAATATATGGTTGATTTTACAAATACAGGCATGTTAAATGTTTTGGAAAATAAAATCTCTTGAAACTGCTTTTTCTCTGAATATCTTCTTCACTCTGTCTGGAAACAAGATCTAATAGTGGCTGACACCAAACTATTTAACAATTACAGATTTTTAGCGGTTTCTCCGAATACCTGAGGGGAAATGTCATTACCACTACGCCATAAAATTAGCTATTTTAGTTGAAAAGGGAATTACAGAAATTGCGCCTAAGGTGTTTTATATAACATGTCAGAGGTAGGCCCTAAAAATTGACAAAGACTCCAGCCACCCTAGTCATAGACTGTTCTCTCTGCTACCACACGGCAAGCAGTACCGGAGTGCCAAGTCAAGGTCCAAGAGGCTTCTAAACAGCTTCTACCCCCAAGCCATAAGACTCCTGAACAGCTAATCAAATGGCTACCCAGACTATTTGCATTGCCCCCCCCCCCCCTTTA
Source organism: Salmo salar (assembly GCF_965601325.2). Taxonomy (NCBI): domain Eukaryota; kingdom Metazoa; phylum Chordata; class Actinopteri; order Salmoniformes; family Salmonidae; genus Salmo; species Salmo salar. Next base: position 30,275,300 of record NC_138307.1, on the reverse strand, counting down.
GGCTGATGCTTCTCTGTTATTTTCTATGCATAGTCACTTTAACTCTACTTACATGTACATGTTACCTCAATTACCTTGACTAACCGGTGCCCCCGCACATTGACTCTGTACCAGTACCCCCTGCATATAGCCTCGCTATTGTTGTTTTACTGCTGCTCTTTAATAATTTGTTACTTTTATTTTTATTAATTTTTATTCTTAAAACTGCATTGTTGGTTAAGGGCTTGTAAGTAAGCATTTCACTGTAAGATCTACACCTGTTGTATTCGGCACATGTGACATAAAATTGGATTTGATCACCCATATTCATCGTACTTCTCCAATTTCAAACCAGTGTGTCTTGTTTGTAACGAGACTGTCGCTGTTTGCAAAGAGTTCAATCTGAGATGTCATTATGAATCTAAGCATGGTACTTTCAGAAGTAGATGTTCCACCCCAGAAGTCCGACACAGAAAGGAAGGTGGGCCTAAGGAGTAAACACCCTATGTGCTTTACAGTGGTGATTTTAGCATGTACATATTTTATTGTTATTTAACCTTAATTTAACTAGGCAAGTCAGTTAAGAACATTTACATTTAACATTTACATTTACAAATTCTTATTTTCAATGACTGCCTTGTTCAGGGGCAGAACGACAGATTTTTACCTTGTCAGCTCGGGGATATGATCTAGCAACCTTTCGGTTACTACTAATGATCGAACCACTAGGCTACCTGCCGCCCCCACAATTCTGGGATTCATTGTGCAAATACTCTCCAAAGCGTTGTTTCTGTCATTGTTGTAAGCAACAGTTGTGATATATATTTGATTTTGCATCAGAAAAACAAAATGTAACTCAAAAACGACTGGGTCCCACCCGCTGGTCATCTAGATATGAGTCCCTTGCCACCCTGAGATACAGATATGTGGACGTAATGAAGGCCCTCACCAAGATTGTGCTTAAGTGACAAGAAGGACGAGATGGATGATGCAGCAGCACTTACATTTTAGTCGTTCTGCAGACTTAAGGTTTTAGAAACTTAACATGTGTAAATATTTGTATGAACATAACAAGATTCAACAACTGAGACATAAACTGAACAAGTCCCACAGACATGTGACTAACAGAAAAAGTAACAGTCAGTATCTGGTGTGGCCACCAGCTGCATTAAGTACTGCACTGCATCTCCTCCTCATGGACTGCACCAGATTTGCCAGTTCTTGCTATGTGATGTTATCCCACTCTTCCACCAAGGCACCTGCACGTTCCCGGACATTTCTGGGGGGAATGGCCCTAGCCCACACCCTCCGATCCAACAGGTCCCAGATGTGCTCAATGGGATTGAGATCCGGGCTCTTCGCTGGCCATGGCAGAACACTGACTACCTGTCTTGCAGGAAATCACGCACAGAACAAGCAGTATGGCTGGTGGCATTGTCATGCTGGAGGGTCATGTCAGGATGAGCCTGCAGGAAGGGTACCACATGAGGGCGGAGGATGTCTTTCCTATAATGCACAGCATTGAGATTGGCTGCAATGACAACCAGCTAGGTCCGATGATGCTGTGACACACCGCCCCAGACCATGACGGACCCTCCACCTCCAAATCAATCCCGCTCCAGAGTACAGGCCTCGGTGTAACGCTCATTCCTTCGACGATAAACGCGAATCCGACCATCACCCCTGGTGAGACAAAACCGCGACTCGTCAGTGAAGAGCACTTTTTGCTAGTCCTGTCTGGTCCAGCGATGGTGGGTTTGTGCCCATAGGCGACGTTGGTACCGGTGATGTCTGGTGAGGACCTGCCTTACAACAGGCCTATAAGCCCTCAGTCCAGCCTCTCTCAACCTATTGCGGACAGTCTGAGCACTGATGGAGGGATTGTGCATTCCTGGTGTAACTCGGGCAGTTGTTGTTGCCATCCTGTACCTGTCCCGCAGGTGTGATGTTCAGATGTACCGATCCTGTGCAGGTGTTGTTACACGTGGTCTGCCACTGCGAGGACGATCAGCTGTCCATCCTGTCTCCCTGTAGTACTGTCTTAGGCAGCTCACAGTACGGACATTGCAATTTATTGCCCTGGCCACATCTGCAGTCCTCATTCTTCCTTGAAGCATGCCTAAGGCACGTTCACACAGATGAGCAGGGACCCTGGGCATCTTTCTTTTGGTGTTTTTCAGAGTCAGTAGAAAGGCCTCTTTAGTGTCCTAAGCTTTCATAACTGTGACCTTAATTGCCTAACGTCTGTAAGCTGTTAGTGTCTTAGCTACCGTTCCACAGGTGCATGTTCATTAATTGTTTATGATTCATTGAACAAGCATGGGAAACAGTGTTTAAACCCTTTACAATGAAGATCTGTGAAGTTATTTGGATTTTTACAAATTATCTTTGAAAGACAGTGTCACAGTTGTCGTTGTGTAGAAGGGAGGACAATACGCAGCGGGAATGTCGATGCTCATCTTTATATTTATTAAATAAAGAGACCACGAAAAAAACAACAAAACAGTTAGAATGACGAAGGACAGTTTCACAGGCTAAATGAATACTAGCAGTGCAAAATACAACTACCCACAAAATACAAACCAAACACACACCTAATTATAGGACTCCCAATTAGAGGCAACTAGAAACACCTGGCGGGCGGCTCTGGCGACTCCTGACTGGTGGGCGGCTCTGGCGACTCCTGACTGGCGGGCAGCTCTGGCGACTCCTGACTGGCGGGCAGCTCTGGCAGCTCCTGACTGGCGAGCGGCTCTGGCAGCTCCTGACTGGCGAGGCTGGGCTGACGCACTAGATGCCTGATGCGTGAGGCTGGTACTGGACGTGCCAGCCTGGAGACACGCACCTCAAGGCTAGTGCGTGTAGCGGGAAACACTGGACCGTAGAGGCGCACTGGCGGTCTCGAGCACAGGGTTGGCATCACCCCTTCAGGCTGGATGCCCACTCTCCCCTGGCACATGCGGGGCACTGGTACTGCGCGTACCGGCCTAAAAATACCAGGCCTCACCACAGCACCTACCCCAAAGCACGGGACCTGTCCAGTCTGTTTCTGTCCAAAAAGGGTACGGGGAGCTGGCCTGGGTCTCCAACCTCGCCCCGCCAAACAGCCCTTGTGCCTACTTTTTCTTCCATACAATTTCCCTGACACCCAAAAGTACTTGTTACATTTCGAATGCTCAGGCAGGAGAGCAATATGGTCCAATAAACACGTTGTCATCCCTACTGCCTCTGATCTCTCAGACTAACTAAACGCAAATATTGCGTTTGTGTCACGGCTGTCGTATAGAGGGGACCAAAGCGGAGCGTGGTTGTAGTTCCACATTTTATTAAATCTGTGAAACTTAGCAAAACATAAATAACTGAACTGACAAAAACAACAAACCGTGACACAGAGAGAAACAAACACTACTCAAAATATAATAACCTACAAAAACCCAGGGAGAAAAACCCCTACTTAAATATGATCTCCAATCAGAGACAACGAGGACCAGCTACCTCCAATTGGAGATCAACCCCAAAAAAAAACATAGAACATATACATAGAAATACAAAACATAGAAAAACACAAAACACCCCCTGTCACGCCCTGACCTACTCTACTATAGAAAATGACATCTTACTAGGGTCAGGACGTGACAGTACCCCCCCAAAGGTGCAGACTCCGAATGCAACATAAAACAACAAAAGAAACCACAAAACAAAAGGGAGGGTAGGGAGGGTGATAATTGTCTATGGCGGCTCAAATGCAGTCCACATAACCTCCAGTAGAGGAGGCGGCTCCAGTTCGGGGCGTAATCCCGCTCCACCCGCTGATCCCTCTGCTTTAGTACCACCGGACCGTGGATCGTCGTCGTCGGAACCGGACTGTAGATAATCTCTGGAGGTTCTGGGCTGCAGGCCGGCGCTGGAGGTTCTGGGCTGCAGGCCGCCGCTGGAGACTCTGGGCTGCAGGCCGCCGCTGGAGTCTCTGGGCTGTAGGCCGTCGCTGGAGACTCTGGGCTGCAGGCAGTCGCTGGAGACTCTGGGCTGCAGGCCGTCGCTGGAGTCTCTGGACTGGGGAACTTCTCAGGAGGTTCTGGACTGTAGGCCGTCTCAGAAGGTTCCGGACTGTTGACCGTCTCAGGAGGTTCTGGACTGTATGCCATCTCAGGAGGTTCCGGACTGTGGACGCTCTCCGAAGGTTCCGGACTGTAGGCCGTCTCAGGAGGTTCTGGACGAGAGGCCGTCTCAGGAGGTTCCGGACTGTAGGCCGTCTCAGGAGGTTCCGAACTGTGGACCGTCACTGCAGGCTCCGTGCCATGGATCATCACTACAGGTTCCGGGCCATTGATCATCCCTAAAGGCTTCTTGCCATGGATTATCCCTACAGGCTCCGGGCCATGGATCATCCCTACAGGCTTCTTGCTATGGATCATCTCTTTAGGCTTCGGACCATAGATCATCACTTGAGGCTTCATTCGTGGAGCTAGAATAGGTCTCACCGGACTAGGGAACGTCGCTGGGAGTTCTGGACTAGGGAACGTCTCTGGGAGTTCTGGACTAGGGAACGCCGCTGGAGGCTTCCTTCGTGGAGCTGGAATAGGTCTCACCGGACTAGGGAACGTCGCTGGGAGTTCTGGACTAGGGAACGTTGCTGGAGGCTTCCTTTGTGGAGCTGGAATAGATCTCACCGGACTAGGGAACGTCGCTGGGAGTTCTGGACTAGGGAAGGTCGCTGGAGGCTCCGGACTGGAGAGCGTCGCCGGAGGCCAGGTGCACAGAGCAGGCACAGGGTATACTGGGTTGTGGAGGCACACTGGAGATCTGGAGCTTATGGCTGGCACAACCCGTCCTGGCTGGATAACCTCCGTAGCCCGACAAGCGCGAGGCGTTGTGTCAGGTCGCACAGGTTTGTGTTGGCGAACTGGCGGTACCGTGCATAGAGCTGGCGCAGGATAACCTGGGCTGAGAAGACGCACTGGAGACCAGGAGCGCTGAGCAGGCATACTCCTTCCTGGCTGAATGCCAACTCTAGCACGGCACCTGTGAGGAGCTTGCACCGAGCGCACCGGGCTGTGGCTGCGCACTGGCGACACAGTGCGTATCTCAGCATAACATGGTGCTTGCTCAGTCACTCGCCCCCCACAGTAAGCACGGGGAGTTGGCACAGGTCTCCAACCTGATTCTGCCAATCTCCCCATGTGCCCCCCCCAAAAAAAATTGGGGGCTGCCTCTCGCACTTGCCTCGCCGTTGGTATCGTGCCTCCACCTGCTTCCCCGGCAGGCTGTTGTATCTCTCCAATACCTGCTCCCAAGTCCAGTCTATCCTTTCCTCCAACTCCTCCAGCGACCAGGATGCCATCTCCTCCCGGGCACGCTGCTTAATCCAGTCCTCCTGCCCACGCTGCTTGGTCCTTTGATGGTGGGTTATTCTGTCACAGCTGTCGTATAGAGGGGACCAAAGCGCAGCGTGGTTGTAGTTCCACATTTTATTAAATCCGTGAAACTTTGCAAAACATAAATAACTGAATTGACAAAAACAACAAACCATGACGCAGAGAGAAACAAACACTACTCAAAATATAATAACCCACAAAAACCCAGGAAGAAAAACCCCTACTTAAATATGATCTCCAATCAGAGACAACGAGGACCAGCTGCCTCCAATTGGAGATCAACCCAAAAAAACAACATAGAAATAGAAACTTAGAACATAAACATAGAAATACAAAACATAGAAAAACACAAAACACCCCCTGTCACACCCTGACCTACTCTACTATAGAAAATTACATCTTACTAGGGTCAGGATGTGACAGTTTGTAAATGATGCCTGAGTGTTGGAGTGTGCCCCTGGCCATCCATAAATAAATAAAAACAGTCTGGTTTGCTTAAAGATGCGTTATGCAGAAATCCCTCCTCCATTTCCTGGTTGCATGAATTTGAATAAAACTGATAATTTCAGTTTGTGACAAAACCAGCGGTGTGGAGAATCATTGTACCATCTAAACTGCTGTGAAATAACTTTTCCATAACCACAAATATTGTACAGTGCATTTTGAAAGTATTCAGACCCCTTGACTTTTTCCACATTTTATTACGTTACAGCCTTATTCTAAAATGGATTAAATAGTTTTTTTCCCCTCATCAATCTACACACAATACTCCATAATGACAAAGTAAAAACTTAAATACAACATTTACATAAGTATTCAGACCCTTTACTCAGTACTTTGTTGAAGCTAAAAATGAAAAAAATAATTTAAAAAAGCACCTTTGGGAGCAATTACAGCCTTGATTCTTCTTGGGTATGACGCTACAAGCTTGGCAGACCTGTATTTGGGGAGTTTCTCCCATCTCCACAGAGAAACTCTGGAGCTCTGTCAGAGTGAATACTTATGTAAAATGTTAGTTTTTTGTTTGTTTTTAAAACATTTGCAAAAATGTCTAAACCTGTTTTTGCTTTTTAATTATTGGGTTTTGTGTGTAGATTGATGAGGAAAACATTTTATTTAATCAATTTTAGAATAAGGCTGTAACGTAACAAAATGTGGAAAAAGTCAAGGGGTCTGAATACTTTCCGAATGAGCGGTAGTTATCCTCTATTTAGGTGTACAAAACCAAAAGACAAGACAAGAACTAAACTTAGGAAGGGAAAGCATAGAAATATCACACACAGAACAGATCTACCGCTTCTTAGACTTGCTTTCAATGAGACTGACAGATCTATAACTCACATTTCTATGTGCATTTGGTCAGGTTGCCCAAAAATATACATATTGTAGCTTTATTAATATACGGAATTTGATCTATAGCAGTTTCTTTTAACTTTCACTCAAATATAAGAATTTAGTACTTTTTTCCACCACTGACCATTGGTTGTGTGTGAAATAATACAGCGAAGACAAGGTTATTCAGGAAAATAGTACATAGTGCTGCCTAAAACATACTGCAACCTCGTACTAAATGATTTTTGAGTCATTTATATGAATTTAGGAACTCTACCACAGGTTAAGTGCAACTTACGTTGTCTAATTTAAAGTATTTGTGTCTAATGTGAATTCATGTTTTGTTGACAACGTTTAGCTACCTAATCTACTGAAATTAGATAATTGAACAAGAAAAAATATAATATATTTTTAGAGAATAAAGAAATGCGCAAGTGTAACCGATGTGAAATGGCTAGTTAGTTAGCGGTGGTACGCGCTAATAGCGTTTCAATGAGTGACGTCACTCGCTCTGAGACCTGAAGTGGTTGTTTCCCCTTGTGTTGCAAGAGCCGAGGCTTTTGTGGCGCGATGGGTAACGATGCTTCGTGGGTGTCAGTTGTTGATGTGTGCAAGGGTCCCTGGTTCGAGCCCAGGTTGGGGCGAAGAGAGGGACGGAACCAACACTGTTACACCAGAGCTGTGAAGACAATGACTTTTGTGTCCGTTATTCTTTATTACTACAGAGATTAAGTCTGAGGCCGGTAACATCAACAGTGAGGACAAACCCAGCCTGCCTCTCTCCTTCCACACTGAGTCCAAACCTACAGTCACTGGGTCCTGATTGTGACAGTGGAGCCCAGTTTGCACTGCAGGATCCAGAGATGGCATCAGTGAAGCTGGAAGACTGTAGTCAAACACTGGAGCTGAATGTCAACATTAAAGATGAAGAAGAGGAGGAGAAGATTAGGAAATCTGATAGTTTGTCATGGTAAGAGCAGGTTCTAACTAAGTTTGTTGTTCGTTCCAACTTTCTACTGTGTATGAAAAGTTTTGTGATGAACAGTTTCAATGAGAAAGTAGATGTTATTTCATGCTACTGACACTTGCATGGTTTGATACCAGTATTGCCAGCATTTAAAAAAAATGCAATTCCAGTTAATTGAACACTGAAATTACAGTTATCATCAATCCTTTGAAAAGAGGAACATTTGGAATTGGAATTTGGTTTGCTTTCTGAATTAACTCCAATAGTAATGGAATTGACTCGAATAGAAATGGAATTGATGGTTACTAACTTGTGATAGTGAGTGGAGGATGATATGGCTCCTAATTTTCACTACTTTTGCCCCTTTTTGCCTTCAACTTTTATCCACTTTTAGAATAGTTTGTTCAGAAAAATAGTACATAGTGCTGCCTAAAACATACTGCAAACTTGTAATAAATGTTTTTTGAGTCATTTATGTGAATTCAGAAATCTACTATAGATTAAGTTCTGTAGCCTAATTTAAAATGTATACTTTGTCTAATGTGAACTAATTCATGTTTTGTTGTCTATGCTTAGTTACCAGATTTATTGAAATGAGATCAGTGCTTGACTTGGACAGGAGCTCACCGGAGCTGAGAACCGTCACCTCAAATGTCTACCGTTTGAGCTCATGTTCCTCTTATAGAATATTAGCTCAACAGTATTGTGGAGCTCCTGCCCCTAAATATAAACAATATTTTTAGAGAGTAAAGAAAGTGCCAGAACTGTCAAGACTAACTTTTGTGTCCGTTTCTCTTTATTACTACAGACCGACTCAGATTAAGTCTGAGGCCAGTAACATCAACAGTGAGGACAGACTCAGACTGCCTCTTATTGGGAATTTTCCAGTAAATGTGTGCACATTATACATCTTAGAGTAGTCAGCAGAATAAGTGCACTCTATATGTGTGTCTAGGTCATTAGGCACCATTAAACATGCACCTGTCTTGGGAGTGGGCATGTCTGTTTATTATTGTACCATTGCTATAGCCTAATATGTACTGTTGCTATGGTTATGCCACAAATGGAATCTATGCCCTACATGCACCTGTCTTGGGAGTGGGCGTGTCTGTTTATTTTTGTACCATTGCTATGGCCTAATATTTACTGTTGCTATGGTTACTCCACAAATGGAATCTATGCCCTAATGTGAAACCAAGCTAAAGTTAGTGCAAGGCAATAAGATAAGGGTGGCTAAATGCCAGAGGGGATGAAACATTAACATAAAGAGGAGTTACTATGTGTGTGACGTAAGGAGGAAAACTGTATAAAAAAGTCTGGAAAGACATTGACTGAATATTTCCACTACACTCTCCTTCCGCACTGAGTCCAAACCTACAGTCACTGGGTCCTGATTGTGACAGTAGAGCCCAGTTTGCACTGCAGGATACAGAGATGGCATCAGTGAAGCTGGAAGACTGTAGTCAAACACTGGAGCTGAATGCCAACATTAAAGATGAAGAAGAAGAGGAGAAGATTGGGACATCTGTTTCTCATGGTAAGAGCAGGTTCTAAGTTTGTGTTTTTCATTCCAACTTCCCACTGTGCATGAAAAGTTGCTGTAGAACTGTTTCAGGATGAACTGTTTCAATGAGAAGGTAGATGTTATTTCAAACCGATGTCAAAGCTGACGTGCATACCTTAAATAACATATACCGGACCTAATGAACTCACGTGAAATTTTGCACTACACATGCAACACAGCATTCCTATCCTAGCCCTCCATGTCTGCTGTGTGGATCGACCAGTCATTTGAAAGAGTAAGAACATTTCAGTGAAACAAAGGCGAAATCCATTAAAGCCAAGATAATGCAATTCATTGCCCTTGACAATCAACCGTTCTCTGTCGTGGGTGATGTTGGCTTTCACCGACTGGTCGAGCACTGGTACACACAACCAAGTGCTCTATTTTTCCGATGTTGCCCTACCGGAGTTACACAGTAATAGCGTCACTGCTATTAGCTTCACGACATACAGGCTATGGAACGCCGTTTGGGTCATTGTGTGTCAAAAAAGATACAGTTGCACTGTCAAAGCTGTACAAAAGAAGTCTGCAAACAAGCAAACCGGCCACGAACTATGTGTTTACAATACCGCGTTGGTAATAAAGCACACTTTGTTCGAACGCAACTTTTGCGGTAGCTAGCTGTAGCCTGGTACCTTAGCTAGCACCAATACAACTAGCCAATGACCAGTAGAAACTGCAGTCATTTTCATTATTCTTAGCAATGATTTAGGAATCCTTGTGAGTAAGTATTAGCTAGGTTGCCACTTGTTGTTCGCCTATTGAAAATGAACTTCAGTTCATGAAAATAAACAGCTAGCCAGCTACTTAACCCTGTTGCCCAAAGCTTCCGTTATAAGCAGCCAGCTAGCTTCATCTGGCTAGTGACGCTCGACAGGACCGGGTTATGTGTTGTGAAGCTAGCTACAATAAGGATTAGGCAGAATAGTGGAATTTGTCTTCAAAATAAAAAGTGTCATTGACAGTGATGCAAATTAATACAAATAGTAGAATTATGCCATACTTGTATTTTGAAGGCTAACTGCAAAATCCACTATTGTGGCTAATCCTTATTGTGGCTAGCAACTGAAACAGATTATGTCGGTTTGCTATGTTTTTGGGGAAGAACATTGTTTGCATCCAATCGTTGACATATGAAATACGAGTGATTGTGTAATCAATGTGTAATAACTACGTAAAAAATGTATGAACTCATAAAATTATTATGTGACGGGCAGTCGTATTCAGGTCCTGATTGGTCAACAAGCTTATTTGACATGTCAAATAGTGTTATTTGACATGTATCTTTTTTGACACGCAAAGACCCACGGCGTTCCATAGAAATCCTGGTTGAGAATGAAACTACTGAACAAACGAACAAGGAAACAGCACAGCAAGTAAGTGAAAGAAATAGGTTTTACATTTACGTCATTTAGCAGACGCTCTTATCCAGAGCGACTTGATTATGTTTTACTGGTAATGGGGACATATGTAAATGCTAACAAAATAACTTTTTGGTGTGTGTGAAACCTTTATTTAACTAGACAAGTCAGTTAATAACACTCGGTCTGCGTCAACAGACTTCAGTGCAGGCAGTGCGGTGATTATCAGTTTTCTACATGTGTAATAATATTCAGACACAATTGTCCATAGAGCTAAATGAAAGGATTATGTTGAGGCACAGATCTGGGTGAGGGTACCAAAACAGGTTTAAGTGTTAAGGAGGAGCAGTTGAAATGGAATATTCCAGGTGTCTGTGATGCCCATCTTTTGGTGAGACGTTGATCCGGTGTAGAGCGCAGGGAAACAGAGAAGACATTGTCTGTCATGTGGAGTTTTGATGCAGAGTCTCTGCCAGATAAGGTCAAGGTAGGAAGTGTCAGTTATCCCGTGAGCGCTTTTGTTCCGTAAATACTAGTGTTTTAGGTGTCAGGTTTATGGGCCTGTTGCAGCAGTGTGTAGGAGTGAGATGCCTAGATGTGAGAAGTGTGCAGGAGGGCATGAGATGAAGGAATGTGTGGTATCGGTGGATAAAGTTCTGTGTGTTAGTTGTGGGGGTGCCAATGGGGCTGGAGATCTGAGGTGTCAGGTGAGAGAAAGGCAGATTGAAGTTGCCAGGGTTACAGTTGTACAGAAAGTGTTGTATGCCGATGCAGTGAAGAGAGTGGTAGAGGAAGATGGGTACAGGGTGAGTGATCTTGAGAGGATTCCTGTGAGAAGGCAGAGACCAAGAAAGAGTGATGGGAAGAATATGTGCTTCAGTAAGGTGTGCTTTTTAGCGTTTATAGCCGTGATTGTCAATTATAATGCAGAAATGGATAGAAAGTCACAGATAGAGGTTGTGGTAGCTGCGGCAGAGAAGTACTTGGGATTGCAAGGATTTACTGCAGAACAACTGCAGGGGGTGTTGAGTGGTAGTGGTCTGGCATAGGACTAGATAGGGTTAAATAGTGGAATGGGGTGGTGGGGGTTTTATTGTGGAAAATCACCACAAAGGGACTCAGTCGAACTTAAATGAATCATTCTTTATTATCAGCAAGCTAGAGAGGTTCTAACAAACTTAAAGCACCATAGTACACGTCAGTCAGGAGCTCTGCCAGGGCAGTCCCGTTAGTTCTCCTATATACTGCTTAGACAGACAAGTTATATTTGCATGATTTAGCTTATTCATTATTCACCAGTACAGTAGGAGTATGCAGCTAAAAGTTTGATGCGATCCGCCAACCAAATCCCAAAGAAGAAGAAGGACGCACGTGCACGTCGCTTGACCCGTATGTAGAATGTGAAAAAGGAGCAAAGTTCATATCTATTATTGATGTTTGATGAAGAGTATCTACCACCCTATCTGAAGCTGGGATATAAAAGATACCCCATAAGAGAGTTTGTGTAAAACCCGACGCAATGCAAGAAATGTAAAAAGTTTGGCCACATGTCAAGTGTTTGCAGACGGAAATGTATGCAACTGTGGTGGGGGTCATATTCCTGAATTCCCAGAGTGCCCTGTTAGGGTGAAAGAGGTTGAGGTGTCAAGGATCAGTACTGTACAGCAAATCTCCTATGTGGAGGTGGTGAAGAGCGTTATAGGGGCAAGAGGCCACAGTTCTGAAGAAGATATGGCAGTGGATGCACCACAACCAGTTGCAAATGTTTTACGTCAATCAAGTGATCTGGATACACTTACTGTGAAGAAGATGGATTTTTTAGCATTTATAGCCACAGTTATGAATTGTACTGCACAAGAAGTCCAAGTAGCTGGACATCATTATATCTGCAGCTGGGACGTTTTTGGGCCTCCAAGACTGCAAGGACTACTGTCACCAGAAACTTTTCTGCTCTTACAGGATCCTTCTCAGCCTGTGTAGGGACCTGATTAGAACAGAAAAGCATGCTGATTTAGTTTAATTAAAATGTTGTTATTGATAGTTTGTATGATTTTGAAAATACTGTATACACTGAACAAACATACAGTGCCTTGCAAAAGTATTCACCCCCTTGGCGTTTTTCCTATTTTGTTCCATTACAACCTGTAATTTAAATGGATTTATATTTCAATTTCATGAAATGGACATACACAAAATAGTTGAAATTGGTGAAGTGAAATGAAAAAAATAACTTGTTTCAAATATTTCACATTTTTTTCTCTCAAAAAAACTGAAAAGTGGTGCATGCATATGTATTCACCCCCTTTGCTATGAAGCCCCGAGATAAGATCTGGTGCAACCAATTACCTTCAGAAGTCACATAATTAGTTAAATAAAATCCACCTGTGTGCAATCTTAAGTGTCACATGATCTCAGTATATCTACACCTGTTCTGAAAGGCTCCAGAGTCTGCAACACCACTAAGCAAGGGGCACCAACAAGCAAGCGGCGCTATGAAGACCAAGGAGCGCTCCAAACAGGTCAGGGACAAAGTTGTGGAGAAGTACAGATCGAGTTGAGTTATAAAAAAATATCAGAAACTTTGAACATCCCACGGAGCACCATTATCTCCATTATTAAAAAATAGAAAAAATATGGCACCACAACAAACCAGCCAAGAGAGGGCCGCCCACCAAAACTCACGGACCAGGCAAAGAGGGCATTAATCAGAGAGGCAACAAAGAGACCAAAGATAACCCTGAAGGAGCTGTAAAGCTCCACAGCGGAGATTGGAGTATCTTTCCATAGGACCACTATAAGCCGTGCACTCCACAGAGCTGGGCTTCACGGAAGCAAAAATGTTTGGCATTCGCCAAAAGGCATGTGGGAGACTCCCCAAACATATGGAAGAAGGTATTCTGGTCAGATGAGTCTAACATTGAGCTTTTTGGCCATCAAGGAAAGTGCTATGTCTGGCGCAAACCCAACACCTCTCATTCCCCTGAGAATACCATCCCCACAGTGAAGCATGGAGGTGGCAGCATCATGCTGTGGGGATGTTTTTCATCGGCAGGGATTGGGAAACTGGTCATCCAACTTGAAGGAGCTGGAGCAGTTTTGCCTTGAAGAATGGGCAAAAATCCCAGTGGCTAGATGTGCCAAGCTTATAGATACATACCCCAAGAGACTTGCAGCTGTAATTGCTGCAAAAGGTGGCTCTACAAAGTATTGAATAGTTATGCACGCTCAAGTTTTCTGTTTTTATTTGGTCTTATTTCTTGTTTGTTTCACAATAAAAAATATTTTGCATCTTCAAAGTGGTAGGCATGTTGTGTAAATCAAATGATACAACCCCCCCCCCAAAAAATCTATTTTAATTCCAGTTTGTAAGGCAACAAAATATGAAAAATGCAAAGGGGGGTGATTACTTTCGCAAGCCAGTGTAAACGCATCATGTAAGGTGTTGGACCCATGTTTCGTGAGGTGAAAAAAAAGATCCCAGAAATGTTCCTGGCACACACTTATTTCTCGCAAATGTTGTGCACAAATCCGTTTACATCCCTGTTAGTGAGCATTTCTCCTTTGCTAAGATAATCCATCCACCTGACAGGTGAGGCATATCAAGAAGCTGATTAAATAGCATGATCATCATTAAACAGGTGCACCTTGTGCTGGGGACAAGAGTATCTGAGTAGGTACCTTGCCAGCAGCTAATGGGGATCCCTGATGTCAACGTTTTGAACAGAGCGCCCCATGGTGGCGGTGGGGTTATGGTATGGACAGGCATAAGCTACAGACAACTGCATTTTATCAAAGGCAATTTGAATGCACAGAGATACCATGACACGATCCTGAGGCCCATTGTCCTGCCATTCATCCGCCGCCATCATCTCATGTTTCAGCATGACAATGCACAGCCCCATGTCGCAAGACATTGTACACAATTGAAAATGCTGAAATTTTCCCAATTCCATGGCCTGCATACTCACCAGACATGTCACCCTTTTGAGCATGTTCGGGATAGTCCGGATCAACGTGTACGACAGCTTGTTCCAGTTCCCTACTATATCCAGGAATTTCACACAGCCTTTGAAGAGCAGTGGGAAAACATTCCAGATGCCACAATTAACAGCCCGATGAACTCTATGCAAAGGAGATGGGTCCCGGAGGAGGCAGCGGCAGCTATCCACTTCTCCGGTGCTTCATTTGTAAATTGGGAGGTGCCGGAACAAAAAGGGAGCCCGAGAGGGGGGTGACCTGGGGTTCTCTGAGGTACCAGAACACATAAAAAATAAAAATCACCTTTATAATAAAGCATTGCATTTATTTTCATGGCTTTAGCATACTGACATATTCTTTTTTGATTTTATTTATTTTATCCTTATTTAACTAGGCAAGTCAGATAAGAACAAATTCTTATTTACAATTATGTCCTACCCGGCCAAACCGGGACAATGCTGGGCCAATTGTGCACTGCTCTATGGGACTCCCAATCACGTCCGGATGTGATACAGACTGGATTCGAACCAGGGACTGTCGTGATGCCTCTTGCATGGAGATGCAGTGCCTTAAACCGCTGCGCCACTCGGGAGCAGTGGTGTTGAGACGCTTACAGAAGTGACACACATGGAGTACATTTTTTGTAGCCTAGAGTCCGGGAAAAATGTGGCCTTTTTATAAAAGGATTTCATGCAGTTCTACATCATTTTAGATGACTGGAGACTTTCGCAGAATCTTTTTAGTACGTCACAAATGACCAAAATGACAGGCTACTTTGACTCTGACAAACTGAGAATCTGAGGTCAATAAAAATGACCTTGTCTTTAATCCATCAATAGCCTAGGTCTGCGGAGAAGCACATTGTACAATATGAGGAGGAAATTATAGTCCTAAAAAAGCTTTCCAGTTTCACTGACTCACCCAATTATGTGCAGCTCACTCACCGGCCAAAAGCTTCTCTCTCTTGCTTTACTTTGTAAAACATTGCTGTTCGCTCATATTTGGAAGTTGATAACTTGGTAACATACAGATAGATTAGTATTTTATTTTCAGCAGGATCCATTTGCTTTACAACCTGTGATTTCCAGTGACTGTATTAGAAATATTGCTAAAGGCTTGTTTTGGCTGCATGCTGTTCACTGACAGATTTGCCACATGTTCCTGACTGTAGACATGCCTTGCGATTTGGCTACACACAATCCACAGCTAGGCAATTTTTTTGAAATTAGCTGTTGATCCTCTGTAGCTAAATTCTAGGCTTACTCCTGGTGTAGTATTGGGAATTATTTAATTTATTTCTGAACAGATTGCAGCTATTATTCTATTAGGAAATAAATTAAGTGCAATGCTGGAGAGATAATAGTTGTCGGCTCATATCTAAACTTAACAAAAAAAGAAACGTCCTCTCACTGTCAGCTGCGTTTATTTTCAGCAAACTTAACATGTGTAAATATTTGTATGAACATAACAAGATTCAACCACTGAGACATAAACTGAACAAGTTCCACAGACATGTGACTAACAGAAATGGAAAAATGTGTCCCTGAACAAAAGGGGGTCAACATCAAAAGTAACAGTCAGTATCTGGTGTGGCCACCAGCTGCATTAAGTACTGCACTGCATATCCTCCTCATGGACTGCACCAGATTTGCCAGTTCTTGCTGTGAGATGTTACCCCACTCTTCCACCAAGGCACCTGCAAGTTCCCAGATATTTCTGGTGGGGAACGGCCCTAGCCCTCACCCTCCGATCCAACAGGTCCCAGACGTGCTCAATGGGATTGAGATCCGGGCTCTTCACTGGCCATGGCAAAACACTGACATTCCTCTCTTTCATGAAATCGCACACAGAACGAGCAATATGGCTGGTGGCATTGTCATGCTGGAGGGTCATGACAGGATGAGCCTGCAGGAAGGGTACCACATGAGGGAGAAGGATGTCTTCCCTGTAACGCACAGTGTTGAGATTGCCTGCAATGACAACAAGCTCAGTCCGATGATGCTGTGACACACCGCCCCAGACCATGACGGACCCTCCACCTCCAAATCGATCCCGCTCCAGAGTACAGGCCTCGGTGTAACGCTCATTCCTTTAACGATAAACAAGAATCTGACCATAACCCCTGGTGAGACAAAACCACAACTCGTCAGTGAAGGGCACTTTTTGCCAGTCCTGTCTGGTCCAGTGACGGTGGGTTTGTGCCCATAGGTGACGTTGTTGCCGGTGATGTCTGGTGAGGACCTGCCTTACAACAGGCCTACAAGCTGTTAGAGATTCACCTAGGGGTCATGATAGGGCTGTACTAAATGTTTGATGTATTATAATAATTGATTATGCTTATGTTGTATTAATAGAAGGGGGGGGGGGGGGGTTATAAGACCCCTCCCTCCTCACATTTATAGGGTCCTAGACTACAGATGAACAAAATATATACGTTATTAGGTTTAATATTGTTCCACAGTACTTTTCTAGTCTCTGCCTCTTATAAAGAAACTGTCTGAGAAATGTGTGAGAGATAAGAGTCTAATCAAACATTTCACAATAAATCAACTTTGGGGAGTGAACATTTAGTGCCTAGCTTTTAGATAACACTGAAACTCTATGTTTGTGTAGTTGTGGATGCATGGGCTTGGTCTGATGAGCCAATGATTTGCAAGGGACATGGAATGAACGAACCCCAACAAAGCCCTCAGTCCAGCCTCTCTCAGCCTATTGCGGACAGTCTGAGCGCTGATGGAGGGACTGTGCGTTCCTGGTGTAACTCGGGCAGTTGTAGTTGCCATCCTGTACCTGTCCCGCAGGTGTGATGTTCAGATGTACCGATCCTGTGCAGGTGTTGTTACACGTGGTCTGCCACTGCGTGGACGACCAGCTGTCCGTCCTGTCTCCCTGTAGCGCTGTCTTAGGCGTCTCACAGTACGGACATTGCAATTTATTGCCCTAGCCACATTTGCAGTCCTCATGCTTCCTTGCATTCTTGCAGCATGCCTAAGGCACGTTCACGCAGATGAGCAGGGACCCTGGGCATCTTTCTTTTGGTGTTTTTCAGAGTCAGTAGAAAGGCCTCTTTAGTGTCCTAAGTTTTCATAACTGTGACCTTAAATTACTACCGTCTGTAAGCTGTTAGTGTCTTAATGACTGTTCCACAGGTGCATGTTCATTAATTGTTTATGGTTCATTGAACACGCATGGGAAACAGTGTTTAAACCATTTACAATGAAGATCTGTGAAGTTATTTTGATATTTAAGAATGATCTATTAAATACTGGGTCCTGAAATAGGGACGTTTCTTTTTTTTCCTGAGTTTATAACAGCACAGATAGGGGGAAAAATCATAGAAAGTGAATCTCATTTTGGTTTTGTGAGAGATACAGGCGTGCTTCTCTCTCACCACAGCAATGGCCACGCCTTGGTCTAAATAGGCTACAATGTTGCACAAAGCATAAACCTGGGACGGCCCAACATTAATACATTCTTAGAATATCAGGCACGTTTTCACATTACGTTTTTAGGGGACATGACAATTCCAGAGGAATCCAAATGTAATTACTCTGATTGTTACAATCCAAACAGTGGAAATTACTTTTCATGCCACAAAATGTAGGCTACCTGATCCTGGCAAATGGGTTCCGGAACGAAAGACTACAAAACTCAGAGGTGCCGGAGGATCCAACAACAAGCACTGCGCTTCTCATATAACGGGGTAGGGCCATCCCAATAATTCCTGAATGCATGGACGATTGCACCAAAGATCTTTATAACTAAATCAAGATAGACCACAGCTGGTTGTTTCCAATGGGATCAGATGAGTCATAGTGGGCAGTGCCAAGCACGATCTAGCGAGATCCTATTGGCGCGTTCTAGCAAACATCTGCATATTTCTGTTAGGAAATGCCTCCTCTGTGGAGCGCTCGTGTGCAATAACTCAATTCGCCTTTTCGTTCCTTGTAAACAACGTGATTTAAAAAAAACTTGTGCAAAGGGTGAAGTCTACAAAACTTAGTCCACTCTGTTCATAACAGATTTTAGTTTTGGAAACAAAACTGTATTAAGCTCAGATGTTTCATCGATTAGAACATTTGCAGAATGTCGGCCAAAATCCATCTCGTCCCATTTTCTCCCACTGCCGGCCAGTGGGCATATTTGATAGTGAACGGAAACGCTAAGCAGATTCTTCACATTTATACATCCAGTGAAATATCTGTCTTGTTGTTCTGTCTGTGGCTGCACTGTTGTAGTGGGAGAACAGTAAGTTTCAGGCAGGCATGCACCATTCTTCACAATAAAGAAAGCGCCAGAACTGTGACGTCAAGAACCTTTGTGTCGGTTTCTATGTATTACCACAGGTATGTAATAGCACGTTTAAACTTTCTAATATCAAAAGAACATGTTATACCATGCTAGGTAACACATGTGTTAATGTATTATCACGTTTGATAAAGGGTTGATTTGTTATTTTTGTGTCAAACCAAGTGAAGAACGTGATAACTATTTTATGAGCCACATAGCTAGAGACTTTGGGTTTGTCTGAGTGGGTGTACATCATTTTATCAAGGTAACTTAATTTGATAAATAATCAATTTATTTGAGATTTCTGAGTTCGTTTTGCATGTTATTGGTATTTTGTCAAATTCACAAGCTGGGAAAATGGCGGCGCCCACTCTGTCTGCGTCAAAGAGAGACAATTTCACGGGTGCACTACTGTTTTGAAGCTGAATGTAATGATTATCAGTTTCCTACATGTGTATTTGTCGTAGACGGCGTAAGGATTGGACCAAGGCGCAGCGGGTAAAGTGCTCATCTTCTTATTTATTTAAAGAAAACACTTAAACAAAATAAACAAATGACAAAAACAGTTCCATAAGGCTCCCAGGCTATACAGAAAATAACCACCCACAAAACACAAGTGAAGCAAACACAACTAAATATGGCCTCCAATTAGAGACAACGACAACCAGCTGCCTCTAATTGGAGGTCATTGCCAAAAACCCAACATAGAAATAGAAAACTAGATATAAACATAGAACCTAAACCAAAAACACCGAAACACACAAAATAAACACCCCGCCACGCCCTGAGCAAACTACAATGACAAATAACCCCTTTTACTGGTCAGGACGTGACAGTACTAATATTCAGACACATTCAGTTTCTATTTTTGTCTATAAATGTTAATATGGTGTGACGGGAAATACAATTGGTTTTTGATTCAAATAATACATTGAAGACAAAATGATTCAGGAAAATAGTACGTAGGGATGCTTACCTACCAGAGCTGAGTACCGGCACCTCAATTTTCTACTGCTTGAGCTCGTGTTCCTCTTATAGAATATAAGTATTGTGGAGCTCCTGTATCTAAATAATAACAGTACTGGCAACCACAATGAGTACTTACACCTATTTCAGTCCATGTCAAGCACTGAATTAGATAATTGAACAAGAAGAAATAGAATATATTTTAATTGAGAATAAAGAAAGTGCCAGAACTGTCAAGACAATTACATTTTTGTGTCTTTTTCTCATTGTTACTACAGGGTGACTAGAATTAAGTCTGAGGCCGGTAACATTAAAAGTGAGCACAAACCCAGCCTGCCTCTCTCATTCCACACTATGTCCAAGCCTACATTCACTGGGTCCTGATTGTGACAGTGGAGCCCAGTTTGCACTGCAGGATCCAGAGATGGCATCAGTGAAGCTGGAAGACTGCAGTCAAACACTGGACCTGAATGTCAACATTAAAGATGAAGAAGAGGAGGAGACGATTGGGAAATCTGTTTCTCATGGTAAGATCAGGTTCTATCTAAGTTTGTTATTCATTCCAACTTCCCACTGTGCATGAAATTTGCAGTAGAACTGTTTCATGATGAACTGTTTCAATGAGAAGGTAGATGTTATTTCATGCTATTGATACTTGCATGGTTTGACACCAGTATTGTCAGCATTTGTTTTATTAATCTGGGACATCTGGGACGCTAGCGTCCCACCCGCGGTACACACTATCAACAGCCAGTGAAATATCAGGGTGGCAAATTCAAAACTACAAAATC
The DNA here is from genome assembly GCF_965601325.2 of Salmo salar. Taxonomy (NCBI): domain Eukaryota; kingdom Metazoa; phylum Chordata; class Actinopteri; order Salmoniformes; family Salmonidae; genus Salmo; species Salmo salar. The sequence continues at coordinate 30,254,697 of NC_138307.1, read as the reverse complement.
TCATAATTCTAATTTCTCAAACATACAACTATTTTACATCATTTTAAAGATACACTTCTCCTTAATCCAACCACATTGTCCGATTTCAAAAAGGCTATACGGCGAAAGCATAAAGTTAGATTATGTTAGGACAGAGCCTAAACAAGAAAAACCACACAGCCATTTTCCAAGCAGGAGAGGTGTCACAAAAAAACAGAAATACAGCTAAGATTAAGCACTAACCTCTGACGATCTTCATCAGATGACACTCCTAGGACTCAATGTTACACAATACATGTATGTTTTGCTCGATAAAGTTCATATTTATATCCAAAAAACCCATTTTACATCGGCGCGTGATGTTCAGAAAATATTTTGCCTCCAAAACTTCCAGTGAATGAGCACAAAAATTTACAAACATACTCATCATAAACGTTGATAAAATATTAAACTGTCATTCAAAGAATTATAGATAAGCATCTCCTTAATGCAACCGCTGTGACAGATTTCATAAAAGCGTCACGTGGAAAGTACACTTTGCAATAATCTGAGTACAGCGCTCAGAAAACAACAGCAGGCAATACAGATACCCGCCATTTTGGAGTCATCTAAAATCATAAATAGCATTATAAATATTCACTTACCTTTGATGATCTTCATCAGAATGCACTCTCAGGAATCCCAGGTCCACAATAAATGTACATTTTTTTTTACATTTAAGTCATTTAGCAGACGCTCTTATCCAGAGCGACTTACAAATTGGTGCATTCACCTTATGATATCCAGTGGAACAACCACTTTACAACAGTGCATCTAAATCTTTTAAGGGGGGGGGGGGGGTAGAAGGATTACTTTATCCTATCCTAGGTATTCCTTAAAGAGGTGGGGTTTCAGGTGTCTCCGAAAGGTGGTGATTGACTCCGCTGTCCTGGCGTCGTGAGGGAGCTTGTTCCACCATTGGGGTGTCAGAGCAGCGAACAGTTTTGACTGGGCTGAGCGGGAACTGTGCTACCTCAGAGGTAGGGGGGCCAGCAGGCCAGAGGTGGATGAACGCAGTGCCCTTGTTTGGGTGTAGGGCCTGATCAGAGCCTGAAGGTATGGAGGTGCCGTTCCCTTCACAGCTCCATAGGCAATCACCATGGTCTTGTAGCGGATGCGAGCTTCAACTGGAAGCCAGTGGAGAGAGCGGAGGAGCGGGGTGACGTGAGAGAACTTGGGAAGGTTGAACACCAGACGGGCTGCGGCGTTCTGGATGAGTTGTAGGGGTTTAATGGCACAGGCAGGGAGCCCAGCCAACAGCGAGTTGCAGTAATCCAGACGGGAGATGACAAGTGCCTGGATTAGGACCTGCGCCGCTTCCTGTGTGAGGCAGGGTCGTACTCTGCGAATGTTGTAGAGCATGAACCTACAGGATCGGGTCACCGCCTTGATGTTAGTGGAGAACGACAGGGTGTTGTCCAGGATCACGCCAAGGTTCTTAGCACTCTGGGAGGAGGACACAAGGGAGTTGTCAACCGTGATGGCGAGATCATGGAACGGGCAGTCCTTCCCCGGGAGGAAGAGCAGCTCCGTCTTGCCGAGGTTCAGCTTGAGGTGGTGATCCGTCATCCACACTGATATGTCTGACAGACATGCAGAGATGCGATTCGCCGCCTTGTTATCAGAAGGGGGAAAGGAGAAGATGAATTGTGTGTCGTCTGCATAGCAATGATAGGAGAGACCATGTGAGGATATGACAGAGCCAAGTGACTTGGTGTATAGCGAGAATAGGAGAGGGCCTAGAACAGAGCCCTGGGGGACACCAGTGGTGAGAGCGCATGGTGCGGAGACAGATTCTCGCCACGCCACCTGGTAGGAGCGACCTGTCAGGTAGGACGCAATCCAAGCGTGGGCCGCGCCGGAGATGCCCAACTCGGAGAAGGTGGAGAGGAGGATCTGATGGTTCACAGTATCAAAGGCAGCAGATAGGTCTAGAAGGATGAGAGCAGAGGAGAGAGAGTTAGATTTAGCAGTGCGGAGAGCCTCCGTGACACAGAGAAGAGCAGTCTCAGTTGAATGCCCAGTCTTGAAACCTGACTGATTAGGATCAAGAAGGTCATTCTGAGAGAGATAGCAGGAGAGCTGGCCAAGGACGGCACGTTCAAGAGTTTTGGAGAGAAAAGAAAGAAGGGATACTGGTCTGTAGTTGTTGACATCGGAGGGATCGAGTGTAGGTTTTTTCAGAAGGGGTGCAACTCTCGCTCTCTTGAAGACGGAAGGGACGTAGCCAGCGGTCAAGGATGAGTTGATGAGCGAGGTGAGGAAGGGGAGAAGGTCTCCGGAAATGGTCTGGAGAAGAGAGGAGGGGATAGGGTCAAGTGGGCAGGTTGTTGGGCGGCCGGCCGTCACAAGACGCGAGATTTCATCTGGAGAGAGAGGGGAGAAAGAGGTCAAAGCACAGGGTAGGGCAGTGTGAGCAGGACCAGCAGTGTCGTTTGACTTAGCAAACGAGGATCGGATATCGTCAACCTTCTTTTCAAAATGGTTGACGAAGTCATCCGCAGAGAGGGAGGAGGGGGGGGAGGGGGAGGAGGATTCAGGAGGGAGGAGAAGGTAGCAAAGAGCTTCCTAGGGTTAGAGGCAGATGCTTGGAATTTAGAGTGGTAGAAAGTGGCTTTAGCAGCAGAGACAGAAGAGGAGAATGTAGAGAGGAGGGAGGGAAAGGATGCCAGGTCCGCAGGGAGGCGAGTTTTCCTCCATTTCCGCTCGGCTGCCCGGAGCCCTGTTCTGTGAGCTCGTAGTGAGTCGTCGAGCCACGGAGCAGGAGGGGAGGACCGAGCCGGCCTGGAGGATAGGGGAATAAATAAATGTTGTTTTGTTCGATAAAGTCCATCATTTATGTCCAAATACCTCCTTGTTGTTAGCGCGTTCAGTAAGCTACTCCAAATGTAGGAAGCGCGTCGAACATTTCACGACGAAAAGGGAAAAAAGTTATATTTACGTTCGTAGAAACATGTCAAACGATGTATAGCATCAATCTTTAGGGCCTTTTTAACAGAAATCTTCCATAATATTCCAACCGGACGATTCCAAAGTCTTCAAAAACGTTATGGAACACAGCTACCTCTCACGTGAATGCGCGCAACTGAACTCATGTCATTTTCTGAGTCACCAACTTCAAGGCCTTCTTGTTCGCTCTCTGTTCACTGCAAAAGCCTGAAACAAGGTTCTAAAGACTGTTGACATCTAGTGGAAGCCTTAGGAAGTTAAAAATGAACCATAAGTCACTGTGTGTTAGATAGGCAATGACTTGAAAAGACTACAAGCATCAGATTTCTCACTTCCTGGTTGGATTTTTCTCAGGTTCTTGCCTGCCATATTAGTTCTGTTATACTCACAGACATCATTCAAACAGTTTTAGAAACTTCAGAGTGTTTTCTATCCAAATCTACTAATAATATGCATATCCTACCTTCTGGGACAGAGTAGCAGGCAGTTTAATTTGGGCACGTCATTCATCCCGAATTTCCAAATACTGCCCCCTATCACTAAAAAGTTAACTGGGCTATCTGGAGTGCTCAGAGAGTAGACTAAAGAAGTGAAGTAGACAAACTGCCAGGGTTTTAAAGTATAATGAAATTAGTTTTTTAACCTTTATTTAACTAGTCAAGTCAGTTAAGAACAAAATATTATTTACATTGACGGCCTACCCCCTGCCAAATCCTAGGTTCCTGCTTGCTAGGGAGTTTTTCGTGGCCACTTTGCTTCTACATCTGCATTGCTTGCTCTTTGGGGATTGAGGCTGGGTTTCTGTAAAGCACTTTGTGACAACTTCTAATGTAATAAGGGCTACATAAAATACATGTGATTGACATGTATATCACACCAACTGTATGTTTCTTCTGATGTTGTTCACACAGGACACCGTGTTGAGACATTCTCTACATCCAGAGATCAACAGCAGGAAGATCACAGAGCGAAGAGGTTTCACCACTGCCCACATTGTGAGGAGATTTTCCCATTTCTAGCAAAGCTAAAAATACACCTAAAAATACACACAATAGAGAATCGGTATTCCTGTTCTGACGGTGGGAAGAATTTCACAACATCAAAGGCTCTGACAGTTCATCAGAGAGTGCATACAGGAGAGAAGTCTTACTCCTGCTCTGACTGTGTAAAATGCTTCACAACATCAACTGAGCTAAAAGTTCATCAGAGAATACACACAGGAGAGAAGCCTTACTCCTGCTCTGATTGTGGAAAGAGTTTCTCTCAACTGGGCACCTTAAAACACCATGAACGTATACACACAGGAGAGAAGCCTTACTCCTGCTCTGACTGTGGAAATAATTTCTCTGTACTGGAACACTTAAAAGCACATGAACGTATACATACGGGCGAGAAGCCTTACTCCTGCTCTGAATGTGTTAAATGCTTCACAACATCAACTGGGCTAAAAGTTCATCAGAGAACACATACAGGAGAGAAGCCTTACTCCTGCTCTGATTGTGTAAAATGCTTCACAACATCATGTAGGCTAAAAGTTCATCGGAGAACCCATACAGGAGAGAAGCCTTACTTCTGCTCTGACTGTGCGGTGAGTTTCTCTCTACTGAGCCACTTAAAACGACATGCACATATACACACAGGAGAGAAGCCTTACTCCTGCTCTGACTGTGGAACGAGTTTCTCTTTACTGTGCCACTTAAAACGACATGAACGTATACACACAGGAGAGA